>NW_027361676.1:33075000-33675000 GCF_039654945.1 Dendrobates tinctorius
CTTCATGCTTCCCTCTGCTGACAAGCTTTTTGGAAATGGAAATTTCATTCTCCAGCAGGACTTGTCACCTTTCCACACTGTCTCTCTGACCTTTTCCAGTGCCTGCGAACTGCAGTACTTTGCTCTGCCCTCAACAGGGCAGAGAAGTCCATCTGCGCAGAAGAGCTATGGCCCCGGAGCAATGAAGCAAGCAGAAAGGTGGTGTCACAAGAAGATGGGAGGCGCCAGACCAAGACCTGCCACACCCATCGGACCCAGACCGCACCGGACCACCCCTGGGTGAGTATAATAAAACTTGTTTTTCTTCTCTTTCAGGTTAGATTGGGGGTTTATCTACAGCATTCTAGAATGCTGTAGATAAGCCCCAAAAGGCAGTGGATGCAGCATAAGCTATAATGGTGAAAAAAAGCTGACAAATTCTCTTTAACAGAAATAAATGCTTGAAATATATCACTCTGATTGTAATGACTCTATATAATACATGTATTTCACTTTTTGTATTGAAGAACCGAAATAAATAAACTTTTTGATGATATTCTAATTTTGTGAGAAGTACCTGTGTATATATAGCTCTATATATCCCCATATATCCAATACAGTGGTCTGTTGAAGGTGTTTGCATTTGCATGTCCGATCTTTTAATGTAAAAACACAGGTATGTGAATTATTTTGCTTGTAATTTTTAAATAAAGAGAACATTTTATATTTTAATACCTATTTTATTGTTCATTTTAGTATCTGTACACCCTATTATCATATTGCCTGCTCTCACCACATGTTAATTTCCAGTTGTGAACCTACATGTAGCTACTTTTCAAACATGATAAAATGAATAATGTCATTCAAAAGTACAATTCGTGCTGCCAAAAAACAATCCCTCTTAAAGCTAAGTGTAAGGAAAAATAAAAAACTTATGGCTTTTGGAAGAAGAGGAGAAAAGGCGAAAACAAAACGTAAAATCGCCAAGGGTTGAAAATTTTTTAATAATTAATCATTTAAACCCACCTTTCGTGTCTCCCCTTTTTTCCTCATAGATTGTAAGCTTGCGAGCAGGGCCCTCTTTCCTCTTGGCATCTGTTATGATCTATGTGATTATTGTTATGCTGTAATGTATATTGTCTGTACAAGTCCCCTCTGAAATGTAAAGTGCTGCGGAATATGTCAGCGCTATAAAAATAAAATTTATTATAAACTGCACATTCAGGCCAAGTCTGCTTTAAATGGTTTGTACCATAAATACAGGGTAACATGTATTCATAGGATAGGTTATGCCTTGCTAAACACTGGCTGACACTCCCATTGATCTCAAGAACCCGACTCTGGAGTGCCCTATTTGAATGTATTGATGGATTTGCATGTGCACCAAACATTCATTGTCTATGGGAATTCCTGAGATTACTTTAATTATACGTACATGTGAATTAGGTCCGATACTCACATCTATGTTATGGTTTAATTGTCTGGAAAGCTATAGGGTACCCTTAAAGATATATTGGGTCTGACATTAGCTATCTAGGATGCTATTGGACAGGAGGCCACAGTTAAAGGGTTAGGCATCGAGTTCCCACCACTGCACAGGGGAAATCTCAAGCCATGTCCTCTGCTGTCTCCCATTCTTCTGCAGCCACAGAGGTTGCTGCTCAGCAGAAACGTCGGTCCCAGCATCTTGCTCAGGCTAATGCTATGCATCTGGTTGCTACTACCACCCCAGGTTCAGCTATAGCATTCAGCATTAATCAACAGCGAGTATAGACAATGTGGAATGAGTGTTGTATGCACGTATGAATGTCTCTGGTGATTGACTCATTAAGAAACCCCTACCCTTGGTAAGCATGTGTTGATCAGCCTTGCCAGGTAGTGCCTTGGCTGATAGTGCAGGTAGGAGGCAGAGTCAGGGCCTAGCTTCAGCGCCAAGTAGTGGCTTTGCTTGTACGCCACTGTGCACTTGGGCTGCACTCCACAGTAGCCAGCGCCGTGTGCCTAGTGGGTCTAGAGAGGCTCTTACCCTGCGTCCTTGGGGCAGAGTCTTGTGACCGTACACTAGCACAGACTCAGCTGTGCCCTGTGACAGTTAACAGGGTACGGCATTTGTGTTACGCAGTACTGTGACTCTGTGAAACAACAGAGCCCAACACTACCACATACGGGGTGGCGTTTAACCCACGTGTGTCCAGTGCAATACTGCCATTTAGTGTCTGCTCTTACCAAGCAGCAGTCAACTTCTCTGCATGGTGGACTCCAGGCTGCGAACGCATCTTATTACCATATCTTTATTATTTGGTGCGTTCTGTCAGCCCTAACATAACGTTTCAATTATTATATTTTTATTTTTGTGAGTACATGAAAAATTATATTTGTATTTTCAAAGTTATACTGTTACATTGTTACACTGCTTGAGCTGCTGGTTGCACGTTTCCCCTCAGAGCGGGCCAAGGTGGGATTCATAGTATCCCTCTTGTCGGACAGGGCGTTGGAATGGGCAACACCTCTGTGGGAGCGTGACGATCTTGTGGTGCAGAGTGCTCCGCAGTTCCTGAGATCTCTGAAACAGGTCTTTTTGGGGTCTCGAGTCACCCATGATACGGCACATGTGAAAGACGCTTTGGCCACTAGGAGATTTCGCCACACTGGAGGAGCTAATAGTGGTGTCAACTCGCATCGACCTTCATTTTAATGAGCAGAGGTTGGAGGGAGCCCAGGCGTCCGAGCCACAAGAGGCCATGGAGGTGTCTCTAGCGAGATCTAAGTCTTGGACTGCTCATGCACTCAAGGTCTGTCATATCTGCTGGTAGTCAGGCCATCTTGCCTCCAGATGTCCTCAGCGGTCAGGAGAACGTTCTCGTTTAGTAACCTTAGAAGCTGGTTCACTAGACGCAGCGGCGCTTTCTTCCAAACTGTCCTTTAAGGGGACAATTACCATTGGCCCATCCACCCGTGTGGTAGAGCTTTGCGTGGATTCCGGGGCAGAGGGCAACTTTATGTCTTCTGCTTTCGCCCGACCGCACGCAATTCCACTGGTGATTCTCGCCAAACCAGTGACCATATGGGTGATAAATGGGTCAACACTGCCCTCACAGATAACTCATCAGACCATCCCATTTACTCTATCCATGTCTCCATCCCATCAGAAGATCATCTCCATGCTAGTCATTCCCAAGGGAATTGATGAGGTCCTCTTAGGGATACCATGGCTATGCTACCACGCAGGGGCGGGGTTCTTCTTCTGCAGAAGAAGAATAGAGAACTACGTCCATGCATAGAGTACAGGGGTCTTAGCGCCATCACTGTTTAGAACAAGTACCCTCTGCCCCTGATATCTGAGCTTTTTGATAGGTTGCGGGGAGCAAGGGTTTTTACTAAACTTGCTTACAACCTGATTTGCATCCGTGAGGGGAACGAATGGAAGATGGCATTTAACACCAGGGATGGGCACTATGAATACCTGGTGATGCCCTTCGGGCTCTGTAATGCCCCTGCCGTCTTCCAAGACTTTGTGAACGACATCTTCCGGGATATGCTCACCACCTCTGGATGATATTCTCATCTACTCTCCACATATAGACTCCCACCGGAGAGATGTTTGCAAAGTCTTTGACCTCCTATGGGGAAACTCTCTGTATACCAAGTTGGAGAAGTGTGTGTTTGAGCTGGAGTCCTTGCCTTTCCTGGGCAATATCATCTCCGCCAGGGATTGGCCATGGATCCTGCCAAGCTACAGGCGATGATAGATTGGCAGGAGCCCCATTCCCTCAAAGCGGTGCAGCGCTTTTTGGGGTTCATTAATTATTATTGCCAATTCATTCCCCACTTCTCAACTTTGGTAGCTCCCTTAGTTGCCCTCCCCAAGAAGGGAGAAAATCCCAAATTGTGGTCGGAGGAGGTCTCTAAGGCCTTCCTCTCCATCAAGTCACACTAGTTCTCCCATTTTACATCACCCTGATGTAGATAAATCATTTATTATGGAGGTGGATGCCTCATTTGTCGGTGCTGGAGCAGTCCTGTTCCAAAAGGATGCTCAAGGTCGGAAGCATCCTCGCTTCTTCTTTTCTAAGACTTTCTCACCGGCAGAGAGGAACTATTCCATCGGGGAAAGGGAGTTGCTAGCCATGAAGTTGGCCTTTGCGGAATAGAGACACCTCCTGGAGGGGGCTCGCTATCCCTTCCAAGTAGAGTTGAGCGAAACGGGTCGAAAAATTTCAAAAGTCGCCGACTTTTGGCAAAGTCGGGTTTCATGAAACGAAACCCGACCCTAGGATGAGGTCGGCCACGAAGTCGGCGACTTACGCGCCAAAGTCGCGTTTCAAAAGTTTGTTTTGCGCTTTTTTTCAGCCAATCAGGATCCACGGACAGTGTGGGCAACGTGATGACATAGGCAGGGGTCACCACCATCTTTCAGAAGGGCATGCAAGTGATTGGCTTGCTTTGGTGGGCGTCACAGGGGGTATAAAAGGGCGTGCACGCCGACCGCCATCTTACTTCTGCCGATCTCAGTATAGGGAGAGGTTGCTGCTGATTCTGTAGGGAGAGCGTTAGGCAGGGAAGAAGACAAAAAAACTGCTTCTGCTGCTAGCGATTTGGCCTGCACAACACACCAGTCACTGTGTGTGCAGTGCAAGGGGAGGCTATATAGTGGTGTATCAGTGGTGTTGGTTGTTGGGCTGCCTTCTAAGGCTTCCTGACATTCCTGCATTGCTGTTTACCCACTGCTCCGCAAACTGCTTTTTTAAAAGCAATCCCAATTTTTTTTTTTGTCCTGCTGAGAAGAAAAAAAAACTGCTTCTGCTGCTAGCGATTTGGCCTGTACAACACACCAGTCACTGTGTGTGCAGTGCAAGGGGAGGCTATATAGTGGTGTATCAGTGGTGTTGGTTGTTGGGCTGCCTTCTAAGGCTTCCTGACATTCCTGCATTGCTGTTTACCCACTGCTCCGCAAACTGCTTTTTTAAAAGCAATCCCAATTTTTTTTTTTTGTCCTGCTGAGAAGAAAAAAAAACTGCTTCTGCTGCTAGCGATTTGGCCTGCACAACACACCAGTCACTGTGTGTGCAGTGCAAGGGGAGGCTATATTGTGGTGTATCAGTGGTGTTGGTTGTTGGGCTGCCTTTTAAGGCTTCCTGACAGGCTGGCATTGCTGTTTACCCACTGCTCTGCAAACTGCTTTTTTAAAAGCAATCCAATCTCCCTTATCCTCTAGTCACTTTTGTCACAGCTGTGCCATCGAGCCTGTGACATAGCGTTCAGATATCAGTGGGCCTCACACAATCCAAAAGTGTCCAGTGTCCACAAGTGTCTGCAGAAATTCAAAATCTCCCTTATCCTCTAGTCACTTTGGTCACAGCTGTGCCATCGAGCCTGTCACATAGCGCTCAGATATTCATTGGGCCTCACACAATCCAAAAGTGTCCAGTGTCCACAAGTGTGTGCAGAAATTCAAAATCTCCCTTATCCTCTAGTCACTTTGGTCACAGCTGTGCCATCGAGCCTGTCACATAGCGCTCAGATAATCATTGGGCCTCACACAATCCAAAAGTGTCCAGTGTCCACAAGTGTGTGCAGAAATTCAAAATCTCCCTTATCCTCTAGTCACTTTGGTCACAGCTGTGCCATCGAGCCTGTCACATAGCGCTCAGATATTCATTGGGTCTCACACAATCCAAAAGTGTCCAGTGTCCACAAGTGTGTGCAGAAATTCAAAATCTCCCTTATCCTCTCGTCAATTTTGTCACAGCTGTGCCATCGAGCCTGTGACATAGCGCTCAGATATCAGTGGGCCTCACACAATCCAAAAGTGTACAGTGTCCACAAGTGTCTGCAGAAATTCAAAATCTCCCTTATCCTCTAGTCACTTTGGTCACAGCTGTGCCATCGAGCCTGTCACATAGCGCTCAGATATTCATTGGGCCTCACACAATCCAAAAGTGTCCAGTGTCCACAAGTGTCTGCAGAAATTCAAAATCTCCCCTGTCCTATAGACACCTTGTACCTTGTTTTACATTACTATATAGTTTGTTGGATTTTGTCTACATTTCTACCAAAAATGAGGAAGGCTGGTGGAAGAGGCCATGGAATTGGGCGGGGGTTGGCAGCTGGTAATGATGGTGTTGGTGGTGGATCTGATGGTATTGGCAAGAGCAAAATAGGACCGAATGCAGGAGGTGTTGAGCCTGCGTCATCGTCTGGCTACATAAGGCCTCGAACGCTTAGTTTTCTAGGAGTTGGCATACCGCTTTTAAAGCCAGAGCATCAGGAAAAAGTTTTGTCTTACATTGCTGACTCAGCCTCCAGCTCTATCGCCTCCTCTTCTTCAGTTGTAAAAAGTAAAAGCACTGAGTCGTCATTGGAGGCTCATGTTCATGAACCACACCTTTCCTTGTGTCCTTCACCCCAACCAAGATTGAAGGATGACACAGGCCATACTACTGATTACTCCATGGAGCTGTTTTCACATACCGTGCCTGGATTATCAAGTCAAATGGTGAATTACCCAGGCCAAGATGAATCTGACATGGAGTGCACTGATGCACAGCCGCTGATGGATGATTCTGCTGGTACATTCACTCAGAGCACTACATTGTCCTCGCAGTGTACAGAGCCAGATTCTGACCCTGATGAGACTCAGGTGCCCCTTCCTGCACACTATACCACCACACACGGTGACACAGAGGAAGGTGCACATGACATAGAAGAGGAGGTGATGGATGACCCAGTTGTTGACCCAGATTGGCATCCATTGGGGGAAGAGGGTGCTGCTTCGAATAGCTCAGATGAGGAGCATCCACAGCAGACATCGACATCGCAACAGCTATTATCTGGCAGGCCCGGAGCACTCCAAAGACAGGTTCCAAACATCAAAAGAGTTGCTGGACAGCTTGTCCAGAGGGTCAAAAGATCACAGCGTGCTAGGCCGCAAAATGTCTGCCAAAGTAGGAAGAGTGCAGTGTGGCACTTTTTTGACCAAAATCCTCATGATCAGGCCAATGTTATCTGTAAGAAGTGCGCAAAGACCTTTAGCCCTTTCAAAACTCAGCCATATACCTTGCTTGGCTCACACCTTGAACCTGGTGGTGCAGTGCTTCCTCAAAAATTATCCGGAGTTAACAGCCCTGCTCCAGAAGGTGCGAAGACTGTGCGCGCACATCCGCCGGTCGCCTGTACACTCCGTTCATATGCAGAAGCTGCAGCGATTGCTCCACCTTCCCAACCACCGCCTCATTATCGACATTGCAACAAGGTGGAACTCCACCCTGCACATGGTGGAGCGGCTGTGCGAGCAGAGGCAGGCCATAATACATTTGTGGGAGGATACACGGCCAGGCACTTTGAGAGCAGACATAGAGTTGACAGGTGTGCAGTGGTCGAAGCTGAAAGACCTCTGTAAAGTCCTTCAGTGTTTTGAGGAATGCACACGGCTGGTAAGCGCAGACGACGCCATCCTAAGCATGAGCATCCCACTTATGCGTCTGCTCATGCAAACTTTGACGCACCTTAAGGAGCAGGCGTCTGCAGCCAATGTTGATGAGGAGGAAGAGGAGGAGGGAATCCTTGATGACATTCAGCCATTGTCTGCTCAGGGACCTCTCCTGGATGAGGTGGAGGAAGAAGAGGAGGAGGAGGAGGATGATGGGGATGATTACTTAGGGGAGGAGGATGCATCTCGTGGGGCAAGTGAAAATGTTGGCGTGGCAAGGTCTGGTACAGGGTTTGTGCGTGACTGGAGGGATGTGGATTTGCCAGAAAGTGCTCCTCCAACCAGCACTCGCAGTGCATCATTGACACCGGGAACATTGGCCCACATGTCAGATTATGCCTTGCAGATCCTAAAAAGGGACCCACGCATTGCCAAAATGATGAACGATGACGACTACTGGTTGGCCAGCATCCTGGATCCACGCTATAAAGGCAAATTACAAAACATCATGCCACAGGAGAACCTTGACCTAATATTGGCTAATAAACAAGCAAATCTGGTAAATCGGTTGCTTGAGACATTCCCAGCACACAGCAGTGGTGATGGTTCTCACACGAGCCGTACGGGCCTGGGGCAGCTTGGCAGAGGTGTTCGTGGTGCACACAGCAGAAGTGGCGTTGGAGACAGGGGTTTCATGACAATATTGTGGACTGATTTTTCAAGTACCGCTCACACAACTGGTAATACTGCATCGATGGAAAGTGACAGGAGACAGCAGTTGTCAACTATGGTTACAAACTACTTTTCCTCCAATATCGATGTTCTCCCACACAGGTCATTCCCCTTTGACTATTGGGCCGCTAAACTGGACACCTGGCCTGAATTGGCACAATATGCCTTACAGGAGCTCGCTTGCCCAGCTGCAAGTGTGCTATCGGAAAGAGTCTTCAGTGCAGCTGGATCAATCCTGACAGAAAAAAGGACCCGTCTGTCAACCCAAAATGTGGATGATCTAACCTTCATTAAAATGAACCACGCATGGGTTTCCAAGGATTTTGTCCCACCTTCCCCTGATGACACATAGGGTGACAGAAAAATGGCTTGCTTTGGTCCACCTCTTCCTGGGACTTGACCTATTTCACCTTTTGCATCAGCTGAATGTCCAACATCAACATATGCCACTTTCTAAAACTCCCTAACTGTGCTGCCTCCCCCCCCATGGCCGGGGTCACCACCTAGCGCACGACACCGTGCGAGTGCCGTTGCCCTGGACAGGTGGGTAGGCCGACTCTTGGGTGCGGGCACTGGCACAGGGTCCTTCATAGTGCAATCAAGTGTCTCTGACGGTGGTGGTGCACACCCGCCGTCAGACACACCGCCGTACTATGAGGGGCCCAGTGCCAGTACCGATGCCCACGAGTGGGCCCCCCTTGCTTGGGCAGGGCCCCAGCATTTGCAATCTTTACCTCTCCCTGCTCCTCCGCTGTGTAGTCTGGGCCGTCAAATCCATACTGTGCCTGACACCGTCTGAGCCTGCCTCCTGATGTATAGACATATATTTTGAATGTGTACGCTATCCATACATGTTATCTGGGGATACGGTACCCTTTCTAACCTTTGTGCAATCACGTGCAATCCATACTGGGCCTAACACCATCTGAGCCTGCCTCCTGATGTATAGACATATATTTTGAATGTGTACGCTATCCATACATGTTATCCGGGGAAACGGTACCCTTTCTAACCTTTGTGCAATCACGTGCAATCCATACTGGGCCTAACACCGTCTGAGCCTGCCTCCTGATGTATAGACATATATTTTGAATGTGTACGCTATCCATACATGTTATCTGGGGATACGGTACCCTTTCTAACCTTTGTGTAATCACTTGCAAGCCATACTGGGCCTTACACCGTCTGAGCCTGCCTCCTGATGTATAGACATATATTTTGAATGTGTACGCTATCCATACATGTTATCCGGGGATACGGTACCCTTTCTAACCTTTGTGCAATCACGTGCAATCCATACTGGGCCTAACACCGTCTGAGCCTGCCTCCTGATGTATAGACATATATTTTGAATGTGTACGCTATGCATACATGTTATCTGGGGATACGGTACCCTTTCTCACCTTTGTGCAATCACGTGTAATCCATACTGGGCGTGAGAACGGCTGGCGAGCTGTTAAGCAAGCTACAGCACCTGTGGTTTGCACACGTAAGTTTTTCATTTTTTCAGGAATGACGGTTAGGCCTAATTCCGGAACTGCGGTTGACCTGCACTTACTGGGAAATCATTGTTCGCGGGTAATAATTGTAATCAGTGATCCCCATCACTAAAGTTGTTCAGCGGGTTATCTGCACCTGTAAGCGACAAACGCTGGCCTTTTCAGTGTAGCGCACATGCAGCCACGGACATGTAAGGGCATGACACACCAGTTATTGGCCAATCTCATGTGCCAGAGCCTCACGTGTCCCTCTAGTAAGCCGGACTCGGACCGCGGGGCATGACGGAGTCTCGTTCGTTAACGGAATTAAGCTTGCAATGTGTGCATCTGTTCTGTAGCTGGCATGGTTGAGGTTTCCCAGGTGGAGTCGAATTTAACCGTAGGCTCCAATCCTGGTGGTGCCCTTCTGGACATTCCTTTAAGGTTCAGCTTTGCAACCATACTGCCCACGTAAAACACTTTGCCTTCATGAACACTGTTTGGAGGGTCATGACTCGTGGGAATAACGCCGCCCAATCGGTTAACCTGCTAGAGAGATCGTTCGTTGCTCCCAAGCATGACATCACACTCCCTAGGAAGAAGGTAATGCCACTGTGGCGACCATACTCCTGGGGGCGACACAAGTGCACTGATGCCCAGCCACTGCTCGATGAATCTGCTGGTACATTGACCCAGACCACTACATTCCCCTCGCACGCTACACGACCTGAATCTGACCCTGATGAAACTCAGGTTACCCAACCCATATACAGTTCCATCTTACACGGTGACAAAGAGGAAGCTGCAGATGAAAGTGCAGGTTCGGCCCACCCGCCATCAGACACACCACCGTACTATCAGGGGCCCTGTGCCAGTGCCGTCGCCAACGAGTGGGCCCCCCCTGCTTGTTCAGGATCACAGCACTTGCAAAGTTGAAATACTGTGCAGTGAGATGGAAGTTGGGGACGACGAGGAGTCCAGACAAGTACAGGGATTCCCTAGCGAGGAGACTTATTTGATTGTTTTCAATGTTGGGACAGCAATTTTTGGGGAGCACTATACTCTGGAGAATGATAGATGGGGCCCACCATACACTGGAACATTCCAAAGGTGGACATCAGACACTGGAGCAGCATTTACAGGGCCCATTATACACTAGAGCATTAGAAATGGGGCCCATTATGTTTGGAGCATTATTTGGGCCCATAAGACAGTGGAGCTTCATCCATGGGGACCAACATATACTGTAGCATTATGTGGAGCTCATCATATACTGTTTCAAACATTATATGGGACCAATGATTTTGTATGGAGAAATAGATGGGCCTCGTCATGAGATGTAAAAAGTGAGGTATTTTTCATTGTACTATACCGCTATTTCTCTGCCGTATCGGAGCATGATGAGTTGTGGTATGTGTTAAAGGGGCGCTCTTTCGCCCAGGGCACATGAAAACCTGCAGCCAGCCCTCCCCCCCACAACTTTAGCCAAATAACCCCCATTTTTCAGTGCGTAACTTGTATTATGAAGTTAATTAAGGTTGACAAGCTTAAGTAAGAAGAATTGATGCTTTTGGCATTCAAATGGGCACTGTAGGTGTGTTTCCTGTCCTCCTCTCACTGCCGACTTTTATTCCCCATTGACTTACATTGGGTTTCGTGTTTCGGGACGACCCCGACTTTTCCCTATAATCGGACGATCTTGCTCGACCCGACTTTTGGAAAAGTCGGGTTTCACGAAACGAAATGCAACCCTAAAAAACCAAAAGTCGCTCAACTCTACTTCCAAGTATACACCGACCACAAAAATTTGGTCTACTTGCTAACGGCCGAACGGCTAAACTCTCGCCAGGCTAGATGGTCATGTTCTTCTCCCAGTTCCACTTCTCCCTCCACTTTTTTTCTGGGGAGAAGAACATTCATGCCGATGCTCTCTCCCACTCCGTAGTGTCATCAGAGGAGGAGAAGCAGGAGCCTCGGCTAATTGTCCCTTCTGAGAGCCTGAGGACTGTGGCCCTGGTTTCACCTGAGTCTGTGCCTCCGGGCAAGACTTTTGTGCCACTTAATCTGCGACCTGAGTTTCTCTCTTGGGCTCACTTGTCCAGGGTGGGTGGACATTTTGGGACTAAGAGGACATCTGAGCTCCTGGTGAGGACGTACTGGTGGCCACATATGGCCCGTGATGTCAGAGACTATATTCGGTCGTGTGTCTCTTGCACCAAGAATAGGTCTTCTTGACAATGGCCTGCTGGGCTACTTTACCCCCTGCAGGTGGCAGACAGGCCCTGAAAGAGGATGGACTTTGTGGTGGGCTTACCCAAGTCTCATAGCTACACCGTTATCTGGGTAGTCACCGACCATTTTTCCAAAATTGTGCACTTGGTACCTCTTCCGCAGGTGCCTTCTGCACGGGCCTTGGCAGCGTTGTTCATCAAGCATGTTTTCGCCTACACGGTATGCCTGACAAAATCATCAGTGACCGGGGCCCCTAGTTTGCGTTGATTCTGGAGAGAGCTTTGTCGCCTACTCAACATTGAGTTGAATCTCTCTTCAACTTACCATCCTGAGATGAATGGGTTGGTAGAGAGGGTCAACCAGACCCTGGTCACGTATCTGCGACATTTTGTTTCTGCCAGGCAGGATGACTGGGCGTCCTTGCTACCGTGGGTGGAGTTTGCGCTGAACAATGCTGTAGCCGATTCCACTGGACAAACCCCATTCCTCCTTATCTACAGACAGCATCCGCGGGTTCCTGTGCCGATGCCTGTGTCTTCCACTGACTCTAGGGTGGCAGACTGAGTGGTGGAGGCACGTGACATTTGGGACCGCACACAGGATGCCATCTGGACCTCCAAGGAGAGAATGAGGGTTTCTGCCAATGCTCACCAGCACCCTGCTCTGACTTTTGCTCCTGGAGACTTAGTGCGGCTCTCACCTCGTAATATCAGGCTGCGAGTTGAGTCCACTAAATTTTTGCCTCGCTATATAGGTCCCTTCAAGAGACTACTGAAGTTGATTCAAAGAGAAAAAAAAGGTGATTCAGTTTCATTAGGAATGTTCATTCACTTGCGGCATGAAAAACTGCTAGCCACTTAAATCTCATTATGTTGCTGCATATAAAACGCTAGTCATCTATGCGCATAATGATCTCCTGAGCTTACATATGTTACAGGTACTGGTCTGGTCTATCACAGTCACCCTGATGGCGCTGTTTCGCCTCACAGGCTCCTTCAATCAGGGGCATGTGTGTTCTATGGAATGAACGGTTTTAAATACCCCTCTACACAGCTGACCCCAATGATGAATAGGAGTGCTATTATCTGGTTACAATGTGCCTCTCCTATTTTATGGTTAATTGTTTTGAAGGTAAATCATAGGCTTATACTTCACTGCAGCTTTTTATTTCCCCATGCCATCTTTTCTAAAACAAATGTTTCCCAAGAACATCTTTCTGGGTCACTGGAGTGTATAATTGACTCATTTGTGTCTCGGTTGCCTTTTCTGTACGCCATCTTGCTGCAACGGAGCAATATTGTGTTGTAAGCGCTGTGCCTCTGTGTGCAAAGTGTTTAAGAAACCTGGATCTCAATAGAATAAAAATAATTGATTTAAATGATTAAAGTTTGCTCATCCCTACTGATTGAGCTGACCTAAGAGTCTAACATTACAAAGCAGATATTTGATGATACTACTGATAAATTACATGGTTGAGATACCAACAAGCCAATAAACATTCTTTTGCAAATTTACTTGGTTATAAATAGTAATGAATTGACTAATTATAAAGGCAATGTATCAGGTTGCCGATACCAACAGATCAACACCGTCCAGAATAATTAAGCTCTAAACAAAACTCCCTAAATAGCTAGAGAATAATTACAAGCCAATATTTAAAAGAGATGTCATCATTATTAAAGCTAAATAATGGAATTATATTACAAATCCTTGATCTTGCAGGGCTGAATGAGCAGAATTTAAGTTGATGGATTAAGCCTTGTCTTCAAAGTGTACCATGTTTAATTTGAATAGATTTTATGACACTTCACTTGTAAAATCTATACAGATTAAAAATAGTTGATATACAGTTTAAATGTGTTTGAGAGAACATATCTACACTGTTTTTTGGGTAAATATTATAGATATCTGATCACATTTAGATTTTTTTTGCATGAAATTACTTGCACATGTGGGGAAGTTCTGATGATTATTTTACGAGAAAAAGGAAAAAACATGTTATAATTAAAATATGCTGTTTATAATTTATCTTCATGAGAATTCAGCATTGCTGGATCACAAATACTCAAAACTTTTGAACAGTAGCTGTTAGAACTGTTATCAGTGAGGTTCATCACTATTTATTTATTATCCTTACTTATGTTGTGCCATTTTATTCTGCAGCGTTTTACAGATATTGTCACAATGGTCCTCATTGGGTCTCACAATCAAAATTTCCCATCAGTAGATCTTTGGAGTGTCAGAGGAAACCAGAGTACCCAGAGAAAACTCATACAAACATGAAAAGAACATACAAATTCCTTGCAGATGTAAGAGAACCAAGTAGGACTTAGCGAGAGAGACAATTTTTACAATTCTGACCACTGTCACTTTATGAAGTTATAGCTCTGAATTGCTTCAACGGATCCCACTGATCCCGAGATTGTTTTTCGTGACATTTTGTACTTCATGATAGTGGTAAAATTTCTTCGATATGACTTGCGTTTATTAAAAAAAAATTTGGGAAAAATTTAGAAAATTTTGCAACTTTTAATTTTTGTGCCCTTAAATCAGAGAGTCATATCGCTCAAAATAGTTGACTATGGTGTCACTTCTACTATCACACAAAATGCGATTAACTACTATACTGCAGTCTGTTACTGATGAAGGCCAGTGAGGTCGAAACGTCTATTATTTTCTGGCTGCATTAAAAAATCCAAAAAAATATTCTAGAAGTTGAGTGCCGAGTTTTCTTTACTATTCATGTATGGTGAGGGGCCCTACTTGAGCACCTTCTGAAGTTGTGCATACAATATTTTTCCTTTATCACTGTACAGGGACATGTTCTGATCATACTACATCTCCAGGGCAGAGGAGGAAGCAAAACAAGATACAGACATTACAGCATGGTGTCGCAAATGATATTTTCTTTGAAATAAAACATTGTTTAAAAAAGTCAGGGAAATGTTTTTCCTCACAAAAAGAATCAGCTGTGATCCCATGCTGTAATACCTGTATACTCTTTTGCATCCTCCTCTGTCCAGGATGTGTGGAATGATCAGACCATGTCCCTGTACAGCGAGACACGGCCATTATACAGTACACAGCAGGGGCACAGTTATAAGATTATCTCAGCACAGGAACATTTTTTTAAACACATCCAATTGTGGAAATTATTATTATTCCTACATCTATTGATTAAAATGAACTTTTTTTCATGGGAAAACCCCCTCAACCCTTCAGCACGATGCCTGTTTTCACCTTCCTGACCAAGCCAATTTTTCAATTCTAACCACTGTCACTTTATGAGGTCATAACTCTGGAACACTTCACTGGATCCCACTGATTCTGAAACAGTTTATTGTGACATATTGTAAAATTTATTTGATATGATTTACGTTTATTTGTGAAAAAAATCGGAAATTTGGCGAAGATTTTAAAAATTTAGCAATTATAAACCTCTAATTTTTATACCCTTAAATCAGAGAGTCATGCCACACAAAATAATTAATACATAACATTTCCCACATGTTTACTTTACATCAGCACAATTTTTGAAATGTAATTTCTCTTTTGTTAGGAAGTTATAAGAGTGAAAAGTTGACCAGCGATTTCTCACGTTTACAATAAAATTTACAAAATCATTTATTTACGGACCACATCACATTTGAAGTGACTTTGAGGGGACTATATGACAGAAAATACCAGAAACCATTCTAAAAACTGCACCCCTCAAGGTGCTCAAAACCACATTCAAAAAGTTTACTAATCCTTCAGGTGCTTCACAAGAATTAATGGAATGTGCAAGGAAAAAATAAACATTTAACTTTTTTCACAAAAATTTTTCTTTAGACCCATTTTTTTTACTTTCTCAAGAGCAGCAGGAAAAAAATGGACTATAAAATTTGTTATGCAATTTCTTCTTAGCATGCTGAAAACCACTGTATGGGCACACGGCAGGGCTCGGAAGAGAAGGATCTCCATTGGACTTTTATAATGTAAAATTTTCTGGTATATTTAGCAGACCTCATGTCATGTTTAGAGAGCCCTTTATATGCCTAAATAGTGGAAACCCCTCACAAGTGACACAATTTTGGAAACTAGACCCCTCAGAAAACTTATCTAGATGTGCATTGAGCACCTTGACCCCCCCAGGTCCTCCCCAGAAGTTTATAACGTTGAGCCGTGAAAATAAAAAAATCACATTTTTCTCACAAAAATGATTTTAGCCTCAAATTTATCATTTCATAAGGTTAAAAGAAGAAATTGCACCATACAATTTGCTGTACAATTTTTTCTAACTACACTGATAGCCAATATGTGGAGGAAAACTACTATTCCCTTGGAAGGGAAGGAGCGCCATTTGACTTTTTGAATGTAAAATTTGCTGGAATAATTAGCAGACAACATGTCGCATTTGGAGAGCCCCTGACATTCCTAAACAGTGGAAACCCCCCACAAGTGACATTTTGGAAACTAGACGCCTCAGGGAACTTATGTAGATATGTGGTGAGCACCTTTAAACCCCAGGTGCTTCACAAAAGCTTATAATATTGAGCAGTAAAAATAACAAAAATGAAATTTTTACCACAAAACTGTTTTTTAGCCTTTAATTTTGCATTTTCATAAGAGTAACAGGAGAAAATGGACCCCAAAATTTGTTGTGCAATTTCTCTTGAGTACACCGATACTCCATATGTGGTGAAAAACTACTTTTGAGGTACAATGAAAAGCTCAGAAGAGAAGGAGCGCAATATTACAGTGTAGATTTTACTGCACTGGTTTTAGGGTGCCATGTCACATTGGCAGAGCCCCTGAGGTGCCAGAGCAGCAAAACCCCTAAAAGTGACCCCATTTTACAAACTACACCTCTCAATTCTCATCTAGAAATGCAGTGATCATATGCAGTGATCATATTGACTTCACAGGTGTATCACAGACTTTTATATCATTGGGTAGTAAATAGAGTTGAGCGACTTTTGGTTTTTTAGGGTCGCGTTTCGTTTCGTGAAACCCGACTTTTCCAAAAGTCGGGTCGAGCAAGATCGTCCGATTATAGGGAAAAGTCGGGGTCGTCCCGAAACACGAAACCCAATGTAAGTCAATGGGGAATAAAAGTCGGCAGTGAGAGGAGGACAGGAAACACACCAACAGTGCCCATTTGAATGCCAAAAGCATCAATTCTTCTTACTTAAGCTTGTCAACCTTAATTAACTTCATAATACAAGTTACGCACTGAAAAAGGGGGGTTATTTGGCTACAGACTGTGGGGGGGAGGGCTGGCTCCAGGTTTTCATGTGCCCTGGGCGAAAGAGCACCCCTTTAACACATACCACAACTCATCATGCTCCGATACGGCAGAGAAATAGCGGTATAGTACAATGAAAAATACCTCACTTTTTACATTTCATGACGAGGCCCATCTATTTCTCCATACAGAATCATTGGTACCATATAATGTTTGAAACAGTATATGATGAGCTCCACATAATGCTACAGTATATGTTGGTCCCCATGGATGAAGCTCTACTGTCTTATGGGCTCAAATAATGCTCCAAACATAATGGGCCCCATTTCTAATGCTCTAGTGTATAATGGGCCCTGTAAATGCTGCTCCAGTGTCTGATGTCCACCTTTGGAATGTTCCAGTGTATGGTGGGCCACATCTATCATTCTCAGACGGTGTTAGGCCCAGTATGGATTGCACGTGATTGCACAAAGGTGAGAAAGGGTACCGTATCCCCAGATAACATGTATGGATAGTGTACACATTCAAAATATATGTCTATACATCAGGAGGCAGGCTCAGACGGTGTTAGGACCAGTATGGATTGCACGTGATTGCACAAAGGTTAGAAAGGGTACCGTATCCCCAGATAACATGTATGGATAGCGTACACATTCAAAATATATGTCTCAGGAGGCAGGCTCAGACGGTGTTAGGCCCAGTATGGATTGCACGTGATTGCACAAAGGTTAGAAAGGGTACCGTATCCCCAGATAACATGTATGGATAGCGTACACATTCAAAATATATGTCTCAGGAGGCAGGCTCAGACGGTGTTAGGCCCAGTATGGATTGCACGTGATTGCACAAAGGTTAGAAAGGGTACCGTATCCCCGGATAACATGTATGGATAGCGTACACATTCAAAATATATGTCTCAGGAGGCAGGCTCAGACGGTGTTAGGCCCAGTATGGATTGCACGTGATTGCACAAAGGTTAGAAAGGGTACCGTATCCCCAGATAACATGTATGGATAGCGTACACATTCAAAATATATGTCTCAGGAGGCAGGCTAAGACAGTGTTAGGCCCAGTATGGATTGCACGTGATTGCACAAAGGTTAGAAAGGGTACCGTATCCCCGGATAACATGTATGGATAGCGTACACATTCAAATTATATGTCTCAGGAGGCAGGCTCAGACGGTGTTAGGCCCAGTATGGATTGCACGTGATTGCACAAAGGTTAGAAAGGGTACCGTATCCCCGGATAACATGTATGGATAGCGTACACATTCAAAATATATGTCTATACATCAGGAGGCAGGCTAAGACGGTGTCAGGCACAGTATGGATTTGACGGCCCAGATTACACAGCGGAGGAGCAGGGAGAGGTAAAGATTGCAAATGCTGGGATTCTGCCCAAGCAAGGGGGGCCCACTCGTGGGCGTCGGTACTGGCACTGGGCCCCTCATAGTACGGCGGTGTGTCTGACGGCGGGTGTGCACCACCACTGTCAGAGACACTTGATTGCACTATGAGGGACCCTGTGCCAGTGCCCGCGCCCAAGAGTCGGCCTACCCACCTGTCCAGGGCAACGGCACTCGCACGGTGTCGTGCGCTAGGTGGTGACCCCGGCCATGGGGGGGAGGCAGCACAGTTAGGGAGTTTTAGAAAGTGGCATATGTTGATGTTGGACATTCAGCTGATGCAAAAGGCGAAATAGGTGAAGTACCAGGAAGAGGTGGACCAAAGCAAGCCATTTTTCTGTCACCCTATGTGTCATCAGGAGAAGGTGGGACAAAATCCTTGGAAACCCATGCGTGGTTCATTTTAATGAAGGTTAGATCATCCACATTTTGGGTTGACAGACGGGTCCTTTTTTCTGTCAGGATTGATCCAGCTGCACTGAAGACTCTTTCCGATAGCACACTTGCAGCTGGGCAAGCGAGCTCCTGTAAGGCATATTGTGCCAATTCAGGCCAGGTGTCCAGTTTAGCGGCCCAATAGTCAAAGGGGAATGACCTGTGTGGGAGAACATCGATATGGGAGGAAAAGTAGTTTGTAACCATAGTTGACAACTGCTGTCTCCTGTCACTTTCCATCGATGCAGTATTACCAGTTGTATGAGCGGTATTTGAAAAATCAGTCCACAACATTGTCATGAAACCCCTGTCTCCAACGCCACTTCTGCTGTGTGCACCACGAACACCTCTGCCAAGCTGCCCCCGGCCCGTACGGCTCGTGTGAGAACCATCACCGCTGCTGTGTGCTGGGAATGCCTCAAGCAACCGATTTACCAGAGTTGCTTGTTTATTAGCCAATATTAGGTCAAGGTTCTCCTGTGGCATGATGTTTTGTAATTTGCCTTTATAGCGTGGATCCAGGATGCTGGCCAACCAGTAGTCGTCATCGCTCATCATTTTGGCAATGCGTGGGTCCCTTTTTAGGATCTGCAAGGCATAATCTGACATGTGGGCCAATGTTCCCGGTGTCAATGATGCACTGCGAGTGCTGGGTGGAGGAGCACTTTCTGGCAAATCCACATCCCTCCAGTCACGCACAAACCCTGTACCAGACCTTGCCACGCCAACATTTTCACTTGCCCCACGAGATGCATCCTCCTCCCCTAAGTAATCATCCCCATCATCATCCTCCTCCTCCTCTTCTTCCTCCACCTCGTCCAGGAGAGGTCCCTGAGCAGACAATGGCTGAATGTCATCAAGGATTCCCTCCTCCTCTTCCTCCTCATCAACATTGGCTGCAGACGCCTGCTCCTTAAGGTGCGTCAAAGTTTGCATGAGCAGACGCATAAGTGGGATGCTCATGCTTAGGATGGCGTCATCTGCGCTTACCAGCCGTGTGCATTCCTCAAAACACTGAAGGACTTTACAAAGGTCTTTCAGCTTCGACCACTGCACACCTGTCAACTCCATGTCTGCTCTCAAAGTGCCTGGCCGTGTATCCTCCCACAAATGCATTATGGCCTGCCTCTGCTCGCATAGCCGCTCCACCATGTGCAGGGTGGAGTTCCACCTTGTTGCAATGTCGATAATGAGGCGGTGGTTGGGAAGGTGGAGCAATCGCTGCAGCTTCTGCATATGAACGGAGTGTACAGGCGACCGGCGGATGTGCGCGCACAGTCTTCGCACCTTCTGGAGCAGGGCTGTTAACTCCGGATAATTTTTGAGGAAGCACTGCACCACCAGGTTCAAGGTGTGAGCCAAGCAAGGTATGTGGCTGAGTTTTGAAATGACTATGGCTGCCACAAAATTACGGCCGTTATCACTAACTACCTTGCCTGCCTCAAGATGTACACTGCCCAGCCATGACTCAGTTTGTCGCTTCAAGTACTCGGCCAGCACCTCGGCGGTGTGTCTGTCGTCCAAACACATCATCTGCAACACAACCTGCTGACGCTTTCCACTAGCTGCTCGATAGGGGGACACATCGTGTGCAACAGTGGCAGCTGCAGATGGAGTGCTGTACGACTGCGCTCTGTGGACGAGCTTTCGCTTCTGGAGGAGGAGGAGGAGGAGGAGGGTCGAACGCCTACAGCCAACTGTTTCCTATACCGTGGGCTAGGCAGCACTGTCCCACCACCGCTGTCCCCTGTGGACCCTGCATCCACCACATTAACCCAGTGCGCAGTGATGGACACGTAACGGCCCTGGCCATGCCGACTGGACCATGCATCAGTTGTGAGGTGCACCTTTCCGCTCACTGACTGCTTGAGTGCATGGACAATGCGGTCTTTCACATGATGGTGGAGGGCTGGGATGGCTTTGCGAGAGAAGAAGTGGCGACTGGGTAGGTCATAGCGTGGTACTGCATAGGCCATGAGTTCGCGGAAAGCTGTGCTTTCCACCAACCGAAAGGGCATCATCACAAACGAGATTAGTTTGGCAATGTGGGCGTTCAAACCCAGTGTACGCGGATGAGAGACTGAGTACTTTCTTGACCTACTCATAGTGTCTGGGAGGGTGAGATGGACTTGAGAGCTGCATATGGTGGAAGTAGCGGTGGACAGGGCGGACTGAGAGAGGGTTGATGATGGTGATGGAGTTGGTGTTCTTTCTGATGGCCTAGAATCAGTCTTTCGTTGATATAACAGTGGGATTCCCTGACTGCTGTGGTCTTGCAATGACACCTCAACATTTGCTGCTGTGCTAACCGGTGGGCTTACAGTTGGGGAAACAATGTAGCGTTGCTGACTACCTTCGTTGTGATCAGTTGCACATGTGGCACTTGAGGTTTGGTGTTGTGTCCACGCTTGCAAGTGCATGCTGGTTAAATGTCTAAGCATGCAACTGGTATTCAAATTTTTCAGATTTTTCCCTCGGCTAAAGGTCTTTGCGCACTTCTTACAGATAACCTTGGCCTGATCATGAGGATTTTGGTCAAAAAAGTGCCACACTGCACTCTTCCTACTTTGGCAGACATTTTGCGGCCTAGCACGCTGTGATCTTTTGACCCTCTGGACAAGCTGTCCAGCAACTCTTTTGATGTTTGGAACCTGTCTTTGGAGTGCTCCGGGCCTGCCAGATAACAGCTGTTGCGATGTCGATGTCTGCTGTGAATGCTCCTCATCTGAGCTATTGGAAGCAGCACCCTCTTCCCCCAATGGATGCCAATCTGGGTCAACAACTGGGTCATCCATCACCTCCTCTTCTATGTCATGTGCACCTTCCTCTGTGTCACCGTGTATGGTGGTATAGTGTGCGGGAAGGGGCACCTGAGTCTCATCAGGGTCAGAATCTGGCTCTGTAAACTGCGAGGACAATGTAGTGCTCTGAGTGAATGTACCAGCAGAATCATCCATCAGCGGCTGTGCATCAGTGCACTCCATGTCAGATTCATCTTGGCCTGGGTAATTCACCATTTCACTTGATAATCCAGGCATGGTATGTGAAAACAGCTCCATGGAGTAATCAGTAGTATGGCCTGCGTCATCCTTCAATCTTGGTTGGGGTGAAGGACACAAGGAAAGGTGTGGTTCATGAACATGAGCCTCCAATGACGACTCAGTGCTTTTACTTTTTACAACTGAAGAAGAGGAGGCGATAGAGCTGGAGGCTGAGTCAGCAATGTAAGACAAAACTTTTTCCTGATTCTCTGGCTTTAAAAGCGGTTTGCCAACTCCTAGAAAACTAAGCGTTTGAGGCCTTATGTAGCCAGACGATGACGCAGGGTCAGCACCTCCTGCATTCTGTCCTATTTTGCTCTTGCCACTACCATCAGATCCACCACCAACACCATCATTACCAGCTGCCAACCCCCGCCCAATTCCACGGCCTCTTCCACCAGCCTTCCTCATTTTTGGTAGAAATGTAGACAAAATCCAACAAACTATATAGTAATGTAAAACAAGGTACAAGGTGTCTATAGGACAGGGGAGATTTTGAATTTCTGCAGACACTTGTGGACACTGGACACTTTTGGATTGTGTGAGGCCCACTGATATCTGAGCGCTATGTGACAGGCTCGATGGCACAGCTGTGACCAAAGTGACTAGAGGATAAGGGAGATTTTGAATCTCTGCACACACTTTTGGACACTGGACACTTTTGGATTGTGTGAGGCCTACTGATATCTGAGCGCTATGTGACAGGCTCGATGGCACAGCTGTGACCAAAGTGACTAGAGGATAAGGGAGATTTTGAATCTCTGCACACACTTTTGGACACTGGATGGACACTTTTGGATTGTGTGAGGCCCACTGATATCTGAGCGCTATGTGACAGGCTCGATGGCACAGCTGTGACCAAAGTGACTAGAGGATAAGGGAGATTTTGAATCTCTGCACACACTTTTGGACACTGGACACTTTTGGATTGTGTGAGGCCCACTGATATCTGAGCGCTATGTGACAGGCTCGATGGCACAGCTGTGACCAAAGTGACTAGAGGATAAGGGAGATTTTGAATCTCTGCACACACTTTTGGACACTGGATGGACACTTTTGGATTGTGTGAGGCCCACTGATATCTGAGCGCTATGTGACAGGCTCGATGGCACAGCTGTGACCAAAGTGACTAGAGGATAAGGGAGATTTTGAATCTCTGCACACACTTTTGGACACTGGATGGACACTTTTGGATTGTGTGAGGCCCACTGATATCTGAGCGCTGTGTGACAGGCTCGATGGCACAGCTGTGACCAAAGTGACTAGAGGATAAGGGAGATTTTGAATCTCTGCACACACTTTTGGACACTGGACACTTTTGGATTGTGTGAGGCCCACTGATATCTGAGCGCTATGTGACAGGCTCGATGGCACAGCTGTGACCAAAGTGACTAGAGGATAAGGGAGATTTTGAATCTCTGCACACACTTTTGGACACTGGACACTTTTGGATTGTGTGAGGCCCACTGATATCTGAGCGCTATGTGACATGCTCGATGGCACAGCTGTGACAAAAGTGACTAGAGGATAAGGGAGATTGGATTGCTTTTAAAAAAGCAGTTTGCGGAGCAGTGGGTAAACAGCAATGCAGGAATGTCAGGAAGCCTTAGAAGGCAGCCCAACAACCAACACCACTGATACACCACTATATAGCCTCCCCTTGCACTGCACACACAGTGACTGGTGTGTTGTGCAGGCCAAATTGCTAGCAGCAGAAGCAGTTTTTTTTCTTCTCAGCAGGACAAAAAAAAAAAATTGGGATTGCTTTTAAAAAAGCAGTTTGCGGAGCAGTGGGTAAACAGCAATGCAGGAATGTCAGGAAGCCTTAGAAGGCAGCCCAACAACCAACACCACTGATGCACCACTATATAGCCTCGCCTTGCACTGCACACACAGTGACTGGTGTGTTGTGCAGGCCAAATCGCTAGCAGCAGAAGCAGTTTTTTTGTCTTCTTCCCTGCCTAACGCTCTCCCTACAGAATCAGCAGCAACCTCTCCCTATACTAAGATCGGCAGAAGTAAGATGGCGGTCGGCGTGCACGCCCTTTTATACCCCCTGTGACGCCCACCAAAGCAAGCCAATCACTTGCATGCCCTTCTGAAAGATGGTGGTGACCCGTGCCTATGTCATCACGTTGCCCACAGTGTCCGTGGATCCTGATTGGCTGAAAAAGAGCGCAAAACAAACTTTTGAAACGCGACTTTGGCGCGTAAGTCGCCGACCTCGTGGCCGACCTCATCCTAGGGTCGGGTTTCGTTTCATGAAACCCGACTTTGCCAAAAGTCGGCAACTTTTGAATTTTTTCGACCCATTTCGCTCAACTCTAGTAGTAAAGAAAAAATAATTTACATTTTTGCCACCAACATTGTGTGTTAGCCTGAAAGTTTACATTTTCATACTGTGAAATGGGTAAAAAAAACAAAAATGTCTCACAATTTCTGCAGAATGTAGAAATACCCTGTATATGGCTGTACAGCTACACAGCGAGACTTGGGAGGGACGGAGCGCTATTTGCCTCCTGGAGTGCAGATTTTCCTAGAATAGTTTGCGGACTCCATATACAAAGCCTCTAAGTGGTAGAAAAGCATAATCCACCCCTCAAGTGACCCCATTTTGGAAAATTTATCCCTTTGGGAATTTATCTATAGGTGTAGTGATGTTTTCCAGAAACAACCAGCAGTGGATGTTGGTGAGTGAAAATTGCAAATTGCCATTGTAGTGGCCAGTATGTTGAAGTGACCAGTATGTTGTATTGACAAGTATATTATGATCAGCTCATGCTTATGGTGACGCGCACCTGTAAATTAGACTGGCCTCATCACTACAGAAATAAAAAACAAAGTGGCACTAAATGTGGTTTTGACACACTTGGGCTCAGAAGGGAGGGGAGCATTTGAATTTGGGAGCACAGAATTTGCTGAAATTTGCTGAAATATTTTATGGGATGAGGAGCCATTCTGCTTTTCCTGAGCCTTTGTACTACCAGTAACGTGGAAGCCACCTATATTTCCATTGACAGATAATGATACTGAGTGTTTTTTTTGTGGATTGAGTTGAAGCTTTTATTGGGAACATTTTATATAACATGTAGGATCACAATTATCCAGCTCTCTACACTGAGGAATTACTTTGGGGTTTCCATCTAAATCTGATGTGATGTGACAGATGAAATCCCAATAGATCCATTCATTATTCATTACAACAGAGTTACTCTGGCCTCTCTTTGGCATCTGTCCAGTGGTGTCCTTTTCAGAAATGCAAAAAAACTGCTGTTGACTGCCCTTTCATGCATGAATAAAACGACTGACTCTGCGTGTTCACAGGGCCTATAGAGTCCACAGTGCCTTCATATGCCTCATTATAGGGAATCTTCCATCTGAATCATATGGATTTACACAGAAACCCCAATATAAGTGCCTAGGAGAGCGCAGGGTACATGTGAGCCTATCAGTACTATGATCTTTGGGAGGCAGAATGAAAAAATCAACAGCAGGTGAATAATTGGTTTTATTTATTTCTTATGCTGTTCCTCATGTGGTATAAGTTATTAGATGAATTTATTCTTCGGGTCGGTGTGATTACAAGGACACCAGATTTATAATTTTTTATATTTGGCAGCTGTTACACAGTAAAAGACACTTTTTATTGCAAAAATGCATCGCCATATTTAGCCAGCTATCATTTATGGATATTTTGGTAGACAGAGTCACGTCACAGCTTCTATTTTGCAGGACGAGTTGATGTTTTTATTGGTACCTTTTTCGGGCACATAACATTTTTTGATCGCTTTCTGTTTTGATTTTTGGAAAGTAGATTAAACAAAAAACAGCAATTCAGGAAATTTTTTTTGCATACCGTTCCGCTTGTGGTAAAATTAATGAAGCGGCTTTATTCTTCGGATGAATGCGACTACAGTGATACCCCATTTACAGAATATTTTTATGTTTTGACACTTTTACACAAAATATTTTACAGAAAAATATTTATATTTGCATCGCCTTATTCCGAAAACTACACTCCCTGACAGAAGTTATGTCGCTGATTCATGTTATGTAAATAAAAGCTTATAACCTGATGTTAAATTCATCCATTGGTTGTATAAATTATTCTTTTGAAAGCTGGAACCCTCCGAAATGTGATTTAGGTTAAGAAAATAAATTACCATCAATGCAGAAATATTGATCATTTAATGGACACAGAATTGTCAGATTTTGGCAAGACAAAAGTTTTGGCGCCTGGTCATCCTCACCTGTGCTCAGTAAATTATCGGTTAATTAGTGGGTGTGTACAAATAGAAACCCAGCAACCCAGACCTTCACTTGAGCTGCAACTTGAGCTCTGACAACATGCCAAAAATCCACCCTGTGACCAAAGCCTGGATTATCAAGAGGCTGAAGACCAGATCCACTGCAGAGGTGGCTGGCACCTTTAATGTGTCTCAGCGTCAAGTACAAAGAATTAAAAAAAGATTCGAAGAGACTGGAGATGTGCTTGACAAGCCCAGGTTCAGCAGACCCTGCAAGACAACTGCTCAGGAGGAACGTTTGTTGGTTAGAAAATCCAAAGCAAGTCCCTCTTCCACTGCAGCAGAGCTCCAACAGGCCTGGTCACCTCAAGTCCCTGTGTCAACTAGTACAATTTGTAGGATTCTGTCTCGAAATGGCCTCCATGGTCAAATCAGTGCCCAGAAGCCAGCACTACTGTAGGGTGTAGCAAGAGTGGACCCTCTGGGTCACGGTACTGAGATCCCTGGAGCGAGCTAGCCAGGTGGTGCCGACCCCTATACAGGGACCGTTAGGAGCATGAGTTGAATACCGTGACAGCTGATACCAAGAGGGGCGGCTCAAGGGAGGAAGAGACAACAAGGCAGAGGTCCAGGAATGATCGGAGTCAGAGGTGACTGGAGTCAGGAGTGACCAGAGTCAGGAATT
Source organism: Dendrobates tinctorius (assembly GCF_039654945.1). Classification (NCBI taxonomy): domain Eukaryota; kingdom Metazoa; phylum Chordata; class Amphibia; order Anura; family Dendrobatidae; genus Dendrobates; species Dendrobates tinctorius. The sequence goes on from NW_027361676.1 coordinate 33,101,894, forward strand.
ACTGGAGTCAGGAGTGACGGGAATTACTGGAGACCGGAGTGACTGGAGTCAGGGATGACCGGAGTCAGAAATGACCGGAGTCAGGAGTAACCGGAGTCAGGAGACCAGAGTCAGGAGTGACTGTGGTCAGGAGACCGGAGTCAGGAGACCGGAGTCAGGAGTAACGGGAGTCAGGAGACCGGAGTCAGGAATGACAGGAAGGGGCCAGAGTACCGTACAGGAAGGCACACGATAATCAGGCGCCTCCATGAGGGAGGAGCTGCCTGATATACCCTGTGCTGGAGCTTGATTGGAGATCGCTCCACAGGGGTGGTGCAGAAGGGGTTAAGTGAGGGGAAGAGCACACGCATGTGGCCTAAGGTGCATGCCTGGAACAGGAGCAGGACAGGAAGAGGAACCCTCATGCTGGATTCCCTGGGCTGCAGGACGGGAGGCCGGGGGAGCCACACGGCAGCTGGAGCGGTGAGCGGGGAGCTGAGGGGGGAACCTGGGAGCAGCAGCAGAGGAAGCTGGACACAGTATGACAGGCGATGCCAGCCCCGACCTGACAGGCGGCGCCGGTACTGACCTGACAGGCGGCGCCGGCATGACAACTACACAAAAGGCAAATAAAAAAACATGTGGCATTTGCAAAGTCCCACAGCCTGCTAAATAGATGGACGCTGCAAAAGTGGCAGAAGGTGGATTTCTCTGATGAATCTTCAGTAGAATTACACCACAGCCACCGCAAATACTGCAGGAGACCTACTGGAGGCCGTATGGATCCAAAATACACCCAGAAAACAGTTACATTTGGTGGTGGAAAGATTATGGTCTGGGGTTACATTCAGTATGGGGGTGTGCAAAACATTTGCAGGGTGGAAGGCAGTATCAATAGCCTAAAATATCAAGAAGTATTAGCTACCTCTTATATTCCAAATCTTAAAAGGGGTCAAATTCTGCAGCAGGATGGTGCTCCATCTCATACATTCATCTCTACAACAAAGTTCTTCTAGGTAAAAAAGATCAAGGTGCTCAAGGACTGACAAGCCCAGTCATCAGACATGAACATCATTGAGCATGTTTGGGGTAGAATAAAAGAGGAAGCTTGGAAGACAAAACCAAAGAATCTAGATGAACTCTGGGAGACATGTAAGACTGCATTCTTGGCTATTCCTGATGACTTCATTAATAAATTGTATGAATCATTGTTGAACCACATGGATGCAGAGTGGATCTGACAGCTTAAACTTATAAAGTGAACTTTTTTCCTTTGGCTTGAGCCAAAGTGGTGTGATTGCCCCCGGTGGCCATTAGAATTATTACACGTGGTGTCGTTTGTTCTATGGTGAGAGTTGCACTCAGCATGCTGGACTTGGTGGCTGAAAACTGGACTCAAGCATGCTGGACTTCTTGGCAGAAAAGTTGGACTCAAGCATGCTGGACTTTTTGGCAGAAGCTGGACTCATCCTTGGGACTCTGTTTACTGGGCAGCTGCAACTGGTGGTGGACTCTGCTCCAAGGCTGCACTATGGTGATGGATCCAGTTATGGTGATGGATCCGGGTGGAGGAGAAGATGCACGCAGGTGGTGGGCTCTGTTGCTAGGAGCGTACGCAACAGAGCAAAGCTAAGTGGTGTTTCCCCTGTATTGTCATCTTTCCTCATGTGTCTTTAGTGCAGTGGTGGGATTAGTTTCCGCACTGACCAATTCCCTAGTGAGGGTTTAGGTTCAGGGCGAGCTAGGGTTTTTTAGGGTCCTGTGCGTCGCCCGGTGCGGAACCAGCATAGGGAACGTTAGGAGTGCAGGGACACTGGCTCAGGGGAGTACAGGAGGTCTCCACGTCCCTATTCCCTATCGCAGGGCCCACCATTGTTAATCCATTGTTAATGTTACCCAGGTTTCCCCTTATTATTTAAATTCACCTTACTGAAGGCGGGGTTTCCAGACAACTGTATTTATAACGTGCATTACCTAAATTCGCCAGTTGGAGGCGGCATATCCAGCTGCACGTTTTATTATTTAAATTCACCCCACTGGAGGCGGTGTATCCAGGGTCACGCGTGTCATGGGTTCGCCTTGCGGTACTCGCTGCGTCCAGACACACGCGTGACCATGACATCATCAACCGTGACACTAGCGTTTTACAAGCGATCTGTAGCATCGCTTGGAAAACTGATTGACAAGTTGGTCACACTCGTCAAACATAGTGTTTGACAAGTGTGACCAACTTTTTACTATTGAGGCTGCCTGTGCAGCATCAATAGTAAAAGATATGTTGTTATAAATAATAATAATAAAATAAAAAATTGTTTTATTATCACTTTCCTGCGTCCCCCGCAGCATTCCTAGGCCTCAGGGATGCTCCCGGCAAGTCCTGTTCCCAGCGATGCCTTGCTACAATGACTCCACATGATGTAGCATCTCGAGAGACCGCTATGTCATCAGAGGTCATTGTCGCAAGGCATCACTGGGACCGGAAGATGCTGGGAGCGTGGCTGAAAGGGGGGAATGCTGCAGGGGATGCCGGAAGATGAGAATATCACGATTTTTTATTTTAATTCTTTTTTTAACATGGATATGGCACCCAGAGCCTGGAAGAGAGTCTCCTCCCCTCCAGACCCTGGGTACCATTCGCACATTTTCCGCTTACTTTGCGCATGGTGGGCTTAGCCACATGTGGAAAGTAAGCGGAACAATGCATTCCAATGTGTGCGGAATCCCTTTGATTCCGCAAAAACAATGAGCATGCTGCGTATTTTTCCACGATGCAATTAAAAATACGCAGCATTAACACAGCATTGCGTTGTGCCATTGAATGCAATGGGTGGCGGATTTTTTGCGTTTACACAACGTTTTCGCAGCAAAAAAGCGTCGCAAAAACACTAAAAATCCGCAACGTGTGCACACAGCCTTACAGTTATCTTTCTAAATTCTAGTAGGTGTACAAACCTTATTTCTATACTTACCTTTAAACAGGGTGTCTAATTGCAATCAAATCAATTCTCCTCAGTCCTGTCCTCTTAGCATCACTCCTTACATTCATCTCTGATGCACATCCCAATATTATAGGGATCATCCTACTTTATTCAAGATTACCTATTGTCACCTTATTGAAATAATTGACCAAATAGAAATCAGAACTGAAGTCCGCTTTTCTTTTCAACACCAGTGGCTCAATTCTCAAAAGCGGGACAAAAAGGAGGTCTCCCAGAACTTACTGCTATAATGGTATTATGTCCCCAAATTGGTTCTACTTTATTAAGATGTTGAAAACTTACAATTCTAATTCAGTGCAAACAACGCTAATGAAACATATGTTAGCTCTCTGCAAAAAAAAATCAAAATCTTAAAGAAAACTTGGTACAAAGCTATGTTCACAAGCAGCATTTTGCGGTGTTTTCTTTCTGCAACAAAAACCTACTTGCTTGGCATTAAAAATGCTGCGTTGAAATCACCTGTTTACGCTTTTTTCATGGTGTTTTTCTCTGTATTTTCGTAATGACTTTGTTGCATTTTATGCTGACCTTTTTGGGTGCAGATTAAATGTGTTTTGTCTACAGTGCACGTTTAACCCTTTCCTTACATTGGACGTACTATTCCATCCATGTGACCTGGGACTTATGTCACTAGGGGAGCACAGCTGATGTCAGCGGGGTGCCAGCTGATTATCACAGCTGACACCCAGCACTATGTGCCAGGGGCAGTCACGGACCACCCCCAGCACATTAACCCCTTGCACACTGCGATCAAACATGATCGCGGTGTTCCAGGGGCATAGGGAAGAATCGCGCAGGGAGGGGGCTCCCTGTGTGCTTCCCTGAGCCCCTTGGAACAGCGCGATGTGATCATGCTGTTCCTAGGGCCTCCTCCAATATAGCTGCAGAGGCCTTTGGGGTCAAGCAGGGAGGTGGCTTTCTCAGAGCCTGCTGAGAGCAGGCGCTGAAAGAGCCTCCAGCAGTGCCTGTCAGATCGCTGATCTGACACAGTGCACTGCAAAGTGTCAGATCAGCCATCTGACACTTTATAGTAATGTCCCACACAAATAAAGTAAAAAAAAAGTGTAAAAATAATGTTTTAAAAATTCCTAAATAAAAAATATTCATAGAATCATATAATCGTAGAGTTGGAAGGGACCTCCTGGGCCATCTGGTCCAACCCCCTGCTCAAAGCAGGATTCGCTAAATCATCCCAGTCAGATGTCTGTCCAGCCTCTGTTTGAAGACTTCCATTGAAGGAGAACTCAACACTTCTCGTGGCAGCTTGTTCCACTTATTGATCACTCTGTCAAAAAGTTTTTTCTAATATCTAATCTGTATCTCCTCCCATTCAGTTTCATCCCATTGCTTCTAGTCTTTCCTTGTGCAAATGAGAATAAAGTTGATCCTTCTACAATGCGACAGCCCTTTAGATATTTGTAGACAGCTATTAAGTCTCCTCTCAGTCTTCTCTTTTGCAAACTAAACATTCCCAAATCCTGCAACCTTTCCTCATAAGACAGGGTTTGCAGACCGGTCACCATTCTGGTCGCTCTTTTCTGAACTTGCTCCAGTTTGTTGATGTCTTTTTTAAAACTGTTTCAAAACTGGACACAATATTCCAGAAGAGGTCTGACCAAAGAGGAGTAGAGGGAAATAATGACTTCACGTGATCTAGACTGTATGCTTCTGTTAATACATCCTAGAATTGCATTTGCCTTTTTTGCTGCTGCATCACACTGTTGACTCATATTCAGTCTGTGATCTATTAGTATACCCAAGTCTTTTTCACATGTGCTGTTGCTTAGCCCTATTCCTCCCATTCTGTATATGCTTTTTTCATTTTTATTGCCCAGATGTAGTACTTTGCATTTTTCCCTGTTAAAAACCATTCTGTTAGTTGCTGCCCACTTCTCCAGTTTATTTATATCTTTTTGAATCCTCTCTCTCTCTTCTCTAGTATTAGCTATCCCTCCTAGCTTTGTGTCATCAGCAAATTTAATCAGTTTACCCTCAATTCCTTCATCTAAATCGTTGATAAAGATGTTGAACAATACAGGGCCCAGGACAGAGCCCTGTGGTACCCCACTTGAGACATTCTTCCAACTGGATGTGCAGCCATTTATGACCACTCTTTGGGTCCGATCACTAAGCCAGTTATGAATCCACCTAACAGTTGCCTTGTCCATTCCATACTTAGTCATTTTTTCAAATAGAATTGTATGAGATGCTTTGTCAAATGCTTTGCTGAAGTCAAGATATACTATATCTACAGCATTTCCTTGATCCACCCAATCAGTGATTCTGTCATAGAAGGAAATTAAGTTAGTCTGACATGACTTAATAGTTACAAACGTATGCTGACTCTGTTTAATCGCTTCATTCTTATCGAGGTACTGACATACATGTTGTTTAATAATTTGTTCAAAGATCTTTCCTGGTATGGAAGTCAGACTCACCGGCCTATAGTTGCCTGGGTCCACCTTCTTCCCCTTTTTGAAGATAGGAACAACATTTGCTCTTCTCCAGTCTTCTGGGACTTCTCCTGTTCTCCAAGAATTTTCAAAGATTATGGAGAGGGGTTCAAAAATTTCTTCTGCTATCTCCTTCAGAACTCTGGGGTGTAATTCATCTGGACCTGGAGACTTGAATTCATTTAGGTTAGCTAAGTGTTTCCTCACTATCTTTCTGTTTATAGATATCCTGGATTCTTCTATTCCCTTAATAGGACAGTGAAGAACAGTTGATGTTACATTTCCTTTCTGAGAGAAAACAGATGCAAAATAGGAATTTAAAAGTTCGGCCTTCTCAACATCCTGTCTTACCATTTCATCATTTTCATCCTGTAAAAATCCTATAGCATCTTTGACTTTTCTTTTACTTTTGACATATCCCCAAAATCCTTTATTATTGCTTTTGACATCTCTTGCAAGCCTCAATTCATTGTCAGCTTTAGTAATCTGATTTGTGCCCTGCAGGTTCTGCAGACAGCATTATATTCTTCTTTAGATATGCCTCCCTCTTTCCATTTTATAAGCATTTTTTTCTTCCTTTTTAGCATGTGCTTAAGTTCTGTGTTCATCCATCCTGGTTTTCTTAAATGCTTCCTATTCTTCCCTCTTTTCGGAATAGTTAACAATTGTGCTTTGAGAATTTCATTTTTCAAGATTTCCCATCCTTTCTGGACATTTTTGTCTTTAAGGATATCCAGCCATTGGATCCCTCCAATTCTCTTTCTGAATCCCTTAAAATCTGCCTTTCTGAAATCTAACCTTGACGTCTGAGTCTTCACAGGTCTTCCTTCTCTAGCTATCCAAAATTCTAATATAGCATGGTCGCTACCTCCTAGGGTCCCAGCCACTTTTACCTCCTCAACCATTTCCTCCCTGTTTATAAGGATTACATCCAAGGTAGCAGGTCCTCTTGTTTTCTCCCCTACATTTTGGAAGATAAAGTTATCAGCAAGAGAGGATAAGAATTTCCTTGACCTGTTAGTTTTGCCTGAGAGAGATTCCCAACAAATGTCTGCATAGTTGAAATCTCCCATGACAACTATGTCATATTTTTTGGAGAACTTGGCCATTTGATGAATAAAGAGTTCATCCATATCTTCAGCTTGCACAGGCGGCCTGTAGTAAATGCCTACAATGGTGTCCTTTCCATTGTTCTGTCCTTGTATTCTTACCCAAACAGTTTCCACAGAACTCCCAGTCTCTGAAGCTTCAATCTCTGTGCAGATATACGCGTTTCTAACATACAATGCGACACCTCCTCCTCGTTTATCAAGTCTGTTTCTTGCAAATAAGTTGTATCCTTCTACTCTTGTATTCCAATCATGTGTATTTTCCCACCAAGTTTCAGTGATTCCAATGACATCATATTTCTTTTCCTGTGTTAGTAGTTCCAATTCTCCTTGTTTGTTGCCCATGCTTTGTGCATTAGTATAGAAACATTTTAGTTTGTGATTGGTTTCTCTTTCTCCAATATTTTTATTAATTAGATTCTTTTGTCTTTGTTCTTCCTTTCCACTTCTAATAGCAGATTCTCAATAGCATTTGTCAGGTATATGGCTTTTTCTGGTCTTTTACTTCCCTTCCCATGTTGTTCTAGTTTAAAGCTCTCCTTACAAGTGTAGCAAGGCGACTTCCAAATACATGTTTTCCAGTCTTCGTAAGGTGCACCCCATCTCTAGCAAGTAGTCCATCGTAAAGGTAATTCACTCTGTGATCCATAAATCCAAATCGTTGCTGACGGCACCATCGACGTAGCCAGTTGTTCACCTGCAGAATCTTATTCCACCTCCTTGTTCCATGGCCATCCACTGACATGCCCGAAAATGGTACCAATAAAAACGTCAACTCGTCCCACAAAAAATAAGACCTCACATGACTCTGTGGGTCAAAATATGGAAAAATTATAGCTCATAAAATGTGGTGATGCAAAAACTATTTTTACAATAAAAAGTGTCTTTTAGCGTGTGACAGCTGCCAAGCATAAAAATCCACTATAAATAGTAAATCAAACCCCCCTTTATCACCCCCTTACTTAGGGAAAAATAATAAAATTAAAAAAATGCATTTATTTCCTTTTTCCCATTAGGGTTAGGGCTAGGGTTAGGGCTGAGATTATGGTTAGGGGTGTGTTGGGGTTAGGGTTGGAGTTAGAATTGAGGGGTTTCCACTGTCTAGGCACATCAGGGGCTCTCCAAACGCAACATGGCATCTGATCTCAATTCCAGCCAATTCTGCGTTGAAAAAGTCAAACGCTGCTCCTTCCCTTCCAAATTCTACCATACACCCAAACAGTGGTTTACCCCCACATATGGGATATCAGCCTACTCAGGATAAATTGCACAACAACCTTTGGGGTCCAATTTCTCATGTTACCCATGGGAAAATAAAAAATTGGGGGCAAAAATATCTTTTGTGTGGAAAAAAATGATTTTTTAATTTTTTTGGCTCTTCGCTATAAACGTCTGTGAAGCACTTGGGGGTTCAAAGTGCTCACCACACATCTAGATAAGTTCCTTGGGGGGTCTAGCTTCCAAAATGAGGTCACTTGTGGGGGGTTTCCACAGTTTAGGCACATCAGGGGCTCCCCAAATGCGACATGACACCCGCTGACCATTCCATCAAAGTCTGCATTCCAAAATGTCACTACTTCCCTTCCGAGCCCCGATATGTGCCCATATAGTAGTTTTCTTCCACATATGGGGTACCAACGTACTCAGGACAAATTGGAAAACAACTTTTGGGGTCCAATTTCTCCTGTTACCCTTGGGAAAAAAATTGAGGACTAAAATGGAAAAAATATGATTATTTTATTTTCACGCCTGGGCGTTATAAACTTCTGTGAAGCACTTGTGGGTTCAAAGTGCTCACCACACATCTAGATAAGTTCCATGGGGGTCTAGTTTCCAAAATGGGGTCACTTGTGGGGGTTTCCACTGTTTAGGCACATCAGGAGCTTTCCAAACGCAACATGGCGCCCGATCTCCATTTCAGCCAATTTTACATCAAACGGTGCTCCTTCCCTTCCAAGCTCTGCCATGCACCCAAACAGTGGTTTACCCACACATATGGGGTATTATCGTACTCAGGACAAATTGCACAATAACTTTTGGGGTCCTGTTTCCCTTGGAATAAAAATTGGGGGTGAAAAGATCATTTTTGTGGAAAAAATATGAGTTTTTTAATTTTATGGCTGTACGTTATAAATGTCTGTGAAGCCCTTGGGGGATCAAAGTTCTCACCATATATCTAGATAAGTTCCTTGGGGTGTCTAGTTTCCAAAATGGGGTCACTTGTGGGGGTGTCCACTGTTTAGGCACATAAGGGGCTTTCCAACATGACATGGCGTCCGATCTCAATTCCAGCCAATTTTGCGTTGAAAAAGTCAAACTGCGCTCTTTCCCTTTCGAACTCAGCCATGCGCCGAAACAGTAGTTCCCCTCAAATATTAGGTATCAGCGTACTCAGAACAAATTGCACAATAACTTTTGCAGTCCAATTTCTCTGGTTACCCTTGGTAAAATAAAAAAAATTGGATCTGAAGTAATTTTTTGGTGAACAAAAGTTAAATGTTCATTTTTTTTAAACATTCAAAAATTCCTGTGAAGCACCTGAAGGGTTAATAAACTTCTTGAATGTAGTTTTGAGTACTGTCAGGGGTGCAGTTTTTAGAATGGTATCACTTTTGGGTATTTTCTATCATATAGACCCCTCAAAGTGACTTCAAATGTGATGTGGTCCCTAAAAAAATCGTGTTGTAAAAATGAGAAATTGCTAGTCAACTTTTAACCCTTATAACTTCCTAACCAAAAAAAATTTTGGCTCCAAAGTTGTGCTGATGTAAAGTAAACATGTGGGAAATGTTACCTGTTAGGTTTTTTGTGTGCCATATCTCTGTGATTTAGGGGCAAAAAAATTCAAAGTTGGAAAATTGAGAAATTTTAAAATTTTTGCCAAATTTACATTTTTTTTCACAAATAAACGCAAGTTATATGAATGAAATTTTGCCACTAACATGAATTACATTATGTCACAAGAAAACAATGTCAGAATCACTGGCATATATGGAAGCTTTCCATAGTTATTAACTTATAAATGAACAGTGGTCAGAATTGTAAAAATTGGCCCGGTCATTAACGCGCAAACCACCCTTGGGTGTAAAGGGGTAAAGTTTGTTTTACTCACCAAAAATGCAATAAAAATGTTTGTTGTAATTTTTAAAGCAATTTTTCACTTTTTCATTCCTGGCTGTAGGTAAAAGAATATTACTGGATTAATTGACATGTTGGAGATTTCAAAATTCTCAATTTCAGGCATGAGACAGAAAACAAGTGTGTGCCTGAGATTTGTGAAGTTTCATAGCTTTTGCTAGCATTGTAAGAAGCAGCTTTTAATTTACGTTGAAAAACGCAGCAAAATACGTTGCAAAAGTGCTGTATGTGAAAATAGCATATCTGGTCAACTGCTGTTTCCAAATCCTTGTTCTAGTAAGTCCTCATTCAGATGTCTGTGTTTTTGCATACAAGTGCTCTCCATGATTTTTACCTATGATAGTCTGTGGGTCCATTCACATGGCCTTTTTTTCCTTGGAAAATATCAGAGACAAGCCCCATCTTAATCCAAGGGTTGAATGAAAAATGGCAATGCAAGCCAAAGGGTCCATGAAAAAAAGAACATGGAGAAAATGATTTTTTAATTTCTCAGCTAATGACAGAATCGGATGACACTCGTAGCACACTCTGATCAAACTCTGAAAAAACTGTGATAGAATAATCTATCCGATTTTCTTGTATGCAAAAAAAAATCGGACGTCTGAATGAGGCCTAACAGAGAGATATTGTTGGAGGCATCTATTATAGCGACTGGAGCTATCCATTTTTGGTTGCTCCTGGTTCATTTGCTTGTCTGAAAAGCTGTTCAGTCTCAGTGAACTTTCTTTTTTGTCAAAGTCTCAAACTGCCTCCCTTTATATATTTTTTTTATGCGTCAGTTTATCTGCTCCATGGATGCACAATAAGCATTTATCAACTTTTCAATTAGAATCTGTGAACACCTCACCAGATCAGGTTGGAAATACTGCTCACTGGAATTTTACAATAAAAATAAGTTATTGGACAATTTTGAAATCTGGTTTCAGTGATGTTAAAATAAAAAATGTAGAAGACTTTTTCTTTAGCTTCATAAACCATTTAAGTTTGTTATTAATGAATGCATATGCTGTGTAATATATATATATTAATGTGAAATACTTCCATCCTTGAACACTAAATGCAGGTAGCACTGACTCATAGTAAAGCTATGGACCTTGAATGCTTGTGATTATGTAATTCTCTTCTTTTAAAGTAAAAGCATTGTGTTGTCATGGAAACTGTCCTATCATCACTATATTGCACAGTACAAAAAACATACATTTTCTAAACTATTCTAGGGATACTTCATTAATATTTAGAGATGGCTAAGGATTATAGATGATCAGTATAAGTACATACGGTGGGTACGGAAAGTATTCAGACCCTTTTACATTTTTCACTCTTTGATTCATTGCTGCCATTTAGTAAATTCAAAAGTGTTCATTTTTTTCTCATTAATGTACACTCTGCACCACATCTTGACTGAAAAAAAACAGAAATGTAGAAATTTTTGCAAATTTATTAAAAAAAGAAAAACTGAAATATCACAGGGTCATAAGTATTCAGACCCTTTGCTCAGACACTAATATTTAAGTTACATGCTGTCTAGAGATGAGCGAACGTGGTCGCCACTACTCGATACTTGCCCAAGTATCACAATACTCGGTGTACTCAGCGAGCACCGAGCATTTCTGGGATTACTCGGCGGGAACTCGGGTTTCCACCCAGCTTCAGAGACCCAATCACAATGCAGGGATTGTCTGCCAGGCAATGAAATGCCGCAGCCATCTTTGTTGTGGTCGTGCAGTGATTGGCTGGCCGCACAGCATCATCAGGGGTATAAGAGACCGGACGCCGCCAAGATAGGGTCAGAATTGGGGATTTATTAGTTAGTGTGGGGTCTACCACTGTAAACTACTCAAATCCAGATAAACTGTTGAGTCCTTCTAATGACAAATTCTGGAGTATATAGGTTCCAGTGTTAGGCAGGCAGGGTAGTGTACATCACTCTATACACATCAGTGTATGTGTGTATATAGATCATTGCATACATCAAGAGGCTCCATTCCCTTCATGTGTTCTGGTGCTGCTGCTGCTACATGTAGGATATATTGGCCGTATAAACCTAGCTCCAGGTGTAGTTGGCTTTGAAAATTTTTTTTGGGAGGGATAATAAAGCTTTTTTTATTGCAAAGCAATCCAGAGCCCTTTTTTTCATCCACTTGCTTTTTTACTGTGCACAATACAGCCAGATCCTTTTCCTAGCACAGCGTGAATATCCAGCAATTTTAAAGGGGTCCTAAAAATCCCTTTTGAGTGCGCTTAGAAATATTTAATTTTTATGTGATACGGTTGAGTACATTTGTTTTGAGTGTCTTACACAATTTCTTGACATTATTTTGCTGAACCCCCTCAAAAATACATACAGGCCACATATTATACAGTGTGGTAAATCTGTGACACGCCTCATCCATCTGTCTGCTCAAAATATTGGTCTTTTTAGCCCTAAATTCAATTTTTTTTGCTGTCTGTCACTGTACTTAAATGTCATAGTGGTATCTCCATGCCAGCTGATATCTGTGCATGCTCAAAGTTTGGCCAGTTTAAGCAGGTTTTCCTTTTTTGTCCTGTGTGTCACTGTACTTACCACACTATTTAGCCAAAAAATAAAAAAATACAGGCCACACATGTGTCGTAGTGGTATCTCCGTGCCAGCATATAAATATGTGCGTGCTTAAAGTTTGGCCATTTTTGGCAGGTTTTCCTTTTTTGTCCTGTGTGGCACTGTACTTATATAAAACACTATTGTTAAGGATATTAAATCAATATTTAGTTATGAAAATATCCAAAATATATATAAATGCATAGACGCTATATTTGAATCATGGACCCTTTAAGTATACGCTGATATGAGAGCTTAAAACTATTTCTGCTAACACTTTATGATTCAGTAACTCTCCGTGTATTATTTGCTACGCTTGCCAATAGCTTGACCTGTAATAGATATTTACATAACCAGCCTGCGGCTACTAAAAGAAAGGAGAAATGTTCTTGTGACCAAAAGCCATTGTTCCTATATCGATAAGCCATGAGGCAATAATTAGGCAGGCATCTTGTTCTTTCTCTTTAAAAATCCACTCTATCTTCCTGCAATAAAGAGAGGAGGAATCCATTTTAGACACAACACGTTGTCTGGTGTATTTCTTCAGTGCATGCATATGCTCTCACATATAATTTGGCCACAGAAAATTAAGAAGGGTCTCACCCTAGTGGGACAACCTTAACAGTTGGCACCCAACGTAGGGTAGACAAACCTCCAGATGACCACAGTCGCATATCGTCTCCCCCAGGATGGACATCATCAGTGGGAAGAGTCTGCAACTCTGAACAGGTGAGAAAATATATCATCTTACCCACCCTCTGTTTTCACGTCCGGGCTCAGTTGAGATAGTTGGCTGTCATCTCTGGACACTAATTGACCACAATTGAACATCCTGAGCCTATGAACTGGTCAGATATATAATTCCTTAATTGACTGTGTATCTATGTTTATTGTCCAGTTCAACCAATTCAGAAGGTGTGTCTAGTGTCTGGTTATTACCTATACGATATAATATACTGCACAAGGGCCGTTACAATAGTACAATAAGGAGAGGGTGCTATATTTAACATTGAGCAATTGCCCTGGTTCTGATCTTAGACGATCGAAGAACTTATATCACATGCTTTTGTCACTCCTGCCAAACTACGTTCTGAGCCCTGATTTCCTTAAAGTGACAGGATCAGTAGGCTAGAACCTGTATGCCAGGTACAACGATTAACTGTCTTGGCAGATAGATGTCTTGCCCTTATTGTATGCAAACTTTAGTACTTGCTATTTCTAAGCAAGGATGAAAAATTGTTAATAATAATAATCTTTATTTTTATATAGTGCTAACAAATTCTGCAGTGCTTTACAGTTTGCACACATTAGCATCACTGTCCCCAATGGGGCTCACAAATCTAAATTCCCTATCAGTATGTCTTTGGAATGTGGGAGGAAAGCGGAGTGCCTGGAGGAAACCCACGCATACACGGGGAGAACATACAAACTCCTTGCAGATGTTGTCCTTGGTGGGATTTTAACCCAGGACCCCAGCGCTGCAAGGCTGCAGCGTTAACCACTGAGCCACCGTGCCATCCGTTAAGGTGATACACACACCCGTTCCCAGGTTTGAAACTGGTTATACTGCTTTCTCAATTGCATATCCTGAAATTAAAGTTTTTAGATTAAATATACATGCCAGGATATCTGTTCTTAGTCCAGAGGGGGTAACATTACACCACATCAAGGCTAACAAGCTATACTACCCCTCACACGCAACACCTTTCAGGTGCTGCTGTAATTACGGCAGTCCAGAAGTTTATGACATTTTGGCAAAACAGGAAGTGCAGTTGTTAGGATTTAAATTGTAACATGGGTACCAATCAGTCTAAAGCCAGTCAGTTCTCTGCACGAGAGGTAGTGGCAGAAAGATAAGGCAAACAGTATGTTAAAAATGCTAAAGTTCTCCTAAAACCCACAGGATCTACGACCCGGGAGGGGGGAAACTTGACGAGGATGAGTGGAAATGCATGTTGATTAGCAAGAGAGGGCTCTTACGAGACAATAAAATTCTGAAGGATGCTGAAGCATGGTATAGAACGTCACGAGAAATTAAGAGACAAGTGTGGACTGAAGTATGTGATTCTAAGACTGGTGAATATGTGTACCGACCACCTCCTGACAAAACGACTCTGACTTTGACAGCAGCGCCTACTGCACATAGACCACCACCATGCTCTCCAGAGGGGTGGACATGTGCAGTTTGCCAGACTCAGAACCCAGACTGGAGGGACATGTGTGCTGCTTTTGGGGCACCACGCCCGCACAATCCTACTCCCTTATATCCAGTTATAAATGCAGACGGCACTCCCCATGTCCCAACAGCCATCTTACCTAAGGGCATACCTACAACTGCACCTCCACTACAGAACCCAAGCAGTGACACAACAGGGCTACCGACAAACACTAACAGTAGTGCAACAGGACCAGAACACGCTATACAATATATGCCCTATTTCAGTGATAATAGCTCAAGCAGAACTGAATCCATAAATGACACCTGCTGACCTCCTAGAAGCATGGCTCCCACCAGTAACACTCTGATCCCTAGTAGACGTGGCACTCGCTACGTAAGTTGGAAGCCTCAGGAAGCTGCTACCTTGGTGAACAGCTTATCTGCTCTGTCAATCTGCTGCGGACAGACCTACTCTCAAAACTCCAAGCCAGCATTCTTTTCCACAAAGATGGAACTGTCACCCTCATGACCCCACTCTCACAGGAACACTCAGCACAGGTGTATGGTCTCTTCTCAATACAGGACACACCTGTAGATCCTATGGACGCAGAACTGATGGCACAAGTCCCAGACTCACTGTGGGCATGAGTCTCAGAAGATATTGGCAGGCTCCAAGTCCAGCCTGTGAAAGTGGAACTGAAACCAGGAGCCCTGTTACCACGGAAACCACAATATCCACTGTCCATTCCACAATCTGCTGCTATTACAGAAGAACTCAAGATCTACCTTGAGAATGTAGCAATTATCCCCACCAAATCACCTTGCAATACTCCATTGTTTCCAGTAAAGAAGAAAACTCCAAAGGGGCAGCCTGCCAAGTTCCGCATGGTACATGACTTGCGTGCTGTCAATGAAGCTACAGTACTGGACACACCCATTGTGCGAAACCCACAAACTCTGCTTTCATTAATCCCACCTACCTCTGTATGTTTCACGGTGATTAACCTGGCCAATGCCTTCTTCAGTGTACCACTACACCTTGACAGCCAGTACTTGTTTGCTGTCACTCAAGAGGACCGACAATATGCTTGGACCGTGATGCCTCAAGGGGCACAAAACAACCCCTCAATGTTTACCCAGGCTATGACCACAGTCCTGGAGCCTTGGAATATGACACACCCAACTGTTACCCTCCTGCAGTACATGGATGACCTCCTCCTCTGTGCTGACACCCTGCCAGAAGCACAGATGGAGTCCATCTCCCTACTTCAGTTCCTGGCACACAATGGATGCAAGGCCAAAAATTGTGTTCCTAGGACACTGCATCTCCCATCAAACAAAACACTTGATTGAAGACAGGAAAGCAGCTGTGCAGAATATCGCTCTGCCAACCGAGCCTACACAGCTACAGTCTTTCCTTGGACTTGTATCCTGCTGCCGCCCCTGGATCCTTGATGCCTCTCTACAAATGCAACCCCTGCATGACTGCCTCAAGGAGACTCCCTTCAGTCTAAACAAGGAATCCATTGATGGGTTCTACATGCTGAAAGCTGCAATTGTATGCTCTCCCGCCTTAGGACTACCAGACTACAACAAGCATTTCTGTCTGTTTGTCATGGAAATGCAAGGCCATGCGACTGGAATCCTGACACAGATTCACGGAGGAAGACAATGCCCACTTGGGTTCTACTCTGCCAGACTTCACCCCGTGGCCCGTGGAGCCCCAACCTGCATGAGAGCTGTATTTGCAACTCATCTGCTGCTGGACAAGACTTCTGACATCATTCTGGGCCACCAGCTGAAGATACTGGCACCCCATGAAATTACTGCGTTTCTGGCCCAGATGCAGCCAAAACACCTGTCTGCTGCCTGTCACCTACGTCTACAATTGACCCTTCTGCTTCCTGACAATATTACCATCTCCAGATGTGCTGTCCTTAACCTAGCTACTCTCCTACCTCTGCAAAGGGGGAAGAGGATGCAGCCCACATCTCTGAGACACTAGTGAAAGAGGTAGTCGACTCTGAGATGGCTCAACATGATTGTCTCGCTCTCATGAGACAGGAAACTTCTGGATTTCAGTCAGTCACGGATGTACCTTTGGAAGACCCTGACCTAACGCTCTTTGTGGATGGATCAAGGTATGCAGACCAAGAAGGCCATTTTCACACTGGTATAGCAGTAGTCACAGAAGACACTGTGCTGCTAGCAAGACCACTGCCTCCATCCATATCTGCACAGGAGGCGGAACTGCGGGCCTTGCATGCAAAATTTCTTCCCAGTGCAAAGCTACAATATACTCCGACTCACACTACGCTCATGGCGTATGTCACGACTATGGACCCATCTGCAAGGCAAGAGACTTCATCACGGCTAACAGAACGCCTGTCAGACACCACAAGTCCATACAGGAGGTGATGGAGTCTTTGTTGATGCTGGAAAAAGTCACAGTGGTGAAGGTGAAGGCTTCTCAATTGTAGTCACAAGTGTCACAAAGGGATGCCTTGTCTGTACCTGCTGTAACCTAGGGTAAACAGAGAAGATACCCTAGAAATGCACACCCAACCCCTGTACCCTTTCCAGAGCATACAGATGGACCACATACAAATGCCGCACTCAGGGGGGTTCGAGTATATTCTGGTAGTGATAGACATATTCTCGGGGTGGCCAGAGACTTTCCCAGTGAAAAATCAGTCAGCAAAAACTACTGCTAAAAAACTTCTATCTGAAATAGTGTGTATGTATGGGCTCCCAGAGACCAAAGAAAGTAACCAAGGGCCTGCATTCACAGCTAATCTCACAAAGGAGATATGGGAGGCCTTGGGGACAGAGTTGGCGCTACACATTCAGAACCACCCGCAGAGCAGCGGTAAGGTCGAGAGGTTAAATCGGACACTAAAAAGTAAAATGCTCAAAGCAGCACAAGAGACAGGGAAGCCATGACATGAGAGTCTTCCCCTTGCACTTAGTGCCAGACACACACCAGCTGGTCCAACCAAACTTAGCCCATATGAAATCCTGTTTGGAAGTGCACCCAGGCTAGGATTGTACTTCCCACAGCAGTTGTCTATGCAGTATGACACTTTGACTAAGTTTGTGATTGAATTGACCAAACACCTAACTAAAATACATTCTCAAGTTTTTTCATCCATTCCAGATCCTGAGGACCTAGAGGGAACTCACCAGATCCTACCTGGTGATTGGGTCCTCACCAAGAGGTTCAACAGATGTACCCTCAAGCCCAGATACGATGGCCCGTACCAAGTCCTGTTGACCACTGCCACAGCAGTCAAGCGTGATGGAAAGCCCACATGGATCCACATTTCCCACTGCAAGAAGGTGCCAGAACCAGAGGCCAGTGGTGGCTACCACTATTCATCTGTCTAACACTTATCCTTTACCTAAGATCAGGGATAGTTAGTGACTGGGGGAAGTCATTCATGAGGGTATAATGACTTTCTGGTATAATGTCTCCACCCCAAGGGTAACATATCAATTTGACTATTGCTTAATAGTAGAATGCCCAGGCACCATGGAACAGTTTGACATCTGGCTAGGTACACAATTCATCTGCATTACCACTGCTGACACAGGGGTGGGGTCAAACTGTGAGGATTGGTCACTTGTTGGGTGGCACACTGGTGAAAGTAACTTGGGATATCAACCAGTCCAGGCTCCACAGCATAAGGATTAATGGGGAGCCAGCCTGTTAGCTCGCGTGTCCGTGACCAAAGCCCCGTTCAGAGGATGGAGGGCCTTTCCAAGTACAATGCTCCCCATCCCTGCCACTCATTGCCCCAAGAAGGGATGCATGGTTATGTACCTCACCATTGATAACCCCTCATAAGACGATCAAGGGTTATACATACTAGGCTCAAGTACGAAACGTGGGAGAGAGGGGGAAGGTGACAGAATGGGTAAATTTTGGTTAAAGAATATTGATTCTAGGCCCATTGCAAACACACAAACTGAAGATGACCCAGTTCCAGGAGCCAAATTTCTATTAGATTTGACTTACAAGGATAAATTTCCAATAGAGACAGGATTCTATGACTCCAATGTCTGGCTTGAATGGGTAAAATACACTGTTACTAATGCAAACCGCTCCGCATGCATAGTTTGTACCTCTGCCCGACCTCATTTATGCACAGTACCCTTCCTAATAGATCCAAAGGTAGATGAGGAGGGATTCATCTGCGCCCTGTCACTGTACACAAACAACCACACAGGTAGTTCACAAAAATGCCACACTGTATCCCACTTATACCCACCTTACAGAAGCAAGGAACAAACTGGTCACACCCTACCCAGGGAACTACACTTGTTTTGAATGATTTTTGCAGATTTTGTGTGGGTTGTGCATGTTTCAGAAGAAGAACAGATGAGAATTGTGTCTTCTATGGTAGATGGTTACTGAACAAAGTATATCCGGAGGCCAAAACACCGACATTGAGGTTTATAAAATGAGGTGATAAGCGGTGGGCGCTCTGGTATGTGAATATCCATGCCCGTATAAGTGATTCCCATTTGAACAATACCCCGACATACTTGAAACACAATCCACTGTATTTATGTCAAAGTCCGGACGGACAGGTCTTTCATAGCAAGCGTATATGTGTTAGAAACAGAACTCCTAATTAGATTATGTGTGTTTGTCTATAAACTTGTATGAATACGTGGAAGACGATATTGATCATTTTAAAACGTTAATCTGCATTGTACTAAAGGTACTGCTTCTGCGTTTTTGAGAACTGGGATATTTGCATTGTATGTAGCGGTTAAAATTGCTTTGTTATACAGGCCAGCCTCTGGCAAATATCTTGTAAATGTCGTGCCCTGAGTGTAAATTTGGGTTAATATTAGCTATGTTTTCTGAGTGGTGGAGAATTGTTAAAATCGTCCACAAGGGTTATAGTCATGTGCACACTGGGTTTGGACTCTCATTAGTTCACCTCAGGTCAGCCAGTGATGTCAGTGAGGCTGCGCGGAGTCCCTGGCTGACCTGAGGTGAACTAATGAGCATGGGAAAAAATGCAAAAACTTTCCCACGGTAATTAGTTCATCTCAGGGCAGCCAGGGAGGCTGCGCAGAGATTAAATAATTCATTCTGGCAGTGGTTTACATGGGGCTGGTTGTATTAGTGCCGGTCCCTGTGAAAACCACTTAACCCTTTCTGATGGATTGCAGCGGGGGACCTGACTGAGCAGCCGAGAGGTAAGGATATGGTTGATTTTTTGTTTTATTTTTGTTACAGGGCGATGGTTTATTTTTGGATTAGCAGAGCAATAAATCTTGTCAAAAACTAGGTGTCTTTATTTCATTAAAATCATTTTTAATTAATGTATTTTTTAACCGTTTAATAGTCTAGGGTTAATAATGGATAAGTGTCTAATTGACACTTCTCCATTATTAATCGGCTTAATGTCAACTTCCAATTGCAAGATGACATTAAGCCATTAATATTAACCCATTAGCCACTGCCACAGGGCAATGGGAATAGAGAGGATAAGTGCCAGAAAAGGCGCATCTTATAGATGCGCCTTTTCTGGGGTGTCTGGGGCCAGATTTTTGCAGCCGGCGGGGGGGGGCAAAAACAATGGTCTCTCTCAAGGCCATTAAAATCTGCCCTCACTCACCTGCTTTACCTCTCTGGTTGAGATTTTGCTGTGGGAGCCCATGCATTTTTTCAAAATAATTAACCCCTTAATTTAACACCTAGACGTTCCAAATTTTGCACACAAACCCTACTTTAATTATTAGTCAGGGACATATAAAAAAAATACATGATATAAAATTGTTTACTGTATGTAAACCATGTGTCATTTCATGTCAGGTTTGGGAATGATTTTACAGAAGGCGGCAATTGATTTTGCGTCTATTCTGCTATGTAGAACTGTATGAAATATAAATATATATATATGTGTCTCAATGACATGTATATATATATATGTATTCTATGTGTATATAGCTATTCTTTCATCTCTTTATTAAACCTGTCAGTGTGATTTTACTGTATCGCGCACTGAATTGCCAGCTTTTCTAAAGGACACCGGGTGCGTATTTCTCGCAAGTCACACATCTGGTCCGTGTGTAATGCGTTTTTTTGTGCACCCATAGACTTGCATTGGCGTTCTACGGGCGTAGTACGCTGACAATCGCAGCATGCTGCAATTGGCACGGACCGTAAAATATACGGCTGATGGGAGCTACCCCATAAAGAATCATTGGTCCGTGTGCAATGCGTGTTTTTAACGCCTCTCACTCGTCCATATTTCTCTATAGTGTGACGCTGGCCTAAGGGTCCCGTTACATTTAGCGATGCACCAGAGATCCCGACAACGATACTACTTGGTCAGGATCGCTGGTGCATTGCTAAATGGTCACTAGTGAGCTGCCAAACAGGCAGAACTCACCAGCGACACAGCAGCGATAAGCGATCCATCGGCGGTCGCTCTTACCTGTCACACCGCAGCGATGATGACGACTTCCGCCTGCGTCCATGTGTGGCTAGTCGGTGCCAGCGGGACGCCAACGATGAAAAAATGGCCCAGGCCGTTCCAGCACGATCAGCGATATCCAGCGGGGGGCTGTCGCAGGTACGTGTCACACAAAGCGAGATCACTAGCGATATTGCTGTTGCGTCAAAAAATCGGTGACGCTTTAGCAATATTGCTAGTGATCTTGCAATGTGTGAAAGGCCCTTAAGACAGAAAGTTCCAAGAGAAAGGCATTGCAAAGAGTGTTGGTACCATGCTAATTGTCCGTGAAAAGTGGCAAAAATTTGCACACAGGTGCCATATCCCAAGGGTACTTTACCCTAAAAACAAAATTGTCTGTTCTTATTTAGTTAAAAAGTTATTGAAGTTTTAAAAAAATTTTCTTCGTGCCAAGAAGTTTTTTTTCTCTCTTTCCCTTTCCTGTACTTTACAGTGTACAACTTGCATGATTTTGAATCCAACTACTTTAATAATTCTGTAGGTTCAAAAAGGCGGGAGAAGGAAAGAGGGATAGGAAAATCACTGTTTTTGCAAAATTTGACAAAGTCTGTATAGACCTTATGGCTCAAGAAACTGTAAGCTTCCCAGACGTTTCTCATGTACCTCTCACTAATCCAGATGTTGAGCTTTTTGTAGTTGACTCAAGAAGCATCGGTGAGGATGGACGGTTCTACACTGGGTATGCAGTGGTCACACAGCATGAGGTAGTAAAAGCAGAACCACTCCCTCCTCATATGTCTACAAAAGAGTTGGAGTTGACAGCACTCATTGAAGCACTAAAAGGGGCTCAAGGTAAGCGATACACACTGTATACAAGGTCCAGATATTGTTTTTAGAGTAGCCCACGACTACGGCTCCATATGGAGGGCAAGGAGCTTTCTTACATCAGCAGGTACTCCTGTCAAGCATGGGCATCAAACAGTTCATGAGGCCTTGCTGCCCCTAAGGGAGGTCTCCATAGTGAAGGTATGGGCACATACAAATCCCAGTACCAACAAAGCCAGAGCTATTGACAAGGCAGACTATGCAGCAAAGGAAGCAGCAAAGAAGCCAAGGCAAAACGAGATGCCTGAAGCACCTCCACTGGTGATGGTAAGCATTGAGTGTAACCAGTTAGACTTAAGTATCTTGCAGGCTCTGACTCAGCAAGCCACCAGGGAAGAGAGAGATCTGGTCAAAGCTGGACCTTGGGACCATGAAGGTTTGTGGATGGTGGGACAGCAGGTATGCTTGCCAAGATCCTTGTATCTCGCAGTAGCTCAAATGGCTCATGGTCCAACGCACCTGTCCAAAAATGGCATGACAGCTCTGATTGATGCACAATGGTTCACTCCTGGTTTCATAATGGTTGCTACTAGCTTTACACAGGCATGTTTCATATGTGCACGACACAGATAGAATAGTAGACACCATAGAAACACATACCTAAGCCCCTCTACCCGTTTCAATTACTGCAGACTGACTTAATACAACTACCCCCAGATACAAATGTATGCATGTGCTCGTGTGTGTTGATCCTTTCCCAGGGTGGTCAGAAGCCTTCCTGATGCCAAGAGCCACTACAGCAGAGTGACCCCCTTCTACTGGAGAGGTAATGCACAGCGTTATGCATATGTTGGGAGTCACGTAGGCCACACAGCAAGTGTGTGGGGGGTTGAGTCAACATCAAAGTTTAGGCCTGTATTTCCCCACAAGACACCGCAGCTCCAGTGCAACAGCTTACAGCCTCGCCAGCTGTGTCTAGAGCCTCCAAAGGAGACTCAGATCTGTGCATAAACAAGTCTTTGATTCTATTTCCAGGAGACTAACAGTCCTCTCCTAGCTCTTCTCACTACAGCCACATCAGTGAAGTTTTGGGAAAGCCTATTTGAAGCCATGCAAACCACTGCAAGGTCCTAGAGTGGTAGAATGATGATCCTGCTTCTGATGACTTTCTAAAATAGGTACGCAAAGCGTTGTACTATTCATAGCAGATCTGCCAGCTCATTGTCGCTTTTCAAAAAATGTTGACCAATTAGGTTAAGCACATGAGCCAGGCATGGCACGTGTGTGAGCTCACCTCACCACAGAGCAGCCATCAGGTTCCAGCCATTGTCACAAACAACCATGCCTGGCTGTGGGTTCAGCAGTCTCAGCTACCGTTCTGCCTGCTCTTTCAAAGCTGTCCACAACTTTTCAGCATTGTGGGGTTTGTCACCTAAGCATATTAGCTTCAGCACAGCCTGTTCCCACTTTGATGAGGCAGTGCTGCAGTGCTTCCAGCTTGTGACTGATGTGCTACTTTGGTAGCTGGAGGCTGAAGAGGAGGCGAAGGAGGAGGAGCAGGTGCAGGAGCCGGACACTGTGGGGGCAACCCAGATTGACGTAGGACACGCAATACTCGATGTTTGGGAGGACAGGTACCATGCCAAGGTCAGAGTGGGTCCCGGCTTCCACTATGTTAACCCAGTGTACCCTCAGTAAGATGTACCGTCCCTGACCACAAGCACTTGACCACATGTTTGTGGTTAGGTGGACTTTTCTAGTAACAGCATTGTGGAGCGCAAGGGTAATGTTGTGGGACACGTGCCTGTGCAATGCTGGGACGGCACACCGGAACAAATATTCTCGCATGTTCATGGCCTCGGGGTGATCCTCAACTCTGCCCTCTCTTTCAAGCTACATATCAAAGCCCTTGCCTCTTCCTGTCCATTACAACTCAAAACATTTCCTGGATCCGTACATTGCAAGAAACTTGAAAAATGTTTGTTCATGCCCTCATAATCTCCCGCCTCGGGTAATGCAACCTTATACTCTGTAACCTCCCCTCTATCGCTGTTGCACCACTCAAATCTATCCTAAACTCTGCTGCCAGAGTAATCCAACTGTCCCTCCATTATTCCACAGCCTCTACTCTCTGCTACAGTTAGAAAACCCTAAATATGACATACAAAGCCTTCCCCAACCTATTTCCTCCATACATCTGTGACATGGTCTCCAAATGTCTGACTGGGTCATGACTTTTTCTATGCAAACCCAGTGTGCCATCAGCAAGATATACCGTCCCTGCCCACAAGCACTTTTCCATATGTCCGTGGCTAGGTGTGCTTTCCCTGTACCAGCATTGTTGATGGCCCGTGTAATGTTGTGGGACACGTGCTTGCTTGTGTAATGTCGTGACAGCAGACCAGGAGAAATAGTGCTGGGTGGGGACCGAGTACCTTGTTAAGGTCACCGCCATCAGGTTGTGGAAAGCGTCCATTTCCCACGAGCTTAGAATGCAACATTTTGAGTGCGAGCAGATGAGAAATTTGTGAATTTAGTACTCTGACCTGTGGGGCGTTGGCTGTGTCTTTCCACTTATGGTCCAATGACTAGGGTATGGACAACTGAACAAACCTCCAAAAAACTTTTGAATGGGATTATATGATCAAAAAGAAAACCAGAAGCACAACACAAAATAATCTGTTATGAATGAGTCACCGTAGGAGGCAATAACAGAAATACTAGCTAAGTCCAGAAAACCAGAGAAGTTGGCAGCTATCGGATTGCAGACCCCTGAACCTATCAACAACAACTAGCAGTAGCCGTGGGGGGTTCCTACGGTGCCCTAGACCCCTCGATCACAGCCGGAGAACTAAATAGCCTAAAGACAGAAAGGGAAATCTAAACTGCCCCAGAGCAGACCCCAAAGCAATAGGCAGCCCCCAACATATAATGACGGTGAAGCAAGATGAAAAAACACTCACACAGATAGAAGGATAGGCTGAGCAAATGATGGGGCCCAAGCTAGCTAAATAGGACAGGATAGAAAAGCTGCTGTCTGCAATCCGCCAAAAACCCTTTCAAAACAAGAGCCAACAGACTGATAGGGAAAAAAGCCCTGAAGACGCTAGGCTTCAAAAAGACTATATCAGTACTCAGGTATTTTCTGAAGACAGAGCAAAAAGGAATTCAGCTCACCCCAGCAGGGAATGGTAGAAATCCAGAAAAACAAGGCAAAACAAAACCAAAACACAAATGCAAAAAGCAGAGCAGAAAACTTAGCTTTTGAGGAGCAGGAATCAGACTGGTCTCCTAGAATGCCTCAGAGAAATCACCTGCAAGGCAGAAGGGCGTCAGCTGCCTTATATCCAGTCAGCAAGTCCAGTCACCCAGTCATCATCATTCTGCTCAGGTGCTTGGTAATCAGCCTCACTACCTTCCTTCACCAGAAGAGGGAGTTCATCAGACCTCAATGGTGAAGGGAAAAATGAACTCACAACAGTACCTCCCCCTTGAGGAGGGGTGACTGAACCCTCATCCACGCCACCAGGGCGATCAGGGTGAGCCCGATGAAAGGCACGCACCAATCTTTTGGCATGAATATCAGAGGCAGAGACCCAGGAATTATCCTCCTGACCATAACCCTTCCACTTAACCAAATACTGGAGTCTCCGTCTAGCCAGACGGGAATCCAGTATCTTCTCTACCTCATATTCCATGTTACCTTCAGCCAATACAGGGTCTGGAGGTGCCACCCCAGGAACAACTGGTTCAACAAACCTCTTCAACAAGGACTTATGAAACACATTATGGATTTTAAATGTGACAGGAAGAGCCAAACGAAAAGAGACTGGATTAATAATCTCCAAAATCTTGTAAGGTCCAATAAATCTAGGCTTAAACTTAGGAGAAGCCACCTTCATAGCGATATTTTTTGATGATAACCAAACCATATCACCAACCTTAAACTGGGGACCAATGGTCCTATGTCGGTTGGAAAACCGATGGGCCTTTTGCTGGGAGAGAGATAACTTATCCACCACTTGGTCCCAGATCTGGTGCATTCTCTCCACTACAGTGTCAACTCCTGGGCAGGCAGAAGGCTCCACCTGCCCTGAAGAAAATTGAGGATGAAACCCAAAGTTACAAAAAAAGGTGACATCAAAGTGGCAGAACTAGCTCTATTATTTAAAGCAAATTCGGCCAAGGGCAAAAATGAAACCCAATCATCCTGATCAGCGGAAATAAAACATCTCAAATACGACTCCAAGGTCTGGTTTGTTCTTTCCGTCTGCCCATTGGTCTGAGGGTGAAAAGCAGAGGAGAAGGACAACTGAATTCCCAGCTTGGAACAGAAAGTCCTCCAAAATCTAGACACAAACTGAAGTCCTCTGTCAGATACATTGTTCTCAGGAATCCCGTGCAAGCGAACCACCTGTTGCAAAAACAGGGGCACCAACTCAGAGGAAGATGGCAACTTAGGGAGTGGTACAAGATGAACCACCTTAGAGAACCTATCACAAATCACCCAAATAACAGTCATTCTCTGAGAGACAGGCATATCAGAGATGAAATCCATTGAAATATGGGTCCATGGCCTCCTGGGGATCGGCAAAGGCATCAACAACCCACTAGAGCGAGAACAAGGTTTAGACCGGGAGCAAGTCCCACAGGACTGCACAAAATTCCTGACATCACGAGACAAGGCGGGCCACCAAAAAGACCGACTCACCAGATCTCTAGTACCAAAAATACCTGGATGACCAGCCAATGCAGAGCAATGAACTTCAGACATCACTCTCTTCTTCCACTGGTCAGGAACATACAACTTTCCACTGGGACAATGCTCAGGTTTGTCCTCCTGGAACTCTTCCAGAGCACGTCTCAAATCGGGCGAGATGGCAGAAAGAACTACCCCTTCGCCTAAGATGGTAGCAGGCTTGGTCACCACAGGAGAATCAGCAAAGAAGCTCCTAGAGAGGGCATCTGCCTTGACATTCTTAGTGCCAGGAAGAAAAGAGACCACAAAATCAAAACGTGTAAAAAAACAAGACCCACCTAGCCTGTCTAGGGTTCAAGCGTTTGGCCGACTCCAGGTAAATCAAATTCTTGTGGTCAGTGAGGACCACGACTTGATGTTTAGCTCCCTCCAACCAATGTCTTCACTCCTCACTGCCCATTTCATGGCTAACAGTTCCCGATTCCCCACATCATAGTTACGTTCAGATGGAGAGAACTTTCAGGAAAAGAAAGCACAGGGATTCATTTTAGATGTTACAGGATCCTTTTGGGACAAAACAGCTCCTGCACCAATCTCAGAAGCGTCCACCTCTACCTGGAATGGGAGTGAGACATCAGGTTGCCGCAAAACCGGGGCAGAAGTGAATCTTCGCTTCAGCTCCTGAAAGGAAGAAACAGCCTCCGGAGACCAATTCAACACATCAGCACCCTTCTTAGTCAGATCAGTCAATGGCTTGGCAATACTAGAAAATTTTGCTATAAATTTCCAATAAAAATTAGCAAAACCCAAAAACTTCTGGAGGGCCTTCAAAGAAGTGGGCTGAACCCAATCATAAATGGCCTGTACCTTGGCCGGGTCCATTTCAATAGTTGACGGAGACAAAATAAATCCCAAAAATGAAATCCTCTGTACCCCAAAAAGGCATTTCGATCCTTTGACATACAGGGAATTCTCCCTCAAGATCCGGAACACAGTCCGAACATGTTCCACATGAGAATCCCAGTCCTTGGAGAAGATCAAAATATCATCCAGATAGATAATCAAAAATTTATCCACAAAGTCTCGGAAAATGTCGTTCATGAAGCACTGGAAGACAGAAGGGGCATTAGTGAGCCCAAAAGGCATCACCAGCTACTCAAAATGTCCCTCTGGAGTATTAAACGCCATCTTCCATTCATCCCCATGCTTAATGCGGATAAGATTATACGCCCCCCTGAGGTCAAGCTTGGTAAACCAGCAAGCACCTTTAACTCTGGAGAATAGATCCGAAATCAGGGGTAACGGATACTGATATTTAATAGTAATTTTGTTGAGGGCACGATAATCAATACAAGGCCTTAATGAACCATCCTTTTTGGCCACGAAAAAAAAACCGGCACTTAAGTGTGAGGAGGATGGTCTAATATGACCCTTCTCCAACGCCTCCTTAATATAGGATCGCATAGCCTCGTGCTCGGGTACAGATAAATTGAAGAGCCGACCCTTGGGAAATTTACACCCCGGTGTTATGATGAGTCACCGAAGGAGGAAAAAACAAAATACCAGCTAAGTCCAGAAAACCAGAGAGGTTGGCAGCTATCGGATTGCAGACCCCTGAACCTATCCACAACAACTAGCAGTAGCCGTGGGGGGTTCCTACGGTGCCCTAGACCCCTCGATCACAGCCGGAAAACTATATAGTCTAAAGACAGAAAGGGGAAAAACTAAACTGCCCCAGAGTAGACCCCAAAGCAATAGGCAGCCCCCAACATATAATGACGGTGAAGCAAGATGAAAACACTAAGACAGATAGAAAGATAGGTTGAGCAAATGATGGGGCCCAAGCTAACTACATAGAACAGGATAAGAAAGCTGCTGTCTGCCATCTGCAAAAACCCTATCAAAATGAGCCATCCGAATGATAGGAAAAACAGGCCCTGAAGTCGCTAGGCTTCAAAAGACTATATCAGCACTCAGGTATATTCTGAAGACAGAGCAAAATATCAACAGATCAGAGACAAAAATGGAGTTCAGCTCACCCCCGGCCGGGGATGGAAGAACTCCCATAAAACAAGGCAAAACAAAAACAAAACTGAAGAGTACAAAGCAGAGCAGAAAAACTTAGCTTTGAGATGCAGGAATCAGACTGGTCTCCAAGAATCCAGCAGGAAAATCACCAGCCAGGAAGAAGGGCGTCGGCAGCCTTATGTCCAGTCCTCAATTCCAGCCACCCAGTCATCATCTAGCTGCCCAGGTGTTTGGTAATCAGCCTCACTACCTTCCTTCACCAGAGGCGGGAGTTCATCAGACCTCAATGGTGAAGGGAAAAATGAACTCACAACAGTACCTCCCCCTTGAGGAGGGGTCACCGAACCCTCATCCATGCCACCAGGGCGATCCGGGTGAGTCCAATGAAAGGCACGCACAAATCTTTCGGCATGAATATCAGAGGCAGAGACCCAGGAATTATCCTCCTGACCATAACCCTTCCACTTAACCAAATACTGGAGTCTCCGTCTAGCCAGACGGGAATCCAGTATCTTCTCTACCTCATATTCCATGTTACCTTCAACCAATATAGGGTCAGGAGGTGCCACCACAGGAACTACTGGTTCAACAAACCTCTTCAACAAGGACTTATGAAACACATTATGAATTTTAAATGTGACAGGAAGAGCCAACCGAAAAGAGACCGGATTAATAATCTCCAAAATCTTGTAAGGTCCAATAAATCTAGGCTTAAACTTAGGAGAAGCCACCTTCATAGCGATATTTTTTGATGACAACCAAACCATATCACCCACCTTAAACTGGGGACCAACGGTCCTACGCCGGTTTGAAAACCGCTGGGCCTTTTCCTGGGAGAGAGACAACTTATCCACTACTTGGTCCCAGATCTGGTGCATTCTCTCCACCACAGTGTCAACACCTGGGCAGGCAGAAGGCTCCACCTGCCCTGAAGAAAATCGAGGGTGAAAACCAAAGTTACAAAAAAAAGGTGACATCAAAGTGGCAGAACTAGCTCTATTATTTAAAGTAAATTCGGCCAAGGGCAAAAATGAAACCCAATCATCCTGATCGGCGGAAATAAAACATCTCAAATACGACTCCAAAGTCTGGTTTGTTCTCTCCGTCTGCCCATTGGTCTGAGGGTGAAACGCAGAGAAGGACAACTGAATTCCCAGCTTGGAACAGAAAGTCCTCCAAAATCTAGACACAAACTGGACTCCTCTGTCAGATACAATGTTCTCAGGAATCCCGTGCAAGCGAACCACCTGTTGCAAAAACAAGGGCACCAACTCAGAGGAAGATGGCAACTTAGGGAGTGGTACAAGATGGACCATCTTAGAGAATCTATCACAAATCACCCAAATAACAGTCATTCTCTGAGAGACAGGCATATCAGAGATAAAATCCAAAAAGAGAGCCAAGGCATTATCATTCCAGGTAGTTAGGACCGCCCACTTTTGGAATTTTTGACAGTACAATTCTGCAGAATCTCGACCCTGGCTCAATGCCAACAGGGTCTTTTCAGCCTGATCAATAGCATTAGGTTCGTCATACAACAATCCCAAGGCTTGAAAAAAATGCGTTCACATTAGTCAGAATAGGATCATCTGATTTCAAAGAAAATGCCCAATCCTGGGGATCGCCACGCAGCAACGAGATGACAATTTTAAGCTGCTGCGCGGAGCTCCCTGACGAGTTAGGCTTCAATGCAAAAAAAATAATTTACAATTATTTTTGAAATTCAAAAATTTAGACCGTTCCCCAAAAAACACATCAGGAGTAGGGATCTTTGGTTCATCAGCAGCATGTGAATGAGCAAGGTAGGTGGAAATTCCCTGCACTTCCGCAGCGAGCAGCTCCACACGATCAGACAATTGCTTTATCTCCATTTAGAGAAAAAAAAATTCCCCCTACGACCTCAGAGATACAGAGGAAAAAATATACACACTTTTTTTTTTTTTTTTACAATTCTTTCCTGCTATTGAATACCCTAGGATCTAGTATGGAGGGTGATTCTGTTATGAATGTGTCACCGTAGGAGGCAAAAACAGAAATACTAGCTAAGTCCAGAAAACCAGAGAAGTTGGCAGCTATCTGATTGCAGACCCCTGAACCTATCAACAACAACTAGCAGTAGCCGTGGGGGGTTCCTACGGTGCCCTAGACCCCTCCATCACAGCCGGAGAACTAAATAGCCTAAAGACAGAAAGGGAAATCTAAACTGCCCCAGAGCAGACCCCAAAGCAATAGGCAGCCCCCAACATATAATGACAGTGAAGCAAGATGAAAAAACACTCACACAGATAGAAGGATAGGCTGAGCAAATGATGGGGCTCAAGCTAACTAAATAGGACAGGATAGAAAAGCTGCTGTCTGCAATCCGCCAAAAACCCTATCAAAACAAGAGCCAACAGACTGATAGGGAAAAAAGCCCTGAAGACGCTAGGCTTCAAAAAGACTATCTCAGTACTCAGGTATTTTCTGAAGACAGAGCAAAAAGGAATTCAGCTCACCCCAGCAGAGAATGGTAGAAATCCAGAAAAACAAGGCAAAACAAAACCAAAACACAAATACAAAAAGCAGAGCAGAAAACTTAGCTTTTGAGGAGCAGGAATCAGACTGGTCTCCTAGAATCCCTCAGAGAAATCACCCGCAAGGCAGAAGGGCGTCGGCTGCCTTATATCCAGTCAGCAATTCCAGTCACCTAGTCATCATCATTCTGCTCAGGTGCTTGGTAATCAGCCTCACTACCTTCCTTCACCAGAAGAGGGAGTTCATCAGACCTCAATGGTGAAGGGGAAAATGAACTCACAACAATAACCCCTAAAATATAGCTTTTAATTCAATCACAAAAAACATTAATAGTAAAAATGACTAAATACCTAGGGAGGTAGAGGACTCCCTATGTCCTTTTTTGTATACATAAGGAGGTTTAGGGGTTGACTAGGGACACCGACGTTTAGCCGGGGCGCCATATCGTCAACAACTAGGGTACCAACCTCCGCAGTCAGGAAAGGTTGAATTAGGGCGGACTAGGGCAATTTAGCCTTTTGCCCCATGTTTTGTGATTATTGCATAGAAATAAAACATTGATTCTGCCACTTTTGATTTTGTCCTCTACCTCCCTAGGTATTTACTCATTTTTGCTATTAATGTTTTTAGTGATTGAATTAAAAGCTATATTTTAGGGGTTATTTTGTGTTGCGCTTCTGGTTTTCTTATGGACAGCTGAAGGCTGCACTGGGACAAGGACGTGGAGGTGCTTGATGATGGTGCAATTTGACTGTGGTCAATGACAGGTGCGGGGCAGAAAGCATCCTTACATGCATCGTGGACAGGGGATTAGCTTGCACGCACAACAGCGGAAGAAGCAGTGGTATCACCCGCAGACACAGCTCAAGGAGCCAGGTGTTCAACCAACACTGTTGCTTTGCTGCCATGTGCCTGATCATGCTGGTGGTGGTAAGGCTGGTAGTTTTACTACCCCTGCAGATGCGGCCATGGCCGGTGGTGCAAATGTCCTTTTTGGGGTTATTGGCAGAGTCTTTTAAAAACAAGAAGACTGGTAGGGGGACATTCATTGTCTTCCTCTACCACACCACCTCCTCACCTCGACACCTGTTTTTCATTGTTCCACAAGTCTCTGTTCTAGGACCCCTACTCTTCACCATCTACACCTTCAGCCTGGGCCAGCTGATTTAATGGCATGGTTTGCAATATCATCACTACGCCGATGACACGCAGATCTACCTATCTGTACCTGACATCATCTCCTTACTGATGAAAATCACACGTCTTCCCACATAATCATCCTTCTTTTCAGCTTGATTTCAAAAAGTGGACATGGACAAATCAGAATAAATCATCTGTCAAGCATCCCATGCTGAGTACACCAGAGAGCTGTGTATGCCTCATTTGGAACCACTTTAGTAAGAGGTAAACTTTGCCCTAGAGAAAATGATTTTGCAGACATTCACTGCCTTTTTGGATCATTTTTGGCAGCTGGAATCTTCATCTTCTTGGTGTGGATATTGAAATTTTCTAAGTCGTCATCAATAACATCATCGTTAGAGATGAGCGACTTTGCCTTTTTTCGGGTCGAGTCGGGTTTCACGAAACCCGACTTTCGCAAAAGTCGGGTCGAACGAAATCGGCCGATTATCGTGAAAAGTCGAAGGCCGACTGAAACACGAAACCCAATGTAAGTCAATGGCGAAGAAAAGTCGGCAGTGAGTGGAGGACAGGAAACACACCTAGAGTGCCCATTTTAATGCCAAAAACATCAATTCTTATTCCTTAAGCTTGTCAACCTTAATTTACTTTATAATAATAGTTAGGCATTGAAAACTGGGGGTTATTTGGCTAAAGTTGTGGGGGGGGTAGTGCTGGCTCCAGATTTTCGTGGGCCCAGGGCCAAAGAGTGTCACTGGGCTCCTTTTACACATGCAACAATTCATGATCCTTTGATACGGCAGAGAAATAGCGGTACAGGACAATGAAAAATACTTCAATTCTTACATCACATGACTGATATCCATTTTAAATTCTCCAATAGCTCCAAAAACAGACAGTATATTCCTCCATACAGTATTATGGCCACCGCATAGTACGCCATACAGAGTAATGAGGCCCATATATTTCTCCATACAGAATCATTGATCCCATATAATGTTCGATACAGTATATGATGAGCTCCACATAATGCTACAGTATATGTTGTTCACCATGGATGAAGCTCCAGTGTCTTATGGGCCCTAATAATGCTCCATATATAATGGGCCCCATTTCTAATGCTCCAGTGTATAATGGGCCCTGTAAATGCTGCTCCAGTGACTGATGTCCACCTTTGGAATGCTTCAGTGTATGGTGGGCCCCAGATATCTTTCTCCAGAATATCGTGCTCCCCAAAAATTGCTCCCAACCTTTAAAACAATTAAATAAGTCTCCTCACTAGGGAATCCCTGTACTCTGGACTCCTCGTCGTCCCCATCTTCCATCTCTCTGCACTGGGACTGTTTAGGCAGAGGGCGTACAGACGTGATGTCATTGTGCTCTTTGACCAGAATGTCACTGTCAGGAAAAGTGTTTGGTTTCCGGGGGCAGTATGGTTGCAAAGCTGAACCTTAAAGCAATGTCCAGAAGGGCACCACCAGGAGTGGAGCCTGTGGCTTAATTGGACTCAACACGGGCAACCTCAACCATGCCATCCACAAAAAAGCTGCATAGATTGCAAGCTTAATTCCGTTAACAAACGAGACTCAGGCATGCCTCCGCGGTCTTCGTCCAGCTTACTATAGGGACACGCGAGGCTCTGGCACACAAGATCGGCCAATATCAGGTCTGTCATGCCCTTACATGTCCGGGGCTGCACGCGTGCTACAATGAAAGGCCAGCGTGTATCGCTTACAGGTGCAGATAACACGCTGAACCCCGTTAGTGATGGAGATCTGGGATTACAATTCTTCCCCGCGAACAAGCATTTCCCAGTAAGTACAGGTCATCCGTAATTCCGGAATTAGGCCTAAATGGCATTCCAGAAAGAATGTGAAAAAATTAAGTGTCCAAACCACAGGTGCTGTAGCTTGCTTAACAGCTGGGCTCCTCTGCTGAGCAGCACACAGTTCTTACATAAACAGGCAGCATAGCTTGGTTCACGGGTGGCCAACTCTGCTGAGTAGCGTACATAGTTACTAGGCCCAAAGTATTAAGTGGTGTAAATGCAGTCAAAAACTGGTTCTTTCATAAACAGGTGGATTAGCTGGGTTCACGGGTGGGCTCCTCTTCTGAGTAGCAGACACATTTACTAGGTCCAAAAGGATTTTCAGGACAATATGCGGTAAAAAATTATTAGAAACACACGGTATAGCTCCTTCACAGGTGTACTACACCGTTGGCTACCAGACACCGCTACTATGCCCTAAAACTGTCTATTATCATTGAAAACCATTATTAATGTGAAAAAAAAATACGCTTTTGTTTAACGAAATGTTCTCGAACGGAAACTCGAACAGCCGAATTTTAATCAAAGTGTTGTAGTTAGACTAACGGATCTAACACCACCCAAAACAGCTAGAATTTGAACTTGGCCAACAGTTCCACTCAAACACCACTCATCTGTAATCAGGAGGCAGACTCAGACGGTCTCAGGCACAGTATGGATTCGACAAGATTATAGAAAGTTGAGAAAGGGTACAGTATCACCAGATAACAGGTATATATAGCATAGTTTAAACATTTAAAATCTCCGTGTTTATTTCCGGAGTCCGACAAAGACACTCACAGCCTCAGTATGGATTAGACAACAATCTAAAAAGTAGAAAAAAAGGAAATGTTTTTGACGCGTACACCAGTATACACTGTTGGGGTATTTTTAAATCTTCATATATATTTCTGTCTCAGTAAGACAGTTCAGACTCTCCGCAAGAGGAAGCGAGATGGATAAAAGTACAGACATAAAGTCGAGTGATTGCAGAAATTTAGGAATTACTAATCAGGGGAAAAACTCCCGGGAGAATTCTCAGAGGCGATGCTGACCCTCAATTACTTTGTGTGTGGAGACAGCGAAAACAGTTCTTTGTGAGGATAGGGTTGCTGTATCGCAGTACCGTTGATCCCATCACCGTTACTCATCTCCATCAAATCTCCCTGTGAGAGAGATGTAGACATGGTCCTCACTGCCTATCATGATCTGTCAGGTAACTAAAGTAAGAAGCCACAGGCTGTAGGTGATTCTATTGGATTGGCATGAGAGGGCACATTTAAAAATGTGAGCAGGAATGTCACACGTCTGTGAGTAGGAAAACTTTGAAAGCTGATGATAAATCACCACTGCATCTCATTGTGAGTCGACTTCCATAAGAAATGGAAGCCATTGATCATCTGAAGCTAGAGCCCGGCCAGCAGGACAGGGCATAGCTACGTCTTAACCATCATCTATCAGTTCACCAAATTTGTAGTGGCAGTCCCAGGGAAGGATTTGACAGCCCAGACTACACAGCGGAGGAGCAGGGAGAGGTAAATATTGCAAATGCTGGGGCCCTGCCTAAGCAAGGGGGGCCCATTCGAGGGTGTCGGTACTGGCACTGGGCTCCTCATAGTACACCGGTGTGTCTGATGGCGGGTGTGCACCCCAACCATCAGAGACACTTGATTGCAATATGAGGGACCCTGTGCCAGTGCCGTCGCCCAAGAGTGGGCCCACCTACCTGTCCAGGTCAACGGCACTCGCACGGGTGCGTGCGCCAGGTGGTGACCCCGGCCCTGGGGGGAGGCAGTCCAGTTAATGGCATATGTTGATGTTGGACATTCAGCAGCTGCAAATGGAGGAATTGGAGAAGTCCGAAGAAGAGGAGGACAAAAGTGAGCCATTTTTCGGGCAACCTATGTGTCATCAGGGGAAGGTGGGACAAAATCCTTTGAAACCCATGCATGGTTCATTTTAATGAAGGTTAGATCATCAACATTTTGGGTCGACAGACGGGTCCTTTTTTCTTTCAGGATTGAGCCAGCAGCACTGAAGACTCTTTCCGATAGCACACTAGCAGCAGGGCAAGCGAGCTCCTGTAAGGCATATTGTGCCAATTCAGGCCAGGCGTCCAGTTTAGAGGCCCAATAGTCAAAGGGGAATGACCTATGAGGGAGAACATCGATATGGGACGAGAAGTAGTTTGTAACCATAGTTGACAACTGCTGTCTCCTGTCACTTTCAATCGATGCAGTATTACCAGTCGTGTGAGCGGGACTTGAAAAATCAGGCCACAACATTGTGTGCTGGGAATGCCTCAAACAAACAGTTTACCAGAGTCAAGGTTCTCCTGTGGCATGATGTTTTGGAATTTGCCTTTATAGCGTGGATCCAGGATACTGGCTAACCAGTAGTCGTCATCGTTCATCATTTTGGCAATGCGGGGGTTCCTTTTTAGGATCTGCAAGGCATAATCTGACATGTGGGCCAATGTTCCAGGTGTCAATGATGCACTGCGACTGCTGGGTGGAGGAGCACTTTCTGGCAAATCCACATCCCTCCAGTCACGCACAAACCCTGTACCAGTCCTTGCCACGCCAACATTTTCTCTTGCCCCACGAGAAGCATCCTCCTCCCCTAAATAATCATCCCCATCATCATCCTCCTCCTCCTCCTCTTCCTCTGCTTCCTCCACCTCGTCCAGGAGAGGTCCCGGAGCAGACAATGGCTGACTGTCTTCAAGACTTCCCTCCTCCTCTTCCTCATCCTCCTCGGCTGCAGATGCCTGCTCCTTAATGTGCATCAAAGTTTGCATGAGCAGACGCATAAGTGGGATGCTCATGCTTATGATGGCGTCGTCTGCGCTTACCAGTCGTGTTCATTCCTCAAAACACTGAAGGACTTTACAGAGGTCTTTCAGCTTCGACCACTGCACACCCAGCAACTCCATGTCTGCCCTCAAAGTGCCTGGCCGTGTATCATCCCACAAATGCATTACAGCCTGCCTCTGTTCGTACAGCCTCTCAACCATGTGCAGGGTGGAGTTCCACCTTGTTGCAATGTCAATAATTAGGCGATGCCTGGGAAGTTGGAGCAATCGCTGCAGCTTCTGCATATGACTGGAGTGTACGGGCGACCGGCGCATGTGCGAGCACAGTCTTCGGACCTTCTGGAGCAGGCCTGTTAACTCCGGATAATTATTGAGGAAGCACTGCACCACCAGGCTCAAGGTGTGAGCCAGGAAAGGTATGTGTTGGAGTTTTGAAAGGGCTATGGCTGACACAAAATTCTGGCCGTTATCACTAACTACCTTGCCTGCCTCAAGATGTAGACTGCCCAGCCATGACTCAGTTTGTCGCTGAAAGTAGTCGGCCAGTACCTCCGCGGTGTGTCTGTCGCCCAAACACATCATCTTCAACACAGCCTGCTGATGCTTACCACTAGCTGTTCGATAGTGGGACACCGAGTGTGCAACACTGGCAGCTGCGGATGGAGTGCTTGTGCGACTGCGCTCTGTGGACGAGCTTTCACTTCTGGAGGAGGAGGAGGAGGGTTGAACGCCTACACCCAACTGTTTCCTATACCGTGGACTAGGCAGAATTGTCCCACCGCCACTGTCCCCTGTGGACCCTGCATCCACCACATTAACCCAGTGCGCAGTGATGGACACGTAACGGCCCTGGCCATGCCTACTGGACCATGCATCTGTTGTGATGTGCACCTTTCCACTCACTGATTGCTTGAGTGCATGGACAATACGGTCTTTCACATGAAGGTGGAGGGCTGGGATGGCTTTGCGAGAAAAGAAGTGCCGACTGGGTAGGTCATAGCGTGGTACTGCATAGGCCATGAGTTCGCGGAAAGCTTCGCTTTCAACCAACCGGTAGGGCATCATCTCTAACGAGATTAGTTTGGCAATGTGGACGTTCAAACCCAGCGGATGAGAGGATGAGTACTTTCTTGTCCTACTCATAGTCTCTGGTAGGGTGAGCTGGACTTGAGAGCTGCATATGGTGGAACTAGCGGTGGATATGGCGGACTGAGAGAGGGTTGATGATGCTGATAGAGTTGGTGTTCTTTCTGATGGCCTAGATTCAGTCTTTCATAGCAATAACATTGTGATTCCCTGACTGCTTTGGCCTTGCGACGACACCTCAACATTTGCTGCTGGTGGTGTGCTAACCGGTGGGCTTACAGTGGGGGAAACGATGTAGCGTTGCTGACTACCTTCATTGGGAGCAGTTGCACATGTGGTGCGTGAGGTTTGGTAATCCATCCACGCTTGCAAGTGCATGGTGGTTAAATGTCTAAGCATGCAACTGGTATTCAAATTTCTCCGATTTTTCCCTTGGCTAAAGGTCTTTGCGCACTTCTTACAGATAACCTTTGCCTGGTCATTAGGATTTTGT
Source organism: Dendrobates tinctorius (assembly GCF_039654945.1). NCBI lineage: Eukaryota > Metazoa > Chordata > Amphibia > Anura > Dendrobatidae > Dendrobates > Dendrobates tinctorius. The sequence continues at coordinate 33,140,155 of NW_027361676.1, forward strand.
TCAAAAAAGTGCCACACTGCACTCTTCCTACTATGGAAGATATTTTGAGGCCTTGCACGCTGTGCTAATTTGACCGTCTGGCCTAGCTGTCCTGCAACTCTTTTGGTTTTTGTAACCCGTTTTTGGACAGCTTTGGGCTTGCCAGATAACAGCTGTTGCAATGTCGATGCCTGCTGCGGATGCTCCTCCTCCTCTTCTGAGCTATTGGCAGCAGCATCCTCTTCCCCCAATGGATGCCAATCTGGGTCAACAGCTGGGTCATCCATCACCTCCTCTTCAATGTCATGTGCACCTTCCTCTGTGTCACCATGTAAGGTGGTATAGTATGCGGGAAGGGGCACCTGAGTTTCATCAGGGTCATATTCTGGCTCAGTACACTGCGAGGACAATGTAGTGCTCTGAGTGAATGTACCAGCAGATAAATCTAGCAGTGACTGTGCATCAGTGCACTCCATGTCAGATTCTTCTTGGACTGGGTAATTCACGATTTGACTTGATAACCCAGGTATGGTATGTGAAAAGAGCTCCATGGAGTAATCTGTAGTGTTGCCTGCCACATCCTTTACTTTTGGTAGGGGTGAAGGACACAAGGAAAGGTGTGGTTCCTGACCATGAGCCTCCAATGATGACTCAGTGCTTTTATTTTTTGAAAGTTCAGAAGAGGAGGCGATAGAGCTGGAGGCTGTGTCACCAATGTAAGCCAAAACTTGTTCCTGAAGCTCCGGCTATAAAAGCGGTTTACCTCCTCCCAGAAAAGGGAGCATTCGAGGCCTTGTGGAGCCAGATGATGACGCAGGCTCAACACGTCCTGCTTTAGGTGCTATTGTGCTTTTGCCGCTACCAGCAGATCCACCACCAACACCATCATTACCAGCTGGCAACCCCCGCACACTTCCACGGCCTCTTCCAACACACTTCCTCATTTTTGGGAAAATGTACCCAAAATACCACCAGCAATATGGTACTGTAAAACAAGGTACAAGGTGTATCTAGTATTGGGGAGAATTTGAATCTCCCTACAGACTTGAGGACACTGAACTATTATCTCAGGCCCAGTGTAGATTACACCTCAATATAACAGGCTGAAATTGGATGGTGTATAAAATGTCTATATAGGACTGGGGAGAATTTGAATCTCCCTAGAGATTTTAGCAAGCTGACAATGATGCTCTCAGTCCCAAGTATGGCAGCAGGCAGCCTAATAAGCAGGACTGCTGCACACAAAAGTGTGGAAAAATGAACGCTTGGAGCCTTATAAGGCAGCCTAATAACCAACAGAGCTGATGCACCAAAATATAGCCTCCCCTTGCACTGCACACTAACTGGTGTCTTGTACAGGCAAAATCGCTAGCAGCAGAAGCAGTTTTTTGCATCTTCTTCCCTGCCTAACGCTCTCCCTACAGAATCAGCAGCAGCAGCAGCAGCTCTCCCTGCTCTGAGATCAGCAGAAGTAAGATGGCGGTCGGCATGCATGCCCTTTTATAGCCCCTGTGACGCCACACAAAGCAAGCCAATCACTTGCATGCCCTTCTCAAAGATGGTGGTGACCGCTGCCTATGTCATTGCTTTGCCCACAGTGTGCGTCCTCCATCAGTGGCTGAAAAAGGGCGCTGAAGCATCATTTCAAACGCGACTTTGACGCCATGGTCGCCAACCTCGTGGCCGACCTCACGCTATGGTCGGGTTTCGTTTCACGAAACCCGACTTTTGCGAAAGTCGGCGACTTTTGAAATTGACCGACCCGTTTCGCTCAACTCTAATCACCGTCCATATCTTGTATAGAGGAAATCAGGTTTTTCAAAGGCTTGTGGTTATTTACGTTTTGTGGCATTCCTTTAAGAGTGTTGGTTACACTCGGACAATTATTTTTAGACTGCGACATTTGTATATTATTGGTAATATGTATGAGTGAAGATGAAGAAGCTTGTTGCACGGGTGTATTTATAGTAACGGACGATGCACTCCTCTTTAAACTTTTCACGAGCATCCATCAGTTTGTTTGGTTTTCCTCTTACACTGATCTGCTTTGTATAATTCAGCATCTCACGAACATGTTGCACTTTGCCCTTTATACAGACACATGCATGTTTGGCAACATATTTTGGCTGGGCATTTCTTAGGACGAGTCTCACACGAGCATCTGGTACACCGATCTTATGACGGGCGTGAAACCGATTATGGTAATTGATGGCGTCTAAATGAGGAATCATTGTTGGTTGTATCCTGGATCTCATACCTACCATAGCCACTGCTGTTATTAATCATGTACTTTCCCATTCATGTCATCACCATGAGCCTTTTCCATTTCATGCAACAATTCGTTTTTACTAAAAGCCTGCACCTTCCCAGCAGCAACTGTGTATGAAACCACGTTACAGTTTTGCAAGGTGTTTAGGATGCCCCCCCCCCAAAAAAAAGGTCACATTATGTTGATATCTACCCCCAGGGGAAATGTTTGACAGCCCATACACTTAGTTGTATGGGCATTTCAAGTCTGGGAGACCCGCTCATTTAAATTGGGCATAGTTTTCAATCAGGCTTTCCTCCACATCTCATCATCCACCGCCACTCGATCACCAGCCAGTGTCGAAATCCTAACAAGAGTGGGGGTTTTTGCAGGGCGTTAAATACTTGTTAAGGAAAAGTTTGAGGTGTACCCCACAGGGGAAAATGTTTGACAGCCAACACACTTAGAGTATGGGCATTTCAAGTCTAGAAGACCCGCTCCTTTGCATTGGGCATAGTTTTTAATCAGGCTTTCCTCCACGTTTCATCATCTGCCACCACTCAATCACCAGCATTAACGTATTCCGTGCTGCTACAGCTATTGTCGAAATCCTTACAAGGGTGGGGTTTTTTGCTGGGCATTAAATACTTGTTATGGAAAAGGTTGAGGTGTACCATACAGGGAAAAATAATTGACAGCCAACACACTTAGTGTATGGGCATTCCAAGTCAATGAGACCCTCTCCTTTAAATTGGGCATAGTTTTTAATCAGGCTTTTCTCCAAGTCTCATCATCCTCCGCCACTCGATTACCAGCATTAATGTGTTCCATGCTGCTACAGCCAGTGTCGAAATCCCACCAAGGGTGGGGGTTTTGCTGAGCGTTAAATACTTGTTATGGAAAAGGTTGAGGTGTACCCCACAGGGGAAAATGATTGACAGCCAACACACTTAGTGTATAGGCATTCCAAGTCTACGAGACCCGCTCCTTTTAATTGGGCATAGTTTTTAATCTGGCTTTCCTCCACGTCTCATCATCTGCTGCCACTTGATCGCCAACATTAACGTGTTCTGTGCTGCTACAGCCAGTGTCAAAATCCTAACAAGGTTGGGAGTTTTGCTGGGCGTTAAATGCTTGTTATGGAAAAGGTTGAGGTGTACCCGACAGGGGAAAATGATTGACAGCCAACACACTTAGTGTATAGGCATTCCAAGTTTAAGAGACCCGCTCCTTTAAATTGGGAATAGTTTTTAATCCGGCTTTCCTCCATGTCTCATCATCCGCCACCACTCGATCTCAGCGTTAACGTGTTCCGTGCTGCTACAGCCATTGTCGAAATCCTAACAAGGGTGGGGGTTTTTGCTGGGCGATAAATACTTTTTATGGGAAAATCCTGAGCAGAATTACTGTGTCGTGGTGGGATGGCTTTCATGCTACTTTTGATCAAAAACAGTATTACTAAATACTGTATTATTTAGATGCACTTTTGCTTTTACTTATTTAGTTACAGCAGGGTTTTTGCTCATTTTGTCTTTTGCAGGTTTTATGGCCAATGTCAACATGCATTTATATGCTGCATGTGTATCAACTCAAACCAAGCTCAATTTTTGTGTTTTTTCTTTTTATGGAAAAGGTTGAGGTGTACCCCACAGGGGAAAATGTTTGACATCCAACACACTTAGTGTATGGGCATTCCAGGTCTAGGAGACCAGCTCCTTATTAATGTGACATTTTTGGTTAAGAGGCCCTCCTTCATGTTTCTTCCAAGAGGGGATTGGGGTTAATGGGGTGCATATGACTTGGTAGCAGGGCAGGCCTTGCATTCAATGCATAAGAAAACAGAATGGGAGTACAAAATGAATAATGTGAAGTTGATATTCCTGTGCCCATCCAGTACCTGGGTTCAAAGGTCTATTGGGATGCAAATGACTTGGCAGCAGGGCAGGCCTTGCTGTCAATGCATAAGAAAAGAATATGGGAGTAAAAAATGAATAATGTGAAGTGGATTTTCTTGGGCCCATCCAGTATCTGGGTTCAAAGGCTTATTGGGGTGCATATGATTTGGTAGCAGGGCAGGAATTGCAGTCAATGCATAAGAAAACAGAATTGGAGTACAAAATGAATAATGTGAAGGGGATTTTCCTGGGCCCATCCAGTATGTGGGTTAAAAGGCTTATTGGGGTGCATATAACTTGGTAGCAGAGCAGGCCTTGCAGTCAATTCATAAGAAAACAGAATAGGAGTACAAAATGATTAATGTGAAGTGTATTTTCCGGTGGCCATCCAGTACGTGGCTTGAAACGCTTAATGGGGTGCATAAAACAAACGAAGAAACCGAGAACAAAGTCCAATAATAAAGATTTTATTTTATTAGATATCCAACAATATTGTATATATATATATGTGTGTATTTAAAATTAATGGTAAGGGGAGGCCAATGCCAAAGTGAAGGCACAGCCTGGGGACAGCAATAATCACTAAATTAAAAGCACCCACAATAGTATCACACAATATAAAGTTACAGCCAAAAATATATATAAATATAATATATATGTATATATAAAAACACATATAAAAAATGCTAGTGCTAGTGTAATAAATTTATGTGCAAACATATAATACGTGCAAACAAGAAAAAGCTGTGAAAAGAATATATAAAACGCTAAAATAATTGGCTAGATATGTATTACCACACAATAAAGTGCGATGTGCCACAATTGTAAACAAAAAACCGTGTACAAAGGAAAAGTATTTCAACTATATGTGAAAACACAAAAAGAGTGCTCAAATAATTAATAATAAATGAGCTGCCACAATTAAGGTGCAATGTGCCGCAATAGTATACTAAATCAGAGCTTTATAACATATAATAAAAATAGTTGTGGACAGTGTAAATACCTTTCAGCTGCTTCTGTCCCCAGGATGTGCCAGCCCCGATGCGCGTTTCGGCGTACCTTCGTCAGGGGCTGGCACAAGGGGCTGACGAAGGTACGCCGAAACGCGCATCGGGGCTGGCACATCCTGGGGACAGAAGCAGCTGAAAGGTATTTACACTGTCCACAACTATTTTTATTATATGTTATAAAGCTCTGATTTAGTATACGATTGTGGCACATTGCACCTTAATTGTGGCAGCTCATTTATTATTAATTATTTGAGCACTCTTTTTGTGTTTTCACATATAGTTGAAATACTTTTCCTTTGTACACGGTTTTTTGTTTACAATTGTGGCACATCGCACTTTATTGTGTGGTAATACATATCTAGCCAATTATTTTAGCGTTTTATATATTCTTTTCACAGCTTTTTCTTGTTTGCACGTATTATATGTTTGCACATAAATTTATTACACTAGCACTAGCATTTTTTATATGTGTTTTTATATATACATATATATTATATTTATATATATTTTTGGCTGTAACTTTATATTGTGTGATACTATTGTGGGTGCTTTTAATTTAGTGATTATTGCTGTCCCCAGGCTGTGCCTTCACTTTGGCATTGGCCTCCCCTTACCATTAATTTTAAATACACAAATATATATATATACAATATTGTTGGATATCTAATAAAATAAAATCTTTATTATTGGACTTTGTTCTCGGTTTCTTCGTTTGTTTTATCTTATTTGCCCGAGTTGTCTTTTTTAATTTTTCCATGGTGCATAATTTTGATTATTAGGAGATTTTATATTGCACTTTCCTTGAGTCATTTATTTTATTTTAATGGGGTGCATGTAACTTTGGGGCAAGCCAGGCTTTGCATTCAACAAAACATTTTTTCTGGAAGCCCTCCTGGACCTCTCGTGAAAGGGGTATTGGGGTGCGTCATAATTCTTGGCAGCCCATCCACTCACTGCATAGGTAATAACAGTTTAGAAGACCCTCTGTTTAATAATGGCCCTTTAAGAAGAATAATGCTGCCTAATGCCACGGTAAAAATAATGTAGGCTCTGAGACTGTAAGAGTCCCTCCTTCATAAATGAAACAAGATGTCTCACACAACATGGACAGCTAGGGTTGTTAAATGTTACAATGACATTTCCAGTGAATGCATTTGTATGGGTTGAAAGCAATGTTAAAGTTGAAAAACGCTTCAAAAACGCTGCATCTGAACATAGCCCAAGTCGTGGGGGAACATTTTGGTCTTGGGTTATTTATTTTGCCTAATATACAAGTCTTTAACCTGGAAAGGATGGACTTTAACATATTTCCCAGCAAAATCCATTTTGGTTTCGTTTTGGTATGTTTTTAGGTGCATCGGTAAAAATGGCATGAAACTCTGACAACATTGGTTAAAGTTGTGAACTAAGTCAGAAATGCTTCCATGGCCAATCCTCATAATGTCCCTGTGTCATTTGACCAGTGTTTCCATTATTTCCAGACGTTTTTAGACCTTAAAAGGGACCCCCGGGGGATTGCGGTAAAAATGCTCGGGTCTACCATAGACTTACATTGGGCTTGTTCTTCTGTCTGAGTACCCGAGTATTCCAATTTGCTTGACCTGAGAAATGAGCACTTGAGCATTTTAGTGCTCACTCATCACTATTGCTGTCCATTTCCTTGTGATCCTCCTTGAGATGGTTCTACTCCTTTATTGGAGTCCAGCTGTGTTTAATTAAACTGATAGGACTTGATTCGTAATGGCACACATCTGTCTATATAGTACCTCGCAGCTCACAGTGTATTTCAGACCAAATAAGAATCATAAGGTCAAAGGAACTGGCCAAGGAGCTCAGAGAAACAATTGTGGCAAGACACACATCTGGCTAAGGTTACAAAAGAATTTCTGCAGTACTCAAGGTTCCTAAGAGCACAGTGGCCTCCATAATCCTTAAATGGAAGAAGTTTGGGACCACCAGAAGTCTTCCTAGACCTGACCATCCAGCCAAACTGAGCAATCATGGGAAAAGAGCCTTGGTGAGAGAAGTAAAGAAGAACCCCAAGATCACTGTTGCTGAGCTTCACAGATGCAGTAGAGAGATTGGAGAAAGTTCCACAAAGTCAACTATCACTGAAGCCCTCCACCAGTCGGGCCTTTATGGCAGAGTGGCCCAATGGAAGCTTCTCCTCAGTGCAAGACATATGAAAGCCCTCATAGAGTATGCTGAAAAACACATGAAGGACTCCCAGACTATGAGAAATAAGATTCTCTGGTCTGATGAGACGAAGATAGAACTTTTTGGTGATAATTCAAACTGGTATGTGTGGAGAAAACCACACTGCTCATCACCTGCCCAATACAATCCCAACAGTGAAACATGGTGGTGGCAGCATCATGCTATGTTTTTCAGTTGCAGGGACAGGACGACTGGTTGCAATTGAAGGAAACATGAATGCAGCCAAGTACAGTGATATCTTGGATGAAAACTCTTCCAGAGTGCTCTGGAACTCAGGTTTGGCCGAAGGTTCACCTTCCAACAAGACAAAGACCCTAAACTTTTTGGTGGCAATTATAAGCGGTGTGTGTGGAGGAAACCAGGCACTGCTCATCACGTGCCCAATACAATCCCAACAGTGAAACTTGGTGGTGGCAGCATCATGCTATGGGGGTGTTTTTCAGCTGCAGGAACAGAACGATTGGTTGCCATTGAAGGGAACATGAATGTGGCAATGTACAGAGATGTCCTGGATGAAAACCTCTTCCAGAGTGCTCTAGACCTCAGACTTGGCTGAATGTTTACCTTCCAACCAGACAATGACCCTAAGCACACAGCTAAAATAACAAAGGAGTGGCTTCAGAACAACTTTGTGACCATTCTTGACTGGCCCAGTCAGAGTTCTGACCTAAACCCAATTGAGCATCTCTGGAGAGACCTGAAAATAGCTGTCCACCAATGTTCACCATCCAACCTGATGGAACTGGAGAGGATCTGCAAGGAAGAATGGCAGAGGATCCCCAAATCCAGGTGTGAAAAACTTGTTGCATCATTCCCAAGAAGATTCAAGGCTGTACTAGCTCAAAAGGGTGCTTCTACTCAATACTAAGCAAAGTATCTGAATACTTATGATCATGTGATATTTCAGTTTTACTTTTTTAATACATTTGCAAAAAATTTCTACATTTCTATTTTTTTCAGTCAATATGGGGTGCAGAGTGTACATTAATGAGAAAAAATGAGCTTTTTTAATTTGCCAAATGGCAGCAATGAAACAAAGAGTGAAAAATTTAAAGGGGTCTGAAAACTCTGAATACAATCTATGGTTTCATTCAAATTTGAACATTCTGTAATTAAGTTTGCAGTTACTGCACATTCAGTGAGCAGGCTATTGGCATCTGGCTTGGTAGCATTGGCTTCCTTATAATGCCCCGCTGCAATTTGATCACATGGTGTAGCACAGCCATTTCATATCTGTACTGGGTAGGGATAGGAGCTCTCAAAGACAGCATCCAGGATAGGGATAGGTAAAGGCTTAGGTCTCATTTACACTTCAGTAGTAGGTCAGTATTTTGCATCGGTGTTTGTATGCCATAATCAGGAGTGAAACTTGCAGAGAAAAATTATAATGGAATGAAACACCTGTTCTGTGTTTTGGAGACACTCCTGGCATGAAATACTGATCAAACATACAAACATGTGAAAGAGGCCTTCATGTGATTATGGTGTACTACCTCAGTGCTTATGTACTAGATTGAAAATGGGAGTGATAATTGCAGTTTGTGAATAGAAATTCAAGACATAAAGTGCATTGAGCACTGCAAGGATTCGCCGATTTCTGAGCCAGGAATGACAGTAAGGTATGCAATATGCATACTCCCAAGCCGAAGCCGTCTAGTGGGCGTGGCCTTGATACCAAACCATTTATCTGCCTTCCTGTCTGCTGATTGCCATCTACAGTGTTCTGCTGTCACTAGTGCCAATGGACTACATTATGTTGGGCATCTACTCACTGTAAATTATGTTCATTATCTACAGTATTCTATACAACTTCTGCTGTCAGGGTTGCTGTTGCTAGCCCTAAACTACCAAGCATCTCCTTGCCTGCATGGTCTTAATTCTCTACCATGCTGCTCTTGATGCAACCACTGCACAACCTCACCAGCCACACACCTTTTGGTTGCCCACTATGCTCCATAATGCTTAACTATGCTTTTGCTGCTGCAGGGACTGCCATTGCTGACCCTAAATGGCCAAGCATCTCCCTGCCTAACCGTCTTAACTCTCTACCATGCTTCCACATACACAGCCACTGCACAGCAATGCCAGCCACAAACTGCCCGCTGTATTTTACAGTGCATGCCTGTACTACTGATGCTGGAAAATGTATTCCCATTTTTTTATCCTCAAGAAACAACTCTAAAAATAGGGGTATTTTGTCTTGATGACAATGAGCCAGAACTTCTTCATGTTCAAAACTGCCACTGTCTTGTATCTAGAAATAAGGGGATAATTTTTGGGCATCTTGATAGAAAGCCTTTGTACTTAAAAAACACAGCAAAAAGGCAGAGATGCTTACCTGCCCAGGCCTCCAAACAAATGCTCTATCATTGTGCATTAATAAACCAAGCAACCACCCCCTCCATGGATTGATAGGCTGTGAGCGGTTGACTCATCAGTATTCTTGCACCTGTGTTGCCACCATGTTAACTATATGGGTCCACTGCATCCTGATAGTGCATTTGTTTGGAGGCCTGTGCAGGTGAGCACCTTTGCCTTTTTTCTGTGTTTTTGAATTTTTGGAGGATTTTCAAGTCCTCTTTTTGTGCTATTTCTGTTTAGTGTTAAAAGCCTTTGTAATTGCTTATTTTGTGATTAGTAAACTAGTGACCACAACAAAAAAGGATAATTTTTTTCCCCTTTGGTTGAGATGACATTATTTCCTTACATTCAATACAATACAGTACACCTGTTTTGTCTTGCTATTAGACTGATATTTTTTGGACAGTTTATAAAAATGTTATCACTTTTTGAGTTAGCAAACTATAAAGCTCTCTATTCTTCCCAAACAGGAATAATTAGTGTATCCAATCATGTGAAAATGCCACAACCAACTGTCTATAAACAGCAATGAATGCAACTGACCCCTTCACAATAAGGGATAATTTTTAGACCATTTGTACAATTTAGGAAGTATAAAAAGTTGGATACTGTGTTGGTTACCTCTGGTTATCATCCGTTTTCCCTGTATCCAGATAGGTGGAAGTCATTTATTCAATTTGAAGGCTATACCATACCTACTGTACAGTGTTTTACACACATTCTCCAGGAAATTAGAGGCTTTTTAATCAAGTAATTCAATAAAATATATTTGCCTTGAATCTATTTTTTGGAGGAAATTGAGAAAGATCGGCAAATTTGAATTTAGAAATATCTGCTCAGCTGTAGTATGTGTGTGTGTGTGTGTAAATACAGTGGGGCAAAAAAGTATTTAGTCAGTCAGCAATAGTGCAAGTTCCACCACTTAAAAAGATGAGAGGCGTCTGTAATTTACATCATAGGTAGACCTCAACTATGGGAGACAAACTGAGAAAAAAAAATCCAGAAAATCACATTGTCTGTTTTTTTTTCATTTTATTTGCATATTATGGTGGAAAATAAGTATTTGGTCAGAAACAAGCAATCAAGATTTCTGGCTCTCACAGACCTGTAACTTCTTCTTTAAGAGTCTCCTCTTTCCTCCACTCATTACCTGTAGTAATGGCACCTGTTTAAACTTGTTATCAGTATAAAAAGACACCTGTGCACACCCTCAAACAGTCTGACTCCAAACTCCACTATGGTGAAGACCAAAGAGCTGTCAAAGGACACCAGAAACAAAATTGTAGCCCTGCACCAGGCTGGGAAGACTGAATCTGCAATAGCCAACCAGCTTGGAGTGAAGAAATCAACTGTGGGAGCAATAATTAGAAAATGGAAGACATACAAGACCACTGATAATCTCCCTCGATCTGGTGCTCCACGCAAAATCCCACCCCGTGGGGTCAGAATGATCACAAGAACGGTGAGCAAAAATCCCAGAACCACGCGGGGGGACCTAGTGAATGAACTGCAGAGAGCTGGGACCAATGTAACAAGGCCTACCATAAGTAACACACTACGCCACCATGGACTCAGATCCTGCAGTGCCAGACGTGTCCCACTGCTTAAGCCTGTACATGTCCGGGCCCGTCTGAAGTTTGCTAGAGAGCATTTGGATAATCCAGAGGAGTTTTGGGAGAATGTCCTATGGTCTGATGAAACCAAACTGGAACTGTTTGGTAGAAACACAACTTGTCGTGTTTGGAGGAAAAAGAATACTGAGTTGCATCCATCAAACACCATACCTACTGTAAAGCATGGTGGTGGAAACATCATGCTTTGGGGCTGTTTCTCTGCAAAGGGGCCAGGACGACTGATCCGGGTACATGAAAGAATGAATGGGGCCATGTATCGTGAGATTTTGAGTGCAAACCTCCTTCCATCAGCAAGGGCATTGAATATGAAACGTGGCTGGGTCTTTCAACATGACAATGATCCAAAGCACACCGCCAGGGCAACGAAGGAGTGGCTTCGTAAGAAGCATTTCAAGGTCCTGGAGTGGCCTAGCCAGTCTCCAGATCTCAACCCTATAGAAAACCTTTGGAGGGAGTTGAAAGTCCGTGTTGCCAAGCGAAAAGCCAAAAACATCACTGCTCTAGAGGAGATCTGCATGGAGGAATGGGCCAACATGCCAACAATAGTGTGTGGCAACCTTGTGAAGACTTACAGAAAACGTTTGACCTCTGTCATTGCCAACAAAGGATATATCACAAAGTATTGAGATGAAATTTTGTTTCTGACCAAATACTTATTTTCCACCATAATATGCAAATAAAATGAAAAAAAAACAGACAATGTGATTTTCTGGATTTTTTTTTCTCAGTTTGTCTCCCATAGTTGAGGTCTACCTATGATGTAAATTACAGACGCCTCTCATCTTTTTAAGTGGTGGAACTTGCACTATTGCTGACTGACTAAATACTTTTTTGCCCCACTGTATATATATATATATATATATATATATATACTAGCTGAAGAGCCTGGCGCTGCCCGGGCATAGTAACTAACTGTGGTTAGTTATAGCAACTTATAATTATCCTCCTTCCCATAGTCCCGTGCCCATATACCCATCATACCTATCCACGATCCCATAGGCCCGTGCCCATATACCCATCATACATATCCTCCATCCCATAGTCGAGTGCCCATATACCCATCACACATCCTCCATCCCATAGTCCCATGCCCATATACCCATCACACATCCTCCATCCCATAGTCCCATGCCCATATACCCATCATACATATCCACGATCCCATAGGCCCGTGCCCATATACCCATCACACATCCTCCATCCCATAGTCCCATGCCCATATACCCATCCTTCATCTCATAGTCCCATGCCCATATACCCATCATACATATCCTCCATCCCATAGTCCCATACCCATCACACATCCTTCATCTCCTAGTCCCGTGCCCATATACCCATCATACATATCCGCCATCCCATAGTCCGTGCCCATATACCCGTCATACATATCCTCCATCCCATAGTCCAGTGCCCATATACCCATCACACATCCTCCATCCCATAGTCCCATGCCCATATACCCATCATACATATCTTCCATCCCATAGTCCAGTGCCCATATACCCATCACACATCCTCCATCCCATAGTCAACCATTATGACATCATAATGAGCGGCGGGGCACACAACCTATGATGACATCAGCGTCGCCATGGCAACCATTATGACATCATAATGAGGGTCGGGGCTTGATACACACACACTTTTTCCCCATTATGTAGATAGGGGCAAAATTGTTTGGTGAATTGGAATGCGCAGGGTTAAAATTTCGCCTCACAACATAGCCTAGGACTCTCTCGGGGTCCAGACGTGTGACTGTGCCAAATTTTGTGGCTGTAGCTGCGACGGTGCAGATGCCAATCCCAGACATACACACATACACACATACATACATACATACACACACTTGAGCTTTATATATTAGATATACACATACTGAATTTATCCTGTAATTTCATTATAAAGTACGAGAATATCAAGTTGAAAATGTTAATCATTTTAACATGATAGGGAAATTGATAGTTTCATTACAGACTTTAACATTGAGGTTCACATAGGAATGATCAGAATGCATAAACATATAGAAGGTTTAAGCCTAAAAGATTTGGACACCTGTCTTTAAATCATGTAATTTTTTTTTCGGCAGAAGGTTAATTTCAGGATCTCCATTATCCAATAAAGCCCTGCAGTAAAACAGAGAGACACTCAACAGATTCCAAGTCATTTGAAAAAGCCTTTGACCTTTTCCTTCTTAATTTATTGCGACTGTTAATACTATGTACAAAATCCATGTACATAATTCTTTACCATTACTTAAGAAATGTTATTTGACAGCATACACATGGTGTTCTTTGAGATAGACCTTTCATGTGAAGATTTGGTTATCCATTGCAATTCTTCACTGTTAATGAGATTATTTTCAGTATCTATTATAAGTAGGATTATGTCTTCAGAAAACTACATTGTCAAGACACAGTTGTCGGGAGACCGAGAGTCAGATGGGAGAGAAAACGCCCATGCTTGGGGGTTCCCCTGAAGGAATGAGATTACAATTCCCACACGTTGTTACTCTGTACCTGATGAAACTGGTTGTAATCTGAAGTACAGTTTACAGGCATCTCTGAAAACAAAAAACTTGCCCCCCAGAGAACCTGTCAGGCAACGCGACCTTGGTCACCACTATGGTTTGCCTGAGAGGCGAGAATCCCACATCAGATGTGTTAAGGTGCTGCAAAACCACCTTACGTAAATCTGCCACCTCCAGACTGAGCTGCTGCAATTGCTCCATCAGAGCAGTGATTGGATTCATCATGAATCAGAGAAAATCGTTGAGGTCAGAGCTAATGTCATGACACAGCTGACGGGTGACTCAAGACCGGGGCTTCTTCCCTGTCCCTAACACTAGAGCGCACCCTAGCTCGCCCTACTTCCCGGAATACTTCTGAATGTAAAAATGCCATGGCCTCTATCCTTACCTTATCTTCTGAGTTAGCCCTCCATCTGTTCTTTTCCCCCACCCAAGGAAGAGAGGCGCTACTGTGCACAGTAGTACACCAACCTGACAAACAAGGCAACACAAACAAGGGTTAACAGAAAACTCCAGGCATACAAAATATTCACTCACATATAATAGAGGAATTCACTGGGGTGTGAAGGTAGGGGAATAAACTAAAATACAGAAGGATAAAAAATTGCCACACATACAAACCAAGCAACAGTCACAAATAACTCCTCCAACTCTCCTCATAAGACTGGGGTCACTCTTGCGAGGGCAATGCAAGAAACTCGCGTGATTATCTCACCTCAATACCCGGCACTGCCGCTGGCAGTTCAGACCAGAGTGTTCAGCTGCATAGAAAGACACCCTGGTCCCCAGTGCCGGCAGCAGTGCCGAGTATTGATGCAAGTATCTCACATTACAATCGCAAGCGTGACCCTGGCCTAAGAACTCCTCTCCATCCATTAGCTATGCAGCAATAAAGCTATCTCTGACAAGGATTTGTATCATAGCCCAGATTATAAAAGGGAATGGAGTGGCTGACTGAGCTCAGCTTTGAGCACAGGGATTTCCAACTTGGTTGATTAACGCCTGTTCTGCTAGAAGAATTAACCACATTTAAAATGAAGAAGTGCTTCTTCTCAGCGCCGGAGTAGGAACAATCAGACGCTGCGGTCTTCTGGCTCCATACTGTTGCAGTAACCCTGTGACACATATTATATAAAGTTTTATTTAATAATTTCCATGTCAAATCTATGCAAAAATAATCCTGAAATCTTGCTGTTTTCCTTCTGTCTACTGTAACTCATAAAAGACTATTGTGTAGAGAACCTTTCAGTAACCATTTCATTATCATCACAAGCAGGTTTAAAATGAAGGATAACATTTATGCACTGTTAATTGATAACAGTAAGGATGAGCAAACTGATTCTAAATAGTGATGGGCGAGCACTAAAATGCTTGGGTGTTTGATGCTCATGTCGCGGGTCGAGCAAATTGGAATGCTCGGGTGCTCGACCCGAGCAGCGAGCCCAATATACAGTAAGTCTAGGGGAAACTTGATCTTTTTTCCATCAGCCCCTTCAGCGGTCTGCAAAGGGAATAGAAATTGTGGAAATCGATGGGAACAGTGCTCAAATGACATAGGAACAGCATGGGGACCCCTGGAAGCATTTCTGACTCCCAGGTGACTGCTGTGAACAATGTTGTCAAAGTCTTACGCCACTTTTACAGACTCACAATAAAAGATACAAAAATGAAACCAAAATGGTTTTTCATGGGAAATATGTTAAGGAACATCCTTTCCAGAGTAATGACTTGTATATAAGGCAAAATCAATAAACAAAAATGCTCCTCCACACCTTGGACTATATTTACACATAGCGTTTTTGATGCGTTTTTGAACTTTAATATTGCTTTCAACCAAGATAAATGCATTTACTTGGAAATGTCATTTTAACAATTTACAACCTTATCTGGCCATGTGGTGTGTGACACATCATCAGACTCATCCAGTTTCATTTATGAAGGAGGGTCTCTGAAAGCCACAAAGCCTATTTTTATAGGGCCATCAGGCGGCCTTTACTATTCTTAAAGGGCAAGAAGTTGGCCCTCAGTATTCTTAGAAAGCCATCAGTCGGCTATGCTTTGTTGCTCCCATTATTAAACAGTGGGTCTCCTATGCTGTTATTGCATATGCAGTGAGTGGCAGGGCTGCCCAAAATTTGGACGCAGCCCAATACCCCTTTGAGAACAATGTTCCCATTTTTAGGAAGTGGGTCTCCCATAATGTTTGCCTATGCAGTTAATACAAGGGCTGCTAAAAATTTGGAGACACTCCAATACCCTTTTGAAGAGACACTCCAATACCCTTTTGAAGAGACGTAGATGAGGGCCTCATGAAAAAATGTTCCCATTATTAGGAAGTGGGTCTCCTATACTGTTTGCTTATGCACTGAATGCAAGGGCTGCCAAAAATTTTGAGGCACTCCAATGTGCCTTGGAGGAGACTTGGAGGAGGGCCTCATTAAAAATGTTTCCATTAAAAAGGAGCGGGTCTCCTATACTTGTAATGCCCGTGCACTAAGTGTATGGGCTGACAAACATTTACCCCGGGGGCTATACATGAACATACTGTATAATCATTTTTTTTTACGGGCATCATAAACACCCTTTAAAAAATTATGTGGGTGTTGCATCACAGACCACGGTCACCCTGATGATATGGTGGTAGAGGATGAGGATGAGGAGAAGGAGGAGAACAACAGTAAATAGCTAAAATCAGAAAGCGTTTACCCATGTGTGAAGTGTGAAGAGGTGCATGGGAATAGATCTCCCAAAAAAAGACACTGGATTTGAGTTTATGTTAAGCTGCTATCATTCGGTGGTATTGAGAAGTCTGGCCCAATCCTGCCCTTGTTCATTTTTATAAGAGTCAGCCTGTCAGCATTTTCAGTTGACAGGCGGATGTGCTTATCATTTATAATTCCACCAGCGGCACTCTGACAAAACGCTAGTGGCAGGGCAGGCAAGGACCTCCAAGTCATAGAGAGCCACTTCATGCCATGTGTCCAGCTTGGATAACCAATAACTGTAAGGCACAGAGGAATCACGGAGGTGGTATGTCAGCAAGATACTCATTCAGCATCTTCCCAAACTTTTCACTCCTTGTGAGAGTACCCCGCGCCTCAGGGCCTGTGTGATGGGAGGGTTTGAGAAAACTCTCCCAGAACCTTGACAGTTTTTCCCTGTCTCTGCTGGATTGGAGTTGTGTCTCTCTTGCCTGTGCTCCTTGGTTGTCAAACAAACTGTGACCTCTGCTGCCAGTGTTTTCAGATTGGAATTTTTTTAACAATTCCGCAACAAGGGCCTTCTGGTACTGCCCCATTTTAGTAGACCTGTCCACCTCAGGAATAAGAGATAGAAAGTTCTCCTTGTAGCGTGGGTCTAGAAGTGTCATCAACAGTATTGACTGTCACCCAAAAATTTGAGAACGCTAGGGTCATGGGAAAGGCAGCATGACATAAACTCAGCCATGTGGGCTAGACTACTAACAGGCAAGACTTCCATGTCCTCACCAAGAGGACGACTGACCATACTCTCCTCCAACTAGCTCCTGTTCTTCCTTCTTCTCCTCCTCTTCCTCAATGTAATCCAGTCCACATGGGGATGAGATGAGGCTGGGCTGTGTGTAATCACCCTGTACCGTTCCTTACTTTATCTCATCGTGCTCTGCCTGCAATGTATCCTCTTTGATTGTGAGCAGAGAGCATATCAGAACACAGAGAAGTGAGATGGTGATGCTAATTATGGCATCATTGCTGCTCACCATGGTGGAGTCTTCAAAGTTTTGGAGGATGCTACATATGTGTGACATCCATGTCCACTCCTGGAGTCTTATATATGGAGTCTGAACTGAATACCGATGGCCTTGTTGATGCTGGTAGTAAACAACTGCCCTCTTCTGCTCACAAATCCCTTCCAACAGCTGCAGTTTAGAGTTCAAACGCGTGGGGACATCACACACCTGTTGGTGAGCTGAAAGCTGCAAATGCTGCTGAAGCATGGCAAAGGCGGCGGAAGCTGTTGTTCACTTTCTAAAATGGGTACACAGGTGGTGTTCTTTGACAAGCAGATCCGGCAGCTCTGGGTAGGTTTTGAGATGCCGCTGAACTACCAAGTTAAGAACATGGGTCAGGCATGGTATATGTGTGAGCTCGCTCCACCTCAGAGCCGCCACCAGGTTCCGGCCATTGTCTCACACGACCATGCCTGTCTGTAGGTTCAGTGGTGTCAGCCACGGATCTGCCAACTCTTTCAGAGCTGTCCTCAACTATTCAGCATTGTGCGGTTTGTCACCTAAGCATATAAGCCTCAGCACAGCCTTTCGCCTCTTGGCTGAGGCAGTGCTGCAGTGCTTCAGTGCTTCCAGCTTGTGACTGATGTAGTCATTTTGGAGATGGAGGCTGAAGAGGAGGAGTAGGAGGATGAAGTGCAAGAGCTGTAGACTGTGGGGGCAACCCTGATTGACCTAGGGCCCGCAATCCTTGACATCGGGAGCATGTGTTCCATCCCAAGGTCCGACTGGGTCCCAGCTTCCACTATGTTAACCCAGTGTGCCGTCAGCAAGATGTTCCATCCCTGCCTACAAGTACTTGTCCACGTGTTCGTGGTTAGGTTGACTTTCTCAGTACCTGCTTCTTGAGGGCACGGCTAATGTTGTGGGACACGTGCTTGTGAAATGCAGGGATGGCAGAATGGGAGAAATAGTGGCGGCTGGGGACCAAGTCCCGAGGGACGGCCGCCGCCATAAGGGTGCGAAAAGCTTCCATCTCCACGAGCCTAAAAGTCAACATTTGAAGCGCAAGCAGTCGTGGAATGTGGGAATTTATTTGTGAGGCCTGTGGGGATTGGCTGCATATTTGTGCTTGCATTCAAAGGACTGGGGTATGTACAACTGAATGCTGCACTGGGGAAAGGACATGGACGTGCTTCCTGATGGTGTTAGTTGAGTGTGTGCAACAACAGGTGCAGGGCAGGAGGCATCTTCTCATGCACCATGGACAGCGGATTGACTTTCACACACAACAGCGGAAGAAGCAATGATATCACCTGCATACACTGTTCCTGGACCCTGGGGTTCAGCCCACAAAAGTCAGGTGCTTTTCTGCTATGTGTCTGATCATGCTGGTGGTGGTCAGGCTGGTAGTTTTGCTACCTCTCCTGATGCTGGTCTAGCAGGTGGTGCGAATGGCCTTTTTGCAGTTATCAGCAGAGTCTTTAAAAAACAACCAGACTCGGAAAGACCTAACAGTTGTACTCACAACATCCGTTGTGTTGGTCTTATGGGGAACGGTTGCCGCCTTCTTTCTGTCACCACCACACTGCATCTTCCTGCCTGTTGGGGTGCTACACCTCCCTCCCCCTGTGTGCTGCTGTCCTCACTCTGCATGTCCTCCTGCCAGGTTGGGTCAGTTACTATATCATCCACCACTTCGTCTTCCACTTTGGCACACAGGTCCTCCTCCTGACTTTCTGTCAATGGTGTCTCATCATCATCCACCTATTGTGACACTTTCCCACCATCACCTTTGTGCGACTGTGGCTGTTCAAATATTTGGGCATCGCTAAATGCAATCTCCTCTTGCCCTGCATCAAGTGGACCGGGCGAGAGGCCCAAATCTATAAATGGAAAGTGAACAGCTCTTCAGAGTGCCCAAGTGTTGGATCAGTTGTCTCCGGGCACTTGGCATGTTGGAGGAAGGAGGATCAGGGTGAGGAATATGTGGTTCAGACTCATGGTTATTGAGACTTGACTGTGAGGAAGACAGGGTAGTGGTGGTGGTGGTGGCAAAGTAACTTGAAGCATTTTCCACTATCCAACCAACAACCTTTTGACACTGCTCTGAGTTCAATAGTGGTGTGCTCCGGACCCCTAGTAATTGGGACAGGAAGGTCGGGCGAGAAGATGTGGATGTTTCTTGTGGCACAATTTCAGCTTGCTCACGGACTCGACCTCTGCATGCACCATCACCATCACGTCCAGTTCCCGTTCCTTGCCACGTGCCTTGCCCATTTTAAATGGAGGACAATATTTTACACATTCACTACAAATGGCTGAATTTTGAGCGTACTTATATGTGATCTGTGTGACGGACAGACCCCAGTTTAAAATATCTGGCCTGTAGGTAGCTATTTTTAACAGCAAACTGGTAACATAATATAGTTTTGAAGGCTGAAGAAAGACCTTATGTCCATCTAGTTCAGCCATTTTTTTAGTTCAGCTGTTCTGCATTGTTGATCCTGGGGAAGGCAAAAAACCCACAGAGCAGAAGCCAAAAAAATTCCTTCCTCTAAGCTGGGTCAACCATCTACCTACAATATTATGTTATTCGTAACCTTCTATACTGTTACTCACAAGTAAAACTCTATTCCTTTCTTAAATTCATTCAGTGAGAATTCCAGAGCCTCACTGCTCTTACCGTGAAGAACCCTCTTCTATGCTGGTGCAGAAATTGTCTTTCCTCCAAACGAAGAGAATGACCCCTTGTTCTTGTCACAGTCCTTGGTACAAACAGTTCATTGGAGAGATCTCTGTATTGCCCTCTGATATACTTGTACATACAGTGGGGAAAAAAAGTATTTAGTCAGTCAGCAATAGTGCAAGTTCCACCACTTAAAAAGATGAGAGGCGTCTGTAATTTACATCATAGGTAGACCTCAACTATGGGAGACAAACTGAGAAAAAAAAATCCAGAAAATCACATTGTCTGGTTTTTTTTCATTTTATTTGCATATTATGGTGGAAAATAAGTATTTGGTCAGAAACAAGCAATCAAGATTTCTGGCTCTCACAGACCTGTAACTTCTTCTTTAAGAGTCTCCTCTTTCCTCCACTCATTACCTGTAGTAATGGCACCTGTTTAAACTTGTTATCAGTATAAAAAGACACCTGTGCACACCCTCAAACAGTCTGACTCCAAACTCCACTATGGTGAAGACCAAAGAGCTGTCAAAGGACACCAGAAACAAAATTGTAGCCCTGCACCAGGCTGGGAAGACTGAATCTGCAATAGCCAACCAGCTTGGAGTGAAGAAATCAACTGTGGGAGCAATAATTAGAAAATGGAAGACATACAAGACCACTGATAATCTCCCTCGATCTGGTGCTCCACGCAAAATCCCACCCCGTGGGGTCAGAATGATCACAAGAACGGTGAGCAAAAATCCCAGAACCACGCGGGGGGACCTAGTGAATGAACTGCAGAGAGCTGGGACCAATGTAACAAGGCCTACCATAAGTAACACACTACGCCACCATGGACTCAGATCCTGCAGTGCCAGACGTGTCCCACTGCTTAAGCCTGTACATGTCCGGGCCCGTCTGAAGTTTGCTAGAGAGCATTTGGATAATCCAGAGGAGTTTTGGGAGAATGTCCTATGGTCTGATGAAACCAAACTGGAACTGTTTGGTAGAAACACAACTTGTCGTGTTTGGAGGAAAAAGAATACTGAGTTGCATCCATCAAACACCATACCTACTGTAAAGCATGGTGGTGGAAACATCATGCTTTGGGGCTGTTTCTCTGCAAAGGGGCCAGGACGACTGATCCGGGTACATGAAAGAATGAATGGGGCCATGTATCGTGAGATTTTGAGTGCAAACCTCCTTCCATCAGCAAGGGCATTGAATATGAAACGTGGCTGGGTCTTTCAACATGACAATGATCCAAAGCACACCGCCAGGGCAACGAAGGAGTGGCTTCGTAAGAAGCATTTCAAGGTCCTGGAGTGGCCTAGCCAGTCTCCAGATCTCAACCCTATAGAAAACCTTTGGAGGGAGTTGAAAGTCCGTGTTGCCAAGCGAAAAGCCAAAAACATCACTGCTCTAGAGGAGATCTGCATGGAGGAATGGGCCAACATGCCAACAATAGTGTGTGGCAACCTTGTGAAGACTTACAGAAAACGTTTGACCTCTGTCATTGCCAACAAAGGATATATCACAAAGTATTGAGATGAAATTTTGTTTCTGACCAAATACTTATTTTCCACCATAATATGCAAATAAAATGAAAAAAAAACAGACAATGTGATTTTCTGGATTTTTTTTTCTCAGTTTGTCTCCCATAGTTGAGGTCTACCTATGATGTAAATTACAGACGCCTCTCATCTTTTTAAGTGGTGGAACTTGCACTATTGCTGACTGACTAAATACTTTTTTGCCCCACTGTATATATATATATATATATATATATATATACTAGCTGAAGAGCCTGGCGCTGCCCGGGCATAGTAACTAACTGTGGTTAGTTATAGCAACTTATAATTATCCTCCTTCCCATAGTCCCGTGCCCATATACCCATCATACCTATCCACGATCCCATAGGCCCGTGCCCATATACCCATCATACATATCCTCCATCCCATAGTCGAGTGCCCATATACCCATCACACATCCTCCATCCCATAGTCCCATGCCCATATACCCATCACACATCCTCCATCCCATAGTCCCATGCCCATATACCCATCATACATATCCACGATCCCATAGGCCCGTGCCCATATACCCATCACACATCCTCCATCCCATAGTCCCATGCCCATATACCCATCCTTCATCTCATAGTCCCATGCCCATATACCCATCATACATATCCTCCATCCCATAGTCCCATACCCATCACACATCCTTCATCTCCTAGTCCCGTGCCCATATACCCATCATACATATCCGCCATCCCATAGTCCGTGCCCATATACCCGTCATACATATCCTCCATCCCATAGTCCAGTGCCCATATACCCATCACACATCCTCCATCCCATAGTCCCATGCCCATATACCCATCATACATATCTTCCATCCCATAGTCCAGTGCCCATATACCCATCACACATCCTCCATCCCATAGTCAACCATTATGACATCATAATGAGCGGCGGGGCACACAACCTATGATGACATCAGCGTCGCCATGGCAACCATTATGACATCATAATGAGGGTCGGGGCTTGATACACACACACTTTTTCCCCATTATGTAGATAGGGGCAAAATTGTTTGGTGAATTGGAATGCGCAGGGTTAAAATTTCGCCTCACAACATAGCCTAGGACTCTCTCGGGGTCCAGACGTGTGACTGTGCCAAATTTTGTGGCTGTAGCTGCGACGGTGCAGATGCCAATCCCAGACATACACACATACACACATACATACATACATACACACACTTGAGCTTTATATATTAGATATACACATACTGAATTTATCCTGTAATTTCATTATAAAGTACGAGAATATCAAGTTGAAAATGTTAATCATTTTAACATGATAGGGAAATTGATAGTTTCATTACAGACTTTAACATTGAGGTTCACATAGGAATGATCAGAATGCATAAACATATAGAAGGTTTAAGCCTAAAAGATTTGGACACCTGTCTTTAAATCATGTAATTTTTTTTTCGGCAGAAGGTTAATTTCAGGATCTCCATTATCCAATAAAGCCCTGCAGTAAAACAGAGAGACACTCAACAGATTCCAAGTCATTTGAAAAAGCCTTTGACCTTTTCCTTCTTAATTTATTGCGACTGTTAATACTATGTACAAAATCCATGTACATAATTCTTTACCATTACTTAAGAAATGTTATTTGACAGCATACACATGGTGTTCTTTGAGATAGACCTTTCATGTGAAGATTTGGTTATCCATTGCAATTCTTCACTGTTAATGAGATTATTTTCAGTATCTATTATAAGTAGGATTATGTCTTCAGAAAACTACATTGTCAAGACACAGTTGTCGGGAGACCGAGAGTCAGATGGGAGAGAAAACGCCCATGCTTGGGGGTTCCCCTGAAGGAATGAGATTACAATTCCCACACGTTGTTACTCTGTACCTGATGAAACTGGTTGTAATCTGAAGTACAGTTTACAGGCATCTCTGAAAACAAAAAACTTGCCCCCCAGAGAACCTGTCAGGCAACGCGACCTTGGTCACCACTATGGTTTGCCTGAGAGGCGAGAATCCCACATCAGATGTGTTAAGGTGCTGCAAAACCACCTTACGTAAATCTGCCACCTCCAGACTGAGCTGCTGCAATTGCTCCATCAGAGCAGTGATTGGATTCATCATGAATCAGAGAAAATCGTTGAGGTCAGAGCTAATGTCATGACACAGCTGACGGGTGACTCAAGACCGGGGCTTCTTCCCTGTCCCTAACACTAGAGCGCACCCTAGCTCGCCCTACTTCCCGGAATACTTCTGAATGTAAAAATGCCATGGCCTCTATCCTTACCTTATCTTCTGAGTTAGCCCTCCATCTGTTCTTTTCCCCCACCCAAGGAAGAGAGGCGCTACTGTGCACAGTAGTACACCAACCTGACAAACAAGGCAACACAAACAAGGGTTAACAGAAAACTCCAGGCATACAAAATATTCACTCACATATAATAGAGGAATTCACTGGGGTGTGAAGGTAGGGGAATAAACTAAAATACAGAAGGATAAAAAATTGCCACACATACAAACCAAGCAACAGTCACAAATAACTCCTCCAACTCTCCTCATAAGACTGGGGTCACTCTTGCGAGGGCAATGCAAGAAACTCGCGTGATTATCTCACCTCAATACCCGGCACTGCCGCTGGCAGTTCAGACCAGAGTGTTCAGCTGCATAGAAAGACACCCTGGTCCCCAGTGCCGGCAGCAGTGCCGAGTATTGATGCAAGTATCTCACATTACAATCGCAAGCGTGACCCTGGCCTAAGAACTCCTCTCCATCCATTAGCTATGCAGCAATAAAGCTATCTCTGACAAGGATTTGTATCATAGCCCAGATTATAAAAGGGAATGGAGTGGCTGACTGAGCTCAGCTTTGAGCACAGGGATTTCCAACTTGGTTGATTAACGCCTGTTCTGCTAGAAGAATTAACCACATTTAAAATGAAGAAGTGCTTCTTCTCAGCGCCGGAGTAGGAACAATCAGACGCTGCGGTCTTCTGGCTCCATACTGTTGCAGTAACCCTGTGACACATATTATATAAAGTTTTATTTAATAATTTCCATGTCAAATCTATGCAAAAATAATCCTGAAATCTTGCTGTTTTCCTTCTGTCTACTGTAACTCATAAAAGACTATTGTGTAGAGAACCTTTCAGTAACCATTTCATTATCATCACAAGCAGGTTTAAAATGAAGGATAACATTTATGCACTGTTAATTGATAACAGTAAGGATGAGCAAACTGATTCTAAATAGTGATGGGCGAGCACTAAAATGCTTGGGTGTTTGATGCTCATGTCGCGGGTCGAGCAAATTGGAATGCTCGGGTGCTCGACCCGAGCAGCGAGCCCAATATACAGTAAGTCTAGGGGAAACTTGATCTTTTTTCCATCAGCCCCTTCAGCGGTCTGCAAAGGGAATAGAAATTGTGGAAATCGATGGGAACAGTGCTCAAATGACATAGGAACAGCATGGGGACCCCTGGAAGCATTTCTGACTCCCAGGTGACTGCTGTGAACAATGTTGTCAAAGTCTTACGCCACTTTTACAGACTCACAATAAAAGATACAAAAATGAAACCAAAATGGTTTTTCATGGGAAATATGTTAAGGAACATCCTTTCCAGAGTAATGACTTGTATATAAGGCAAAATCAATAAACAAAAATGCTCCTCCACACCTTGGACTATATTTACACATAGCGTTTTTGATGCGTTTTTGAACTTTAATATTGCTTTCAACCAAGATAAATGCATTTACTGGGAAATGTCATTTTAACAATTTACAACCTTATCTGGCCATGTGGTGTGTGACACATCATCAGACTCATCCAGTTTCATTTATGAAGGAGGGTCTCTGAAAGCCACAAAGCCTATTTTTATAGGGCCATCAGGCGGCCTTTACTATTCTTAAAGGGCAAGAAGTTGGCCCTCAGTATTCTTAGAAAGCCATCAGTCGGCTATGCTTTGTTGCTCCCATTATTAAACAGTGGGTCTCCTATGCTGTTATTGCATATGCAGTGAGTGGCAGGGCTGCCCAAAATTTGGACGCAGCCCAATACCCCTTTGAGAACAATGTTCCCATTTTTAGGAAGTGGGTCTCCCATAATGTTTGCCTATGCAGTTAATACAAGGGCTGCTAAAAATTTGGAGACACTCCAATACCCTTTTGAAGAGACACTCCAATACCCTTTTGAAGAGACGTAGATGAGGGCCTCATGAAAAAATGTTCCCATTATTAGGAAGTGGGTCTCCTATACTGTTTGCTTATGCACTGAATGCAAGGGCTGCCAAAAATTTTGAGGCACTCCAATGTGCCTTGGAGGAGACTTGGAGGAGGGCCTCATTAAAAATGTTTCCATTAAAAAGGAGCGGGTCTCCTATACTTGTAATGCCCGTGCACTAAGTGTATGGGCTGACAAACATTTACCCCGGGGGCTATACATGAACATACTGTATAATCATTTTTTTTTACGGGCATCATAAACACCCTTTAAAAAATTATGTGGGTGTTGCATCACAGACCACGGTCACCCTGATGATATGGTGGTAGAGGATGAGGATGAGGAGAAGGAGGAGAACAACAGTAAATAGCTAAAATCAGAAAGCGTTTACCCATGTGTGAAGTGTGAAGAGGTGCATGGGAATAGATCTCCCAAAAAAAGACACTGGATTTGAGTTTATGTTAAGCTGCTATCATTCGGTGGTATTGAGAAGTCTGGCCCAATCCTGCCCTTGTTCATTTTTATAAGAGTCAGCCTGTCAGCATTTTCAGTTGACAGGCGGATGTGCTTATCATTTATAATTCCACCAGCGGCACTCTGACAAAACGCTAGTGGCAGGGCAGGCAAGGACCTCCAAGTCATAGAGAGCCACTTCATGCCATGTGTCCAGCTTGGATAACCAATAACTGTAAGGCACAGAGGAATCACGGAGGTGGTATGTCAGCAAGATACTCATTCAGCATCTTCCCAAACTTTTCACTCCTTGTGAGAGTACCCCGCGCCTCAGGGCCTGTGTGATGGGAGGGTTTGAGAAAACTCTCCCAGAACCTTGACAGTTTTTCCCTGTCTCTGCTGGATTGGAGTTGTGTCTCTCTTGCCTGTGCTCCTTGGTTGTCAAACAAACTGTGACCTCTGCTGCCAGTGTTTTCAGATTGGAATTTTTTTAACAATTCCGCAACAAGGGCCTTCTGGTACTGCCCCATTTTAGTAGACCTGTCCACCTCAGGAATAAGAGATAGAAAGTTCTCCTTGTAGCGTGGGTCTAGAAGTGTCATCAACAGTATTGACTGTCACCCAAAAATTTGAGAACGCTAGGGTCATGGGAAAGGCAGCATGACATAAACTCAGCCATGTGGGCTAGACTACTAACAGGCAAGACTTCCATGTCCTCACCAAGAGGACGACTGACCATACTCTCCTCCAACTAGCTCCTGTTCTTCCTTCTTCTCCTCCTCTTCCTCAATGTAATCCAGTCCACATGGGGATGAGATGAGGCTGGGCTGTGTGTAATCACCCTGTACCGTTCCTTACTTTATCTCATCGTGCTCTGCCTGCAATGTATCCTCTTTGATTGTGAGCAGAGAGCATATCAGAACACAGAGAAGTGAGATGGTGATGCTAATTATGGCATCATTGCTGCTCACCATGGTGGAGTCTTCAAAGTTTTGGAGGATGCTACATATGTGTGACATCCATGTCCACTCCTGGAGTCTTATATATGGAGTCTGAACTGAATACCGATGGCCTTGTTGATGCTGGTAGTAAACAACTGCCCTCTTCTGCTCACAAATCCCTTCCAACAGCTGCAGTTTAGAGTTCAAACGCGTGGGGACATCACACACCTGTTGGTGAGCTGAAAGCTGCAAATGCTGCTGAAGCATGGCAAAGGCGGCGGAAGCTGTTGTTCACTTTCTAAAATGGGTACACAGGTGGTGTTCTTTGACAAGCAGATCCGGCAGCTCTGGGTAGGTTTTGAGATGCCGCTGAACTACCAAGTTAAGAACATGGGTCAGGCATGGTATATGTGTGAGCTCGCTCCACCTCAGAGCCGCCACCAGGTTCCGGCCATTGTCTCACACGACCATGCCTGTCTGTAGGTTCAGTGGTGTCAGCCACGGATCTGCCAACTCTTTCAGAGCTGTCCTCAACTATTCAGCATTGTGCGGTTTGTCACCTAAGCATATAAGCCTCAGCACAGCCTTTCGCCTCTTGGCTGAGGCAGTGCTGCAGTGCTTCAGTGCTTCCAGCTTGTGACTGATGTAGTCATTTTGGAGATGGAGGCTGAAGAGGAGGAGTAGGAGGATGAAGTGCAAGAGCTGTAGACTGTGGGGGCAACCCTGATTGACCTAGGGCCCGCAATCCTTGACATCGGGAGCATGTGTTCCATCCCAAGGTCCGACTGGGTCCCAGCTTCCACTATGTTAACCCAGTGTGCCGTCAGCAAGATGTTCCATCCCTGCCTACAAGTACTTGTCCACGTGTTCGTGGTTAGGTTGACTTTCTCAGTACCTGCTTCTTGAGGGCACGGCTAATGTTGTGGGACACGTGCTTGTGAAATGCAGGGATGGCAGAATGGGAGAAATAGTGGCGGCTGGGGACCAAGTCCCGAGGGACGGCCGCCGCCATAAGGGTGCGAAAAGCTTCCATCTCCACGAGCCTAAAAGTCAACATTTGAAGCGCAAGCAGTCGTGGAATGTGGGAATTTATTTGTGAGGCCTGTGGGGATTGGCTGCATATTTGTGCTTGCATTCAAAGGACTGGGGTATGTACAACTGAATGCTGCACTGGGGAAAGGACATGGACGTGCTTCCTGATGGTGTTAGTTGAGTGTGTGCAACAACAGGTGCAGGGCAGGAGGCATCTTCTCATGCACCATGGACAGCGGATTGACTTTCACACACAACAGCGGAAGAAGCAATGATATCACCTGCATACACTGTTCCTGGACCCTGGGGTTCAGCCCACAAAAGTCAGGTGCTTTTCTGCTATGTGTCTGATCATGCTGGTGGTGGTCAGGCTGGTAGTTTTGCTACCTCTCCTGATGCTGGTCTAGCAGGTGGTGCGAATGGCCTTTTTGCAGTTATCAGCAGAGTCTTTAAAAAACAACCAGACTCGGAAAGACCTAACAGTTGTACTCACAACATCCGTTGTGTTGGTCTTATGGGGAACGGTTGCCGCCTTCTTTCTGTCACCACCACACTGCATCTTCCTGCCTGTTGGGGTGCTACACCTCCCTCCCCCTGTGTGCTGCTGTCCTCACTCTGCATGTCCTCCTGCCAGGTTGGGTCAGTTACTATATCATCCACCACTTCGTCTTCCACTTTGGCACACAGGTCCTCCTCCTGACTTTCTGTCAATGGTGTCTCATCATCATCCACCTATTGTGACACTTTCCCACCATCACCTTTGTGCGACTGTGGCTGTTCAAATATTTGGGCATCGCTAAATGCAATCTCCTCTTGCCCTGCATCAAGTGGACCGGGCGAGAGGCCCAAATCTATAAATGGAAAGTGAACAGCTCTTCAGAGTGCCCAAGTGTTGGATCAGTTGTCTCCGGGCACTTGGCATGTTGGAGGAAGGAGGATCAGGGTGAGGAATATGTGGTTCAGACTCATGGTTATTGAGACTTGACTGTGAGGAAGACAGGGTAGTGGTGGTGGTGGTGGCAAAGTAACTTGAAGCATTTTCCACTATCCAACCAACAACCTTTTGACACTGCTCTGAGTTCAATAGTGGTGTGCTCCGGACCCCTAGTAATTGGGACAGGAAGGTCGGGCGAGAAGATGTGGATGTTTCTTGTGGCACAATTTCAGCTTGCTCACGGACTCGACCTCTGCATGCACCATCACCATCACGTCCAGTTCCCGTTCCTTGCCACGTGCCTTGCCCATTTTAAATGGAGGACAATATTTTACACATTCACTACAAATGGCTGAATTTTGAGCGTACTTATATGTGATCTGTGTGACGGACAGACCCCAGTTTAAAATATCTGGCCTGTAGGTAGCTATTTTTAACAGCAAACTGGTAACATAATATAGTTTTGAAGGCTGAAGAAAGACCTTATGTCCATCTAGTTCAGCCATTTTTTTAGTTCAGCTGTTCTGCATTGTTGATCCTGGGGAAGGCAAAAAACCCACAGAGCAGAAGCCAAAAAAATTCCTTCCTCTAAGCTGGGTCAACCATCTACCTACAATATTATGTTATTCGTAACCTTCTATACTGTTACTCACAAGTAAAACTCTATTCCTTTCTTAAATTCATTCAGTGAGAATTCCAGAGCCTCACTGCTCTTACCGTGAAGAACCCTCTTCTATGCTGGTGCAGAAATTGTCTTTCCTCCAAACGAAGAGAATGACCCCTTGTTCTTGTCACAGTCCTTGGTACAAACAGTTCATTGGAGAGATCTCTGTATTGCCCTCTGATATACTTGTACATACAGTGGGGAAAAAAAGTATTTAGTCAGTCAGCAATAGTGCAAGTTCCACCACTTAAAAAGATGAGAGGCGTCTGTAATTTACATCATAGGTAGACCTCAACTATGGGAGACAAACTGAGAAAAAAAAATCCAGAAAATCACATTGTCTGGTTTTTTTTCATTTTATTTGCATATTATGGTGGAAAATAAGTATTTGGTCAGAAACAAGCAATCAAGATTTCTGGCTCTCACAGACCTGTAACTTCTTCTTTAAGAGTCTCCTCTTTCCTCCACTCATTACCTGTAGTAATGGCACCTGTTTAAACTTGTTATCAGTATAAAAAGACACCTGTGCACACCCTCAAACAGTCTGACTCCAAACTCCACTATGGTGAAGACCAAAGAGCTGTCAAAGGACACCAGAAACAAAATTGTAGCCCTGCACCAGGCTGGGAAGACTGAATCTGCAATAGCCAACCAGCTTGGAGTGAAGAAATCAACTGTGGGAGCAATAATTAGAAAATGGAAGACATACAAGACCACTGATAATCTCCCTCGATCTGGTGCTCCACGCAAAATCCCACCCCGTGGGGTCAGAATGATCACAAGAACGGTGAGCAAAAATCCCAGAACCACGCGGGGGGACCTAGTGAATGAACTGCAGAGAGCTGGGACCAATGTAACAAGGCCTACCATAAGTAACACACTACGCCACCATGGACTCAGATTCTGCAGTGCCAGACGTGTCCCACTGCTTAAGCCTGTACATGTCCGGGCCCGTCTGAAGTTTGCTAGAGAGCATTTGGATGATCCAGAGGAGTTTTGGGAGAATGTCCTATGGTCTGATGAAACCAAACTGGAACTGTTTGGTAGAAACACAACTTGTCGTGTTTGGAGGAAAAAGAATACTGAGTTGCATCCATCAAACACCATACCTACTGTAAAGCATGGTGGTGGAAACATCATGCTTTGGGGCTGTTTCTCTGCAAAGGGGCCAGGACGACTGATCCGGGTAGATGAAAGAATGAATGGGGCCATGTATCGTGAGATTTTGAGTGCAAACCTCCTTCTATCAGCAAGGGCATTGAAGATGAAACGTGGCTGGGTCTTTCAACATGACAATGATCCAAAGCACACCACCAGGGCAACGAAGGAGTGGCTTCGTAAGAAGCATTTCAAGGTCCTGGAGTGGCCTAGCCAGTCTCCAGATCTCAACCCTATAGAAAACCTTTGGAGGGAGTTGAAAGTCCGTGTTGCCAAGCGAAAAGCCAAAAACATCACTGCTCTAGAGGAGATCTGCATGGAGGAATGGGCCAACATACCAACAACAGTGTGTGGCAACCTTGTGAAGACTTACAGAAAACGTTTGACCTCTGTCATTGCCAACAAAGGATATATCACAAAGTATTGAGATGAAATTTTGTTTCTGACCAAATACTTATTTTCCACCATAATATGCAAATAAAATGAAAAAAAAAACAGACAATGTGATTTTCTGGATTTTTTTTCCTCAGTTTGTCTCCCATAGTTGAGGTCTACCTATGATGTAAATTACAGACGCCTCTCATCTTTTTAAGTGGTGGAACTTGCACTATTGCTGACTGACTAAATACTTTTTTTCCTCACTGTATATATCAGGTCTCCCCTAAGTCTTCTCTTTTCTAGAGTAAAAAGACCTAATTTTGATAACCTATCTGGGTATTGTAGTGAACCAACTCCATTTATCATTTTAGTAGCCCGCCTTTGAACCCTTTCAAGTTCAGTAATGTCTTTCTTGAGCACCGGCGTCCAAAATTGCACACAATACTCCAAGTGTGGTCTGACGAGTGATTTGTACAGAGGGAGAATTATGTTTTCATCTCATGTCCCCAGACCTCTTCTAATGCATCCCATGACCCTATTTGCTTTGGTGGCAGCTGCCTGACACTGGGCACTCCAATTTAGCTTATTATTGACTGAAATGCCTAAGTCTTTTTCCATGTCTAATTTCCCCAGCAGTTTCCCATTTAGTTAGTAATTGTAGCATCTGTTTCTCCTTCCCTTGTGCATAACCTTACACTTATCTGTGTTAAACCTCATTTGCCATTTTTCAGCCCAATTCTCCAATTTACTCAAATCTGTCTGTAGTTGCAAACTGTCCTCCTTTGTGTTATCTACCTTACATAGTTTTGTATCATCTGCAAATACTGATATTTTACTGTGTAAGCCATCCACTAGATTATTAATAAATATATTAAATAGTAGGGGGCCCAATACAGAACCCTGTGGTACCCCACTAGAACCCTGGCCCAATCTGAGTATGCACCATTAATAACCACTCTTTGTTTTCTATCACTAAACCAGCTACCTACCCATCTACACACATTTTCCCCTAGCCCAAGCTTTCTCATCTTACTTACCAATCTTTTATGTGGGACAGTGTCAAATGTTTTAGAGAAGTCGAGAAGTCGAGATAAATGACATCCAATGATTCTCCTTGGTCCATTTGAGAGCATACATCCTCATAGAAGCTGATCAGGTAGTTTGACAGGAGCGATCCTTCATAAATCCATGTTGATATGGAGTTAAACATTTATTAACATTGAGATATTCCATAATGGTATCCCTTAGAAACCCTTCAAAAATTTTACCCAAAACAGATGTTAAGCTTACCGGCCTATAGTTTCCAGGTTCCCTTTAACACCCCTTTTTGAATATTGGTGCCACATTTGCTTGCCGCCAATCAAAAGGAACAGACCCTGTTTCTATAGAGTCTTTAAATATAAGGAATAGAGGCCTGTCTATCACATTACTTAACTCCCTTAATACCCGAGGGTGAATGCCATCAGGGCCTGGTGATTTGTCTATTTTAATCTTACTTAGGCGGTTCTGCACTTCTTCCTGGGTTAGGCAGGTAATACTTAATGGGGAGTTTACATTATCACTCTGCATTTCCCCTGGCAAATCCTTTTCCTGTTTGAACACTGTTGAGAAAAAAGTATTTAAAACATTTGCTTTTCCCACATCGCTCTCTATGATTTCACCCTCATTGTTCTTTAAAGGGCCTACACCATCAATTTTAATCATTTTACTGTTTATATAATTAAAGAATAGTTTGGGGTTTGTTTTAATTTCCTTAGCAATGAGTCTCTCAGTTTCCACTTTTGCTAAATGTATTTGTTTTTCACACATTTTATTTTTTTCTCTATAACTTTTTAATGCTTCTTCATTGCCTTCTTGTTTTAGCTTCTTAAATGCCTTGTTCTTGTTATTTATTGCCCTTTTTACATCCTTATTTAGGCACATTGGTGTTCTCCTGTTCCTAGCCCTTTTATTTCTGTATGGTATGGCTAGCTCGTAATGGGTGTGTAAAACTGATTTAAGTATTTCCCATTTATTTTCTGTGCTCCTATTTTTGAGGATATTGTCCCAATCAATTCGGTGAAAGTCCTCTCTAAGCTGATCAAACTTTGCTTTCCTGAAATTCAGCGTTTTTGTAACCGCCTTCCAGGGCACCTTACTGAAGGACAAGTGGAATTGTATTATATTGTGGTCACTGTTCCCTAGGTGCCCATCGACTCGTACTTCTGTTATTCTATCTGGCCTGTTGCTTAACCCCTTCACTACCAAGGGTGGTTTGCACGTTAACTCCCGGGCCAATTTTTACAATTCTGACCACTGTCCTTTTATGAGGCCATAACTCTGGAATGCTTCCATGGATCCTGGTGATTCTGACACTGTTTTCTCGTAACATATTGTACTTCATGTTAGTTAGTGGTAAAATTTCATTCATATATCTTGCGTTTATTTGTGAAAAAAACTGAAATTTGGCAAAAATTTTGAAAATTTCGCAATTTTCCAAATTTGAATTTTTATGCCCTAAATCACAGAGATATGGCACACGAAAAACTTAATAAGTAACATTTCCCACATGTTTACTTTACATCAGCACAATTTTGGAACCAAAATTTTCTTTTGTTAGGAAGTTATAAGGGTTAAAAGTTGACCAGCGATTTCTCATTTTTGCAACACCATTTTATTTTTACGGACCACATCACATTTGAAGTCACTTTGAAGGGTCTATATGATAGAAAATACCCAAAAGTGACACCATTCTAAAAACTGCACCCCTTAAGGTGCTCAAAACCACATTCAAGGAGTTTATTAACCCTTCAGGTGCTTCACAGGAATTTTTTGAATATTTAAAAAAAATGAACATTTAACTTTTTTTCACAAAAAAATACTTCAGGTTCAATTTTTTTATTTTACCAAGGGTAACAGGAGAAATTGGACTGCAAAAATTATTGTGCAATTTGTCCTGAGTGCGCCGATACCTGATATGTGGGGGAGAACCACTGTTTCGGCGCATGGCAGAGCTCAGAAGGGAAGGAGCGCCGTTTGACTTTTACAATGCAAAATTGGCTGGAATTCAGATCGGACGCCATGTCAAGTTTGGAGAGCCCCTGATGTACCTAAACAGTGGAAACCCCCCACAAATGACCTCATTTTGGAAACTAGACCCCCCAAGGAACTTATCTAGATATGTGGCGAGAACTTTGAACCCACAAGGGCTTCACAGAAGTTTATAACGTACAGCAGTACAATTAAAAAATCATATTTTTTCCTCAAAAATGATCTTTTCACCCCCAATTTTTATTTTCCCAAGGGTAACAGGACCCTAAAAGTTATTGTGCAATTTGTCCTGAGTATGATGATACCCCATGTGTGGGTGTAAACGACTATTTGGGCGCATGGCAGAGCTCGGAAGGGAAGCAGCGCCATTTGACTTTTTTGGC
Organism: Dendrobates tinctorius; assembly: GCF_039654945.1. Lineage (NCBI taxonomy): Eukaryota > Metazoa > Chordata > Amphibia > Anura > Dendrobatidae > Dendrobates > Dendrobates tinctorius. Next base: position 33,175,139 of record NW_027361676.1, read on the forward strand.
TGGAATTGAGATCGGACACCATGTCGCGTTTGGAAAGCCCCTGATGTACCAAAACAGTGGAATCCCCCACAAATGACACCATTTTGGAAACTAGACCCCCCAAGGAACTTATCTAGATGTGTGGTGAGAACTTTGAACCCCCAAGTGCTTCACAGAAGTTTATAACGCCCAGGCGTGAAAATAAAAAAATCATTTTTTTTCCACAAAAATGATATTTTTGCCCCCAATTTTTTATTTTCCTAAGGGCAACAGGAGAAATAGGACCCAAAAAGTTGTTTTGCAAATTGTCCTGAGTAGGCTGATACCCCATATGAGGGGGTAAAAAACACTGTTTGGGTGCATGGCAGAGCTTGGAAGGGAAGGAGCACCATTTCACTTTTTCAACGCAGAATTGGCTGGAATTGAGATCAGACGCCATGTTGCGTTTGGAGAGCACCTGATGTTCGCAAATAGTGGAAAGCCCCAATTCTAACTCCAACCCTAACCCCAACACACCCCTAGCCCTAACCCTAGCCCTAACCCTAGCTCTAGCCCTAACCTAAATGGGAAAATGGAAATAAATACATTTTTTTAATTTTATTATTTTTCCCTAACTAAGGGGGTGATAACGGGGGGGTTTGATTTACTATTTATGGCGTTATTTATATTTGGCAGCTGTCACACGCTAAAAGATGCTTTTTATTGTAAAAATAGTTTTTGCATCACCACATATTGAGAGCTATAATTTTTACACATTTTGACCCACCGAGTCAAAACCCTATAGAAAACCTTTGGAGGGAGTTGAAAGTCCGTGTTGCCAAGCGAAAAGCCAAAAACATCACTGCTCTAGAGGAGATCTGCATGGAGGAATGGGCCAACATACCAACAACAGTGTGTGGCAACCTTGTGAAGACTTACAGAAAACGTTTGACCTCTGTCATTGCCAACAAAGGATATATCACAAAGTATTGAGATGAAATTTTGTTTCTGACCAAATACTTATTTTCCACCATAATATGCAAATAAAATGAAAAAAAAACAGACAATGTGATTTTCTGGATTTTTTTTTCTCAGTTTGTCTCCCATAGTTGAGGTCTACCTATGATGTAAATTACAGATGCCTCTCATCTTTTTAAGTGGTGGAACTTGCACTATTGCTGACTGACTAAATACTTTTTTTCCCCACTGTATGTCTTTTTTTATGTTTTGGCGCTTTTATGCAATGAAAACAATTTTATATAGAAAATAATTATTTTTGCATCACTTTATTCTGCGAGCTATATCTTTTTTATTTTTTCGCTGATGATGCTGTATGATGGCTCATTTTTTGTGGGACAAGATGACATTTTCAGCGGTACCATGGATATTTATATGCATCTTTTTGATCGTGCGTTATTGCACTTTTTGTTCGGCAGTATGATAATAAATCATTATTTTTTGCTTCGTTTTTTATTTTTATTTTTTAAGGTGTTCGCTTAAGGGGTTAACTAATGAGACAGTTTTATAGGGCGGGTTGTTACAGACGTGGTGATACCAAATATGTGTACTTTTATTTATTTTATTTTTTTTTGATTTCCAAAAAATGAATTTATTGGGGAATATTTTTTTTTTTTTGAATTTATTTAGCGATTTTTAAAAAATTATTTTTACACTTTTTTTTAACTTTATTGCAATATCCCAGGGGGGACATAACTGTCATGTGACAGATCGCTGATCTGTCACATCACAGATCGCTGTGACAGATCAGCGATCTGTCACAGGCACTGCTGCAGGCTTCCTCATGCCTGCGCTCTGCGGGCAGTGAGGAAGCCAGCTTCCTGCAGGCCCCCAGAGGTCCCCGCCGCCATATTGGATCCAGGGACCTGCAGGAAAGGAGCCCCCTGCAGCAGCGCTGCACATTGCTCTGCCGTGGGGGGCTCAGGGAAGCACAGAGGGAGCCCCCTCCCTGCCGATGCTTCCCTTTAACCCCCGGTACACCGCGATCGTGTTTGATCGTGGTGTGCAAGGGGTTAGCGTGTCAGGGGCGGTCCGTGACCTCCCCTGACACATTGTGCCTGGTGTCAGCTAGGATAATTAGCTGACACCCGGCCGCGATAAGCGGTGCTCACCACATGGGCACCGCTTATCGCTATGACGTAATATTCCATCCATGGTTATTAGGGCCCAGGGCACATGGATGGAATATTATGTCCAATGAAGGAAAGGGGTTAAAATTAAGTCCAGAAGGGCTGTCCCTTTAGTTGGGCCCTGCACAAGTTGTGACAGATAATTATACTTGGTCACTGACAGAAATTGGTTTCCTTTCTGAGATACGCAGGTTTCAGTTTCCCAGTCTATATCGGGGTAGTTGAAGTCCCCCATAATAATCACCTCATTGTGATTTGCTGCTTTGTCTATTTGTTTCAATAATACATTTTCAGTGGTTTCTGTTATATTTGGTGGCTTATAACAAACCCCTATGAGGATTTTATTATTTTTCCCTCCTTGTATCTCCACCCATAGAGACTCCACCTCTTCATTTCCCTCTTGTACATCTTCTCTTAGTGTGGGCTTTAAAGTGGACTTTATATATAGACAGACTCCACCCCCTTTCCTTTTTTTACGATCCCTCCTAAACAAATCATATCCTTGCAAGTTAGCCGCCCAGTCATAGCTGTCGTCTAACCATGACTCAGTTATTCCTACTATGTCGTATTTTTCCTCATACATTACCAACTCCAGATCTTCAATCTTATTGGTCAGGCTTCTTGCGTTGGTCAACATGCAGGAAAGAAGTTTTGCTTCCTTTTTCGTAGCTTCCTTCTGAGTACCCTGTCTTGGGTCCTCTTTACCACATCTAGTATCCTTGATTAGTTTGTCCTTCTGCTGCATGTTCTTGTCTGCTGTTTTTCCTCCCATCCCCTCTTCTTCTAGTTTAAAGCCCTCCTGATGAGTGTGGCAAATCTTCTGGTGAATGTGTGTTTCCCAGGTTTTGTGAGGTGTATCCCATCTCTTGCGAGAAGTCCATCGTAGAGGTAATTCACGCCATGGTCCAAGACTCCAAATCCTTGCTGCCTGCACCACCGTCATAGCCAGTTGTTCACCTCTAGTATCCTATTCCATCTTCTGATGCCATGACCATCGACTGGGAGGATTTGTGAGAAAACATCCTGTACGTTCCGTTCCTTTTTTTCTTACCCAGACTTTCAAAGTCTTCGCAGAGAGTTGGTTGGTCATTTCTTGCCGTGTCTTTTTTAGCCTACATGTATCAGTAGGAAAGGGTAGTCATCCTTGGATTTGAGGATAGTTGGTATCCTGTTGGCCACATCCTTGATTTTTGCTCCTGGGAGGCAGCATACTTCTCGTGCGGTTATGTCCAGCCTGCAGATAGTTGCCTCCGTGCCTCTTAGTAGTGAGTCGCCCATAACTACCACTCTTCTTTTCTTTCCGGACGCACTGCTTGTTGCTCGTGTGTGTTTTTGACTGTCATTTGTTTCCACTTTTGTTGACAGAGTAACTTCTTTTGTTGATAGTGTGTTTTCTCTGGTAGATACGGTATCATCCTGAGATGTGCCATTTTCGTTCTCCAGCATGAGGGCTTCATATTGGTTGCTAAGCTGTGTGGGTGGTGATGACCACTTGATCCGTTTGCTTCTTTTCGTTACATTGCTCCACTTTTCAGCCTCTGTATGTGCTCTGAAGCTTTTCTCACTTTCCGTATCCTTAATGGTTGCTTCTGCTTCATCCAAGAAGTCATCATGTTCTTTAATTAACTTCAATGTTACTATTCTTTCTTCCAGTCCCTGCACCTTTTCCTCTAAGAGGGCAACAAGTTTGCACTTCTGACAGGTAAAGTTGAGTTTTTGGGCCAGAAGATCCGTAAACATGTAGCATGTGTTGCAGGTGACCATGTGGATTTTCTTCTCTTCCATATTGCTATTGCTGATGCAGTCTAACGGCGCGTGGTTTTGCGATTTCCTCAAACAGCAAAACGATATGCAGATGAGCTTCCTGCTTCTCCAATCCCCAGTTTTGCGATGTCCTTAAACAGCAAGACCCGGCAAGTCCTAGCGATCGATCAGCTTAAGGTGACTCTTCTCCTCTTCCCAGAATGCACCGGAAATATGCAGATGAGCTTCCTGCTTCTCCAATTCTTGGTGTCAATAACTTCGCTAACACACTGCAACAAAATTTAAATGGAGGCCAGAAATGGCAAAATTTTGAGTGCACTTACACCATATGTGATCCGTGTGATGGACAAACCACAGTTTTAAATAGATGGCCTGTAAGTAACTATTTTTAACAGCAAACTGGTGTCAATAACTACACCAACACACTGCAGCAAAATGTAAATGGAGGCCAGAAATGGCAGAATTTTGAGTGTACTTATATGTTATCTTTGTGACTGACAAACCACAGTTTTAAATTGATGGATTTTTAGTGCTGCGATATGGCCATGACTAAGGGCACTGTGTACGCACCAGAAATGCATCAAGTGTTTATTCTGTTTTTAAACATGGCTAACAAGCCTTAAATAAAGTATTTTTCTATTTTTTTACCGGGTTGGAGTGCCACTTCTATTCCTGTTTCCTTCTGCTAACTGCTGTGCTCACCAGCGGTATCTGGCACCCACCTGTGTTTTCCTTGATTGTACCAAGCCTCATTTGATTGCATGTTTGGATCACGTGTCAAGCTCCCATACCTCTTTCTCCTGCACCTAATATGGAAAGCATCTGGCTGTATTCTGCTGCGCCAACAAGCCAATGGAGCAGAAAAGCGGTGTTCTCTGGATTGCTTTTTAAGCAAATAATCAGTATTAAGATCCAAAAAAAATTATTCTTGGCCCCTAATACCTGGGAATATGTCTAGAATTATCTCTAAAAGAAGCAGCAGCAGACAGAACTTGAATTGACCCTCTTGCTATATGCACTGCAGTCTGCCACATACACTGCCTGCCTAACTAGCACTGATATCTATACAGCTGGATTAGTCCTCAGAAGGACTGTTAGTTGAGATGGATATGTGTATAATAAATTGTTGTATACCTACACTAACTAAGAAACAAGTAAATCTCTCCCTAGCTCAGCAGCAACTCTCCCTACACTGCCTGATTCTGAAGTAGACTGTGACGAGCATGGCGGCACCAGGTCTGATATAGACCCGATGACGCTGTTCGGCCAGCCAATCACTGTAATGCCACAACCAATATGGATGTGGCATTACAATGTGTGGCAGACAATCTCTGCATGTTCATTGGCTCTCTAAAGAGCGCCAAATATGCAGGGAGGGGCCCCGAGCTCCCGCTGAGCAACCCCTGAAATACCTGGCGAGCTCCGAGCATCTCGAGCAATGAGATGCTCTGGCGAGTACCGAGTAGTGGCGAGCATGCTCGCTCATCACTAATTCTAAGCAAATCAAATGAGTTTAGAATTTTCCAAAATTTGTGGATTCATCAATAAAATTTTTATATTTTAAACAGTTCTTACATTTTCCCTTTTTGATTGTAAAAGCATTCAGTATGCTGAACATTTCACTAGAGGTTTAAAGAAAATTTTTTTTTTACTGTCCTTGAACCTTACCTGACTCTTTAAGCCATCTCCGCTGTCACCACAGCTTCTCTTGTCCTCTATGCAAGACTATGGTTCTTCCACAGTTGAGGTGCTGCTGTGAGGTTTGATGATGTTAATGACGTGTATCACCTACCCTCACCGTAGTGGGTCTCTGTGATAGAGAGACCATGTGGGTATCTGTGATAGAAAAACTAAACAACTGTACAGTTAACCAGAGATGCTGTGGCTGCGGTATAATGTGTCAGGTGAGGGATTAGACAGGTTATGATAATATTTAGCTTCTTTTTAACCACTTCCGTCCCCTCCATTTATTATGTCTTGTGTGCTGAAGAGACCTAAAAATTATTATAACTGCCACATAATGAACTTTATGGACGAAATTTTATTCCCACTTTATCAAATATCCTGTCCAATTTGAAATAAATATCAATCAATCAAATTTATTATCGCCAAGTACATATTACATATATACAAGGAATTCTTTGTGGCAAAGAGGCAACATAATATATAACAACAGATTGGAAAATATCTGCATCTCTGTGGCAGCTGCTAAATCTAACTTGTAAGAATTTATACTTTTTTTATATTCACTACATATATCATTAAAATAGTTCACTTATAAATGTACAACTGCAGTACAGACAAAAACAAAATAGACACATAAACAGATATACAGTTGTGGCCAAAAGTATTGACATCCCTGCAATTTTGTCAGATAATACTCCGTTTCTTCCTGAAAATGATTGCAAACACAAATTCTTTGGTATTATTATCTTCATTTAATTTGTCTTAAATGAAAAAACACAAAAAGAATTGTCCTAAAGCCAAATTGGATATAATTCCACACCAAACATAAAAAAGAGGGTGGACAAAAGTATTGGCACTGTTCAAAAAATCATGTGATGCTTCTCTAATTTGTGTAATTAACAGCACCTGTAACTTACATGTGGCACCTAACAGGTGTTGGCATTAACTAAATCACACTTGCAGCCAGTTGACATGGATTAAAGTTGACTCAACCTCTGTCCTGTGTCCTTGTGTGTACCACATTAAGCATGGAGAAAAGAAAGAAGACCAAAGAACTGTCTGAGGACTTGAGAAACCAAATTGTGAGGAAGCATGAGCAATCTCAAGGCTACAAGTCCATCTCCAAAGACCTGAATGTTCCTGTGTCTACCGTGCGCAGTGTCATCAAGAACTTTAAAGCCCATGGCACTGTGGCTAACCTCCCTAGATGCTGACGGAAAAGAAAAATTGACAAGAGATTTCAACGCAAGATTGTGTGGATGTTGGATAAAGAACCTCGACTAACATCCAAACAAGTTCAAGCTGCCCTGCAGTCCGAGGGTACAACAGTGTCAACCTGTACTATTCGTCGGCGTCTGAATGAAAAGGGACTGTATGGTAGGAGACCCAGGAAGACCCCACTTCTTACCCCGAGACATAAAAAAGCCAGGCTGGAGTTTGCCAAAACTTACCTGAAAAAGCTTAAAACATTTTGGAAGAATGTTCTCTGGTCAGATGAGACAAAAGTAGAGCTTTTTTGGGCAAAGGCATCAACATAGAGTTTACAGGAGAAAAAAAGAGGCATTCAAAGAAAAAAACACGGTCCCTACAGTCAAACATGGCGGAGGTTCCCTGATGTTTTGGGGTTGCTTTACTGCCTCTGGCATTAGACTGCTTGACCGTGTGCATGGCATTATGAAGTTAGAAGACTACCAACAAATTTTGCAGCATAATGTAGGGCCCAGTGTGAGAAAGCTGGGTCTCCCTCAGAGGTCATGGGTCTTCCAGCAGGACAATGACCCAAAACACTCTTCAAAAAGCACTAGAAAATGGTTTGAGAGGTTTGAGAGAAAGCACTGGAGACTTCTAAGGTGGCCAGCAATGAGTCCAGACCTGAATCCCATAGAACACCTGTGGAGAGACCTAAAAATGGCAGTTTAGAGAAGGCACCCTTCTAGTATCAGGGACCTGGAGCAGTTTGCCAAAGAAGAATGGTCTAAAATTCCAGCAGAGCATTGTAAGAAACTCATTGATGGTTACTGGAAGTGGTTGGTTGCAGTTATTTTGGCTAAAGGTTGTGCAACCAAGTATTAGGCTGAGGGTGCCAATATTTTTGTCTGGCCCATTTTTGGAGTTTTGTGTGAAATGATCAATGTTTTGCTTTTTGCTTCATTCTCTTTTGTGTTTTTTCATTTAAGACAAATTAAATGAAGATAATATTACCAAAGAATTTGTGATTGCAATCATTTTCAGGAAGAAACTGAGTATTATCTGACAGAATTGCAGGGGTGTCAATACTTTTGGCCACAACTGTAAGTGAAATGTGCACATGCTACTATGGGAAGATTACCACTGTATCATTAACACTCTCCAGGAAGAAACAGTGAAAGAAGTCCTGGGGTGGATATGCATCGTTCTTTGATCAGAGATATCTTATTATACTGTCTTTCCAGTACGGTTATTTGTCATTTTATTCCTTTAATAATTCATTGAGGTCTTCCTTGCATTGTGATAGTACTGCCAATCTTTGTTTTTATATTTTGGAACTCATTACAAGTTTGTGATACATATATGAGAGGTATTATAGATCCCTAGACATAATTTTTTTTTTTTACTAGGGAAGTTTTAGATCTGTCTTACTTAGCAAATTTGACAATCATGCATGCTATCACCTGTACCATATTTTGTTTTCGAATGTGTTCCTACCTATCATTTTTTGTTACATCCTTTTTGGCAGCATTTGAATAATTGGGGTTCGAAATATTATCAAAAGTTAATTACACTATTGTACAAAATGTATGGAAAAATTAAAAGTAGCAATTGTGTTGAAGAAAAAAATAAGCATATCATGGCTAAGTATATGGAAACCACTAGCAGCAGTCGAAGCAACACCACCATTTGCAGTAGCCATCGATGCAATAGAAATAGCACACAGGCCATAATTTTACCTCCTTTTACGCCTTCAGGTGTTTTACTGGGAGGCAGGAGGGCATTACGGAATAAACTGGGTACGGAAAGTATTCAGGCCACTTTAAATTTTTCGCTCTTTGCTTCATTGTAACCATTTGGTAAATTCAAAAAAGTTCATTTTTTTCTCATTAATGTACACTCTGCACCCCATCTTGACTGAAAAAACAGAAATGTAGAAATTTTTGCAAATTTATTAACGCTAGCATTTGTATTGGGGGCCTTTTAGGCCCCCATGCTTACTTTTTTGCTATTATCTGCAAAATTACTTAAGTTAGAATTTTGAAACTCCAGGTAATCCTCAAGTATGTCGTTGTTGGTTATATCCAGTTGTTCATATAATTTTTTTCATAGGCATTTCGGTATAACAATGCTTTTTTGGTGAAAACCACATCTGTACGGATTGGGGGCCTTTTAGGCCCCCATGTATTTTTTATCATGTTATCAGTAGTGTTTGTGTCTCAAGTTACTTTATTTGTACTCAGTAATGCTGGTGGAGGGGCCAGGGTGTGGATAATGCCATATAAGGATGTCATGTGATATAAAAAAGAAAAGCTGAAATATCACATGATCATAAGTATTCAGACCCTTTCCTCAGACACTAATATTTAAGTCACAAGTTGTCCATTTCCTTGTGATCCTCTTTGAGATGGTTCTAATCTATCATTGGAGTCCAGCTGTGTTTAATTAAATTGATAGGACTGATTTTTAAAGGCACACACCTGTCTATATAAGACCTCACAGCTTACGATTTAGATTGTGAGCCCCATCGGGGACAGTGCCAATAATGTCTGTGTCAGGATCCTGTCAGCGTCGGCAACTGCCACGGCTAAGCAGGGTGACTTACCCACACTGCGGGAGAGCCCAATACGGTAGTAAAGGTTTAAGCAGACAAGACCTGAGGCACGGAAAATAGTAAGGAGTACCAGGACCTACGATCATGTGACTGCAGGGGGCGGGGCTTAGCGTCCTACTACTGCAGATGATGTAATATACCTACTGCAGGAATACTGTAGTAGAGGAGAGGAAAACGCAGGTCAGACAAGCAGAGGTCATACACAAGAGGGCGGTGCAGTACAAAAGGGATGAGCAGAGAATGGTCAAGTTACAAGGAGAGAGTCATACACGAGAGGGCGGTGCGGTGCAAGAGGGACAAGCAGAACTCGTAACAGGGACAGAACCGGATCAAAACCAAACAAGCAACAAGTTATCAGGGACAAGGCACACGTACACAAGAGGTCAACTAACTCAGCCAAGGGCAGGAATATAACTGACGCAGGACCTAGGTCCAGTGAGCATTAAATAGCCACCCTCTGCCAGAGAGAGGCAGAAACAATTAACCCACTGTCTGACCAGGATGGGCCAAAGCGAAACCCCGTCCTGGATCGTGACAGTCTGTAAAGCACTGTGGAATTAATGGCACTATACAAATGAGTAAAATAAATAAATGTCAGACCAAATGAGAATCTTGAGGTCAAAGGAACTGGCCAAGGAGCTCATAGACAGAATTGTGGCAAGGGATTCCTGCAGTACTCAAGGTTCCTAAGAGCACAGTGGCCTCCATAATCCTTAAATGGAAGACGTTTGGGACCACTAGAAGACTTCCTAGACCAGGCCATCCAGCTAAACTGAGCAATAGTGGTAAAGAAGAACCCTAAGATTACTGTGGCTGAGCTCCACAGATGCAGTAGCGAGATGGGAGAAAGTTCCACAAAGTCAACTATCACTGCAGCCCTTCACCAGTCAGGCCTTTATAGCAGAGTGGCCCAACAGAAGCCTCTCCTCAGTGCAAGACATATGAAAGCCCTCATAGAGTATGCTAAAAAAACACATGAAGGACTCCCAGACTATGAGCAACTAGATTCTCTGATCTGAAGAGATGAAGATAGAACTTTTTGGTGGTAATTATAAGCGGTGTGTGTGGAGGAAACCAGGCACTGCTCATCACCTGCCCAATACAATCCCAACAGTGAAACTTGGTGGTGGCAGCATCATGCTATGGGGGTGTTTTTCAGCTGCAGGAACAAAATGATTGGTTGCCATTGAAGGAAACATGAATGTGGCAATGTACAGAGATGTCCTGGATTAAAACCTCTTCCAGAGTGCTCTAGACCTCAGACATGGCTGAATGTTCACCTTCCAACCAGACAATGACCCTAAGCACACAGCTAAAATAACAAAGGAGTGGCTTCAGAATAACTCTGTGACCATTCTTGACTGGCCCAGCCAGAGCACTGACCTAAACCCAATTGAGAATCTCTGGAGAGACCTGAAAATAGCTGTCCACCAATGTTCACCATCCAACCTGATGGAACTGGAGAGGCTCTGCAAGGAAGAATGGCAGAGGATCCCCAAATCCAGGTGTGGAAAACTTGTTGCATCATTCCCAAGAAGACTCATAATAATAATAATAAATTTTATTTTTATAGCGCCGACATATTCCGCAGCACTTTACATTTCAGAGGGGATTTGTACAGACAATAGACATTACAGCATAACAATAATCACATACAGTAGATTATAACAAATACCAAGAGGAGTGAGGGCCCTGCTCGCAAGCTTACAGTCTATGAGGAAAGAGGTAGACACGAAAGGTGGGTGGTAACAGTTGCCCTGATTGTATGGACCAGCCATAATGTTAAGTGTGTAACAGTACAGACACAGAGGGCTAATGGATGCATAAAGCATGTGGGAACATGATGCTGGGAACCTGGTTATGGTAAAACTTTTGGCTCTGCCACACAGGGATAGGTTAGGTTAGTGTGTTGAGGCGATAGGCCAGTCTGAATAAATGCGTTTTCAGGACACGCTTAAAATTGTGGGGATTGGGGACTAATCGTATTGACCTGGGAAGTGCATTCCAACGAATTGGCGCGGCACGTGTAAAGTCTTGGAGACGGGAGTGGGAGGTTCTGACTATTGAGGATACTAACCTCAGGTCATCAGCAGAACGGAGGGCGCGGGTAGGGTGGTATACTGAAACAAGGGAGGAGATGTAGGGTGGTGCTGAGCCATGGAGGGCTTTGTGGGTGAGGGTAATAAGTTTATACTGAATTCTGGAGTGGATGGGTAGCCAGTGTAATGACTGGCACAAGGTAGAGGCATCGGTGTAACGATTGGTGAGGAATATGATCCTGGCTGCAGCATTCAAGACAGATTGGAGAGGGGAGAGTTTGGTAAGAGGGAGACCGATTAGAAGAGAGTTACAATAGTCGAGACGAGAATGAATAAGAGAAACAGTAAGAGTTTTTGCAGAGTCAAAAGTAAGAAAAGGTCGAATTCTAGAAATGTTTTTGAGGTGCAGATGACAAGAGCGAGCCAGTGATCGAATGTGGGGGGCAAAGGAAAGCTCGGAATCAAGTATGACCCCAAGACAGCGGGCATGTTGCTGGGGAGTAATAGTGGAACCACACACGGAAATGGCAATGTCGGGTGTAGGTACATTAGTAGCGGGAGGAAACACAAGGAGTTCAGTCTTTGACAGGTTCAGTTTCAGATATAGTGAGGACATGATATTAGACACAGCGTTTAGACAATCGCCAGTGTTTTCTAGAAAGGCTGGCGTGATGTCAGGAGAAGAAGCGTATAATTGGGTGTCATCAGCATAGAGATGGTACTGGAAACCAAATCTACTGATTGTTTGACCAATAGGGGCAGTGTACAAGGAGAAGAGGAGGGGGCCTAGAACCGATCCTTGAGGAACCCCAACAGTAAGGGGAAGGTGAGAGGAGGAGGAACCGGCAAAAGAAACAGTAAAGGAGCGGTCGGAGAGATAGGAGGAGAACCAGGAGAGAACGGTGTCCTTGAGGCCAATGGAATGGAGCATAGTGAGGAGGAGCTGATGATCCACAGTGTCGAATGCTGCAGAGAGATCCAAGAGAATTAGCATGGAGTAATGACCATTTGATTTAGCTGTTAGCAGATCATTAGAGACTTTAGTGAGGGCAGTTTCAGTGGAGTGTAAAGAGCGGAAACCGGATTGGAGAGGGTCGAGAACAGAGTTTTCTGAGAGATAGCGGATAAGACGGGAGTGGACCAGGCGTTCCAGGAGTTTAGAGATGAAGGGAAGATTAGAGACAGGTCTATAGTTAGCGGCACAGTTTTGGTCGAGGGACGGTTTTTTAAGTAGTGGATGTATGATGGCATGCTTAACTGAGGAGGGAAAAATACCAGAAGAGAGAGAGAGGTTAAATATTTTAGTTAGGTGAGGGGTGACAGCAGGGGAAAGGGACTGGAGGAGATGTGACGGAAATGGGTCACTGGTGCAAGTAGTTGGGCGAGAAGATGCAAGGAGCCTGCTTACTTCTTCTTCTGTGACTGGTTCAAAATCAGAGAGTGAGTTAGATGCAGTGGGGGAGGGAGGACAGTGCATGGTATGAGGGGATTTGGAGATAATTTCCTGTCGGATCTGGTCAATTTTTTCTTTGAAGTAATTGGCCAGATCGTCAGCTCGGAGCTCCGTGGTTGGGGCCTGTACTCTTGGATTGAGTAGAGAATGAAGTGTCAAAGAGACGTTTCGGGTTATTGGACAGTGAGATGATGAGGGTGTTGAAATAGGTTTGTTTGGAGAGGTGAAGGGCAGTGTTGTATGTTCTAAGCATAAACTTAAAATGGATGAAATCTTCGTGTAGATTGGATTTTCTCCACAGACGTTCGGCGCACCTGGAGCACCGCTGCAGGAAACGTGTTTGCACCGTGTGCCAGGGTTGTCGCCGTCTGCGTTGTGGTGTTCTATTTATAGGGGGTGCAAATTCATCCAGGGCACTTTGAAGTGTTTCATTGTAATGCTTCAATGCAGAATCAGGACATGAGAGGGAGGAGATAGGGGCCAATGAAGACTGCAAGTTCTTCAGAAGTTTCTGGGTGTTAATGGCCTGTATGTTTCTATAAGTCTGGACAGTGGGGGTGACCTGAGCAGCCTGGCAGTTCTTGATAGAGAATGAAAGAAGATTGTGGTCAGAGAGCGGGAGAGGGGAGTTTGCAAAATCAACCACTGCACAAAGCCGAGAGAAGACCAAGTCGAGGGAGTTTCCGTCTTCATGCGTTGGAGAATTAGTATGCTGCGAAAGCCCAAACGAGGAGGTTAGAGATAAAAGGTGAGTAGCAGATGGGGAGAGGGGAAGAGCAATGGAGATGTTGAAATCTCCCATGATGAGGGTAGGGATGTCACAGGAGAGAAAATGTGGAAGCCAAGTGGCAAAATGATCCAGGAACTGATGGGAGGGGCCGGGAGGACGATACACCACCGCCACTCGCATGGAGAAGGGGGTGTAGAGTCTGACGGCATGGACCTCAAAAGAAGGGAAGACAAGTGAGGGTACTTGAGGGATAACCTGAAAGGTACATTTTGGTGATAGGAGCAGACCAACGCCTCCACCAGCTCTATTGTCTGATCTTGGGGTATGAGAGAAGTGTAGCCCCCCGTATGAAAGAGCAGCAGCAGCGGTAGTATCTGACTGCTGGATCCAGGTTTCAGTAAGAGCCAGGAGGTTAAGAGAATTAGAAAGGAAGAAGTCATGAATGAAGGAGAGTTTGTTACACACTGAGCGAGAATTCCAAAGTGCACAATTAAGAGAGACAGATGGCATGCAGGGAATATTAATAAGATTAGAGGGGTTTCTGAGTGTAGCAGTGGGGGGGTTTGACTTTCTATAACATGGGGGACCAGGGTTGGGAGCAATGTCTCCTGCAAGTAGGAGAAGGAGGATAGAAAGAGTGAGCAAATGGTTAAGTGATTTGTGAGAGCGTCTCTGTTGTTGAATGGTGGGACTGGCTGGATCTGTGCAATTTAACAATGTGAAAAGAGCATGAGTGCTATACATAGGAGAGGAAAGAAGCGAGGGGCCAATGTGGATGGAGTGTAGAGAGTTAATGCCAGGGCGGTGGATGTGTGTGAATGCAGCGGCCAGGATAAAAATTACACAAATGCATATGGTATATATTTGTTGTACTCCAAATGTACAGGGAGTAGATGTATATAAATGTCTTACCTGTCTCCTGCCCTGTCTAACTGCCATGTTATAACTGCCAGAAGTACTTTGATACATGTACTTCGATTACATGTGCATAAATGCCACCCCTGCATAAATGCTCCCCCTAGCTAGGTCTGAATATATAGGAGGTTAAGGCTAAGTTTTTTTTTATTTTGTTTTTTTTGTGGCTCTCTCTGCTCGTTAATCAATCACACTAAATTGAGACACCAGGACCCAATAAAATGTTGTGGTCAAATAAACACATGTCCAGCACTACATGGATCATAAAGCACTTTGAAAAGTTTCTTGACCTCACAACATAAGGGGACAAGCAGAGTAAGTTGAAAAAACTATATACCAGATATAAGCTTGCAGAGTTGAAAACACATAGATAGCATTCAGGATTAACTGCTTGCTGACGTTGAATGGAGACACAGGAGTGGATTCAGAGCAGAGATTGGAAAAGCTGGTTACCAGATATAAGCTTGCAGAGTTGAAAACACAAAGATAGCATTCAGGATTAACTGCTTGCTGACATTGAATGGAGACACAGGAGTGGATTCAGAGCAGAGATTGGAAAAGCTGGTTACCAGATATAAGCTTGCAGAGTTGAAAACACATAGATAGCATTCAGGATTAACTGCTTGCTGACATTGAATGGAGACACAGGAGTGGATTCAGAGCAGAGATTGGAAAAGCTGGTTACCAGATATAAGGCCTGTTTCACACTTGCTTTTTTTTGCAGCGCATTTTTCCCGCAAAAAAACGCATTGAAAAACGCATACAAAAGCATACAACTGCTGCGTTTTTTTCAAGCATTTTTATGAGCATGCATGAAAAAAACGCAGCGTTTTTATGCGTTTGTATGCGTTTTTAGTGCGTTTTTACCGCGTTTGCGTTTTTTTCCAACATTAGGTGGCCCCTCACACTAACCCAAACCATGACTTTACTAACCCTAACCCTGACCCTAACCCTAACCCTAACCCTAACCCTAACCCTTAACCAAACCATACTTAACCCTAACCCTGACCCTAACCCTTAACCAAACCATACTTAACCCTAACCCAAACCCTAACTAACCTTAACCCTAACCCTAACCCTGACCCTAACCCTAACCCTAACCCTAACCCTGACCCTAACCCTTAACCAAACCATACTTAACCCTAACCCTGACCCTAACCCTAACCCTAACCCTAACCCTGACCCTAACCCTTAACCAAACCATACTTAACCCTAACCCTGACCCTAACCCTGACCCTAACCCTAACCCTAACCCTGACCCTAACCCTTAACCAAACCATACTTAACCCTAACCCTGACCCTAACCCTGACCCTAACCCTAACCCTAACCCTAACCCTGACCCTAACCCTTAACCAAACCATACTTAACCCTAACCCTAACCCTAACCCTAACCCTGACCCTAACCCTTAACCAAACCATACTTAACCCTGACCCTAACCCTAACCCTAAACCCCCTTAACTAACCCTAACTTTACCCAAACCCCTAAATTCCATTGTCTAAACTAATGGTAAAAAAAAAAACGCATGTGCAAAAAAACGCATACATAAGCATGCCAATGCGCACATATGCTCACCATAGACTTATAATGGGTGTCTTGCTGTAAAAAAACGCATTGCGCGCGCATGCGTTTTTTTGAGGCAAATCGGACGCACAAAAAATGCAACAAGTTGCATTTTGTGCGCCCGAGCGCATACCGCAAAAAAACGCATGCGCGGTAAAACGCGTACAAACGCATGTGTATGCGCACATAAGCGCATCCCATGCAAAGAATAGGAAAAAAAACCGCATGCGCTATTTAGCGCTAAATTACCGCGAAAAAAAACGCAAATGTGAAACCAGCCTAAGCTTGCAGAGTTGAAAACACATAGATAGCATTCAGGATTAACTGCTTGCTGACATTGAATGGAGACACAGGAGTGGATTCAGAGCAGAGATTGGAAAAGCTGGTTACCTGTATGAAGAGAATAGAGATGCGTGTCACATTCATCCATGTTATAACTGCCAGAAGTACTTTGATACATGTACTTAGATTACATGTGCATAATGGATGTAGTAGCTCAAAAGGGTGCTTCTACTCAATACTGAACAAAGGGTCTGAATACTTAAGACCATGTGATATTTCAGTTTTTCTTTTTTTAATAAATTTGCAAAAATTTATATATTTCTGTTTTTTTTCAGTCAAGACGGGGTGCAGAGTGTACATTAATGAGAAAAAAATGAACTTCTTTGAATTTACCAAATGGATGCAATGAAGCAAAGAGCGAAAAATTTAAAGAGGTCTGAATACTTTCTGTACCCACTGTATATGGCATATCATTTGTCTCAGTCACAGTAGGCTGATGTTACCTCTGATAGTTTGAATCAGTGTTCTGCAAAAATTGTCTTGACATAAATGTTTACTACCAATTGTCCTCTGTCTCTATGAGGTCACTTTGACATTTCTAAAGCCCCCTTCACACATAGCGAGATGCAACAGCGATATCGCTAGTGATCTCGCTACATGTGACACTTACCTCCGACCGGCCCCCCTGTTGGCTATTGTTATTGTTGATCGCGTGAGATCATGCTGGCCCTTTTCTCGTCATTGGCTTCCTGCTGGCGCCGACAAGCGACTCCATGGACATGGGAGGAAGTCGCCAGCAGAGCTGCCGACTGACAGGTAAGTAACGACCGCCGTCCGCTGCTGCATCGCTCGTGAGATCTGCCTGTTTGGCAGCTCACTAGCGACTAGAGTTGAGCGAAACGGGTCAAAAAATTTCAAAAGTTGCCGACTTTTGGCAAAGTCGGGTTTCATAAAACGAAACCCGACCCTAGGATGAGGTCGGCCACGATGTCGGCGACTTAAGCGGCAAAGTCGCGTTTCAAAAGTTTGTTTTGCGCTCTTTTTCAGCCAATCAGGATCCACGGACACTGTGGGCACCGTGATGACATAGGCAGGGGTCACCACCATCTTTCAGAAGGGCATGCAAGTGATTGGCTTGCTTTGGTGGGCGTCACAGGGGGTATAAAAGGGCGTGCACGCCGACCGCCATGTTACTCATGCTGATCTCAGAATAGGGAGAGCTGCTGCTGCTGCTGATTTTGCAGGGAGAGCGTTAGGCAGGGAAGAAGACACCAAAAACTGCTTCTGCTGCTAGCGATTTTTCCTGTACAACACACCAGTCACTGTGTGTGCAGTGCAAGTGGAGGCTATATTTTGCTGGATCAGCGGTGTTGGTTGTTAGGCTGCCTTCTAAGGCTTCCTGACGGCTGCATTGCTGTTTACCCACTGCTCTGCAAACTGCTTTTTTAAAAGCAATCCAAATTTTTTTTTTTTGTCCTGGTGAGGTACTGAGCGTGCATTTTTTCACACCATACAGCGGTGCACACTCCTCACACAGTACCGTGTAACGGCTGTTATCACAGCCACAGTGAAGCTATCTGTGTGTCACTCTGTAAGAATAAGTCGAGGACATGTCCGTTCTTACAGACCTGCACCTTCAAGTTTTGTCTAGTTTTCAAACAGTTAAATATATTTGCTGTTTGATCACATTCAAAACTATAGAGAGACAGCGTGTGTCAGTCCGTATACTTAAAAAACACGGAGCTTGACAATTTTACGTACACCGGACAGCCGTGTACGAGCATGCTCCTCTCTCAGTACCGTGTAACGGCTGTTATCACGGCCACAGTGAAGCTATCTGTGTGTCACTCTGTAAGGATAAGTCAAGGACATGTTACGTTCTTACAGACCTGCACCTTCTAGTTTTGTCTAGTTTTCAAACAGTTAAATATATTTGCTGTTTGATCACATTCAAAACTATAGAGAGACAGCGTGTGTCAGTCCGTATACTTAAAAAACACGGAGCTTGACAATTTTACGTACACCGGACAGCCGTGTACGTGCGCGCTCCTCTCTCAGTACCGTGTAACGGCTGTTATCACGGCCACAGTGAAGCTATCTGTGTGTCGCTCTGTAAGGATAATTCGAGGACTTGTTCCGTTCTTACAGACTTACACTCTAGGGAGATTCCTATTCTGCCCAATTCTATATACACCTTGTAGTTTGTCATACACTAGCCAATTTCTGCCTGTGTCATACCACTGTGATATTCACTGGGCCTCACACAATCCAAAAGTGTCCAGTGTCCACAAGTGTGTGCAGAAATTCAAAATCTCTGTTATCCTCTAGTCACATTTTTCACACCTGCGACATCAAGCCTATGACATAGCGCTGTGATATTCAGTGGGCCTCACACAATCCAAAAGTGTCCAGTGTCCACAAGTGTGTGCAGAAATTCAAAATCTCCGTTATCCTCTAGTGACATTTTTCACACCTGCGACATCGAGCCTGTGACATAGCGCTGTGATATTCAGTGGGCCTCACACAATCCAAAAGTGTCCAGTGTCCACAAGTGTGATCAGAAATTCAAAATCTCCGTTATCCTCTAGTGACATTTTTCACACCTGCGACATCGAGCCTGTGACATAGCGCTGTGATATTCAGTGGGCCTCACACAATCCAAAAGTGTCCAGTGTCCACAAGTGTGTGCAGAAATTCAAAATCTCCCCTGTCCTATAGACACCTTGTACCTTGTTTTACATTACTATATAGTTTGTTGGATTTTGTCTACATTTCTACCAAAAATGAGGAAGGCTGGTGGAAGAGGCCATGGAATTGGGCGGGGGTTGGCAGCTGGTAATGATGGTGTTGGTGGTGGATCTGATGGTAGTGGCAAAAGCAAAATAGGACCGAATGCAGGAGGTGTTGAGCCTGCGTCATCGTCTGGCTCCACAAGGCCTCGAAGGCTTAGTTTTCTAGGAGTTGGCAAACCGCTTTTAAAGCCAGAGCTTCAGGAAAAAGTTTTGTCTTACATTGCTGACTCAGCCTCCATCTCTATTGCCTCCTCTTCTGAAGTTGTTAAAAATAAAAGCACTGAGTCGTCATTGGAGGCTCATGTTTATGAACCACACCTTTCCTTGTGTCCTTCACCCCAACCAAGATTGAAGGATGATGCAGGCCATACTACTGATTACTCCATGGAGCTGTTTTCACATACCATGCCTGGATTATCAAGTGAAATGGTGAATTACCCAGGCCAAGATGAATCTGACATGGAGTGCACTGATGCACAGCCACTGATAGATGATTCTGCTGGTACATTCACTCAGAGCACTACATTGTCCTCGCAGTGTGCAGAGCCAGATTCTGACCCTGATGAGACTCAGGTGCCCCTTCCCGCACACTATACCACCATACACGGTGACACAGAGGAAGGTGCACATGACATTGAAGAGGAGGTGATGGATGACCCAGTTGTTGGCCCAGATTGGCATCCATTGGGGGAAGAGGGTGCTGCTTCCAATAGCTCAGATGAGGAGGAGGAGCATCCACAGCTGACATCGACATCGCAACAGCTGTTATCTGGCAGGCCCGGAGCACTCCAAAGACAGGTTCCAAAAATCAAAAGAGTTGCTGGACAGCTTGTCCAGAGGGTCAAAATATCACAGCGTGCTAGGCCGCAAAATGTCTGCCAAAGTAGGAAGAGTGCAGTGTGGCACTTTTTTGAACAAAATCCTCATGATCAGGCCAAGGTTATCTGTAAGAAGTGCGCAAAGACCTTTAGCTGAGGGAAAAATCTGAAAAATTTGAATACCAGTTGCATGCTTAGACATTTAACCAGCATGCACTTGCAAGCGTGGACACAACACCAAACCTCAAGTACCACATGTGCAACTGATCACAAAGAAGGTAGTCAGCAACGCTACATTGTTTCCCCCACTGTAAGCCCACCGGTTAGCACAGCAGCAAATGTTGAGGTGTCGTTGCAATGCCACAGCAGTCAGGGAATCCCACTGTTATATCAACGAAAGACTGAATCTAGGCCATCAGAAAGAACACCAACTCCATCACCATCATCAACCCTCTCTCAGTCCGCCCTGTCCACCGCTACTTCCACCATATGCAGCTCTCAAGTCCAGCTCACCCTCCCAGACACTATGAGTAGGTCAAGAAAGTACTCAGTCTCTCATCCGCGTACACTGGGTTTGAATGCCCACATTGCCAAACTAATCTCGTTAGAGATGATGCCCTATCGGTTGGTGGAAAGCGCAGCTTTCCGTGAACTCATGGCCTATGCAGTACCACGCTATGACCTACCCAGTCGCCACTTCTTCTCTCGCAAAGCCATCCCAGCCCTCCACCATCATGTGAAAGACCGCATTGTCCATGCACTCAAGCAGTCAGTGAGTGGAAAGGTGCACCTCACAACTGATGCATGGTCCAGTCGGCATGGCCAGGGCCGTTACGTGTCCATCACTGCGCACTGGGTTAATGTGGTGGATGTAGGGTCCACAGGGGACAGCGGTGGTGGGACTGTGCTGCCTAGCCCACGGTATAGGAAACAGTTGGCTGTAGGCGTTCGACCCTCCTCCTCCTCCTCCTCTTCCTCCTCCAGAAGCGAAAGCTCGTCGTACGAGCACTCCATCTGCAGCTGCCACTGTTGCACATGAGGTGTCCCCCTATCGAGCAGCTAGTGGAAAGCATCAGCAGGCTGTGTTGCAGATGATGTGTTTGGGCGACAGACACACCGCCGAGGTGCTGGCCTAGTACTTTCAGCGACAAACTGAGTCATGGCTGGGCAGTGTACATCTTGAGGCAGGCAAGGTAGTTAGTGATAATGGCAGTAATTTTGAGGCAGCCATAGCCCTTTCAAAACTCAGCCACATACCTTGCTTGGCTCACACCTTGAACCTGGTGGTGCAGTGCTTCCTCAATAATTATCCGGAGTTGACAGCCCTGCTCCAGAAGGTGCGAAGACTGTGCGCGCACATCCGCCGGTCACCTGTACACTCCATTCGTATGCAGAAGCTGCAGCAATTGCTCCACCTTCCCAACCACCGCCTCATTATCGACATTGCAACAAAGTGGAACTCCACCCTGCACATGGTTGAGCGGCTGTGCGAGCAGAGGCAGGCCATAATGCATTCGTGGGAGGATACACGGCCAGGCACTTTGAGAGCAGACATGGAGTTGACAGGTGTGCAGTGGTCGAAGCTGAAAGACCTCTGTAAAGTCCTTCAGTGTTTTGAGGAATGCACACAGCTGGTAAGCACAGACGACGCCATCCTAAGCTTGAGCATCCCACTTATGCGTCTGCTCATGCAAACTTTGACGCACCTTAAGGAGCAGGCGTCTGCAGCCAATGTTGACGAGGAGGAAGAGGTTGAGGGAATCCTTGATGACATTCAGCCATTGTCTGCTCAGGGACCTCTCCTGGACGAGGTGGAGGAAGAAGAGGAGGAGGAGGATGATGATGGGGATGACTACTTAGGGGAGGAGGATGCATCTCGTGGGGCAAGTGAAAATGTTGGCGTGGCAAGGTCTGGTACAGGGTTTGTGCGTGACTGGAGGGATGTGGATTTGCCAGAAAGTGCTCCTCCACCCCGCACTCGCAGTGCATCATTGACACCGGGAACATTGGCCCACATGTCAGATTATGTCTTGCAGATCCTAAAAAGGGACCCACGCATTGCCAAAATGATGAACAATGACGACTACTGGTTGGCCAGCATCCTGGATCCACGCTATAAAGGCAAATTACAAAACATCATGCCACAGGAGAACCTTGACCTAATATTGGCTACTAAACAAGCAACTCTGGTTAACCGGTTGGTTGAGGCATTCCCAGCACACAGCAGCGGTGATGGTTCTCACACGAGCCGCACGGGCCGGGGGCAGCTTGGCAGAGGTGTTTGTGGTGCACACAGCAGAAGTGGCGTTGGAGACAGGGGTTTCATGACAATGTTGTGGACTGATTTTTCACGGACCGCTCACACAACTGTTAATACAGCATCGATGGAAAGTGACAGGAGACAGCAGTTGTCAACTATGGTTAACAACTACTTTTCCTCCCATATCAATGTTCTCCCGCACAGGTCATTCCCCTTTGACTATTGGGCCACTAAACTGGACACCTGGCCTGTATTGGCACAATATGCCTTACAGGAGCTCGCTTGCCCAGATGCAAATGTGCTATCGGAAAGAGTCTTCAGTGCAGCTGGATCAATCCTGACAGAAAAAAGGACCGTCTGTCAACCCACAATGTGGATGATCTAACCTTCATTAAAATGAACCATGCATGGGTTTCCAAGGATTTTGTCCCACCTTCCCTTGATGACACATAGGTTGCCAGAAAAATGGCTTGCTTTGGTCCTCCTATTCCGCGAACTTGACCTATCTCGCCTTTTGCAGCAGTTGAATCACCCACATCTACATATGCCACTTTGTAAACCTCCCTAAGTGGGCGGCCCCCCATGGCCGGGGTCACCACCTAGCGCACAAAACCGTGCGAGTGCCGTTGCCCTGGACAGGTGGGTAGGCCGACTCTTGGGCGCGGGCACTGGCATAGGGTCCCTCATAGTGCAATCAAGTGTCTCTGACAGTGGTGGTGCACACCCGCCATCAGACACACTGCCGTACTATGAGGGGCCCAGTGCCAGTACCGACGCCCACGAGTGTGACCCCTTTCCTTGGGCAGGGCCCCAGCATTTTCAATGTTTACCTCTCCCTGCTCCTCCGCTGTGTAGTCTGGGCTGTCAAATCCTTCACTGGGACTGCCACTACAAATTGATTGAACTGAAAGATGATGGTTAAGATGTAGCTATGCCCTGTCCTGCTGGCCGGGCTCTAGCTCCAGATGATCAGTGGCTTCCATTTCTTATGGACGTCGACTCACAATTACATGCAGTGGTGGTTTATCATCAGCTTTCACAGTTTTCCTACTCACAAACGTGTGACATTCCGGTGCACATTTCAAAATGTGCCCTCTCATGCCAATCAAATAGAATCGCCTACGGCCTGTGGTTTCTGTCTTTTGCACTCCAAAGTTACGTGACAGATCATGATAGCCAGTGAGCACCATGTTTACATCGCTCCCTGTGATAAAAATTGGATTGAGATGAGTAACAGTGATGGAATCAACGGAAGTGCGATACAGCAAGACATTATTCACAAAAAAATGTTTTCACTGTCTCAACACACAAATTAATTGAGGGTCAGCATCGCCTATGAGAATTATGATGGAAGTTTTTCCCGTGAATAATAATTCCTAGATTTCTGCAATCAATAGTCTGTATGTCACTAATTGTATGCATCTCATTTCCTATTGCAGAGAGGCTGGACTGTATTACTGAGACAGAAATATATATGAAGATTTAAAAATAACACCAAAAGTATATAGTTGTGTACGCCTCAAATGCATTTCCTTTTTTCCACGTTTTAGATTGCTGTATAATCCATACTGAGAACACTGAGATTTTACATGTTTAAACTATGCTATATATACCTGCTATCCAGTGATAAAGTACCGTTTCTCAACTTTGTACAATCTGGTCAAATCCATACTGGGCTTGAGAACATCTTAGTCTGCCTCCTGATCTATAGACATATATTTTGAATGTGTAAACTAGGCTACATATATACGTGTTATCCGGTGAAACTGTACGCTTTATCAACTTTCTACAATGTTGTTGAATCCATACTGGGCCTGAGAACGGCTGCCAAGCTGTTAAGCAAGCTACAGCACCTGTGGTTTGGACACGTAATTTTTTCAGGAATGACGGTTAGGCCTAACTCCGGAATTGCAGTTGACCTGAACTTACTGGGAAATCATCGTTCGCGGGGAATAATCTGAATCCCAGATCCCCATCACTAACGGAGTTCAGCAGGTTATCTGCACCTGTAAGCGACAAAAGCTGGTCCTTTCAGTGTAGCGTGCATGCAGCCCCGGACATATACTGGAATGCTAGACCTGTTATTGCTCGATCTCACGTGCCACAGCCTCGCGTATCCCTCTAGTAAGCTTGACGCATACCGCGGGGCCATGCCGGAGTCTCGGTCATTAACGGAATAAAGCTGAGAAATCGCTAGCACAACTACAAGCTGACATACCACACCACACACAGAATCGACAAAGCTTGCAATCTGTCCATCTTTTCTGTAGCTTGTATGGTAGTGGTTTCCCGGGTGCAGTCCAATTAAGCCACAGGCTCCACTCCTGGTGGTGCCCTTTTGGACATTCCTTTAAGGTTCAGCTTTGCAATCATACTGCCCCCGGAAACCAAAAACTTTGCCTTCAGGGACGCTGTTTGGAGGTTCGTGGGAATAACGCCGCCCGATCAGCAGTCGGCATATGGGTCGCCCTCCCAGGGCTGTGGGGTACTCGGTATCAGGCCGGTGTCAGTGGGATGTGTCACAGCAGCGGTGACCCGGACGGTGGCCCTGGGCGCCCATGTAAATGGTGTGGTATAATGGTAAAGAGTTTATATAGATAGTTTGACGCCACCTGTGGTGTTCGGCAACCTAGATGTTAGGCCGACGCTGCATGCAGATCCTCTGAGACTGATGGTGTTGTGCAGCAAAGATGGTGAAGCTCCCCACAGGTGGAGCTGGAGTCCCAGGGAAGTGTAGATGTAGTGATGGGGGAAAGGCACAGGCGGTGTAGGTGCTGGTACCCAGATGTAGCGGTGCTGGAATAACTGTAGGACACCAGAGCGTGCAGTTCCAAAGCTTTACTCACAGTCTGCAGGTTACACAGATGCCTGCCTCCGTGCTGTGTCCTCCGGGTCAGGACCTCTGCCAACCTCCGGGACCAGAATGGAAAGCTCCCTTCCAACACTCCGCCAACATGTACCTTCCTGAACGTCTCCTTTCTAGCGCTTGTGGGGGAAGCACTCACAGGACCGTGGTTCACTGAAACGCCTCCTGTCTAACAGATGTTCCTCAGACTTTACTTGTATGGCAGACAGCTGTAGCCTTTTCCTTCTGCCTCGCACACGTCAATGCTGGGGCCTCCGAGCCTTAGTTGGGTACAGAGCATTTATAGCTGCTACTTCCCCCGGTTTCTGCTGCAGGAATGTCAGTGTCCCTACAAACTCGGAGACCGGAATCCGGACCATGCGCTCCAGCTAGGAGTGAGCCTTAACTCTGCTCATCCTCCAGCTCCCCTTCTCACATCCACACATTTCCCCTTCCCTGCACAGAGTGCCCTAACTTACCTCCTCCCGACCACAGAGAGCAGCTCCTCAGCAGTCAGGTTCAGAGGTCTCCCTGCTGGCCTGGAGTGGGAAATGTGTTGTGTGTTGGTTTCACTGCTAGAGAGATCCTTCATTGCTCCCAAGCTTGACAACACACTCCCTAGGAGGAAGGCAATGCCACAGTGGCGACCGTACTCTTGGGGACGCCACAAGTGCACTGAGGCCCAGCCACTGCTGGATGATGCTGCTGGTACATTGACCCAGACCACTACATTCCCCTCGCACTCTACACAGCCAGAATCTGACCCAGAGGAAACTCAGGTTCCCCTTCCCGCATACTATACCACCTTACACGGTGACAAAGAGGAAGGTGCAGATGAAAGTGCAGGTTCCCTGAGCAGGTGGGGGGGCATACTTATGGGCGATGGCACTGGCACAGGGCACCGCATAGTACGCAAAAGTGTCTCTGCCGGTGGGAGGGCCTAAACAGCCAAGTGCAGTGAGATGGAAGATAAGGACGACAAGGAGTTCAGAGTAGTGCAGGGATTCCCTAGCAAGGAGACTTATGTAATTGTTTTCAGTGTTGGGACAGCAATTTTTGGGGAGCACTATACTCTGGTGAATGATATATGGGGCCCACCATACACTGGAGCATTCCAAAGGTGGACATCAGACACTGGAGCAGCATTTACAGGGCCCATTATACACTAGAGCAGTAGAAATGGGGCCCATTATATATGGAGCATTATTTGGGCCCATAAGACAGTGGAGCTTCATCCATTGGGACCAACATATACTGTAGCATTATGTGGAGCTCATCATATACGGTTTGAAACATTATATGGGAATAATGATTCCGTATGGAGAAATATAGGGGCCTCATTACTCTGTATAGCGCACTAAGCGCTGGCCATAATACTGTATGGAGTTATATACTGTCCGTATTTGGAGGTATTGGAGAATTTAAAATGGATATCAGTCATGAGATGTAAGAAGTGAAGTATTTTTCATTGTACTATACTGCTATTTCTCTGCCGTATCGGAGCATCATGAGTTGTGGTATGTGTTAAAGGGGCGCTCTTTGACCCTGGGCCCACGAAAACCTGGAGCCAGCCCTCCCCCCCCGCACAACTGTAGCCAAATAACCCCCATTTTTCAGTGCGTAACTAGTATTATGAAGTTAAGTTAATTAAGGTTGACAAGCTTCAGTAACAAGAATTTATGCTTTTGGCATTCAAATGGGCACTGTTGGTGTGTTTCCTGTCCTCCTCTCACTGCCGACTTTAATTCTCCATTGACTTACATTGGGTTTCGTGTTTCGGGACGACCCCGAATTCTCCCTATAGTCGGCCGATTTTGCTCTACCTGATTTTTGGAAAAGTTTAATGAAACGAAACTCGACCCTAAAAAAAACAAAAGTCGCTCAACACTACTAGCGACCATTTAGCGATGCACCAGCGATCCTGACCAGGTCGTATCGTTGTCGGGATCGCTGGTACACTAAAATGGTATCAATAAAAGTGTCAGCTCGGTACGCAAAAAAAAATGCCCTCACCCAACCCCAGATCACGAAAAGTGGAGATACCGCTCCAGAGACTAAGTTCCTCTGTGCTCATACTGGGCATGCTCATGAGACGATCTCCGATTGGAGATCGGGAGTCATGTGCCCAGGTCCTGCTCCAGATCTCATTGGTCCATCTCGGAGATCTGGAAGGTCCCACACGGTTATAAAAAGCGCGCATGACTGTTCGGCCATGCGCTAGTATAGACTATACTTGCTATGTGTGAATGGTGACGGATATATGATTCTGGTGACTGACTTATTAAGAAATCCCTTCCCTCTGATATTAAGCATGTGGATAGGGAATTAGTTCAGCAGTCAGCGCCAGTCAGTGGCAAGCCTTAGGCCACTGTGCACATCGCACCTCTGCGCTAGCGTCCGACATTGCGCCTGCTTTGTAGCTGTGTCGTTCTGCGGCAGTGTCCTACGCCGCGCTGCAGTTGCAGCCCTTCTTGGTGCTCGCAGTAGCGATGCCGCACACATGGTAGGTCTAGACGGATGCAGCTCCTCTGTCTTAGGTCCTGCTCCTGTGACCTGATACCATGTGTGCATTTACCTGAGGCCTGTGATACTGATACTAACAGGCTCAGTGTTTTTGTATGTTTATATTGCGGTGCCTCTGTGTGTGAACAGAGCCCGCTTTGCGCACTTCGGGTGAAGTCTAACCCGCGCGCATTATACCGCCATATTGCTTGTCTGTCATTACCTAGCAGCGGTGTAACATCTACTGCACGGTGGACCCCGAGCAGCGAACACACTTTATTATTTATTTTTATTTAGTGTGTTCTGCCGTTCCTAACATTATACTAGTGCCAGGGTCTGGCAAGTGATGGCAGAACAGCAGCAACTCTTACAGTATATTCGGCAGCTGGAGGGCCGGTTGGCTACTCTTGAGAGTGCTATCTCAGCTGCGAAATCCACTGAAGCTGCTGTACAGGCAATCACAGACGCGGTTTCACGAGTGTCCACGTCCTCCCACGCGCCGACAGTTACCCGCCCCCCCGTTGCCCGATAAATTTTCTGGCGATGGCGCCTCCTGTAGGGGTTTCGTCAGCCAGTGCTCTATCTAGCTGGAGTTACTGGCTGCATGATTCCCTACGGAACGGCTCAGTTTTTAACAGCTACACTGTGTTCCAAATTATTATGCAAATTATATTTTTCTCTGATTTTCCTAAATAGTCGGTACAAATGACAGTCAGTCTAATAAAAGTCATCACCCGTTAGAGTATGCATCGAATTTTATTGAAGAAACCTCCCAATGATAACAGTATAATCTCCAAAATGAATAAAAACTCAGATTGCACTGTTCCAAATTATTATGCACAGTAGAATTTCTAAACATTTGATATGTTTTAAAGAACTGAAAATGCTCATTTGTGGAATTTGCAGCATTAGGAGGTCACATTCACTGAACAAAAAGAATATTTTGGAGTTAAATAGCTTAACAGGCCAAGTTACATGTTAACATAGGAACCCTTCTTTGATATCACCTTCACAATTCTTGCATCCATTGAACTTGTGAATTTTTTGGAGAGTTTTTTGCTTGTATTTCTTTGCATGAAGTCAGAATAGCCTCCCAGAGCTGCTGTTTTGATGTGAACTGCCTCCCACCCTCATAGATCTTTCGCTTGATGATACTCCAAAGGTTCTCTATAGGGTTGAGGTCAGGGAAAGATGGTGGCCACACCATGAGTTTATCTCCTTTTATGCCCATAGCAGTCAATGACTCAGAGGTATTCTTTGCAGCATGACATGGTGCAGTGTCATGCATGAAGAGGATTTTGCTCCTGAAGGCACATTTCTGCTTTTTATACCATGGAAGACAGCTGTCAGTCAGAAACTCTATATACTTTGCAGAGGTCATTTTCACACCATCAGGAACCTTAAAGAGCCCTACCAGCTGTTTCCCCATGATTCCACCCCAAAACATGACTCCACCTCCTTGCTGACGTCGCAGCCTTGTTGGGGCATAGTGGCCATCCACCAACCATCCACTACTCCATCCATCTGGACCATCCAGGGTTGCTCAACACTCATCAGTAAACAAGACTGTTTGAAAATTAGTTTTCATGTATGTCTGGGCCCACTGTAACCATTTCTGCTTGTGAACACTGTTTAGGGGTGGCCAAATAGTAGATTTATGCACCATTGCAGCCTTTGAAGGATCCTACACCTTGAGGTTCGAGGGACTCCAGAGGCACCAGCAGCTTTAAATATCTGTTTGCTGGTTTGTAATGGCTTTTTAGCAGCTGCTCTCTTAATCCGATGAACTTGCCTGGCAGAAACCTTCCTCATTCTGCCTTTATCAGCACAAACATGTCTGTGCTCAGAATCAACCACAAGTCTCTTAAAAGTACGATGATCACGTTTAAGTTTTTGGGAAATATCTAATGTTTTCATCTCATGACCAAGGCATTGCACTATTTGATGCTTTTCAGCAGCAGAGAGATCCGTTTTCTTTCCTAAATTCCTTGAAACCTGTGCCCTGCTTAATAATGTGGAACATCATTCTTAAGTAGTTTTCCTTTAATTGGGCTCACCTGGTAAACTAATTATCACAGGCGTTTGAGATTGATTTCAGTGATCCAAAGAGCCCTGACACACAATACCATAAGTTTATTTGAAAAACAAAAAATTACATCTTTATGACACTTAAATCCAATTTGCATAATAATTTGGAACGCAGTGTATTAAGCAGGTCTTCCTGGGGCCACGGGTCACACACAACACCTCTCTTCAGCTACTTGCTTTGACGCAGGGATCCCTCTCGGTTAGTCAGTATGCCGTTCGTTTTCGGACACTGGCTTCCGAGCTGGAGTGGCCTGACAAAGCCCTCATCCCTGTGTTTTGGAGAGGTTTGGAGGAGCATGTTAAGGATGCTCTCTCTACCAGAGAGGTTCCTGCAAGTTTGGAAGAGCTGATTGCCATTTCCACCCGCATTGATCTCCATTTTTCGGAGCGCGGCCTGGAGCGTGCTCAATCCAAACGGAAGGTTACCTCGGCTCCCAACTATTTTGAGCCTCTGGAACCACCCGAGCCAGAGACTCCACTCCTAGAGTCCATGGAGGTGTCTTGCGCCGTTCTCGAGGCGCGTCCAGCACAATACTCCATTTGCGGTTACCATTGTTAGCACGCTGTTCCCCAGGATAACGGGGCCCCGCAATGGCCAAACTCTGTGCCACCGGGCAAGACCTTTGTCCCCCCCTTGCCTTCGGCCGAAGGTTCTTGCGTGGGCAAACGCGTCCAGGGCGGGTGGTCACTGTGGCTACATGCAGACCACAAAACTCCTGGCAGGGTCTTATTGGTGGCCGCACAGGGCTCGGGACATTAGAAAATATATTCAGGTATGCCCCTCATGTGCTTGGGTTAGCCTCCTTAAACAGAGAGTGGAGACGTCCGCCGACACACTGCGGCGTTCCACTTCAACTTATGCTCTGGGAGGTTTTGCCACTCCCGTTGTCTCCCACGTGTCCCTTCTTATACCTGGCGATCTTGCCGCCTCTGATACCTTCCACATGTCCCGGTTTTCCATGTCACCTACCTGGACATCAGACTTGCCTTCGGACGAGTCTGAGGCCTATGCCTCTGAGGGGCACAAGGTGGTGGATTGGAAGGCTCAGAGGGGAGGGGGCCCTAGGAGCGGGGGTAATGTTAGGCATCAGGTTTCTGCGTCTGCTCTGCAGGAATCCAGAGCCTCACATTCTGCGTTCTCCGCTGTCTATCTACTGCAGAGAAGATTACTTTGCAGCAGACCACTCCAGAGACTAAGTTCCTCTGTGCTCATACTGGGCATGCTCATGAGATGATCTCCCTTTGGAGATTGGGAGTCATGTGCCCAGGTCCTGCTCCAGATCTCATTGGTCCATCTCAGAGATCTGGAAGGTCCCGCACGGCTATAAAAAGCGTGCATGACTGTTCGGCCATGTGCTAGTATAGACTATACTTGCTATGTGTGAAAGGTGACGGATGTATGATTCTGGTGACTGACTTATTAAGAAACCCCTTCCCTCTGATATTACGCATGTGGATAGGGAATTAGTTCAGCAGTCAGCGCCAGTCAGTGGCAAGCGTTAGGCCACTGTGCACATTGCACCTCTGCGCTAGCGTCCGACATTGCGCCTGCTTTGTAGCTGTGTCGTCCTGTGGGCAGTATCCTATGCTGCGCTGCAGTTGCAGCCCTTCTTGGTGCTCGCAGTAGCGACGTCGTACACATGGTAGGTCTAGATGGATGCAGCTCCTCTGTCTTAGGTCCTGCTCCTGTGACCTGATACCGTGTGTGCATTTACTGTACCTGAGGCCTGTGATACAGGCTCAGTGTTTTTGTATATTTATGTTGTGGCGCCTCTGTGTGTGAACAGAGCCCGCTTTGCACACTTCGGGTGAAGTCTAACCCATGCGCATTATACCGCCATATTGCTTGTCTGTCATTACCTAGCAGCGGTGTAACATCTACTGCACGGTGGACCCCGAGCGGCGAACGAACTTTATTATTTATTTTTATTTAGTGCGTTCCGCCGTTCCTAACACATATCCTATGAGTCATAGGCTCTATATAAACCATGCCATCACCATTTTCTGCACATTGCATGAAGAACACAGCTAGTGTAGGGAGAGTGTGAGCAGCTGCTAGGGAGAGTTGTGTTTGTTTGTGAAAATCGTCCAGAAATTCTCTGTAAAACCCGAAAGCTCTTTACAGAGCTGAAAGTATAAGGTCAGCGACTGAGTAGTGACAGTTTTCCCAGCTATTGTTGGGGTCACATTTACCTCTGCAGGGCAATTTTTTTGTGCTGTTGCGGTGCTCTGTTCACAGCGAATAGGATGCACGGTACTGCACAATTGAAACGCAGCCATGACCGCTGTCTTGTGTGGTGACTGGAGTTCATAATCTCACCTTAAACCTCACGGCAATTTTTTAGTAGCAGCACTGCTGTCTTGTGTGGTGACTGGGGACCTTAATCTCGCCTTAAACCTCAGAGCAATTTTTTTGTGGCAGCACCACTGTCTTGTGTGGCGACTGGGGTGCGTAATCTCACTTTAAACCTCAGGGCATTTTTTTGGGGCAGCACCGTTGTCTTGTGTGGTGACTGGGGTGGTAATCTTGACTTAAACCTCAGGGCATTTTTTTTAGTGGCAGCACTGCTGTCTTGTGTGGTGACTGGGGTGCATAATCTCACCTTAAACCTCAGGGCAATTTTTTGTGAAACACAGCTGACTTGTGTGGTGACTATGGAGCGTAATCTCGCCTTAAACCTCAGGGCAATATTTTTTTTTTAGGCTGTAGTGCTACCTTCCACAAAGCACTAACCGCTCCTTGTTCCCTGATATCTGCTTCAGAACATCTGCAACTATGGCAGAAAAATCCCAAATTCCTAGAAAGTCTGTTGTGAAGGGACAGGGACATGAACGTGGATGTGGGGTTGTCATTGGTGCACAACAAGGCACAGAGTCTGGGAGACTGAAGAAGGTTGATGCATCTAGGCTCCTGGTGAAATTTCCCATTCTGGAATGTAAACGGGTCTGGAAGCCAGAAGAACAAGTGCAGATACCGTCTTGGATAGCTGATAAGGCCTCAAAGATATTTTCTAGCAGCACCCAATTGTAACATGACAAAACAGTCTCCTGTCCATACAGAGAATGCTGGGTCATCCTAGTCTTAACCTGATCCTAGTTCATCACTCCATCAGGAGTCTCAAGAAATATTTGATCCCCAACCTTGGCCACTCTGAGGATCTGTTTGGTCCATTTCCTTTCATTGCCTCTGTCCTCACACCATGCGATATTGAAGAGGAATGTGAGGAGGTATCGTCTGTTGATGATAGCCAAATATTTGAAACCCCACGGCCAGAAGAAAGCCACTTGGCAGTCAAACACGCTAGTCGGTGGGCGAAACAACAGGGTACCAAATCGGTATCTGCGGGTCAAACCACTGCCATGTCACCTGTGATCAATCCTTCCCAATCTGCTGGGCAGGAAGCAGGTGATCATCATACCTCTTGTTCACAAGCTGTGGTTGCATAGGACACAACAACTCATCTACTTGTTTGTCCCAGCCAAGCGTCCAATTGTCCATGCCCCAGATGTATGAAAGGACGTGTAAATACCAAGCCACGCATCCACAAGCACAAATACTGAACGCGACCATTGCCAAGTTGCAAGCCATGGAGATGTTGCCATTTAGGCTTGTAGGGACACAGTCTTTCCATGATCTGTTGGCTGTGGCTGCCGTACAATACTCTGTTGTGAGTTCATTTTCCCCTTCACCGTCGATTTCTGATGAACTCCCTCTTCAGGTGAAGGAAGGTAGTGAGGCTGATTACCAAACACCTGATCTGGTAGATGATGACTGGGTAACAGGAAATTCTGACTGGATATAAGGCAGCCGACACCCTTCTGAGTTGCTGGTGATTTTTCTGCTGGATTCTTGGAGACCAGTCTGATTCCTGCTTCCCAAAGATAAGTTTTTGCTCTGCTATTGAACTTATTAGTTTTGTTTTGTTTACCTCATTTTTTGGAGTTCAGCCATCCCCGGTTGGGGGTGTGCTGAGTTCCATTTTTGTCTCTGATCAGTTTGTCTCTTTACTCTGTCTTCAGAATTTACCTGAGTGCTGATATAGTCTTTTTGAAGTCCTAGCGACTTCAGGGCCTGTTTTTCCTATCAGACGGTTGGGACATTTTTTGGTAGGGTTTTTTATGGATTGCAGACAGCAGCTTTTCTATCCTGTCCTTTTTAGTTAGCTTGGGCCCCATCGTTTGCTCAACCTATCTTTCTATCTGTGTTAGTGTTTTCATCTTGCTTCACCGTCATTATATGTTGGGGGCTGCCTATTGTTTTGGGGTCTGCTCTGGGGCAGTTTAGATTTCCCCTTTCTTTCTTTAGGCCTATTTAGTTCTCCGGCTGTGATCGAGGGGTCTAGGGCATCGTAGGAACCCCCCACAGCTACTGTTAGTTGTTGTGGATAGGATCAGGGGTCTGCAATCCGATAGCTACCAACCTCTCCGGTTTTCTGGACTTAGCTTGTATTTTTGTTTTTTCCTCCTTCGGTGACTCATTCATAACAGAATCACCAGTCATACCGCAGATTCTAGGGTACTCAATAGCAGGAAAGAATTGTAAAAAAAAAAAAAAAAAAGAAAAAAAAGAAAGAGTTTGTCAGAATTTTTTTTTTGTTGTGTATATTTTTTCCTCTATGTCTCTGAGGCTGTAGGGGGAATTTTTTTTTTCTTTCTCAATGGAGATGAAGCAATTGTCTGATCGTGTGGAGCAGCTCACTGCTGAAGTGCGGGGAATTTCCATCTATCTTGCTCATTCACATGCTGCTGAACCAAAGATTCATACTCCTGAGGTATTTTTGGGGGATCGGTCTAAATTCTTGAATTTCAAGAATAATTGTAAATTATTTTTTGCCTTGAAGCCTAACTCGCCGGGGAGCTCCGCGCAGCAGGTTAAAATTGTCATCTCTTTGCTGCGCGGCAATCCCCAGGATTGGGCGTTTTCTTTGAAACCTGATGATCCTATTCTTACTAATGTGAACACATTTTTTCAAGCCTTGGGGTTGTTGTATGATGAACCTAATGCTATTGATCAGGCTGAAAAGGCCCTGTTGGCATTGAGCCAGGGTCGGGATTCGGCAGAGTTGTACTGTCAAAAATTCCGAAAGTGGGCGGTCCTTACTACCTGGAATGATGGTGCCTTGGCAGCTCTCTTTCGGAAGGGATTGTCAGAAACCATAAAAGATACTATGGTGGGATTTCCTGTTCCCTCTGGTCTTGACGATTCTATGTCATTAGCCATTCAGGTTGATCGGCGTTTGCGTGAACGCAAAACCGCACGAGAGGTGTTGCCACCTGTTCAACAAATGTCTGAACCTATGCAATGTGATAGAGTTTTGTCTAGGGCGCAACGTCAGTTCAGAAGGCGTAATAAGCTGTGTTTCTTCTGTGGTGATGCCTCGCATATTATTTCTGTCTGCCCTAAACGAGAGAAACGTCTTGCACACACATTTCCTGTGGGTGGTGTTCAACCTAAGTTTCTTCTGGCAATTACTCTGATCTGCTCCCTGTCCACATTTTCCGCCAAGGCTTTTGTGGATTCGGGAGCAGCTCTGAACCTGATGGACTTGGATTTTGCTAAACGTTGTGGATTTCCAATGACACCTCTGCAGACGCCTATCCCTTTGAGGGGTATTCATGCTACTCCTTTGGGGAAGAATAAACCTCAGTTTTGGACCCAGGTGGTAAAGCGGGTCGCCCCAGACCATCAAGAGAATTGCAGATTTTTGGTGTTGCATAATTTGCATGATACCATTGTTCTGGGGTTTCCCAGGTTGCAAATCCATAATCCAGTTTTGGATTGGAAATCAGTGTCTGTGGTGAGTTGGGGTTGTCGGTGTGCCCTTAGTGATGCTCCTGTTTTCTCCACCTCTCCCCAGTCGCATGATGTTCCTGACTATTTGATTGATTATTATGATGTATTTAGTGAGAATGAGTCTGCGTCTTTGCCTCCTCATAGGAGTTATGACTGTGCAATTGAGCTGAGCCCTGGGTGTAAATTTCCCAAGGGTCGACTTTTCAATTTATCTGTACCCGAACACGAGGCTATGCGATCCTATATTAAGGAGTCGTTGGAGAAGGGTCATATTAGACCATCCTCTTCACCCTTAGGTGCTGGGTTTTTTTTCGTGGCTAAGAAAGATGGGTCATTAAGGCCTTGTATTGACTATCGTTCCCTCAACAAAATTACTGTTAAATATCAGTATCCGTTACCCCTGATTTCTGATCTATTCTCCAGAGTTAAAGGTGCTTGCTGGTTTACCAAGCTTGACCTCAGGGGGGCGAATAATCTTATTCGCAATAAGCATGGGGATGAATGGAAGATGACGTTTAATACTCCGGAGGGACATTTTGAGTACCTGGTGATGCCTTTTGGGCTCACTAATGCCCCTTCTGTCTTCCAGTGCTTCATGAATGATATTTTCTGAGACTTGGTGGATAAATTTTTGATCATCTATCTGGATGATATTTTGATCTTTTCCAAGGATTGGGACTCTCATGTGGAACATGTTCGGACTGTGCTCCGGATTTTGAGGGAGAATTCCCTGTATGTCAAGGGATCGAAATGCCTTTTTGGTGTACAGAGGATTTCATTTTTGGGATTTATTTTGTCTCCGTCAACTATTGAAATGGACCCGGCCAAGGTACAGGCCATTTATGATTGGGTTCAGCCCACTTCTTTGAAGGCCCTCCAGAAATTTTTGGGTTTTGCTAATTTTTATCGTAAATTTATAGCTAATTTTTCTGGTATTGCCAAACCATTGACTGATTTGACTAAGAAGGGTGCAGATGTGCTGAATTGGTCTCCGGAGGCTGTTTCTCCCTTTCAGGAGCTGAAGCAAAGGTTCACTTCTGCTCCGGTTTTGCGGCAACCTGATGTCTCACTCCCGTTTCAGGTAGAGGTGGACGCTTCTGAGATTGGTGCAGGAGCTGTTTTGTCTCAAAAAGATCCTGTAACATCTAAAATGAATCCCTGTGCTTTAATTTCCCGAAAGTTCTCCCCATCCGAACGTAACTATGATGTGGGGAATCGGGAACTGTTAGCCTTGAACTGGGCATTTGAGGAGTGGAGACTGTTATGATGAGTCACCGAAGGAGGAAAAAACAAAATACAGCTAAGTCCAGAAAAACCAGAGGTTGGCAGCTATCGGATTGCAGACCCCTGAACCTATCCACAACAACTAGCAGTAGCCGTGGGGGGTTCCTACAGTGCCCTAGACCCCTCGATCACAGCCGGAGAACTATATAGCCTAAAGACAGATATGGGAAAAACTAAACTGCCCCAGAGCAGACCCCAAAGCAATAGGCAGCCCCCAACATATAATGACGGTGAAGCAAGATGAAAATACTAACACAGATAGAAAGATAGGTTGAGCAAATGATGGGGCCCAAGCTAACTACATAGGACAGGATAGGAAAGCTGCTGTCTGCCATCCGCAAACACCCTATCAAAATGAGCCAACCGACTGATAGGAAAAACAGGTCCTGAAGTCGCTAGGCTTCAAAAGACTATATCAGCACTCAGGTATATTCTGAAGACAGAGCAAAATATCAACAGATCAGAGACAAAAATGGAGTTCAGCTCACCCCCGGCCGGGGATGGCAGAACTCCCAGAAAACAAGGCAAAACAAAAACAAAACTGAAGAGTACAAAGCAGAGCAGAAAAACTTAGCTTTGAGATGCAGGAATCATACTGGTCTCCAAGAATCCAGCAGTAAAATCTCCAGCCAGGAAGAAGGGCGTCGGCAGCCTTATATCCAGTCCTCAATTCCAGCCACCCAATCATCATCTAGCTGCCCATGTGTTTGGTAATCAGCCTCACTACCTTCCTTCACCAGAGGAGGGAGTTCATCAGACCTCAATGGTGAAGGGAAAAATGAACTCACAACAGTACCTCCCCCTTGAGGAGGGGTCACCGAACCCCCATCCATGCCACCAGGGCGATCTGGGTGAGCCCGATGAAAGGCACGCACCAATCTTTCGGCATGAATATCAGAGGCAGAGACCCAGGAATTATCCTCCTGACCATAACCCTTCCACTTAACCAAATACTGGAGTCTCCGTCTAGCCAGACGGGAATCCAGTATCTTCTCTACCTCATATTCCATGT
The DNA here is from genome assembly GCF_039654945.1 of Dendrobates tinctorius. NCBI lineage: Eukaryota > Metazoa > Chordata > Amphibia > Anura > Dendrobatidae > Dendrobates > Dendrobates tinctorius. Next base: position 33,212,873 of record NW_027361676.1, read on the forward strand.
TACCTTCAACCAATATAGGGTCAGGAGGTGCCACCACAGGAACTACTGGTTCAACAAACCTCTTCAACAAGGACTTATGAAACACATTATGAATTTTAAATGTGACAGGAAGAGCCAACCGAAAAGAGACCGGATTAATAATCTCCAAAATCTTGTAAGGTCCAATAAATCTTGGCTTAAACTTAGGAGAAGCCACCTTCATAGCGATATTTTTTGATGACAACCAAACCATATCACCCACCTTAAACTGGGGACCAACGGTCCTACGCCGGTTGGAAAACCGCTGGGCCTTTTCCTGGGAGAGAGACAACTTATCCACTACTTGGTCCCAGATCTGGTGCATTCTCTCCACCACAGTGTCAACACCTGGGCAGGCAGAAGGCTCCACCTGCCCTGAAGAAAATCGAGGGTGAAAACCAAAGTTACAAAAAAAAGGTGACATCAAAGTGGCAGAACTAGCTCTATTATTTAAAGCAAATTCGGCCAAGGGCAAAAATGAAACCCAATCATCCTGATCGGCAGAAATAAAACATCTCAAATACGACTCCAAAGTCTGGTTTGTTCTCTCCGTCTGCCCATTGGTCTGAGGGTGAAACACAGAGGAGAAGGACAACTGAATTCCCAGCTTGGAACAGAAAGTCCTCCAAAATCTAGACACAAACTGAACTCCTCTGTCAGATACAATGTTCTCAGGAATCCCGTACAAGCGAACCACCTGTTGCAAAAACAAGGGCACCAGCTCAGAGGAAGATGGCAACTTAGGGAGTGGTACAAGATGGACCATCTTAGAGAATCTATCACAAATCACCCAAATAACAGTCATTCTCTGAGAGACAGGCATATCAGAGATAAAATCCATTGAAATATGGGTCCATGGCCTCCTGGGCACCGGCAAAGGCATCAACAAGCCACTAGAGCGAGAACAAGGTTTAGACCGGGAGCAAGTCCCACAGGACTGCACAAAATTCCTGACATCATGAGACAAGGCGGGCCACCAAAAAGACCGACTCACCAGATCTCTAGTACCAAAAATACCTGGATGACCAGCCAATGCAGAGCAATGAACTTCAGACATCACTCTCTTCCTCCACTGGTCAGGAACATACAACTTTCCACTGGGACAACGCTCAGGTTTGTCCTCCTGAAACTCTTCCAGAGCACGTCTCAAATCGGGCGAGATAGCCTGTCTAGGATTCAAGCGCTTGGCCGACTCCAGGTAAATCAAATTCTTGTGGTCAGTAAGGACCACGACTTGGTGTTTGGCTCCCTCCAACCAATGTCTCCACTCCTCAAATGCCCATTTCATGGCCAACAGTTCCCGATTCCCCACATCATAGTTACGTTCGGATGGGGAGAACTTTCAGGAAAAGAAAGCACAAGGATTCATTTTAGATATCACAGGATCTTTTTGGGACAACACCGCTCCTGCACCAATCTCGGAATTGTCCACCTCCACCTGAAACGAGAGTGAGACATCAGGTTGCTGTAAAACCGGAGCAGAAGTGAATCTTCGCTTCAGCTCCTGAAAGGAAGAAACAGCCTCTGGAGACCAATTCAGCACATCAGCACCCTTCCTAGTCAAATCCGTCAATGGCTTGGCAATATCAGAAAAATTAGCTATAAATTTCCGATAAAAATTAGCAAAACCCAAAAACTTCTGGAGGGCCTTCAAAGAAGTGGGCTGAACCCAATCATAAATGGCCTGTACCTTGGCCGGGTCCATTAAAATAGTTGACGGAGACAAAATAAATCCCAAAAATGAAATCCTCTGTACCCCAAAAAGGCATTTCGATCCCTTGACATACAGGGAATTCTCCCTCAAAATCCGGAACACAGTCAGAACATGTTCCACATGAGAGTCCCAATTCTTGGAGAAGATCAAAATATCATCCAGATAGATAATCAAAAATGTATCCACAAAGTCTCGGAATATATCGTTCATGAAGCACTGGAAGACAGAAGGGGCATTAGTGAGCCCAAAAGGCATCACCAGGTACTCAAAATGTCCCTCCGGAGTATTAAACAACATCTTCCATTCATCCCCATGCTTAATGCGAATAAGATTATACGCCCCCCTGAGGTCAAGCTTGGTAAACCAGCAAGCACCTTTAACTCTGGAGAATAGATCAGAAATCAGGGATAACGGATACTGATATTTAACAGTAATTTTGTTGAGGGCACGATAGTCAATACAAGGCCTTAATGAACCATCCTTTTTAGCCACGAAAAAAAACCCAGCACCTAAGGGTGAAGAGGATGGTCTAATATGACCCTTCTCCAATGCCTCCTTAATATAGGATCGCATAGCCTCGTGCTCGGGTACAGATAAATTGAAAAGCCGACCCTTGGGGAATTTACACCCCGGGTTCAGCTCGATTGCACAGTCATAACTCCTATGAGGAGGCAAAGACGCAGACTCATTCTCACTAAATACATCATAAAAGTCAGCCAAATAGTCAGGAACATCATGCGACTGGGGAGAGGTGGAGAAAACAGGAGCATCACTAAGGGAACACCGACAACCCCAACTCACCACAGACAAAGATTTCCAATCCAGAACTGGATTATGAATTTGCAACCAGGGAAACCACAGAACAATGGTATCATGCAAATTATGCAACACCAAAAATCTGCAATTTTCTTGATGGTCTGGGGTGACCCGCATTACCACCTGGGTCCAAAACTGAGGTTTATTCTTCACCAAAGGAGTAGCATCAATACCCCTCAAAGGGATAGGCGTCCGCAGAGGTGTCATAGGAAATCCACAACGTTTAGCAAAATCCAAGTCCATCAGGTTAAGAGCTGCTCCTGAATCCACAAAAGCCTTGGCGGAAAATGTGGACAGGGAGCAGATCAGAGTAATTGCCAGAAGAAACTTGGGTTGAACACCACCCACAGAAAACGTGTGTGCACAACGTTTCTCTCGTTTAGGGCAGACAGAAATAATATGCGAGGCATCTCCACAAAAAAAACACAGCTTATTACGCCTTCTGAACTCCTGATGTTGCGCCCTAGACAAAACTCTATCACATTGCATAGGTTCAGACATTTGTTCAACAGGTGGCAACATCTCTCGTGTAGTTTTGCATTCACGTAAACGCCGATCCACCTGAATGGCTAATGACATAGAATCGTCAAGACCAGAGGGAACAGGAAATCCCACCATAGTATCTTTTACAGTTTCTGACAAACCCTTCCGAAAGAGGGCTGCCAAGGCACCATCATTCCAGGTAGTAAGGACCGCCCACTTTCGGAATTTTTGACAGTACAACTCTGCCGAATCCCGACCCTGGCTTAATGCCAACAGGGTCTTTTCAGCCTGATCAATACATTAGGTTCATCATACAACAACCCCAAGGCTTGAAAAAATGCGTTCACATTATTCAGAATAGGATCATCAGGTTTCAAAGAAAACGCCCAATCCTGGGGATCACCGCGCAGCAAAGAGTTGACAATTTTAACCTGCTGCGCGGAGTTCCCCGACGAGTTAGGCTTCAAGGCAAAAAATAATTTACAATTATTCTTGAAATTCAAGAATTTAGATCGATCCCCCAAAAATACATCAGGAGTAGGAATCTTTGGTTCAGCAGCATGTGAATGAGCAAGATAGGCGGAAATTTCCCACACTTCAGCAGCGAGCTGCTCCACACGATCAGACAATTGCTTCATCTCCATTGAGAGAAAAATTCCTCCTACGGCCTCAGAGATATAGAGGAAAAAATATGCACACAAAAAAAAAAAAATTCTGACACTTCTTTTTTTTTTTTTTTACAATTCTCTCCTGCTATTGAGTACCCTAGGATCTGCGGTATGGCTGGTGATTCTGTTATGATGAGTCACCGAAGGAGAAAAAAACAAAATACAGCTAAGTCCAGAAAAACCAGAGAGGTTGGCAGCTATCGGATTGCAGACCCCTGAACCTATCCACAACAACTAGCAGTAGCCGTGGGGGGTTCCTACGGTGCCCTAGACCCCTCGATCACAGCCGGAGAACTATATAGCCTAAAGACAGAAAGGGGAAAAACTAAACTGCCCCAGAGCAGACCCCAAAGCAATAGGCAGCCCCCAACATATAATGACGGTGAAGCAAGATGAAAACACTAACACAGATAGAAAAATAGGTTGAGCAAATGATGGGGCCCAAGCTAACTACATAGGACAGGATAGAAAAGCTGCTGTCTGCCATCCGCAAACACCCTATCAAAATGAGCCAACCGACTGATAGGAAAAAAGTCGCTAGGCTTCAAAAGACTATATCAGCACTCAGGTATATTCTGAAGACAGAGCAAAATATCAACAGATCAGAGACAAAAATGGAGTTCAGCTCACCCCCGGCCGGGGATGGCAGAACTCCCAAAAAACAAGGCAAAACAAAAACAAAACTGAAGAGTACAAAGCAGAGCAGAAAAACTTAGCTTTGAGATGCAGGAATCAGACTGGTCTCCAAGAATCCAGCAGGAAAATCACCAGCCAGGAAGAAGGGCGTCGGCAGCCTTATATCCAGTCCTCAATTCCAGCCACCCAGTCATCATCTAGCTGCCCATGTGTTTGGTAATCAGCCTCACTACCTTCCTTCACCAGAGGAGGGAGTTCATCAGACCTCAATGGTGAAGGGAAAAATGAACTCACAACAGGAGACATTGGTTGGAGGGAGCTAAACATCAAGTCGTGGTCCTTACTGACCACAAGAATTTGATTTACCTGGAGTCGACCAAACGCTTGAATCCTAGACAGGCTAGGTGGGCCTTGTTTTTCACATGCTTTGATTTTGTGGTCTCTTTTCTTACGGGCACTAAGAATGTCAAGGCAGACGCCCTCTCTAGGAGTTTCTTTGCTGATTCTCCTGTTGTGACCAAGCCTGCTACCATCTTAGGTGAGGGGGTAGTTCTTTCTGCCATCTCGCCCGATTTGAGACGTGCTCTGGAAGAGTTTCAGGAGGACAAACCTGAGCGTTGTCCCATTGGAAAATTGTATGTTCCTGACCAGTGGAGGAAGAGAGTGATGTCTGGAGTTCATTGCTCTGCATTGGCTGGTCATCCAGGTATTTTTGGTACTAGAGATTTGGTGAGTCGGTCTTTTTGGTGGTCCGCCTTGTCTCGTGATGTCAGGAATTTTGTGCAGTCCTGTGGGACTTGCTCTCTGTCTAAACCTTGTTCTCGCTCTAGTGGCTTGTTGATGCCTTTGCCGGTGCCCAGGAGGCCATGGACCGATATTTCAATGGATTTTATCTCTGATATGCCTGTCTCTCAGAGAATGACTGTTATTTGGGTGATTTGTGATAGATTCTCTAAGATGGTCCATCTTGTACCACTCCCTAAGTTGTCATCTTCCTCAGAGTTGGTGCCCTTGTTTTTGCAACAGGTGGTTCGCTTGCACGGGATTCCTGAGAACATTGTATCTGACAGAGGAGTTCAGTTTGTGTCTAGATTTTGGAGGACTTTCTGTTCCAAGCTGGGAATTCAGTTGTCCTTCTCCTCTGCTTTTCACCCTCAGACCAATGGGCAGATGGAGAGAGCAAACCAGACTTTGGAGTCGTATTTGAGATGTTTTATTTCTACTGATCAGGATGATTGGGTTTCATTTTTGCCCTTGGCCGAATTTGCTTTAAATAATAGAGCTAGTTCTGCCACTTTGATGTCACCTTTTTTTTGTAACTTTGGGTTTCATCCTCGATTCTCTTCAGGGCAGGTGGAGCCTTCTGCCTGCCCATGTGTTGACACTGTGGTGGAGAGAATGCACCAGATCTGGGACCAAGTGGTGGATAAGTTGTCTCTCTCCCAGGAAAAGGCCCAGCGGTTTTCCAACCGGCATAGGACCATTGGTCCCCAGTTTAAGGTGGGTGATATGGTTTGGTTGTCATCAAAGAATATCGCTATGAAGGTGGCTTCTCCAAAGTTTAAACCTAGATTTATTGGACCTTACAAGATTTTGGAGATTCTTAATCCAGTCTCTTTTCGATTGGCTCTTCCTGTTACATTTAAGATCCATAACGTGTTTCATAAGTCTCTGTTAAAGAGGTTTGTTGAGCCAGTAGTTCCTGTGGTGGCACCTCCTGACTCGGTATTGGTTGAAGGTAATGTGGAATATGAGGTTGAGAAGATACTGGATTCTCGCCTGGCTAGACGGAGACTCCAGTATTTGGTTAAATGGAAGGGTTATGGCCAGGAGGATAATTCTTGGGTCCCTGCATCCGATATTCATGCCGAAAGATTGGTTCGTGCCTTTCATCGGGCCCATCCTGATCGCCCTGGTGGCGTGGATGAGGGTTCGGTGACGCCTCCTCAAGGGGGAGGCACTGTTGTGAGTTCATTTTCCCCTTCACCGTCGATGTCTGATGAACTCCCTCTTCTGGTGAAGGAAGGTAGTGAGGCTGATTACCAAACACCTGATCTGGTAGATGATGACTGGGTAACAGGAAATTCTGACTGGATATAAGGCAGCCGACGCCCTTCTGAGTCGCTGGTGATTTCTCTGCTGGATTCTTGGAGACCAGTCTGATTCCTGCTTCCCAAAGATAAGTTTTTACTCTGCTATTGAACTTATTAGTTTTGCTTTGTTTACCTTGTTTTTTGGAGTTCAGCCATCCCCGGTCGGGGGTGTGCTGAGTTCCAGTTTTGTCTCTGATCAGTTTGTCTCTTTACTCTGTCTTCAGAATTTACCTGAGTGCTGATATAGTCTTTTTGAAGTCCTAGCGACTTCAGGGCCTGTTTTTCCTAACAGACGGTTGGGACATTTTTTTGGTTGGGATTTTTACGGATTGCAGACAGCAGCTTTTCTATCCTGTCCTTTTTAGTTAGCTTGGGCCCCATCGTTTGCTCAACCTATCTTTCTATCTGTGTTAGTGTTTTCATCTTGCTTCACCGTCATTATATGTTGGGGGCTGCCTATTGCTTTGGGGTCTGCTCTGGGGCAGTTTAGATTTCCACTTTCTTTCTTTAGGCCTATTTAGTTCTCCAGCTGTGATCGAGGGGTCTAGGGCATCGTAGGAACCCCCCACGGCTACTGTTAGTTGTTGTGGATAGGATCAGGGGTCTGCAATCTGATAGCTACCAACCTCTCCAGTTTTCTGGACTTAGCTTGTATTTTTGTTTTTTCCTCCTTCGGTGACTCATTCATAACAATACTTGGTTCCCAGCCGGCACTATTTTTCCTGGTGCACTGTCCCCGCATTACACCAGCACATCTTAAACAATCTAAAGTGTACTCTCAGCAATGCCGTAACCGGGAAGATCCACCTTACAACGGACAAGTCAACAAGTACTTGTGGCCAGGAACGATACATCTCTGTAACTGCACACTTGCTCATCCTGGTGGAGGGTGGGACATAGTCTTAAACGCAACCATCACATATCCTACCCACGTGACAAACAGCGGGCCCAACCTCTATCAGGGTTTCCAGCTCATCATATACGTCCTGTCTCCCCTCTTCCTCCTCCTCCTCCGCCTCATCACCCTATGCCGAATTACCCTCCACATCAGTCCCAAATTGGGAGCTGTGCAGCAGCGCATCTGCAAAGGGGCAACATGCTCTGCTGAAGTTGATCTGCTTAGGTGAAACACCACACACTGCAGCAGAGCTGTGGCAAGGAATAAAACAACAGACCAATCAATGGCTCTCCCCACTGCAACTCCATCCCAGTCTGGTTGTCTGCGATAATGGGCGTACTTGATGGCAGCTTTAAAGCTCGGGAAGCTGGTACATGTGCCATGCATGGCTCAAGTGCTGAACCTAGTGGTGCAGAAATTTCTAAAAACATACCCTGACTTGCCGTGCCTACTTGAGATGGTGCGCCATATTTGCGCCCATATCCGCCATTCCTCAACTGCTGCTGCCGGTCTTGCAGTGCTTCAAAAGCAATTTAATTTGACAAACCACTGACTCATATGTGACCTGCCGACATGGCGGAACTCAACATATCATATGTTGGCAAGGATAAGTGAGCAGGAGAGGGCACTTGAGAATACCAAGTTAAACATGACCGTCACACTGAGACTCAGCCAAGACACATAACAACTGTTGAGTGGGTGTGGATTGCTGATATTTGTAAGGTGCTTGATAACTGTGAGTACTACACCAAGCTTGTGAGCAGATATCAGGCTATTATCAGCATAACCATCCCTATGCTGTGTCTGCTGAAAAAATCACTGCATAATCTAAAAATGGCCCAGCAGCTGGATATGGAGCAAGATTTCACAATGGGTGTCCTACCCAGCCCAGGCAATGTCATCAGGCAAGATTGGGGGATGAAGATGATGATGAAGACAAGGAGGGAGAGGACTTCTTTTTCAGTAGTACCTAGGGAACACCTCATGCTACAGAGGGGACTCCCAACCCCAGCTTCATGTCTGTCCAGCATGGGTGGGCTGGAGAGGAGGAGATGGAGGAGGAGAGTCAATGTGAGGAGAGCATGGGTATTGTTCCTCCTTCTGGGGTCACAGAAAATTTGCCTCTTTGCAGCTTGGCACACATGGCACACTTCATATCTGACTGTCTGTGCCAAAACTCTCGCTTAAGGTGCCTGTCAGGCACAAGTTTGGTAGCGTCAGGACTGGGGTAACTAGCCACTTGACTTAGCATCTGTTTTGTTCATGTGTGCGGTTAGCACAGTTCAGTTACAGAGCAAGCTCAATCATTATGCTTCCTCTCTGCGAAGGTGACATGGTATAGTACTTATCTTTCTTTGTGCAGTACCTCTCTGTGAAGTAACTGAGCTTGCTACTCAGTGTTCCGATCACACTGTGTGGCATTAACACAGTGTGCTTAAGGTAATACTCGCTGTTTTGTTTCCATCATTGTTTCTACTAGCAGCAGATTCATCTCTGCACGGTGGACCCCGGGTTGCGATTGCATTTTATTTTATATTTTATTTAGTGCAATCCTTCAACCCTAACAGGCTGTAGTTTCCAAAATTAGGTAACTTCTGTGGTGGTTTCTGCTGTTTCAGCCAAATTTGTGTTCCAAAATTCAAAAATTTCTGCTTCCATTCAGAGCCCTGTCATTTGTTCAAACAGAACTTTTTGATGCTATGTGGGCTATCACTGCACTAATAAGAAAGTGAGTAACAAACTGTGGGGTCCACTTATTGGTTTTAACTTTTCCAAAAGTGAACAAAAATGGGGCTAAAGCATAATTTTAGAGGTAAAATAAAAAATTTTTTTACTTCACTTTGTATTAATTCCTGTGTAGAACTTGAAGGTTTAAAAATTTCCTGACAAGAGTTTTGAATTATTTGAGGTATGCATTATTTAAAATGGCATCACTTTTGGGGAGTTTCCAATATATAAACCCTACAAATTCAATTTAAATCTGAATAGATCTCTAAACAAACAGGTTTTGCAAATTTGTTGAAAAAATTAGAAATTGCTGCTAAATTTTCAATACCTCTTACATTCTAACAAAAAAATTATCATTTCAAAAATATGCAAATGCAAAAGTAGACATATGTGAAATGTTATTTTTTATTGTTTTGTGTGATATACAGTGGGGAAAAAAAGTATTTAGTCAGTCAGCAATAGTGCAAGTTCCACCACTTAAAAAGATGAGAGGCGTCTGTAATTTACATCATAGGTAGACCTCAACTATGGGAGACAAACTGAGAAAAAAAAATCCAGAAAATCACATTGTCTGTTTTTTTTTTCATTTTATTTGCATATTATGGTGGAAAATAAGTATTTGGTCAGAAACAAAATTTCATCTCAATACTTTGTGATATATCCTTTGTTGGCAATGACAGAGGTCAAACGTTTTCTCTAAGTCTTCACAAGGTTGCCACACACTGTTGTTGGTATGTTGGCCCATTCCTCCATGCAGATCTCCTCTAGATCAGTGATGTTTTTGGCTTTTCGCTTGGCAACACGGACTTTCAACTCCCTCCAAAGGTTTTCTATAGGGTTGAGATCTGGAGACTGGCTAGGCCACTCCAGGACCTTGAAATGCTTCTTACGAAGCCACTGCTTCATTGCCCTGGCGGTGTGCTTTGGATCATTGTCATGTTGAAAGACCCAGCCACGTTTCATCTTCAATGCCCTTGCTGATGGAAGGAGGTTTGCACTCAAAATCTCACGATACATGGCCCCATTCATTCTTTCATGTACCCGTATCAGTCGTCCTGGCCCCTTTGCAGAGAAACAGCCCCAAAGCATGATGTTTCCACCACCATGCTTTACAGTAGGTATGGTGTTTGATGGATGCAACTCAGTATTCTTTTTCCTCCAAACACGACAAGTTGTGTTTCTACCAAACAGTTCCAGTTTGGTTTCATCAGACCATAGGACATTCTCCCAAAACTCCTCTGGATCATCCAAATGCTCTCTAGCAAACTTCAGACGGGCCCGGACATGTACAGGCTTAAGCAGTGGGACACGTCTGGCACTGCAGGATCTGAGTCCATGGTGGCGTAGTGTGTTACTTATGGTAGGCCTTGTTACATTGGTCCCAGCTCTCTGCAGTTCATTCACTAGGTCCCCCCGCGTGGTTCTGGGATTTTTGCTCACCGTTCTTGTGATCATTCTGACCCCACGGGGTGGGATTTTGCGTGGAGCACCAGATCGAGGGAGATTATCAGTGGTCTTGTATGTCTTCCATTTTCTAATTATTGCTCCCACAGTTGATTTCTTCACTCCAAGCTGGTTGGCTATTGCAGATTCAGTCTTCCCAGCCTGGTGCAGGGCTACAATTTTGTTTCTGGTGTCCTTTAACAGCTCTTTGGTCTTCACCATAGTGGAGTTTGGAGTCAGACTGTTTGAGGGTGTGCACAGGTGTCTTTTTATACTGATAACAAGTTTAAACAGGTGCCATTACTACAGGTAATGAGTGGAGGAAAGAGGAGACTCTTAAAGAAGAAGTTACAGGTCTGTGAGAGCCAGAAATCTTGATTGCTTGTTTCTGACCAAATACTTATTTTCCACCATAATATGCAAATAAAATGAAAAAAAAACAGACAATGTGATTTTCTGGATTTTTTTTTCTCAGTTTGTCTCCCATAGTTGAGGTCTACCTATGATGTAAATTACAGACGCCTCTCATCTTTTTAAGTGGTGGAACTTGCACTATTGCTGACTGACTAAATACTTTTTTCCCCACTGTAACTGTTTCTTTTAAGGGTAAACAAATTAAAAGTTTGAAAATTGCTAAATTTTCATAAATTTTTGTTAAATTTTTGAATAAAATGTTGAAGTGCTCCAGAGTTATTATCACATAAACTGACGCTGGTCAGTTTTCAAAAATTTGCATGGTTACTAAGGTCAAAAGTGGCTCCATTACTAAGGGGATAAAAATAACATAAAAAGCATATCTACCTATCTACCTATCTATCTATCTATCTCTCTATCTATCTATACATATACTTACTACTTACATAACCGCTGTGTAAACAGGGGCATCGCCCATGGGAGTGGAGAGCATTGAATATTCTTTCTCTTTGAAAGTGATCACACATAATTACTTGGCGGCTGTGGCTAACAGTATGCTTACTAGTAAAGAAAATTTATGTTCACTGCTCTTCATGCCCATAATCCCGAGTATGGAGAACAGCGGATATTATGGCAGTTGAAATCTGCATGTAAGGGCGCAAGGCAGTGATGTCATGTGCTGCTTACACACTGCAGACAGTTGTCACCAACAAGAGCAGAGGTAAGGTAAGTACAATTGTTTATTTATTAATGTGTGCGGCGTTATGGGGGCCATGTATATACCGTGATGGAGATGGGGGCCATGTATACCAAGATTGGGGTGGTGTAAAGAAAAACGGGGAGTAAGGAGGAAGGCAGCAATCTCAAGTCAGAGTGTGCGGCCGCTGCTGAGTGAGAGCCACATGAGAGCAGGACCTGAGACTTGTGACCACCAGGGGAGTGGCCGGAGGTGGAGCTAACTCCCGTATGGGAGAGAAAATGAAAGCAGGAGCTGGCGGTGCTGGGAGCGAGGTCAAACTAGCCAAGTTCAGTAACCAGAGGGTAGCACAGTGTCCTAGGGATGAGGCAGCAGAATGGTGCAATACATGCCGAAGTCAGAAACCAGACAGGGACTCAGTAACCAGGGGTGCAGACAGGAGGGAAGTCAGAGAACTTAGTCAAACATCTGAACTAGAGAAATATCAGAAGTACAGAGTACAGAATTACAGCAAGCAGACAAAAAATGTGGGACAAGTCAAATCATACACAAAACAAGCACACAGAGGAACAAACGGTGTACACCAGAGTCACTAGGTTAGCTGCTCAGCCAAGAACAGAAGTATCACTGACTAAGAGCCAGCACCAGAGTGGGTTAAAATAGCCCTCCTCAAACAAAAGGGAGGCCATGCAGAGTTAACCCCCACAAGCCCAGGATGGAGAAGGAAATCCCGTCCTAAGCTATGACAGGTAAAGGTATGTATACAGGAAGGGGATGGGAGCCATGTATACCAGGATTGGGATGAGAACATGTATACCAGGGTAGGGATGGTTGTCATGTATACCGGGATTAGGATGGGGGGCTATGTATAGCAGGAAGGGGGGCCATGTATACCAGGATGGGGATGGGGGCCATGTTTTTCAGGATGGTGAAGGGGGCCATGTATACCAAAATGGGGATGGTAGCCATGTATAGCAGGATAGGGATGGAGACTATGTATATCAGGATAGGGAATATTACCCCTATAACAATGTCATCAGCAGCTCCCCATAACTGAGTCTTATGACCGCATTTTTTGCTTCAATTTTTTTCTATTTCTATTTTCATCCTCTAAAACCTATATGTGTCTTCTAGTCAGAAAAATACAGCAATTTAGCTTTTAAAAAGAGACATCAGAATTAAAAATTGCGTATATATTCATGTTCCAAAATTAAGTTATTCATAGGATTCTGTAAAGGAGTAGGACGTTCTCTTGAAAAGGTCAAAGGTAAAGATAATTTGTTTCTACTTGTAATATACTTCCTCAACTCTAGAAAATTATAGAATTCTTTGCCAGGTAGATTGCAGAGGGTTTTTAATGACTGAAAGTTTATAATTGAGTCTAATTTAGGCCCCGTTATAAGTGAAGAACAGTCTAGAATTCCAAACTTTCCCATTTTTTACATGGAAAATTTGGTAGATCTGTACAAAAAATTAGAAATAGGAAGTTTGCTGAGATTAATGTTACATTTTTTCCTTTTTTAGCTACTATATTGCTTTTCCAAAGTGAGATAGTAGATTTAATCAAAGAGTGATTAGGTAAGGGAAGAGATGGATCCAATAAATGGGATATTATCGATGATGATAAAGAGGAATTATTATTAGAAGCTTTTTCAAGTTCCGTCCAGCCAGGTGTGCCAAACTCAAGGAATCAGTATCTACTTTGAAGAATGAAATTGGAAGCATGGTTGGCATAGATATTGTTTAGGCCGATTTCACAATTTTTCTTATGCTTAAACCGCAAAAATGTTGAGATCTTATCTTGGATAATTGTTCATGCAGTTTATTAATCCAATGGTCAGGGATTTGGATGTGGATAGTATGAAATATATAATGGAGTTTAGGAATGATAATCATCTTAAAAAGAATAGCCCTGCCGTAGATTTTCATCTAAGAGCTTGTAGCTTTGATTAGTAATTTATATCTCCAAATAAGGAATGTAAAATTTCTCCCATGAGTAAGGAAGTTCCTTTTTCAGTGATTTCCTTAGGCTAGAAGCTATGAAAAGCCCAATATTTTTTATTTCTTTATATTTATTTTACAATGAGAAACCAAGGAAAAAGACTGTATTACTGAGAAAACTGCTCGTAATGAATTTATAGGATCTGAAAGCATAACTAAGGTATCTTCCGCAGAGAGCCCTATTTTATGCTGTCTTGAATTTGCAAGTAATAGATTTAGCAAAAGGCTCCATTATCAATGCAAATAGTAATGGGGATAATGGGCACCCCTGCTGAGTACCATTAGATAGAGAAGTAATTAGAGAAATAATTATTAACAGAAACTTTTGCTGACATATGTAGAGTATAAAGCAGAGATAGCATTTAGAATTTGCCCTTTAAACCCACATTTTTAAAAGGTGTAAAATGTGTAGTTCCAGTTTATTCGGTCAAATGCCTTCTCGGCATCCAATGACAAAAGAATTGAGGTGGATCTCCTCTTCTATTTGGTTGACTACAATTTTGAAATTCTTCATGTTCCATCTGAAACATGCCTTCCCCTAACAAAGCCAACCTGGTCCGAATGTATAAGTCCTGGAAGAACTTTTAGCTGTCTCTGGGCAATCGTTTTAGCATACAGTGGGTATGAGAGTATTCAGACCCCTTTAAATTTTTCACTCTTTGTTTCATTGTAGCCATTTGGCAAATTCAAAAAAGTTCATTTTTTTTCTCATTAATGTACACTCTGCACCCCACCTTGACTGAAGAAAACCATAAATTCAGAAACTTTTCCAAATTTATTAACAAAGAAAAACTGGTCATAAATATTCAGACCCTTTGCTCAGTATTGAATAGAAGCACCCTTTTGCGCTAATACAGCCATGAATCTTCTTGGGAATGGTGCAACAAGTTTCTCACATCTGGATTTGCGTCTCCTCTGCCATTCTTCCTTGCAGATCCTCTCCAGTTCGGTCAGGTTGGATGGAACGTTGGAACAGTGGTGGACAGCCATTTTCAGGTCTCTCCAGAAATTGGGTTTAGGTTAGAGCTCTGGCTTGGCCAGAGAAGAATGGTCACAGATTTGTTCTGAAGCCACTCCTTTGTTATTTTAGCTGTGTGCTTAGGGTCATTGTCTTGTTGGAAGGTGAACCTTTGGCCAAGTCTGAGGTCCAGGATTCACCCAGGATATCTTTGTACTTGGCCGCATTCATGTTTCCTTCACTTGCAACCAGTCGTCCTGTCCCTGCAGCTGAAAAACACCCCCTTAGCATGATGATGCCACCACAATGTTTCTCTGTTGGGATTGTATTGGGCAGGTGATGTTCAGTGCCTGCTTTTTTCCCACACATACCACTTTGAAATGTCACCAAAAAGTTCTATATTCATCTCATCAGACCAGAGAATCTTATTTCTCTTAGTCTGTGAGTCCTTCATGTGTTTTTTTAGCAAACTCTATGCGGGCTTTCATATGTCTTGCACTGAGTAGAGGCTTTCGTCTGGCCACTCTGCCATAAAGACAGACAGGTGGAGGGTTGCAGTGACAGCTGACTTTGTGTAACATTTTCCCATCTCCCTACTGGATCTGTGGAGCTCAGCCATAGTGATCTTTGTGTTCTTATTTACCTTTCTCACCATTGCTCAGTTTGGCCGGACGGCCAGGTCTTGGAAGACTTCTGGTGGTCCCAAACTTCTTCCATTTAAGGATTATGGAAGCCATTGTGCTCTTAGGAACCTTAAGTACTGCAGAAATTCTTTTGTAACTTTGGCCAGATGTCTGCCTTGCCATAATTCTGTCTCTGAGCTCCTTGGCCAGTTCCTTTGACCTCATGATTGTCATTTGGTCTAACATGTACCGTGAGCTGTGACATCTTATATAGACAGGTGTGTGCCTTTACAAAGCAACCATCTCAAGGAGAATCACAAGGAAATGGACAGCATGTGACTTAAATATGAGTTCTGAGGAAAGGGTCTAACACTTATGACCATGTGATATTTAATTTTTTTTAAATAAATTTGCAAAAATTTCTACATTTCTGTTTTTTCAGTCAAGATGGGGTGCAGAGTGTACATTAATGAGGAAAAAAATGAATTTTTTTGAATTTATCAAATGGCTGCAATGATATAAAGAGTAAAAAATGAAAAGGGGTCTTAAAACTTTCCATACCCACTGTATGGCTTTGTAGAGTGGGATTTTTCAATTCCTTTTTTGTGTTTTTATTTTATATGTACGTGCTGGTTGGTGCTGATATTGTAATGCAAACAATTCTTAGTATGGATTCGCACCACATTTTTAAATTAAACCAAGCCTACCATAAAGAGAGGATATAACTATGTACAATGACAGAAGAAAAGGATGGATGGCACTCACAATGCGGATTCAACTTGCTTTATAGAATGCTGTGCTGATCAGGCATGGGACACATGTGCAAGGTACGGACTATAGGTGTTTCGCGCTTCAGTGCTCCAACGGGTCCTGCCATTTTCTTCAGTCATTGTGGATTGCCTGCATGTTTTTTTTCATATGGATTCAGCACCTACAGTGGTGTTTTTGAGGCATAATGGCGTTCATGACTTAGTGTGGTCATTGTGTGGCTTGTTTTAAATATAACTATGTGTCAATTATATTCTGTTTTAAAGGGAGCCTGTGTATACATGTTCCATATATATATTATATCCACCACCTTTCAGTCATATTTAGCAGTCCGTCTGCAACCACTAAATAATAGGCAATCTTCTCTGCATACTAAAGAAAATGCCAAAAAAAATGTCCTGCAAAGTGTGCTAATTGTCACTATCCAGGCTGTTGGGTATATCACCAGACTGTGTTCAGGGCCTCCTCTATCCTCCCATTCATTGTTTTGCTTCCTTCATTAACACGGTTGATGTAATACTCACAGCCGGTTGCAGTTCTTGTTCCCTATTGTACAGGTGCAAGAGTTGAACAAAGTGTGAGAAATTTAAAGGGGTCTGACTACTTTTCGTACCCACTGTAGATCTTTAAATTTGGATTTAGCAGTGAGATAGGCCTATCACGAGTATAGTGGCTTGGAGAGATTCTTTGGGAAAAGAAGTCTCATTGATTGCATGATTGAACATGGAAATGAAAGATGTTGACTAAATATCTTATAATATTCATTAGGTAAGCCAGGTGGTTTACTTTAATTACATTTTTGGATTGTAGAACTTATGAAGATCAAGATATCAACTGCCTGCTGTAACAGCTCTGCCGGCATCACTGCATGGCCTCCCATCCCCCACACACAAACTTACTCACTGCTCCAGGCCATACTGTGACTTCTGTATGCTGCTGGCTCCATGCTGTGTGCCTCATGCTTCCTGCCTGCTCTCTGCATGCTTTCTGACTGTGTGCATAAGGGGACGGCGCCAGAACTCTCTGGTTCTTATGGAATCAGGGTGCACCTGTCTAGTGTGTCCCTGGCCAATTGCCAAGAGGCCTCTAGTATTTAGGGTAGCTCCACCTGGTGGTAGCTGCCTGTGCAATGTAGTAACTCAGTTAGTGTCTTGCTGCTGAGTTGCCAGGTCCTGTCCTGTGTTTCGCCTTCTCTGGAGGCTTGTTTACTAAATCCTATATCTGTGCCTGTCTGTCTGCCCTCCAGGAGGCAGAATATCCTGGTCTCTGTGTCCTTGTTCCTATCCTTGCCTTGTACCTGTTTGTCTGTCCTCCAGGAGGCAGAATATCCTAGTCCCTGTGCTATTGCTCCTTGCCTTGTCTCATACCTGTCCCCTGTGGCCTCCAGGAGGCATTATATCTGAGTCTCTGTGTCTTTGTTCCAGTAACTTGTCTCCCACCATTACCTTGTCTGAACTCAGTCCTACCTCTGTCTGTTAGTCTCCTTGTCTGTGCTCCTTTCCATGCCATGTCTATCCTTGTGTCCTCTCCACCTGCCTGTGCTCTGCACTCCTGCGGTTCTGCCTGTGCTCCGCACTCCTGCGGTTCTGCCTTTGCTCTGCACTCCTGCGGTTCTGCCTGTGCTCTGCACTCCTGCGGTTCTGCCTGTGCTCCGCACTCCTGCGGTTCTGCCTGTGCTCCACACTCCTGCGGTTCTGCCTGTGCTCCGCCCTCCTGCGGTTCCGCCTGTGCGCCGCACTTCTGTGATTCTGCCTGTGCTCCGCTTCTGCTGCTGCGGAACCTCTTGCTGCAAACTGCAGCTCCTCACTGCAGTCTCCAGTGTGAACAGGTCCAAACCTGTTCCCTCATACCTGTCCATATCTCCATCCTACCTGTACCAGTTCCTGCACCTCCTGTCTGAATAGGATCCCACCTATTCCATACACCAATCTTTCCTGACCGTGTCCCTGTGCCTTTCGAGGTAGTCCCTGCCCCTGTGTCTCAGCCTTGCCCACCTGCCAGTGTATCTGCCTTGACCACCTGCCAGTGTTTCAGCCATTGCCGCCTGCCATTGTCTCAGTCATGCCCACCTGCCAGTGTCTCTGCCATGCCCGCCTGCCAGTGTCTCAGCCGTGCCCACCTGCCAATGTCTCAGCCTTGCTCACCTGCCAGTTTCTCAGCCGTGCCCACCTGCCAGAGCACCAGCCGAGCCTGCCATGTTCACCTGCCTGTCTGCTAGTCTTGCCTGTTGCCTGCACCTGTCCTAGCATTCTGTTCCCCAGTGGGATCAGCAGCCACAGCCAGACACCACCCTGGAGTGGCACTTGGCAGCTACCTGCTGCACAAGCCTGACCTCATCATCAGAGGTTCCAGAGAAGACCAAGGTAGCTGCACTAGTTATGCCCCTTCCTGGGTAGTCTGGTTTGTGGAACAGTGGGTCCACAACCCCCTGGGTCACGCCCACCAGTCAGAGCTTGAGCGTGACACCTGCATTTTTGACACATAAAACTCTAGATTTCAAGTGTTGCTGTTTAACTTTATTGGTCAAGAGCATAGTCATGTTATTATATGAGAAGTAGTGGTTTAGTTTGATCTAATTAATTACTTTGTCAAAATCCTCCAACAGCAAAGTTTTCAATTCTGCTCTTCAATTTTAAATTTTAGAATATGTTTCATCAAAGGGATTTGTTGTTTTGTCTCATTTTCTGTTATTTTTTATGAGATATTTTGAGTATTTGCCCTAGTTTTTTTTTATTGAGCATTTAACTGAATAAAAACACCTCTAATAACTGCCTCGTGGGAATTCAAAATGTGAAAAATGGGAAATATTTTGAGTAGAATTTTCCTGGAAATAAAAAGCATTGCTTTTTCTATTTTCTACATGAATGCAGGACATCACAGAACAAAACAATTACATTTCCACCTCCTAGAGTTGTTCTCATTGACAACTGATTTCTTCTAAAAATGCATTGGTGCATGATCAGACCATGAAATGCTCCCTATGTTGATGTCTTTCAATCTCTGAAGAGAAATGATATTGGTTAAAATCAAATCGATTCTTGAAAAAGTTGCATGACTAACAGAAAAGTATGTAAATTATTTAGATGAAGAATTCAGATATCTAAAGACATCAAATAGTTCATGTTTGATTATCCACTTTTTTAAGGTGAACATTTTTCCATTGGGGGTGGTTGTTGTATCCATTATTTGGTCAGAAATATTATTAAAACCCCCTAAATAATTAAATCCATTTCCTGATGTTTTTAGACTTTCTTCATTAGTTTTTTTTAGAAATGTGATTTTCCCATGATTAGGAGTGTACAAATTAAGTAGAGTATAAGTGATTGTATTAATTACACAAATAACAATGTGGAATTGGCTGTTATTATCAGTAATTTCAGCTAATAATTGAAAAATACAGTATTTTGATAGCAGTAATCACTCCTGCTTTTTTTTTTTGTTTAACCCCTTTCTGACATCTGATGTAGTATCCCGTCCATGGTACCCAGGCCCATAGGACCGGGGATGGGATAGTACGTCAGCGCGATCAGCGGCACTCACGGGGGGAGCGCCGCTGGTCGCGACCGGGTGTCAGCTGATTATCACAGCTAACACTCGGCACTATGTGCCAGGGGCAGTCACGGACTACCCCTGGCACATTAATCCCTGGCACACTGCGATCAAACATGATCACAGTGTACCGGGGCACAGGGAAAAAATCACGCAGGGCCCCAGACTCAATATGGTCATGGGGTCCTGCAAGGAGGTGGCTTTGTCAGAGCCTGCTGAGAGCAGGCACTGAGAAAGCCTATACAGTGCCTGTCAGATCGCTGATCTGACACAGTGCACTGCAAAGTGTCAGATCAGCGATCTGACACTTTATAGTACACTCCCTGACAGAAGTTATGTCGCTTATCCATGTTATGTAAATAAAAGCTTATAACCTGATATTAAGTTCATCCATTGGTTGTATAAATTATTCTTTTGAAAGCTGAAATCCTCCGAAATGTGGTTTAGTTTAAGAAAATAAATTGGCATCAATGCAGAAATATTGATCATTTAATGGACACAGAATGGTCAGATTTTGGCAAGACAAAAGTTCGCCTGGTCAGTAAATGATCGGTTAATTAGTGGGTGTATATAAAAAGAAACCCAGCACCCCAGACCTTCACTTGAGCTGCAACTTGAGCTCTGACAATGTGCCAAAAATCCACCCTGCGACCAAAGCCTGGATTATCAAGAGGCTGAAGACCAGATCCACTGCAGAGGTGGCTGGCACCTTTAATGTGTCTCAGTGTCAAGTACAAAGAATTAAAAAAAGAGTAATGTCCCAGAGTGTAATGTACCACACTGGGACATTACTATAAAGAAAAAGAAATAATTTACAAAAAATCCCTAAATAAATTAAAAAAAATTACCTAATAAATTTTTTTTTGTAAATAGAAAAAAACAGTAAAAGTACACATGTTTAGTATCACAGCGTCCGTAACGGCCCTCCCTATAAAACTGTCCCACTAGTTAACTCCTTTAGTGAACCCCTTAAAAAAACAAAGCAAAAAACAATGCTTTATCATCATACCACTGAACAAAAAATGTGCAATAACGCGCAATCAAAAAGATGGATATAAAAAACCATGGTACCGCTGAAAACATCATCTTGTCCCGCAAAAAATGAGCTGCCATAAAGTGTCATTGGCGAAAAAATAAAAAAGTTATAGCTCACAGAATATAGCGATGCAAAAGTAATTATTTCTTTATATAAAATTTTTTTATTGTATAAAAGCGCCAAAACATAAAAAATGAGGTATCGCTGTCATCGTACTGACCTGAAGAATAAAACCGCTTTATCAATTTTACCACACACGGAATGGTGTAATCACTCCCCGAAAAGAAATTCATGAAATGCTGGTTTTTGTTCATTCTGCGTCCCAAAAATCGGAATAAAAAGCGATAAAAAAAGTCACGTGCCCAAAAATGGTACCAATAAAAACGTCAACTCGTCCTGCAAAAAATAAGAGCTCACATGACTCTGTGGGTCAAAATACAGAAAAATTATAGCTCTCAAAATGTGGTGATGCAAAAACTATTTTTACAATAAAAAGCGTCTTTTAGCATGTGTGATGTAGTAACCACTGAGTCCGCAAGGGGGTGCTGTGTGGATGTCCCAGGAGAAAGGATGAACGGTAGAATACGGAATGGCCGTTATGTATCCCAAAGTGGGTGGCTTTGGGATGGAGACTTATGTGTTGTTTAGCAATTATATTGCTGAGGTGTTGCTTCAATGTATAAGGGAGAAGTCTCCAGGTAACTAGAGAGATGGGCTGGCCTTGTTACCTACAAACCCACCCAGGGGTGTGTTTAAGAGTGTCATAAAAAAGTATGAGTATGGCTGTGTGTAATAGGACCTTTAGTGAGGTCATAGCCATGTGATCACCTGTGGGTGTGGTTATGGACCATATAAGGTATCTGAGGTCCGGTCACATGAGAGAGAGTGCATGGATCTGATTGGGCCATGTGGAAGGTCCCGGCAGGCCTAGGTGTAGGAAGGTGGGCTACCTTCCTGAAGACCACATGCTGAGGCTGCTGACCCGGTGAGGCCTGTGTATATTGGCTGTATGCGAGGACGGATAAGCCTCCTGTGTTTGCTGAGGCTCCATGACTGAGCCTGAAACAATGGCACTTATACTTACTTTCGCCTGAGCTAAAGGCTATTCCTTATGTTATATGCTGGTTTATGGGTTATGGATAGTGTTGAGCATTCCGATACCGCAAGTATCGGGTATCGGCCGATATTAGCGGTATCGGAATTCCGATACTTAATTCCGATACTTTTTTCATATCGGATTCCGGGATCGGAATCGGAATAGGAAGTTCCCATCATGCTATGAGCCTGCTTGCTTTGATTAAGCCAATGGGAATCCTCTGAAGTGTGGGCACATCCTGTTAGGCATGTAGGCATGTTAACTATTGGCATGGCTGTGATTGGCTGCCGAAATGATGTCATGATGCACTATAAAAGCCACCGCAGCCGCCATTTCTGGTCACTCTGCTGTGAATTCAGTTAGGGACAGGCTGCTGTAGAAGACTGTGAGGGACAGTTAGAAATAGCGATTCCACCAAACATCTAGTGCTTTACCCAGGCTACATAAACCACCACTGTAGCCTTCTTTGCCCTAGCAGCAGTGTTCACAGCTGTCTGCAAGGGCTGTGTGAGTGCAGCTCACGCTGTGGAGTGGGTCCTGCAGCCACGTCAGGCTGTAGGCCACCCAGTGTGATCACTGCTGCCTCATACATCTTTTATTTTTTGAGCTGCATTTTTTAAATAATTTCAATCTAGTGTGCTTCCATCCGTATCCATATACGTTGGTTGCAAACACTAGTAGTAGACAGCGGAGCCTTTCTGCAGCCTTTCAGTGCTAGTGTCCACTTTGCTGCACTGTTCACGGCTGTCTGAGAGGTCTCTGACTGTGTGTGAGTGCAGCTCACACTGAGTAGTGTGTCCTGCAGCTACGTCTGGTTGTAGGACGCTCAACGTGCGTCACTGCCTCACACATATTTGTCTTTGAGTGCAGCTCATTTTTTCTTCTCCTATTAGTGTGCATCCATCCGTATCCATCAACATTGGTTGGTTGCAAACACTATATAGGAGTAGATAGAGGAGCCTTTTTTTCTGGCTTGTGCCCTGCCGGCGCAGCCAGATTAGTATTACCCAATTTTTTGGGAGCCTCATCTTTTGCATTGTAGGTTACCTGCCTGCATTGTAATAGCTCCAAAAAGTTGGTGATACTATCAGTTTCAATTCTTTGTTCTCATACTTTGAGTTTGTTTCAAACAAAGAAACCACATAAAAAGTTCACCAAACACTACATTTTGAACTTGTGTAGGCCACATCAGCTCCTATTAAAGTCTAGTCCACACACACACACTTCATAAAATTAGTGTTTCTTGTACCTCTAACCAGCTGTTCAGGAATAAGCACACTAAGGCCCCCCTTTGTACTTTTTTGCCTATCTTAAGCAGTCTTGCAAGATGAAGAAGGCAGGGAGTAAGGCGCGGGGGCGTGGGCGTGGGCGTGGAGTTTCAGCAGGGAGAGGACGTGGGGATTCTGCAGGGAGAGGACGTGGGGATTCTACAGGTAGAGGACGTGGGGATTCTGGGCCTGCTGCGGGCACCAGTGGATCAGCATCCCCCAGTTTTAGCAGGCAACAGTCCTTTATGCGCAGCTTTGTAGGACCTCAACGTACCCCACTGCTGCGGGAGGAACAAATTGAAGCCGTTGTCGGATGGATGGCAGCTAACGCATCGACTTCAATTACTTCCGCATCCTCTCAGGGTCAGAGCACCGAAGAGCAACCATCTGTCTCTTCACCACCTGCCAAAGTGCCCAGGCAGTCAGAGAGACATGGACAGGAGCCATCACAGTCTCTACTTCTGTTCTCGGAATCTGTTGGCTTGGAAAGAGGGGGCCAGCCAAGCAGCATTCCTGAATGTGAAGAAGAGGGAGTATGCAGTGATGCGCAACTTCTTTGTCCCTCTGAATCTGAAGAGGCGAGTGGGCCAGTGCCTATGGTCAGCACACCTCAGTACGCATCAGATGATGACGAGACTCAGTTGCCACTTTCTGGTGCGTACGGTGCTGGCGAGACAACCCCGGAGAAGCAGCTGTTTGAAGAGGGGAGGGAAGATGATGAGGTCCTTGACCCATCATGGCGTGAGCAACAGGAAGGTGGTGGGAGCAGCTCGGAGGAAGAGATTCCCCTACCGGCCAAAACAGGAGGCAGAGGGAGGGGGAAGACTTGGTTGCCTGTACCCTCCACTTCGGCACCCGTTAGGAGCATTCCTCCTTCCAAAGGCAAACCGGGCGCTCACAAGAGTTGCAGTGCGTGGTCCTTTTTTGACACAGTTGCAGATGACATTTGCTTTGTCAAATGCAAGCTGTGTCATCAGAGAGTCAAAAGAGGGAGAAATGTCAGCAACCTCAATACCACAAATATGTGGAAACATGTGCGCACCAAGCACGAGTTGGAGTTGCAGAGACACCCTGAAGACGTAGGCCAACGTACAGCACCACCTACCACCTCTTCAGTTCGTGTTGGGCCCTCTTCCTCCAGCTCACACACTGCTGGTTCGGCTTCCTCACAGGATCGCCAAGGAAGAACCTCTGCCACTGTTGTCCGGAGACCCTGTCAGATTCCACCCATAACAGCACGTTCCCATCCATCACAGCCATCGGTAGCACAGGCATGGGATAAAAGGCGCCCTTACTCGGCAAACCATCCCCGAGCACAGTCTCTGAATGCTGGCATTGCCAAACTTCTGGCAGTTGAAATGCTGTCATTCAGGCTGGTGGACACTGACACCTTCCGGGACTTAATGGCATTGGCAGTCCCCCAATACAACGTGCCCAGCCGCTTTTATTTCAGCAGGCGAGCCGTCCCTGCCCTGCAGAAACATGTTGAGGGCAAAATAAAACATGCGCTACTAAACGCCGTTAGTAGCAAGGTCCACCTGACCACCGATGCGTGGACCAGTAACCATGGACAGGGACGATACCTTTCCCTCACTGCCCACTGGGTCAATGTTGTGGAGCCGGGTACGGATCTGGAGAGTGGCGCTGTACGTGTTCTTCCAACGCCACGGATTGCAGGACTCCAGTCTGTACACATAGACTCCTCCTCCTACTCAAGTTCCTCAGAAACAGCAGAGCAGGAGCCTGTTACGACCGATATGAGCACAGCCGTGGCCAAACGTCAACAGGCTGTACTCAAATTAATTTCTTTGGGGAATCGAAGCCACACAGCGCAGGAGCTCTGGAATGCTATCAAGCTGGAGAGCGATGTGTGGTTTGGGCCAGCGAATCTCCAGCCGGGCTTGGTAGTGTGTGACAATGGCCGAAATCTGGTGGCAGCTCTTGGCCTAGGCAACCTCACACACATCCCATGTCTGGCACATGTTCTTAACTTGGTCGTGCAGAGCTTTCTGAGGGACTATCCGGATCTTGATGCACTGTTGCACAAGGTCCGCATAGAGTGCGCTCACTTGCGACGTTCCAGCACGGCAAGATCGCGCCTCGCTGCTCTGCAGCGACGATTTGGCCTTCCGGAACATCGCATCATATGTGACCTACCCACCCGGTGGAATTCAACGTTACATATGTTGGAGCGGTTGTGTGAGCAGCAGGCAGCAGTCATGGAGTACCAGCTGCATCAGGCGCAAACAAGTCGCACTGTGCGCCGTTCACACTTCAGCACCATTGAGTGGGCCTCTATGAAGGACATCTGCCTCGTTTTGCGTGCCTTCGATGAATCCACGCGGATGGCGAGTGCAGATGATGCACTAGTCAGCATGACTGTCCCCCTTATCTGCCTGCTTCAACAAACACTGCAAGCACTAAGGGATGAGGTTTCAGAAGAGGTGGAGGATGAGGAGTCCCAAATGCCATCTGCTTCTGGACAGTCTGCGCTACGTGTTTCCTCACAAAGGCCTAGGCAGGGGACACTTTGTGAGGAGGATGAGGAGGAGTCGATGGAGGAGGAAGACATCTCTCCAGAGGAGGGAGGTACACAAACCTCTACTCAGTATGTACAGCGAGGGTGGGGTGATGCAGAGCAGGTCGAGGTCACGCCTCAAACAGGGGACAGCGGTTCTTTGGCAGTTGGGAGTCTGCAGCACATGGTTGATTTCATGCTGCAGTGCCTGAGAAACGACCGCCGCATCGCCCACATTCTCGTCTCGGCTGATTATTGGGTGTACACCCTCCTAGATCCTCGCTACCGGGACAGCGTACAAAGGCTCATACCAACGTTGAACCGGGAGCGTAAAATGCGGGAGTACGAAGAGTCACTGGTGCAGTCCATAATGTTTTCCATTCCACCCGACAGCATTGTTGCTAGTGCTTTACAAAGCAGCTCTGTGCGTCGAGGCAGTGGAGGAAACTCTGCACAAAGAGGGAGCAGAGGCAGTGCCGCAGCACAAGGCAAGACCACTATGGCCCAAATGTGGCAAAGTTTTGTGTGTCCACCACAATTGTCTACACCATCAGCGACGCGTCGAGTCAGCAGGAGGCAACGCTTCCGTCAGATGGTGTCAGACTACATGTCTTGCCCTGTCGCTGTACTCCCAGATGGCTCTTCCCCCTTCAAGTTTTGGGTCTCTAAGCTGGATACATGGCCAGAGCTTAGCCAGTATGCATTGGAGGTGCTGGCTTGCCCTGCTGCCAGTGTATTATCGGAACGTGTCTTTAGTGCCGCAGGTGGTGTACTAACAGACCGTCGCACGCGACTATCTTCCGATAATGTTGACCGGCTGACTTTTCTGAAAATGAACAAGGCCTGGATCTCCAAAGACTTTGCCATTCCTCTTACAGACTAAATTAGTGGTTGGCAACTGTATCCAGGTCTGCTGGTGTGTTCATTTTTCTACCACCTGAACTATAATCCCTGTGCTTCAACACAGCCAGTTGTCGCTCAGATGTGTCGTCTGCACAGAGAAACACACTAGCTCCTGTGTTACTGGGGTTCAGTAATGCCAGCTGATCCCCTGCTGTGTGGACGGCAGAGTCACCAGCTCCATCAACATTCAAACCACTACTGATTTTTAACCGTGCCCAACTTAGGTCTCTGGCTCCACTGTCTCTACTATTTCCCCTGACCTCCAACCCCGCCATCTACATCTCTGAAGTGGCGTCAGCACAATCTACACTTGTTCCTGTGTTCCTGTGGCTCAGTCCCATCAGTTTATCCCCTGATGTGTGTCCGGCAAGGTCTCCTGCTCTGTCCACATTCCCATAACCAGTAGTGGGAATGAGGACAGAGCTGGCGAACTTGCCGGACAAACATCAGGGGATCAACTGATGGGACTGAGCACCAGTAACACAGGAACAAGTGTAGATTGTGCTGACGCCACTTCAGAGATGTAGCTGGCGGGGTTGGAGGCCAGGGTAAATAGTAGAGACAGTGGAGCCAGAGGCCTAAGTGGAGCATGGTTAGAATCAGTAGTAGTCCACAACCTCCATAAAAACCGATGCCCATTGGCCTCTGCATGCGGCATGCGTAATCCTGGGCTCCAACAGCGTCAGTTGGTGTTCAGAAGTGTCGTCTCCACAGAGCCAAACACATTCGTTCAAGTGTTAGTGGGGTTCAGCACTGTCAGCTGTTCCCCTGCTGTGGAGATGGCAAGTCTCCTGCTGCCTTCACCTGCCAAAATCCAGTAGGCCCCAGCCTGCTCCTCGCCTAATCCTGGGCTCCAACAGCGTCAGTTGTTGTTCAGAAGTGTCGTCTCCACAGAGCCAAACACATTCGGTCAAGTGTTAGTGGGGTTCAGCACTGTCAGCTGTTCCCCTGCTGTGGAGATGGCAAGTCTCCTGCTGCATTCACCTGCCAAAATCCAGTAGGCCCCAGCCTGCTCCTCGCCTAATCCTGGGCTCCAACAGCGTCAGTTGGTGTTCAGAAGTGTCGTCTCCACAGAGCCAAACACATTCGTTCAAGTGTTAGTGGGGTTCAGCACTGTCAGCTGTTCCCCTGCTGTGGAGATGGCAAGTCTCCTGCTGCCTTCACCTGCCAAAATCCAGTAGGCCCCAGCCTGCTCCTCGCCTAATCCTGGGCTCCAACAGCGTCAGTTGGTGTTCAGAAGTGTCGTCTCCACAGAGCCAAACACATTCGTTCAAGTGTTAGTGGGGTTCAGCACTGTCAGCTGTTCCCCTGCTGTGGAGATGGCAAGTCTCCTGCTGCCTTCACCTGGCAAAATCCAGTAGGCCCCAGCATGCTCCTCGCCTAATCCTGGGCTCCAACAGCGTCAGTTGGTGTTCAGAAGTGTCGTCTCCACAGAGCCAAACACATTCGTTCAAGTGTTAGTGGGGTTCAGCACTGTCAGCTGTTCCCCTGCTGTGGAGATGGCAAGTCTCCTGCTGCATTCACCTGCCAAAATCCAGTAGGCCCCAGCCTGCTCCTCGCCTAATCCTGGGCTCCAACAACGTCAGTTGGTGTTCAGAAGTGTCGTCTCCACAGAGCCAAACACATTCGTTCAAGTGTTAGTGGGGTTCAGCACTGTCAGCTGTTCCCCTGCTGTGGAGATGGCAAGTCTCCTGCTGCATTCACCTGCCAAAATCCAGTAGGCCCCAGCCTGCTCCTCGCCTAATCCTGGGCTCCAACAACGTCAGTTGGTGTTCAGAAGTGTCGTCTCCACAGAGCCAAACACATTCGTTCAAGTGTTAGTGGGGTTCAGCACTGTCAGCTGTTCCCCTGCTGTGGAGATGGCAAGTCTCCTGCTGCATTCACCTGCCAAAATCCAGTAGGCCCCAGCCTGCTCCTCGCCTAATCCTGGGCTCCAACAGCGTCAGTTGGTGTTCAGAAGTGTCGTCTCCACAGAGCCAAACACATTCGTTCAAGTGTTAGTGGGGTTCAGCACTGTCAGCTGTTCCCCTGCTGTGGAGATGACAAGTCTCCTGCTGCATTCACCTGCCAAAATCCAGTAGGCCCCAGCCTGCTCCTCGCCTAATCCTGGGCTCCAACAACGTCAGTTGGTGTTCAGAAGTGTCGTCTCCACAGAGCCAAACACATTCGTTCAAGTGTTAGTGGGGTTCAGCACTGCCAGCTGTTCCCCTGCTGTGGAGATGGCAGTCTCTCCTGCTGTCTCCGCATTACAAAGACAGTAGGCCTCTGCCTACACCCTCCTATTTCCTGGGCTTCAACACAGCCAGTTGTAGCTCGGAAGTGCCGTCCACACGGAAAGAGACACTTGCTCCCGTGTCTCAGTGGGGTTCAGTAACGTCAGCTGATCCCCTGCTTTGTGGATGGCAGTCTCTCCTGCTGTCACCTCTTTCAAAATACAGTAGGCCTCTGCCTACACCCTCCTATTTCCTGGGCTTCAACACAGCCAGTTGTAGTTCGGAAGTGCCGTCCACACGGAAAGAGACACTTGCTCCCGTGTCTCAGTGGGGTTCAGTAACGTCAGCTGATCCCCTGCTTTGTGGATAGCAGTCTCTCCTGCTGTCACCTCTTTCAAAATACAGTAGGCCTCTGCCTACACCCTCCTATTTCCTGGGCTTCAACACAGCCAGTTGTAGTTCGGAAGTGCCGTCCACACGGAAAGAGACACTTGCTCCCGTGTCTCAGTGGGGTTCAGTAACGTCAGCTGATCCCCTGCTGTGTGGATGGCAGTCTCTCCTGCTGTCACCTCATTCAAAATACAGTAGGCCTCTGCCTACACCCTCCTATTTCCTGGGCTTCAACACAGCCAGTTGTAGTTCGGAAGTGCCGTCCACACGGAAAGAGACACTTGCTCCCGTGTCTCAGTGGGGTTCAGTAACGTCAGCTGATCCCCTGCTTTGTGGATGGCAGTCTCTCCTGCTGTCACCTCATTCAAAATACAGTAGGCCTCTGCCTACACCCTCCTATTTCCTGGGCTTCAACACAGCCAGTTGTAGTTCGGAAGTGCCGTCCACACGGAAAGAGACACTTGCTCCCGTGTCTCAGTGGGGTTCAGTAACGTCAGCTGATCCCCTGCTTTGTGGATGGCAGTCTCTCCTGCTGTCACCTCATTCAAAATACAGTAGGCCTCTGCCTACACCCTCCTATTTCCTGGGCTTCAACACAGCCAGTTGTAGTTCGGAAGTGCCGTCCACACGGAAAGAGACACTTGCTCCCGTGTCTCAGTGGGGTTCAGTAACGTAAGCTGATCCCCTGCTTTGTGGATGGCAGTCTCTCCTGCTGTCACCTCTTTCAAAATACAGTAGGCCTCTGCCTACACCCTCCTATTTCCTGGGCTTCAACACAGCCAGTTGTAGTTCGGAAGTGCCGTCCACACGGAAAGAGACACTTGCTCCCGTGTCTCAGTGGGGTTCAGTAACGTCAGCTGATCCCCTGCTGTGTGGATGGCAGTCTCTCCTGCTGTCACCTCTTTCAAAATACAGTAGGCCTCTGCCTACACCCTCCTATTTCCTGGTCTTCAACACAGCCAGTTGTAGTTCGGAAGTGCCGTCCACACGGAAAGAGACACTTGCTCCCGTGTCTCAGTGGGGTTCAGTAACGTCAGCTGATCCCCTGCTGTGTGGATGGCAGTCTCTCCTGCTGTCACCTCATTCAAAATACAGTAGGCCTCTGCCTACACCATCCTATTTCCTGGGCTTCAACACAGCCAGTTGTAGTTCGGAAGTGCCGTCCACACGGAAAGAGACACTTGCTCCCGTGTCTCAGTGGGGTTCAGTAACGTCAGCTGATCCCCTGCTTTGTGGATGGCAGTCTCTCCTGCTGTCACCTCTTTCAAAATACAGTAGGCCTCTGCCTACACCCTCCTATTTCCTGGGCTTCAACACAGCCAGTTGTAGTTCGGAAGTGCCGTCCACACGGAAAGAGACACTTGCTCCCGTGTCTCAGTGGGGTTCAGTAACGTCAGCTGATCCCCTGCTGTGTGGATGTCAGTCTCTCCTGCTGTCACCTCTTTCAAAATACAGTAGGCCTCTGCCTACACCCTCCTATTTCCTGGGCTTCAACACAGCCAGTTGTAGTTCGGAAGTGCCGTCCACACGGAAAGATACACTTGCTCCCGTGTCTCAGTGGGGTTCAGTAACGTCAGCTGATCCCCTGCTGTGTGGATGGCAGTCTCTCCTGCTGTCACCTCATTCAAAATACAGTAGGCCTCTGCCTACACCATCCTATTTCCTGGGCTTCAACACAGCCAGTTGTAGTTCGGAAGTGCCGTCCACACGGAAAGAGACACTTGCTCCCGTGTCTCAGTGGGGTTCAGTAACGTCAGCTGATCCCCTGCTGTGTGGATGGCAGTCTCTCCTGCTGTCACCTTATTCAAAATACAGTAGGCCTCTGCCTACACCCTCCTATTTCCTGGGCTTCAACACAGCCAGTTGTAGTTCGGAAGTGCCGTCCACACGGAAAGAGACACTTGCTCCCGTGTCTCAGTGGGGTTCAGTAACGTCAGCTGATCCCCTGCTGTGTGGATGGCAGTCTCTCCTGCTGTCACCTTATTCAAAATACAGTAGGCCTCTGCCTACACCCTCCTATTTCCTGGGCTTCAACACAGCCAGTTGTAGTTCGGAAGTGCCGTCCACACGGAAAGAGACACTTGCTCCCGTGTCTCAGTGGGGTTCAGTAATGTCAGCTGATCCCCTGCTGTGTGGATGGCAGTCTCTCCTGCTGTCACCTTATTCAAAATACAGTAGGCCTCTGCCTACACCCTCCTATTTCCTGGGCTTCAACACAGCCAGTTGTAGTTCGGAAGTGCCGTCCACACGGAAAGAGACACTTGCTCCCGTGTCTCAGTGGGGTTCAGTAACGTCAGCTGATCCCCTGCTGTGTGGATGGCAGTCTCTCCTGCTGTCACCTTATTCAAAATACAGTAGGCCTCTGCCTACACCCTCCTATTTCCTGGGCTTCAACACAGCCAGTTGTAGTTCGGAAGTGCCGTCCACACGGAAAGAGACACTTGCTCCCGTGTCTCAGTGGGGTTCAGTAACGTCAGTTGATCCCCTGCTTTGTGGATGGCAGTCTCTCCTGCTGTCACCTCTTTCAAAATACAGTAGGCCTCTGCCTACACCCTCCTATTTCCTGGGCTTCAACACAGCCAGTTGTAGTTCGGAAGTGCCGTCCACACGGAAAGAGACACTTGCTCCCGTGTCTCAGTGGGGTTCAGTAACGTCAGCTGATCCCCTGCTGTGTAGATGGCAAAGTCTCCTGCTGCCTACACAGTCATACCACTACTGATTTTTAACCGTGCTCCAATTAGGCCTGTGGCTCCACTGTCTCTCGTATTTCCCCTGTCCTCCAACCCCGCCAGTTACAGCTCCGAAGTGGCGTCTGCACAATCCACACTTGTTCCTGTGTTACAGGTGTTCAGTCCGGTCAGTTAATCCCCTGATGTGTGTCCGGCAATGTCGCCTGCTCTGTCCACATTCCCATTATGGGAATGTGGACAGAGCAGGCGACATTGCCGGACACACATCAGGGGATTAACTGACCGGACTGAACACCTGTAACACAGGAACAAGTGTGGATTGTGCAGACGCCACTTCGGAGCTGTAACTGGCGGGGTTGGAGGACAGGGGAAATACGAAAATCAGTGAAGCCACAGGCCTAAGTGGAGCTTGGTTCAAATTAGTAGTCTACAACCGATCTTAAAATTTCTTCAATGCAGCCTCAGCCTGCTCCGTGCTTGTCCCTGGGCTTCAACACAGCCAGTTGTTGCTCGGAAGTGCCGTCTTCACAGAGTAAAACACTAGCTCCTGTGTTTGTGGGGTTCAGTAACGTCAGCTGTTCCCCTGCTGTTTTGATGGCAATCTGTCCTGCTGCCTCCCAATTGACAGCACATCAGGCCTCAGCCTGCTAAGTGCTTGTCCTGGGCTCCAACATCGCCAGTTGCTGCTCATAACTGACTTTGGCACGGGTACTCCCTCCTGCCCAGCTTGGTTCCAGCCCTGCCTGCTGTTTCCGGGAAGTGTCAATGTCAGTTTGCCACCCCAAGTTGCCATGTCGTGTTGCGGTTGGGTTAGCCGAGGCTAGGGTGCCAGCAGTTTAGGTGCTTCCTATGTGGACTGCGGGTTCTGGTAAGAAAGGCTTGTTCCATAGTGCCAGTAGGACAAGCACCCCCTGTAGGACTGTGTGATTCGGTAACTGCGGCCAGCTTGCGGCATGCCAACTTTGCTTTTCAGGGGTAACTTCTGATACCCCTCCGTGTTCCAGCACCGTCAGCTGGTTCTCGTCAGAGCCTTTGGCCTAGGTGCCTCCATCTCGGTATCCGAGTTCCGGCAACGTCTGCTGGTCCTTGGTAGTGCTTTGTAGCACAGGTACCTCCTGCTTAGTAACCGTGTTCCAGCACCGTCAGCTGGTCCTCGGTTGTGCCATTGGCTCTTATTCCTTCTGCTGCCCCTCCGGGTGCCAGCACTGTCAGCTGGTCCTCGCTATTTCCATTTGCTCTTGCAGCTTATGCTACCCCTCCGGGTTCCTGCACCGTCAGCTGGTTCTCGGCAGAGCCTTTGGCCTAGGTGCCTCCATCTCGGTATCCGAGTTCCGGCAACGTCTGCTGGTCCTTGGTAGTGCTTTGTAGCACAGGTACCTCCTGCTTAGTAACCGGGTTCCAGCACCGTCAGCTGGTCCTTGGTTGTGCCATTGGCTCTTATTCCTTCTGCTGCCCCTCCGGGTGCCAGCACTGTCAGCTGGTCCTCGCTATTTCCATTTGCTCTTGCAGCTTATGCTACCCCTCCGGGTTCCAGCACCGTCAGCTGGTTCTCGTCAGAGCCTTTGGCCTAGGTGCCTCCATCTCGGTATCCGAGTTCCGGCAACGTCTGCTGGTCCTTGGTAGTGCTTTGTAGCACAGGTACCTCCTGCTTAGTAACCGGGTTCCAGCACCGTCAGCTGGTCCTCGGTAGTGCCATTGGCTCTTGTTCCTTCTGCTGCCCCTCCCGGTGCCAGTACCGTCAGCTGGTTCAAGAGGACAAAGAACAGGAAGACAACCACCAAGATGCAGAACAACAAGAGAGAGAAGACCAAGAAGCATAAAAAAAACAAAGCAGAAGAACATTAAGCATAAGACTAATACTCTGAGCAAATGATATTATCTTATTTATAAGCAGAAGAAGACTAAGCAGTGTATGGGGGTGAGTCCGTTCCTCCTCGTGGTGCCCCTGGAAAAGGCCTGCTGCTGCAGGCCAAACTGAACGCGGACAAATCCTGTTGTAAATCTTTTGTGACAGGCAGAACGGAAGGTGTAAACTTCTAACTTTTCCAGATAACAACTACAGGAATGCCTGACACAAACAAGAATATGATGAAGAAGAATAGGAAGAAGATGAAGAAGTTGAATATGTAGAATAATAATTGTTGAATAAGAAGAATATGAAGAATGTAAGAAAAGGAAGAAGAAGAAGAAGAATGTAAAAAAAGGAAGTAGAAGAATTTAAAAAAGGAAGAAGAAGAATGTAAAAAAAGGAATAAGAAGAAGAATGTAAAAAAAGGAAGAAGAAGAATGTAAAAAAAGGAAGTAGAAGAATGTAAAAAAAGGAGGAAGAAGAAGAAGAAGAATGTAAAAAAAGGAATAAGAAGAAGAAGAAGGTAAAAAAAGGAAGAAGAATAAGAAAGAAGAAAGAAGAAGAAGACATACATGTCTGGCAAAATATAAATGAGGCTAACATAGTCAATATCTTTGTAACTCCTAACATCTTTAAAAAAAAAGTTTAATTCCTGCTATTCCATTTGATTGGGCTAAACCTCTATGGCTTTAATGTCTCCTCCACCTCCCACAATACATTCTACATTATTCTTAGTTGTTTTTCTTCATGTAGAATTAACCTACAAGGAAAGAAAGGTTTTTTTTTAATTCCGATATTTTGGCCCCATTGACTTGCATTGGTTCCCGGTATCGGAATCGGCGATACCGATACTTTTTTTTAAGATCGGCCGATCCATTCCGATCCGATATTTTCAAGTATCGGCTGGTATCGCTCAACTCTAGTTATGGAGCAATAAACCCTATGAACTTTTAAAGGAACGTGCCTCCTGATTGTCTCCCGTTGCTCCTGAGCGAGTTGAATCCCTACACATGTGACAGCTGCCAAACATAAAAACCAGCCATATATAGTAAATCAAACCCCCCTTTATCACCCCCTTAGTTAGGGAAAAATAATAAAATTAAAAAAAGTATTTATTTCCATTTTCCCATTAGGGTTAGGGCTAGGGATAAGGCTAGGGTTAGGGCTGAGATTAGGATTAGGGGTGTGTTGGGGTTAGGGTTGGAGATAGAATTGGGGGGGTTCCACTGTTTAGGCACATCAGGGGCTCTCCAAAAGCAACATGGCATCTGATCTCAATTCCAGTCAATTCTGCGTTGAAAAAGTCAAACAGTGCTCCTTCCCTTCCAAGCTCTGCCATGCACCCAAACAGGTTTTACCCCCACATATGGGGTATCAGCCTACTAAGGACAAATTGCACAACTTTTGGGGTCCAATTTCTCCTGTTATCCTTGGAAAAATAAACAATTGGGGGCAAAAATATGATTTTTATGAAAAAAAATATGATTTTTTTATTTTCACAGCTCTGCGTTATAAACTTCTGTGAAGCACTTGGGGGTTTAAAGTGCTCACCACACATCTAGATAAGTTCCTTATGGGGTCTAGTTTCCAAAATGGAGTAACTTGTGGGGGGTTTCCACTGTTTAGGCACATCAGGGGCTCTCCAAACGTGACATGACTCCCGCAGACCATTCCATCAATGTCTGCATTCCAGAACATCACTACTTCCCTTCTGAGCCCTGACATGTGCCGATACAGTAGTTTTCTACCACATATGGTGTATCAGCATACTCAGGACAAATTGGACAACAACATTTGGGATCCAATTTCTCCTTATACCCTTGAGAAAATAAAAAAATTGGGGACTAAAAGATCATGCTTGTGGAAAAAATATGATCTTTTTTATTTTCACGCCCGGGAGTTATAAACTTCTGTGAAGCACTTGGGAGTTCAAAGTGCTCACCACACATCTAGATAAGTTCCCTTGAGGGTCTAGTTTCCAAAAATTGGGTCACTTGTGGGGGATTTCCACTGTCCAAGCACATCAGGGGCTCTCCAAACGCAACATGGCGCCCGATCTCAATTCCAGCCAATTTTGGGTCAAACGGCGCTCCTTCCCTTCCAACCTCTGCCTTGCGCCCAAACAGTGGTTTACCCCAACATATGGGGTATCAGCATACTCAGGACAAATTTCACAATAACAATTGGGGTCCTGTTTCCCTTGGGAAAATAACAATTGGGGGTGAAAAGATCATTTTTGTGCAAAAATGTGATTTTTTAAATTTTACGGCTGTACATTATCAACTTCTGTGAAGCCCTTGGGGGTTCAAAGCTCTCACCACATATCTAGTTACGTTCCTTAGGGGGGTCTAGGTTCCAAAATGCGGTCACTTGTGGGGGGTTTCCACTGTTTAGGAACATCAGGGGCTCTCCAAACGTGACATGGCGTCCGATCTCAATTCCAGCCAATTTTTCATTGAAAAAGTCAAACAGCACTCCTTCTCTTCCGAGCTCTGCCATGCGCCGAAACAGTAGTTCCCCCCACATATCAAGTATCAGCATACTCAGGGCAAATTGCACAATAACTTTTGCAGTCCAATTTCTCCTGTTACCCTTGGTAAAATAAAAAAAATTGGACCTGAATTAAATTTTTTGTGAAAAAAAGTTAAATGTTCATCTTTTTTTAAACATTCAAAAAATTCCTGTGAAGCACCTCAAGGGTTAATGAACTTCTTGAATGTGGTTTTGAGTACCGTCAGAGGTGCAGTTTTTAGAATGGTATCACTTTTGGGTATTTTCTATCATATAGACCCCTCAAAGTGACTTCAAATGTGATGTGGACCCTAAAAAAAATGGTGCTGTAAAAATGAGAAATCGCTGGTCATCTTTTAACCCTTATAACTTCCTAACAAAAAAAATTTTGGCTCCCAAATTGTGCTTATGTAAAGTAAACATGTGGGAAATGTTACTTATTAAGTTTGTGTGCCATATCTCTGTGATTTAAGGGCATAAAAATTCAAAGTTGGGAAATTTCAAAATGTTCAAAATTTTCGCCAAATTTCTGTTTTTTTCACAAATAAACGCAAGTTATATGAATGAAATTTTACTACTAACATGAAGTACAATATGTCATGAGAAAAAAAAATGTCAGAATCACCGGGACCCACAATTTGAGCTTTTAGCTTCTTTCCAAGAAGAGTGCCTCTTAATGGGACCATTAAATCCCTTTACATACTGTATAGAGATAAGATTTGTACCACTATTCATAATACAGAGTGAGACTGCCAGAAATTCTTATTTGTGAATATTAACTCTCTTCGAGTGTGAAAATCAATGGTGCAAGAAGCATCATATAACATATATCAGAATAAAAACACTGTAAATCAACATCTCAAAAATCACAACCAAAAACAACCAAACCCATATTCTTCTCAGATGATCCTGTAACAAGGTCTGGGAACAAACAAGACACATTTCCAATGGACCTCTGTGACGTATCGCACAGGAGAAGGGGGTGTCGACTTCGCTCAACTTGGGGGAGGGGAGAGAAAGACACAGAAGGGATCGACTCTCTGGTACCACCACTTGCCCCAGGTCAGACAGGGAACTGCACCAAGGGCAAATAGTCACCGGAAAGGCTTCCCTTATAGGTACGAGTTAATGAGGCACTCCCAGTAAGGGGGGATATATATCACCCGTCCAAGCTGGGGATATGTATATAAACCTCCCGGCCGTTACTGCCAGAGTTCCTCACTAAAACAGTACAGTTTGCTGCCACCAGTTCCTCATTCGAAATAAGCCTCATCCGACAGCAGGCTTATATCAAGTCTGAAACCAACCCAGGTAGCATATAATAACCAGTGGAGGTGTGTGGATTCGTGTATTGAGATAAAAGAGCAGCCCAAGATTAATTTTTTATTTATTCGCCGAAAAGGCGCACTTGAAATATACAGGTATATATTTACAAGAACAATATACAGGTATACAGTCAAGAGTGTAGTACAAGGATAGGGTATAGATAAGTTGCAATTACCGTGTTATGTAGAATGTGACCACAGGGAGGTGCTCATGGATCACAGGTCCATATCTTAGTTATGTGGTTTTCGCGGCTGCATCTGATAACGGATATCCTGCCTGTAGGAAACTAAGTCCAAAATGAGGGGCTGCCTTATATCTCCTAGGCTGTTTCCTCCCACACTTTGTGCCCACCCTGGGCTTGTTGTTATGATTCGGTCACCGAGGAGGATTACCAGGGAATCAGCTAAGCAACCAGGAAACCAGAAAGATTGGCAACTTAGTAGATTGCAGACCCCTAAACCTAACAACACAACTAGCATTAGCCGTGGGATGTGCCTATAATGCCCTAGATGCCTTGGCACAGCCAAAGAGTTAACTAAGTTCAAAGCAAGAGGGGGAAAGCTATTCTGCCCCGGAGTAGAACCCCAAAGGAATAGATAGCCCCCAAACATATATTGTCAGTGAGACAAGATGAGGCACAAACACAGGCAGAAAATAGAGTGAGCAAATGATGGGGCCCAAACTGCCTAGATAGGACAGGACAGAAAAGATACTGTCTGCAATCATGCAAAAACCCTAAAAATCCAACACATTTGATATACAAAAACACTGAGGCCACATGACCTCTCCCCCACTAGATCAGCATTCTGGTGTGATCTGGAAGCAAAGCAAAAGATACTAATACAACAGGGAATTAGCAATACTGAGCAGAATGACATAAGTTGTGACATATGAGCAGGGTCCAGCACAAATCTCAGCAGGGAATAATGCTGAACCCACACAGCAAAGCAGAAAACAGAGAAAGGCAAAAACTGTATCAAATGCAAAAGATTCCTGCAAACAAATAACTTTTCTGAATGATGCAAGACCAAGGAGGGGAAAAAGCAGACTTCACAATGCACAGGAAGAGAAACCAAATCACCAGCAGCAACTGAAGGAAGCTTGCTCACTTAAATCCTCCCAGTCTGTAACCCCTGACTTCCAATCATCATCTTCAGGTGATAGACTTCTGTCAATAAGACCAGCTCCACTACATCAACCACAGAGGGAGCCCTGACTCAGAAGTCAGATCAAGAGAGTTCACAACAGCTTGTGCTTCCTCTCTTCTCCCATCAATGAAATTATGATTTTCTGTCTTGAACCATGGAGGCTCATAACTTTCCGCCCGAAGCTCTGAATGGACTGGCAGTGGTGCCGCTGGATTCTCCTGGGTTTTATCTGTGCTTAGAGACTAAATATGCCTACCGTATGTAATTCCTGGTAGCTATGCTTTATAGTTCAATAACACATAGTGCTACAGGTGGCTGCCAGGCACGGGCATGTGGGGGAAGGAATGC
Source organism: Dendrobates tinctorius (assembly GCF_039654945.1). Taxonomy (NCBI): domain Eukaryota; kingdom Metazoa; phylum Chordata; class Amphibia; order Anura; family Dendrobatidae; genus Dendrobates; species Dendrobates tinctorius. The sequence goes on from NW_027361676.1 coordinate 33,251,676, forward strand.
TGATTCCGATTATGTGCTTGGCTAGTCTCAGAGATATTGTATTCTGTTATTATAGGTCATAGGTCCAGATTCAATACCTCAGACCTGCTGTGACCTGTAGTGCCTGAGTTACACAAAAGGAATTTAGTTTGGCTGTGTCAGCACTAGAACTCACACACTTGTGCTAATTGGTGGCCACAGAGCTTCACAGAGCACTGGAGTTTTAAATTAAAGTAAAACATTGCATTGCTTTTCATGGCCTTGGAGAATGCATGCAAAGGGAGGGGGCAGAGTGATCTCAAGCAAGTATTTTTGGGACAAACTTTATCTTGAAGGGAAATGCTATCAGAAATCAAAATGATATCAATTTCCCATATCTCACCCTTATCTTAGAAGAGGGGGAAAACTACAAGATAAAAGTAAGTCAGAAGACATCAATATCAAACAAAAGATGCCATAACAATCTTTTTAGAAGCCCATTAAATTCTATAATCCAGGGTAAGGGTTGTTTTACACTTGCCGTGGTTTTGCAGCCCGTTTTTGTGTCCCTAATAGAGCTATCACGACCGGGACTTGAAAGAGCAGGCCTGCGCACAGATTTCAAGGAGCAAGACTTGATATGTAAGTACTCAACACATGACATGATATACTTGTTGTTTACAATTTAAAAAGTGTAAAATAGAGTTATGTTTTTTCTTCCACTACAGTGACATACATTAAGATCAAGTGGGAATCTCCAAGGGACCAAATAAAAAGAGAAATAAAGGCCAAAGCTGAGAGAGAGAGTTCTGGAGAGGCTGGTGGTAAAGAAAAGAAACCCCACAGATTTACTAAACAGCTTCAATTTCTGCTTCCTGTCCTTGACATGTGTGAGTAAATTTACATACATATATATGTATCCTCCATGTTGATGTTTGTTGTCTAGCTACTTAAATTGTCTGTTCTAATTTTCAGAACTGAAGAAAGTCTACTGGCAGAGTCCACACAATCAAAGCAGCAGCAGTCAAGCAGCAGTGGTGCAAGTACTTCTTTTGATTCAAGCTAACAAGGCATCATTGCAGACGAGAGCTCGGAATGTCCTGCAGAAAGGGTGGTCACTGTAGACATTACGTCGCAGAAAAAGCACAAGTGGAGAGCTGCTGCTGCTGCTACTGCTTCTGCTGCTCCCCTTGAAAAGGGCAAGAAATCCTTGAGTTTTTAAGGAAAAAAAACAGAAGGCCCAGAGAAGGAGCTATTAAGGAGCTTCAGCCCCTATTTTCGCAAAGTGCTCCCGGAAAACAAGAAGAGCTGTATTAGCATGATCAACAGTGTAATATATATATGTTCTCACGAACACCATCCGATTGATTTGGAGGAGGCTATTGATAGGTTTAAGTAGTCAACGAGGCGTACAGTATGCAATTTGCAATTCTTTTTTGCAGCGTCAGGCTAGTACAAATCTGCCACAGTCTTCCGGGGGCACATTGCAGTTTCAGGGCTCATCTAGTCTTTTAAGCACTCCTAAATCTTCTGAGCATTCCCAGGCGGGGATGCTTGACCACAACATCCCCAACTTCCTTAACATGTGAATTTGGAACATGTCCTGTTTTTCTCACAAATGCCAAATTCATTTTTTTTTCTTTTTTTAAGGCCAATATGTTTTTTTTTTAAATATATATGTTGTTAAATAAAATTTAGCAAACAAACTTTGTAAGAATCAGTAAGTCCAGCCATTAGTCCACATCTTGTGTAGCAGACTGAGACTTTTTTAGTTCTCTACTGTAGTTTCAGTGTGCCACACAAGATCAGAAATAATGATAATAGTAGAGTAGATAAAATTGGACTAGTGACTAGTGTTGAGCATTCCGATACCGCAAGTATCGGGTATCGGCCGATACTTGCTGTATCGGAATTCCGATACCGACTTCCGATATTTTTTCAATATCGGAATTCGGCATCGGAATCGGAAGTTCAAAGTTGATTGACAGCCTGACGTCATCATGATGCGCGGTGTGTGCGCATCATGATGCGCCGTCATTTCGGGCCTTCCGGGGGTCTCTGCCGGCCTGCCGGGGGGCTGTGTGGACTGCCCGGGGTCTGTACCGGCCTGCCGGGGGGGCTGTGCCGGCCTGCCGGTGGTCTGTGCACCCTGCGGGGGTCTGTACCGGCCTGCCGGGGGGCTGTGCCGGCCTGCCGGTGGTCTGTGCACCCTGCGGGGGTCTGTACCGGCCTGCCGGGGGGCTGTGCCGGCCTGCCGGTGGTCTGTGCACCCTGTGGGGGTCTGTACCGGCCTGCCGGGGGGCTGTGCCGGCCTGCCGGGTGGCTGTGCTGATGTCCGGGGGTCTGTGCAAGCATCGTCCGATGGGACTACAAGTCCCATCTGGCGATGCCTGCTACCATGACAGTGATTGACACATTAGCCAATGATGGGACAGTAGTAGTCCCATCATCCGGCTAATGTGTTAAATGTTAAAAAAAAAAAAAAAAAAATACTACATACATACTACATGCATGCTACATACATACTACATGCTACATACATACTACATACATACTACATACATACTACATACATACCACATATATACTACATACATACTACATACATGCTACATACATGCTACATACTGCATGCTACATACATACTACATACATACTACATGCATGCTACATACTACATACATGCTACATACATACTACATGCTACATACATACCACATATATACTACATACATGCTACATGCTACATACATACTACATACATACTACATACATGCTACATGCTACATACATACTACATATATACTACATGCATGCTACATACATACTACATATATACTACATGCATGCTACATACATACTGCATGCTACATGCATGCTACATACATACTACATACATACTACATGCTACATACATACCACATATATACTACATACATACAATACATTCATACAATACATACATACATAGACATACAGTACATATAACATAGAGTAACATACTTACCAATACTTGTCACATTGTTCCCCGAAGCCATTGTCTTTTCTGGAATAAATATTAACATAACAAACCACAAAAATACTCACCCACGATCCGAAGCAGTCCACGAGTGTGTCCCACGACGATCTTGGGTAGAGAACTGCAGCATCAGATGATGCTGCCGTTCTCTACGGGCTGCAGGAATCCAATGACGGAAGGTAGGTATCCTTCCGCACTGTATTCCTCCACCACTTAAAAAAAAAAAAAGTCCCTAGTCTCACTTTATGCCATTGCTGCGTGGGAAATTCCCACACAGCAATGGCATAAAGTGAGACTAGGGACTTTTTTTTTTTTAAGTGGCGGAGGAATACAGTGCGGAAGGATACCTACCTTCCGTCATTGGATTCCTGCAGCCCGTAGAGAACGGCAGCATCATCTGATGCTGCAGTTCTCTACCCAAGATCGTCGTGGGACACACTCGTGGACTGCTTCGGATCGTGGGTGAGTATTTTTGTGGTTTGTTATGTTAATATTTATTCCGGAAAAGACAATGGCTTTGGGGAACAATGTGACAAGTATTGGTAAGTATGTTACTCTATGTTATATGTACTGTATGTCTATGTATGTATTGTATGAATGTATTGTATGTATGTAGTATATACAGTATGTGGTATGTATGTAGCATGTAGTATGTATGTAGTATGTATGTAGCATGCATGTAGCATGCAGTATGTATGTAGCATGCATGTAGTATATATGTAGTATGTATGTAGCATGCATGTAGTATATATGTAGTATGTATGTAGCATGTAGCATGTATGTAGTATGTATGTAGTATGTATGTAGCATGTAGCATGTATGTAGTATATATGTGGTATGTATGTAGCATGTAGTATGTATGTAGTATGTATGTAGTATGCATGTAGCATGTAGCATGTATGTAGTATATATGTGGTATGTATGTAGCATGTAGTATGTATGTAGCATGCATGTAGTATGTATGTAGCATGCATGTAGTATGTATGTAGTATGTATGTAGTATGTATGTAGCATGCATGTAGTATGTATGTAGTATGTATGTAGTATGTATGTGGTATGTATGTAGTATGTATGTAGCATGCATGTAGCATGCATGTAGCATGCATGTAGCATGCATGTAGTATGTATGTAGTATGTATGTAGCATGCAGTATGTATGTAGCATGCATGTAGCATGCATGTAGTATGTATGTAGTATGTATGTAGTATGTATGTAGCATGCAGTATGTATGTAGTATGTATGTAGCATGCATGTAGCATATATGTAGTATGTATGTAGCATGTAGTATGTATGTAGCATGCATGTAGTATATATGTAGTATGTATGTAGCATGTAGTATGTATGTAGCATGTAGTATGTATGTAGCATGTAGCATGTATGTAGCATGCATGTAGTATGTATGTAGTATTTTTTTTTTTTTTTTTTTACATTCAACACATTAGCCGGATGATGGGACTACTACTGTCCCATCATTGGCTAATGTGTCAATCACTGTCATGGTAGCAGGCATCGCCCGATGGGACTTGTAGTCCCATCGGACGATGCCTGCACAGACCCCCGAAGCCTGCACAGACCCCCGAAGCCTGCACAGACCACCGGCAGGCCGGCACAGCCCCCCGGCAGGCCGGCACAGCCCCCCGGAGCCTGCACAGACCACCGGCAGGCCGGCACAGCCCCCCGGCAGGCCGGCACAGCCCACCGGAGCCTGCACAGACCACCGGCAGGCCGGCACAGCCCCCCGGCAGGCCGGCACAGACCACCGGAGCCTGCACAGACCCCCTGGCAGGCCGGCACAGCCCCCCGAAAGGCCCGTACAGACCCCAGAGAGGCTGTACAAGGCAAAAACAGGGTTTTTCTTATTCCGATACCGGAAGTCCCATAGACTTGAATGGGACTTCCGGTATCGGAATCGGTGATACCGATACTTTTTTTAAAGATCGGCAGATCCATTCCGATCCGATACTTTGAAGTATCGGACGGTATCGCTCAACTCTACTAGTGACATGTGAACTGAGTGACATCAGTTTCCAAGTCTGTAGGCACATAGCTGCATACAGGCTGGAAGCAAAAATGTCTGTAGCAAAAAAAAAAACATCAATTTTGCAGATGATAAAAACACTGATTTCCTTGTGTGTTTTTCAAAATGTACAGGGAAATCAGCGGGCACAATTCACACTTTGGGTCGTAATAATCATTTGATGAATGGCCGCCTGCTTCCAGGAGACGGCTCTCTGGGAAGACACAAAATAATTTGCAAAAACCTCTCGAATTGCAATTGCAGCTGCAGCAGGGCGACCAAAATTAACTTGCTGATTCGAGGTGTTGATAGTAGTGTTGAGCGACTTTTGGTTTTTTAGGGTCGAGTTTCATTTCATGAAACCCGATTTTTCCAAAAGTCGGGTCGAGCAAAATCGGCCGACTATAGGGAAAAGTCGGGGTCGTCCCGAAACACGAAACCCAATGTAAGTCAATGGAGAATTAAAGTCGGCAGTGAGAGGAGGACAGGAAACACACCAACTGTGCCCATTTGAATGCCAAAAGCATAAATTCTTGTTTCTGAAGCTTGTCAACCTTAATTAACTTCATAATACTAGTTACGCACTGAAAAATGGGGGTTATTTGGCTACAGTTGTGGGGGGGAGGGCTGGCTCCAGGTTTTCGTGGGCCCAGGGCCAAAGAGCGCCCCTTTAACACATACCACAACTCACGATGCTCCGATACGGCAGAGAAATAGCAGTATAGTACAATGAAAAATACTTCACTTCTTACATCTCATGACTGATATCCATTTTAAATTCTCCAATACCTCCAAAAATGGACAGTATATAACTCCATACAGTATTATGGCCAGCACTTAGTGCGCTATACAGAGTAATGAGGCCCATATATTTCTCCATACGGAATCATTATTCCCATATAATGTTTCAAACCGTATATGATGAGCTCCACATAATGCTACAGTATATGTTGGTCCCAATGGATGAAGCTCCACTGTCTTATGGGCCCAAATAATGCTCCATATATAATGGGCCCCATTTCTACTGCTCTAGTGTATAATGGGCCCTGTAAATGCTGCTCCAGTGTCTGATGTCCACCTTTGGAATGCTCCAGTGTATGGTGGGCCCCATATATCATTCACCAGAGTATAGTGCTCCCCAAAAATTGCTGTCCCAACATTGAAAACAATTACATAAGTCTCCTTGCTAGGACTCCTTGTCGTCCCCATCTTCCATCTCACTGCACTTGGCTGTTTAGGCCCTCCCACCGGCAGAGACACTTTTGCGCACTATGCGGTGCCCTGTGCCAGTGCCATCGCCCATGAGTATGCCCCCCACCTGCTCAAGGAACCTGCACTTTCATCTGCACCTTCCTCTTTGTTACCGTGTAAGGTGGTATAGTATGCGGGAAGGGGAACCTGAGTTTCCTCTGGGTCAGATTCTGGCTGTGTAGAGTGCAAGGGGAATGTAGTGGTCTGGGTCAATGTACCAGCAGCATCATCCAGCAGTGGCTGGGCCTCAGTGCACTTGTGGCGTCCCCAAGAGTACGGTCGCCACCGTGGCATTGCCTTTCTCCTAGGCAGTGTGTTGTCAAGCTTGGGAGTAACGAAGGATCTCGCTAGCAGTGAAACCAACACACAACACATTTCCCACTCCAGGCCAGCAGGGAGACCTCTGAACCTGACTGCTGAGGAGCTGCTCTCTGTGGTCGGGAGGAGGTAAGTTAGGGCACTCTGTGCAGGGAAGGGGAAGTGTGTGGATGTGAGAAGGGGAGCTGGAGGATGAGCAGAGTTAAGGCTCACTCCTAGCTGGAGCTCATGGTCCGCATTCCGGTCTCCGAGTTTGTAGCGACACTGATGTTCCTGCAGCAAAAACCGGGGGAAGTAGCAGCAATAAATGCTCTGCACCCAACTAAGGCTCGGAGGCCCCAGCATCGACGTGTGCGAGGCAGAAGGAAAAGGCTACAGCTGTCTGCCATACAAGTAAAGTCTGAGGAACATCTGTTAGACAGGAGGCGTTTCAGTGAACCACGGTCCTGTGAGTGCTTCCCCCACAAGCTCTAGAAAGGAGACGTTCAGGAAGGTACATGTTGGCGGAATGTTGGAAGGGAGTTTTCCATTCTGGTCCCGGAGGTTGGCAGAGGTCCTGACCCGGAGGACACAGCACGGAGGCAGGCATCTGTGTAACCTGCAGACTGTGAGTACAGCTTTGGAACTGCACGCTCTGGTGTCCTACAGTTATTCCAGCACCGCTACATCTGGGTAAACGGAACCTACACCACCTGTGCCTTTCCCCCATCACTACATCTACACTTCCCTGGGACTCCAGCTCCACCTGTGGGGAGCTTCACCATCTTTGCTGCACAACACTCTCAGTCCCAGAGGATCTGCATGCAGTGTCGGCCTAACATCTATGTTGCCGAACACCACAGGTGGCGTCAAACTATCTATATAAACTCTTTACCATTATACCACGCCATTTACATGGGCACCCAGGGCCACCGTCCGGGTCACTGCTGTGACACATCCCACTGACACCGGCCCGGTACCGAGTACCCCACAGCCCTGGGAGGGCGACCCATATGCAGACTGCTGATCGGGCGGCGTTATTCCCACGAACCTCCAAACAGCGTCCCTGAAGGCAAAGTTTTTGGTTTCCGGGGGCAGTATGATTGCAAAGCTGAACCTTAAAGGAATGTCTAAAAAGGCACCACCAGGAGTGGAGCCTGTGGCTTAATTGGACTGCGCCCGGGAAACCACTACCATACAAGCTACAGAAAAGATGGACAGATTGCAAGCTTTGTCGATTCTGTGTGTGGTGTGGTATGTCCGTTTGTAGTTGTGCTAGCGATTTCTCAGCTTTATTCCGTTAATGACCGAGACTCCGGCATGGCCCCGTGGTACGCGTCAAGCTTACTAGAGGGATTCGCGAGGCTGTGGCACGTGAGATCGAGCAATAACAGGTCTAGCATTCCAGTACATGTCCGGGGCTGCATGCACACTACACTGAAAGGACCAGCTTTTGTCGCTTACAGATGCAGATAACCTGCTGAACTCCGTTAGTGATGGGGATCTGGGATTCAGATTATTCCCCGCGAACGATGATTTCCCAGTAAGTTCAGGTCAACCGCAATTCCGGAGTTAGGCCTAACTGTCATTCCTGAAAAAATTAAGTGTCCAAACCACAGGTGCTGTAGCTTGCTTAACAGCTGGGCAGCCGTTCTCAGGCCCAGTATGGATTCAACAACATTGTAGAAAGTTGATAAAGGGTACAGTTTCACCGGACAACACGTATATATGTAGCCTAGTTTACACATTAAAAATATATGTCTATAGATCAGGAGGCAGACTCAGATGTTCTCAGGCCCAGTATGGATTTGACCAGATTGTACAAAGTTGAGAAAGGGTACTTTATCACTGGATAGCAGGTATATATAGCATAGTTTAAACATGTAAAATCTCAGTGTTCTCAGTATGGATTACACAGCAATCTAAAACGTGGAAAAAAGGAAATGCATTTGAGGCATACACAACTATATGCTTTTGGTGTTATTTTAAATCTTCATATATATTTCTGCCTCAGTAATACAGTCCAGCCTCTCCGCAATAGGAAATGAGATGCATACAATTAGTGACATAAAGGCTATTGATTGCAGAAATCTAGGAATTATTATTCACGGGAAAAACTTCCGTCACAATTCTCATAGGTGATGCTGACCCTCAATTAATTTGTGTGTTGAGACAGTGAAAACATTTTTTGTGAATAAAGTCTTGCTGTATCGCACTTCCGTTGATTCCATCACTGTTACATATCTCAATCCAATTTTTATGACAGGGAGCGATGTAAACATGGTGCTCACTGGCTATCATGATCTGTCACGTAACTTTGGAGTGCAAAAGACAGAAGCCACAGGCCGTAGGCGATTCTATTTGATTGGCATGAGAGGGCACATTTTGAAATGTGCGCCGGAATGTCACACGTTTGTGAGTAGGAAAACTGTGAAAGCTGATGATAAACCACCACTGCATGTAATTGTGAGTCGACGTCCATAAGAAATGGAAGCCACTGATCATCTGGAGCTAGAGCCCGGCCAGCAGGACAGGGCATAGCTACATCTTAACCATCATCTTTCAGTTCAATCAATTTGTAGTGACAGTCCCAGTGAAGGATTTGACAGCCCAGACTACTCAGCGGAGGAGCAGGGAGAGGTAAACATTGCAAAAGCTGGGGCCCTGCCCAAGCAAGAGGGGCACACTCGTGGGCGTCGGTACTGGCACTGGGCCCATCATAGTACAGCGGTGTGTCTGATGGCGGGTGTGCACCACCACTGTCAGAGACACTTGATTGCACTATGAGGGACCCTATGGCAGTGCCCACGCCCAAGAGTCGGCCTACCCACCTGTCCAGGGCAACGGCACTCGCACGGTTTTGTGCGCTAGGTGGTGACCCCTGCCATGGGGGGGGCCGCCCACTTAGGGAGGTTTACAAAGTGGCATATGTAGATGTGGGTCATTCAGCTGCTGCAAAAGGCGAAATAGGTCAAGTTCGCGGAATAGGAGGAGAACCAAAGCAAGCCATTTTTCTGGCAACCTATGTGTCATCAAGGGAAGGTGGGACAAAATCCTTGGAAACCCATGCATGGTTCATTTTAATGAAGGTTAGATCATCCACATTTTGGGTTGACAGACGGGTCCTTTTTTCTGTCAGGATTGATCCAGCTGCACTGAAGACTCTTTCCGATAGCACACTTGCAGCTGGGCAAGCGAGCTCCTGTAAGGCATATTGTGCCAATTCAGGCCAGGTGTCCAGTTTAGCGGCCCAATAGTCAAAGGGGAATGACCTGTGCGGGAGAACATCGATATGGGAGGAAAAGTAGTTGTGAACCATAGTTGACAACTGCTGTCTCCTGTCACTTTCCAACGATGCAGTATTACCAGTTGTGTGAGCGGTCCGTGAAAAATCAGTCCACAACATTGTCATGAAACCCCTGTCTCCAACGCCACTTCTGCTGTGTGCACCACGAACACCTCTGCCAAGCTGCCCCCGGCCCGTACGGCTCGTGTGAGAACCATCACCGCTGCTGTGTGCTGGGAATGCCTCAACCAACCTAACCAGAGTTGCTTGTTTATTAGCCAATATTAGGTCAAGGTTCTCCTGTGGCATGATGTTTTTTAATTTGCCTTTATAGCGTGGATCCAGGATGCTGGCCAACCAGTAGTCGTCATCGTTCATCATTTTGGCAATGCGTGGGTCCCTTTTTAGGATCTGCAAGGCATAATCTGACATGTTGGCCAATGTTCCCGGTGTCAATGATGCACTGCAAGTGCTGGGTGGAGGAGCACTTTCTGGCAAATCCACATCCCTCCAGTCACACACAAACCCTGTACCAGACCTTGCCACGCCAACATTTTCACTTGCCCCACGAGATGCATCCTCCTCCCCTAAGTAATCATCCCCATCATCATCCTCTTCCTCCTCTTCTTCCTCCACCTCGTCCAGGAGAGGTCCCTGAGCAGACAATGGCTGAATGTCATCAAGGATTCCCTCCACCTCTTCCTCCTTGTCAACATTGGCTGCAGACACCTGCTCCATAAGGTGCGTCAAAGTTTGCATGAGCAGACACATAAGTGGGATGCTCATGCTGAGGATGGCGTCGTCTGTGCTTACCAGCCGTGTGCACTCCTCAAAACACTGAAGGACTTTACAGAGGTCTTTCAGCTTCGACCACTGCACACCTGTCAACTCCATGTCTGCTCTCAAAGTGCCTGGCCGTGTATCCTCCCACAAATGCATTATGGCCTGCCTCTGCTCGCACAGCCGCTCAACCATGTGCAGGGTGGAGTTCCACCTTGTTGCAATGTCGATAATGAGGCGGTGGTTGGGAAGGTGGAGCAATCGCTGCAGCTTCTGCATACGAATGGAGTGTACAGGCGACCGGCGGATGTGCGCGCACAGTCTTCGCACCTTCTGGAGCAGGGCTGTTAACTCCGGATAATTATTGAGGAAGCACTGCACCACCAGGTTCAAGGTGTGAGCCAAGCAAGGTATGTGGCTGAGTTTTGAAAGGGCTATGGCTGCCACAAAATTACGGCCGTTATCACTAACTACCTTGCCTGCCTCAAGATGTACACTGCCCAGCCATGACTCAGTTTGTCGCTGAAAGTACTCGGCCAGCACCTCGGCAGTGTGTCTGTCGCCCAAACACATCATCTGCAACACAGCCTGCTGACACTTTCCACTAGCTGCTCGATAGGGGGACACCCCGTGTGCAACAGTGGCAGCTGCAGATGGAGTGCTCGTATGACTGCGCTCTGTGGACGAGCTTTCGCTTCTGGAGGAGGAGGAGGGTCGAACGCCTACAGCCAACTGTTTCCTATACCGTGGGCTAGGCAGCACTGTCCCACCACCGCTGTCCCCTGTGGACCCTGCATCCACCACATCAACCCAGTGTGCAGTGATGGACACGTAACGGCCTTGGCCATGCCGACTGGACCATGCATCAGTTGTGAGGTGCACCTTTCCACTCAATGACTGCTGGAGTGCATGGACAATGCAGTCTTTCACATGATGGTGGAGGGCTGGGATGGCTTTGCGAGAGAAGAAGTGGCGACTGAGTAGGTCATAGCGTGGTACTGCATAGGCCATGAGTTCGCGGAAAGCTGCGCTTTCCACCAACCGATAGGGCATCATCTCTAACGAGATTAGTTTGGCAATGTGGGCGTTCAAACCCAGTGTACGCGGATGAGAAACTGAGTACTTTCTTGACCTACTCATAGTGTCTGGGAGGGTGAGCTGGACTTGAGAGCTGCATATGGTGGAAGTAGCGGTGGACAGGGCGGACTGAGAGAGAGTTGATGATGGTGATGGAGTTGGTGTTCTTTCTGATGGCCTAGATTCAGTCTTTCGTTGATATAACAGTGGGATTCCCTGACTGCTGTGGCCTTGCAACGACACCTCAACATTTGCTGCTGTGCTAACCGGTGGGCTTACAGTGGGGGAAACAATGTAGCGTTGCTGACTACCTTCTTTGTGATCAGTTGCACATGTGGTACTTGAGGTTTGGTGTTGTGTCCACGCTGGCAAGTGCATGCTGGTTAAATGTCTAAGCATGAAACTGGTATTCAAATTTTTCAGATTTTTCCCTCGGTCTTTGCGCACTTCTTACAGATAACCTTGGCCTGATCATGAGGATTTTGTTCAAAAAAGTGCCACACTGCACTCTTCCTACTTTGGCAGACATTTTGCGGCCTAGCACGCTGTGATATTTTGACCCTCTGGACAAGCTGTCCAGCAACTCTTTTGATTTTTGGAACCAGTCTTTGGAGTGCTCCGGGCCTGCCAGATAACAGCTGTTGCGATGTCGATGTCTGCTGTGGATGCTCCTCCTCCTCATCTCAGCTATTGGAAGCAGCACCCTCTTCCCCCAATGGATGCCAATCTGGGTCAACAACTGGGTCATCCATCACCTCCTCTTCAATGTCATGTGCACCTTCCTCTGTGTCACCGTGTATGGTGGTATAGTGTGCGGGAAGGGGCACCTGAGTCTCATCAGGGTCAGAATCTGGCTCTGTACACTGCGAGGACAATGTAGTGCTCTGAGTGAATGTACCAGCAGAATCATCTATCAGTGGCTGTGCATCAGTGCACTCCATGTCAGATTCATCTTGGCCTGGGTAATTCAGCATTTCACTTGATAATCCAGGCATGGTATGTGAAAACAGCTCCATGGAGTAATCATTAGTATGGCCTGCGTCATCCTTCAATCTTGGCTGGGGTGAAGGACACAAGGAAAGGTGTGGTTCATAAACATGAGCCTCCAATGACGACTCAGTGCTTTTATTTTTTACAACTTCAGAAGAGGAGGCGATAGAGCTGGAGGCTGAGTCAGCAATGTAAGACAAAACTTTTTCCTGAAGCTCTGGCTTTAAAAGCGGTTTGCCAACTCCTAGAAAACTAAGCCTTCGAGGCATTGTGGAGCCAGACGATGACGCAGGCTCAACACCTCCTGCATTCGGTCCTATTTTGCTTTTGCCACTACCATCAGATCCACCACCAACACCATCATTACCAGCTGCCAACCCCCGCCCAATTCCACGGCCTCTTCCACCAGCCTTCCTCATTTTTGGTAGAAATGTAGACAAAATCCAACAAACTATATTGTAATGTAAAACAAGGTACAAGGTGTCTATAGGACAGGGGAGATTTTGAATTTCTGCACACACTTGTGGACACTGGACACTTTTGGATTGTGTGAGGCCCACTGAATATCACAGCGCTATGTCACAGGCTCGATGTCGCAGGTGTGAAAAATGTCACTAGAGGATAACGGAGATTTCGAATTTCTGCACACACTTGTGGACACTGGACACTTGATTGTGTGAGGCCCACTGAATATCACAGCGCTATGTCACAGGCTCGATGTCGCAGGTGTGAAAAATGTCACTAGAGGATAACGGAGATTTTGAATTTCTGCACACACTTGTGGACACTGGACACTTTTGGATTGTGTGAGGCCCACTGAATATCACAGCGCTATGTCACAGGCTCGATGTCGCAGGTGTGAAAAATGTCACTAGAGGATAACAGAGATTTTGAATTTCTGCACACACTTGTGGACACTGGACACTTTTGGATTGTGTGAGGCCCACTGAATATCACAGCGCTATGTCACAGGCTCGATGTCACAGGTGTGAAAAATGTCACTAGAGGATAACGGAGATTTTGAATTTCTGCACACACTTGTGGACACTGGACACTTTTGGATTGTGTGAGGCCCACTGAATATCACAGCGCTATGTCACAGGCTCGATGTCGCAGGTGTGAAAAATGTCACTAGAGGATAACGGAGATTTTGAATTTCTGCACACACTTGTGGACACTGGACACTTTTGGATTGTGTGAGGCCCACTGAATATCACAGCGCTATGTGACAGGCTCGATGTCGCAGGTGTGAAAAATGTCACTAGAGGATAACGGAGATTTTGAATTTCTGCACACACTTGTGGACACTGGACACTTTTGGATTGTGTGAGGCCCACTGAATATCACAGCGCTATGTCACAGGCTCGATGTCGCAGGTGTGAAAAATATCACTAGAGGATAACGGAGATTTTGAATTTCTGCACACACTTGTGGACACTGGACACTTTTGGATTGTGTGAGGCCCACTGAATATCACAGCGCTATGTCACAGGCTCGATGTCGCAGGTGTGAAAAATGTCACTAAAGGATAACAGAGATTTTGAATTTCTGCACACACTTGTGGACACTGGACACTTTTGGATTGTGTGAGGCCCACTGAATATCACAGCGCTATGTCACAGGCTCGATGTCGCAGGTGTGAAAAATGTCACTAGAGGATAACAGAGATTTTGAATTTCTGCACACACTTGTGGACACTGGACACTTTTGGATTGTGTGAGGCCCAGTGAATATCACAGCGCTATGTCACAGGCTCGATGTCGCAGGTGTGAAAAATGTCACTAGAGGATAACAGAGATTTTGAATTTCTGCACACACTTGTGGACACTGGACACTTTTGGATTGTGTGAGGCCCAGTGAATATCACAGTGCTATGTCACAGGCAGAAATTGGCTAGTGTATGACAAACTACAAGGTGTATATAGAATTGGGCAGAATAGGAATCTCCCTAGAGTGTAGGTCTGTAAGAACGGAACAAGTCCTCGATATCCTTATAGAGCGACACACAGATAGCTTCACTGTGGCCGTGATAACAGCCCTTACACGGTACTGAGAGAGGAGCGTGCACGTACACGGCTGTCCGGTGTACGTAAAATTGTCAAGCTCCATGTTTTTTAAGTATACGGACTGACACATGCTGTCTCTCTATAGTTTTGAATGTGATAAAACAGCAAATATATTTAACTGTTTGAAAACTAGACAAAACTAGAAGGTGCAGGTCTGTAAGAACGGAACATGTCCTCGACTTATCCTTACAGAGCGACACACAGATAGCTTCACTGTGGCCGTGATAACAGCCGTTACACGGTACTGAGAGAGGAACGTGCACGTACACGGCTGTCCGGTGTACGTAAAATTGTCAAGCTCCATGTTTTTTAAGTATACGGACTGACACACGCTGTCTCTCTATAGTTTTGAATGTGATCAAACAGCAAATATATTTAACTGTTTGAAAGCTATACAAAACTAGAAGGTGCAGGTCTGTAAGAACGGAACATGTCCTCGACTTATCCTTACAGAGTGACACACAGATAGCTTCACTGTGGCTGTGATAACAGCCGTTACACGGTACTGTGTGAGGAGTGTGCACCGCTGCATGGTGTGAAAAAATGCATGCTCAGTACCTCACCAGGACAAAAAAAAAAATTGGGATTGCTTTTAAAAAAGCAGTTTGCAGAGCAGTGGGTAAACAGCAATGCAGCCGTCAGGAAGCCTTAGAAGGCAGCCTAACAACCAACACCGCTGATCCAGCAAAATATAGCCTCCACTTGCACTGTACACACAGTGACTGGTGTGTTGTACAGGCAAAATCGCTAGCAGCAGAAGCAGTTTTTGGTGTCTTCTTCCCTGCCTAACGCTCTCCCTACAAAATCAGCAGCAGCAGCAGCTCTCCCTATTCTGAGATCAGCATGAGTAACATGGCAGTCGGCGTGCACGCCCTTTTATACCCCCTGTGACGCCCACCAAAGCAAGCCAATCACTTGCATGCCCTTCTGAAAAATGGTGGTGACCCCTGCCTATGTCATCACGTTGCCCACAGTGTCCGTGGATCCTGATTGGCTGAAAAAGAGCACAAAACAAACTTTTGAAACACGACTTTGGCGCTTAAGTCGCCGACCTCGTGGCCGACCTCATCCTAGGGTCGGGTTTCGTTTCATGAAACCCGACTTTGCCAAAAGTCGTCGACTTTTGAAATTTTTCGACCCGTTTCACTCAATTCTAGTTGATAGTCTTGTCAGATGGAGTTTCCACAGAAAGCAAATGGTCTTGGTTAACTTCATATTGTCGAACAAAATTGTGTAACACCACACACACCTTGACAATATTTGTTGCAATCTCTGGTCTTACTTCCATGCAGCTCATGAGTAGACGCCACTTTCCTGACAGGATCCCAAAGGCACACTTAATGTACCTTCGTGCTCTAGTAAGTCTATAATTAAAGATCCTCTTCCGTGAATCTAAAGATCATCGGGGAAAAGGCCTCATTATATATGGGGAGAGCACAAAACTGTTAGGGACGGCGGAACGCACTAAACATTAAATAATAGAAATAATAGAAAGCGCGTTCGCCGCCCGGGGTCCACCGTGCAGTAGGTGTTAAAACCGCTGCTAGACAATGGCAGATGTGCTATATGGCGGTATAATGCTCACGGGTTCAACGTCACCCGATGTGCACAGAGCGGACTCTGCTAACTCACAGAGGCGCTGTAACATAAACATAAACACCGAGCCTGTTAGACTCACAGGTCTCAGCAAAATTACACGCATGGTATCAGGTCACAGGACAGGGTCCAAGACAGGGGACGGTGTCTGTCTAGACCTACTATGCGTGCGGCGTCACTACTGTGGGCGCCGGTAAGTGCTGCTGAATGCAGCGCAGCGGCAGACACAACCGTTATGCGATAGTGCCATGAGAGACGTGACACCACCGGATGCTAGTGTAGAGGTGCGGTGTGCACAGTGGCCTAAGGTTTGCCACTGACTGGCGCTGACTCTTTCTATGGTTCCCTATCCACATGTGTAATATCACAGGGAGGGGAATCTTAGTAAGTCAGTCACCAGAATCATACATCCATCACCACTCACATATCTAGCAAGAAGAGTCTATACTAGCGCATGGCCGAGCGGCCATGCGGGCCTTTTATAGCCATGCGCTGCCGGGACCTTCCAGATCTTTGAGATGGAATAATCAGATCAGGAGAAGGACCTGAGCACTTGACTCCCGATCTCCAATGGGAGATCGTCTCGTGAGCATGCCCAGTAGCGGGACGCGAGGACTTAGCCTCTGGAGTGGCTTGCTGTAGGACAGCCTGCGCTGCTAATGCTGACCCAGAGGTGGCAGCAACAACCAGTCCTACGAAAGTGGTCTGAGCAGAGCGTCTGGGACGCCGAGATTGCTGTGCAGGCTCTTGAGCGGTCGGTGGAGAATGGGAGCCCACTGGATGCAAGGCTCTAGATTCCCACTGTGCAGCTGCAGGAACCCGACGCCTAACATTACCCCCCCAGGGCCCCCCCGAGCCTCGCTACACTCAAAGGCCACGATCAGGAGCAGAGCGTGGATGTTCTCCACTGGCTCCCAGGTCCGGGCCTCTGGACCATGACCCTTCCAGTCCACCAAATAAAATTTTTGCCATGCACAATCCTGCATCCCACAATGGCATTAACCTCAAACTCATCTGAAGACAAGTATGATGACCCGGCAGATGACTCGGAGAACCGGGCCATGTGAACAGGTTTGAGAAGGGACACGTGGAAGACGTCAGAGATGGCTAAATGTGGTGGAAGAGCCAGGCGGTAGACCACCGAGCTGATTCGCTCAAGAACCTTAAATGGTCCGATGTATCGCGGCGCGAACTTTGTGTACCCAGCCCGCAGTTTGATATTTCGAGCAGAGAGCCACACCAAGTATCCGGGAGAAAAGGTTGTAGCGGGGCACCGATGTGTTTTGGCAGACGCCCGCATTCTTTCTTTAGAGACTCAAATAGCATCCTGGGTGCGATCCCAAATGTCGCGAGCCTCCACTGCCCAGTCTGCCACCCTGGAATCAGTGGAGGACACCGGCATCGGGACAGGGACGTGCGGATGCTGGCCGTAATCAAGAAGGAACAGCGTCTGACCAGTGGAATCAGCCACTGCATTATTCAGGGCAAATTCAGCCCATGGTAGTAAGGATGCCCAGTCATCCTGCCTGGCAGAGACAAAATGTCACAGGTACGTGACCAGAGTTTGGTTGGCTCTCTCAACCAACCCGTTTGTCTCAGGATGATAAGCAGAGGACAGATTTAGCTCAATACTGAGTAGACTGCAGAGCTCCCTCCAAAACCGAGACTTGAATTGGGGACCTCGGTCACTAACAATTTTGTCCGGCATGCCATGCAAATGGAATACATGTTTTATGAACAGTGTGGCAAGACCACGATCGGAAGGCAGCCGCGCGAGTGGCACCAGATGCACCATTTTAGAAAAATGGTCGATGACCTCCCAGATGACCGTACTGCCACCAGACTTGGGCAGGCCAACCACAAAATCCATGCCAACCATCTCCCAACGTCTGTCTGCCACCAGCAGAGGATACAGTAACCCAGCCGGCCTCTGTCTAGAGGACTTGTTCCGCGCACACGAGACGCATGCCTGTATGTATTCCTTTGTGTCCCGGGCCATGTGCGGCCACCAATAAGACCTTGCCAGGAGTTCTGTGGTCCGCTTATTGCCGAAGTGACCACCCACCCTGGATGCGTGTGCCCACGCGAGAACCTCCGGCCATAGCTGAGGAGGGACAAAGGTCTTGCCCGGCGGCACTGACTCGAGAGCAACTGGAGCCACA
Organism: Dendrobates tinctorius; assembly: GCF_039654945.1. NCBI lineage: Eukaryota > Metazoa > Chordata > Amphibia > Anura > Dendrobatidae > Dendrobates > Dendrobates tinctorius. The sequence goes on from NW_027361676.1 coordinate 33,270,175, forward strand.
GTCCTGAAACTCTCAGTAGGGAGAATTAGCTGAGGCTCAGCCTCCTCTTCCTCCGCTGAAACCACCGAGCGAGAGAGAGCATCCGCACGGACGTTCTTCTCTCCAGACAGATAGTGCAAGGTGAAGCGGAAGTGGGAGAAGAAGAGCGACCACCTAGCTTGACGAGAGTTCAAGTGCTGGGCCATTTGTAAATAGACCAGGTTTTATGGTCCTTATACACCTGGAAGGGAAACCGGGCTCCCTCCAGGAGATGTCTCTACTCGGAAAAGGCCAACTTCATTGCTAGCAGCTCCCTGTCCCCGATGGAGTAGTTCTTCTCCGCCGGTGAGAAGGTCTTTGAGGAGAAAAAGCAGGCATGCTTCTGACCTTGAGCATCCTTCTGAAAAAGGACTGCTCCTGCACCGATGGAAGAAGCATCCACCTCTAGGATAAAAGGTTTATCCACATCGGGACGGTGTAAGATGGGAGCGCCGGCAAAATGGGTCTTCAGAGATGAGAAGGCCTTGGAGACCTGTTCTGAATAAGCCTTGGGATTAGCTCCTTTCTTAGTGAGGGCAACCAGAGGAGCTATCAGTGTGGAGAAGTGGGGAATGAACTGGCGGTAAAAGTTGACGAACCCCAAAAAGCACTGCACCGCTTTGAGTGAATGGGGCTCCTGCCACTCCATTACCACTTGCAATTTGGCAGGATCCATAGCCAACCCCTGGGCCGAGATGATGTAGCCCAGGAACGGCAAGGACTCCTGCTCAAACTGGCACTTCTCCAGCTTGGCAAAGAGAGAGGTCGCCCGCAGATGGTTGAAGACCCTGCAGACGTCTCTCTGGTGGGAGGTCAAATATGGCGAAAAGATGAGGATGTCATCCAGATATACCACCACCGAGGTAGAGAGCATATCGCAGAAGACGTCGTTAACAAAATCCTGGAAGACAGCAGGCGCATTACAGAAGCCAAAGGAGCCAAAGAGGCTATTCATAGTCGCCATCCCTGGTATTAAAGGCTGTCTTCCGTTCGTCCATCTGCGAATGCGGATCAGGTTGTAAGCCCCCCATAGATCTAATTTTGTAAAGATCCGGGCCCCTCGCAACCTGTCAAATAACTCAGAGATCAACGGAAGAGGGTACTTGTTTTTAACTGTTATGGCATTGAGACCTCTGTTATCAATGCAGGGACATAACTCTCCACTCTTCTTCTGCACGAAGTAGAACCCTGCACCAGCCGGCGACACCGACTTTCTGATAAAACCTCTTGCCAGATAGTCCCGGATATATTGAGACATGGCCTCTGTCTCGGGGAGTGATAGCGGATACACGCAGCCTCTAGGAGGTTCCGTGCCTGGCAATAGATCTATCGGAAAATCGTAAGGACTAGAGTTGAGCGAAAGAGGTTGGTCAGATTCAAAAGTCGCCAACTTTCGCCAAAGTCGGGTTTCATGAAACGAAACCCGACCACAGTGTGAAGTCGGCCATACAGTCGGCGATCCAAGCGCCAAAGTCGGGTTTCGCTGAATGCTTGCACGTGACTTTTTTCAGCCAATGAGAGAAGCGTAACGGGAGCGTAGCTGGAGTGGGAGTGGGAGAGAGAGAGAGAGAGAGGGAGAGGGAGAAGAGAGAGATTTTGCCGCTTCTAGGGTTAAAATTCATGCCGAGTGTGTTTACAGTCTTCCACTCACTGCCGACTTTTCTCCCCATTGACTTGCATTGGGTTTCATGTTTCACGACTTTTTACGACTTTTCCCTATAGTCGGCCGATTTCGTTCGACTCGACTTTTGAGAAAGTCGGGTTTCATGAAACCTGACTTGACCCTAAAAAAGGCAAAGTCGCTCATCTCTAGTAAGGACGGTGCAGCGGAAGCGTCTCCGCAGATTTTTTTAGAGAAGATGTCCGTATACTGGTGGTATGGTTTGGGAAGCGCAGAGAGATCCGCAGGCACTTCAGTGGAGGCTACCTTAACACTGTCCCTCAGGCACCTACCCTCACACTCCTTGCTCCAACCCAGTATATTCCTCGAAGCCCAATCAATATGGCAACGGAGCTAGGGAACTCCGAGAAGCACCTGGTCGATGTCATCTGGCAAAATGCACAGGGACAAAATCTCACGGTGGAATGGTGAGATAGAGAGCATGAGTGGTGCTGTCTGGTGGGTAACCTGAGATGGTAAAGGTGCACCATTAAACACCCTGATGGTCAAGGGTTGGGGCAGTAACACCAGAGGAAAAGCGTGCTTTTGGGTGAAGGACAAGGACATAAAGTTCCCTTCTGCCCCGGAATCCACGGTGACCTTTGCCTCCCAGGTGGAAGCTCCGCTATCTAAGGTCCCACGGAATACTGGTTTGAGAGAGAAAGGTTTCATATCTGACAGACCCCCACCTACGATCACTGGACGTGATCGTTTTTTCAACCGCAGTGAACACGTGTTAGCCGAGTGACCAAATTGCCAGCACTGGTAACAATGTGCAGAGCTTCGCGCTGGACGTGGATTGGAACCGGTGCGAGACACCTAGGTTCAGAAGGTATCAACTCCTGAGAGGGAAATTTTTAGCGGCTCGGAGAAGGTGGGAGCCACCATAACCCTTCGCCTGGATTGCGCACGCTCCAGCCCGTTCTCCGTAAACCGGAGATCAATGCGGGTGGAAATGGCAATCAACTCCTCCAGAGTTGTGGGGACCTCTCTGTTTGCTAGAGCATCCTTGATATACTCCGCTAACCCTCTCCAAAACCTAGGGACGAGTGTCTTATCAGTCCACTCCAGCTCGGAAGCCAATGTCCGGAATCGGACGGCGTAATGGCTGACTGAGAGGGACCCCTGTGTTAGGGCTAATAGTTGGAGAGAGGTGTCGTGAGTGACCTGTGGTCCCAAAAAGACTTGCTTAATGGATGTGAGAAACTGAGCGGAGCTCAGAACCACGGGGTCATCACGCTCCCACAATGGCATAGCCCACTCTAACACCCTGCCTGACAGGAGAGAGACAATAAACCCCACCTTAGCCCACTCTGTAGGGAACCATGTGGCCAGTAGCTCAAGCTGAATAGAGCACTGGCTCACGAATCCCCTACAGGTGGCGCTGTCACCTGAAAACTTGTCGGCAGCGGGAGGCGGGATAATGTCAGTGCCGTTGTGAGCGTGGGCATACGTGAGACAGCCTCTGCGACAGCCTGAACAGCGGCTGCAGTAGCATTCGCAGCTGAGGTGGGACTCTCGAGAGCCACCAACCTGCCCTCCAGCTGCCGAATGTACTGCCGCAGCTGCTGTTGGTCCGCCATTACTAGTCAGACCCTGGCACTAGTATAATGTTAGGGACAGCGGAACGCACTAAATATTAAATAATAGAAAGTGTGTTCGCCGCCCGGGGTCCACCGTGCAGTAGGTGTTAAAACCGCTGCTAGACAATGGCAGACACGCTATATGGCAGTATAATGTGCACGGGTTCAACGTCACCCGATGTGTGCAGAGCGGACTCTGTTAACTCACAGAGGTGCTGTAACATAAACATAAACACCGAGCCGTTAGACTCACAGGTCTCAGCGAAATTACACGCACGGTATCAGGTCACAGGACAGGGTCCAAGACAGGGAACGGTGTCTTCTAGACCTACCATGCATGCGGCATCACTACTGCGGATGCCGGTAAGTGCTGCTGAATGCAGCGCGGTGGCAGACACAGCTGCTATGCGATAGTGCCGTGAGAGACGTGATGCCACCGGACGCTAGTGTAGAGGTGCGGTGTGCACAGTGGCCTAAGGCTTGACACTGACTGGCGCTGACTCTTTCTATGGTTCCCTATCCACATGCGTAATATCAGAGGGAGGGGAATCTTAGTAAGTCAGTCACCAAAATCATACATGCATCACCATTCACACATCTAGCAAGAAGAGTCTATACTAGCGCATGGCCGAGAGGCCATGCGGGCCTTTTATAGCCGTGAGCTGCCAGGACCTTCCAGATCTCTGAGATGGACCAATCAGATCAGGAGAAGGACCTGAGTACGTGACTCCCGATCTCCAATGGGACATCGTCTCGTGAGCATGCCCAGTAGCGAGACGCGAGGACTTAGCCTCTGGAGTGGCTTGCTGTAGGACAGCCTGCGCTGCTATTGCTGACACAGAGGTGGCAGCAACAACCAGACCTACGGAGCTGGTCTGCGCAGAGCGTCTGGGACGCTGCGATTACTGTGCAGGCTCCTGAGCGGTCAGTGGAGAATGGGAGACAACTGGATGCAAGGCTTTGGATTCCTGCTGTGTATCTGCAGGAACCTGACATCTAACAAAAGCCCTCATCAACAACCAGGACATATGGAAATTGGTGGTTGGTGTAGTCCAATAATCCTGCAGGTTTTGGGAGATTTAATTGGTTGTTCTTCAAATGCTACTCCAGATCCTTGCAACAGACGTGCTCCCATAAACCCCAATGCTGATCATTACAAAATTGTAATTGCTGTCAGCAATAACTATTATTTCAATAGAAAAATAATGTTTATAATTGAAAAATTTGGTGCCAAAGAAGGCCATTTTTTTGACCCGGATATGCTTCCCATCCAGCGCACCAATACAGTGTGGAAACTGCGTTTTTTTGGAAGTCCACTGCAATAGCTTGACAGTCTTCCTGCTTTGGATGAGCTAAAACAATTTCCTTTAGGTGCTCCCACAATACCAAACAGGTATGTGCAACTATCTTAGACACTGTAGTAATCCCTAACAAGAACTCAAGATGAAGTGCTGAGAAAGAGTTGCCTGTTCCAAGGAATCTGTAATTTTAAAAAAGGGGGAGGTAGACATTAGTAATTTATTATTAAACATTAAGATCCTAAATTAGTTATTTAAAATAAGGTTGTCATTACCTCAATGTCACAATAAGCCACTGTTCCGGAGAAATGCAGCGTCGCATTCTGTTATCCTTGAATGTAATCCAGGGACGCACCTCTGACAACAGCAAATCAAAAGTTGCCACGGACATGAGACAGTGTGTGAAGAATTTCTCTGGATGCTGACGCAAGTCACTGTACAGCGTATGGAAATGACCCTTCCATGAACGTTGGGACAGAATTGGGTGCACCCACAGCCTCCTTGGTGCAAGTGCAGCTTCTGCTGCTGTTCTCTGCTCATGCTGTAAATGCTGGTAAAGCAACCAACACAGAATCACATCATCTTCAAAATGCTTTGACATATTCAGAAAACAGAACTCCAAAGTTTGCGACAAACAAAGGACACAGAGCTCTGCACACTGTGAAGACCAGAAGAAAATGGCACTGGATTCTTTTTTTGAGTTTTTTTCTCTTTATTGTTCCTTGACAATTTCCTGTTTTTTTTTTCCGCCTTTTCAAAAGCTATTCCAAACCAGAAAAACGTTGATCCGAGAAGATTTTTGCAGCCCGTTTTAGAGGAATACCGTGAAAATTACGGCAATACGGGCCACAAAAAAGACATGCAAAAAGGGGCCGCAAAAACTACAGCAAGTGTAGAGGAAGCCTAATGTAGGATTCTTTTCTTTCCCTGAAATTTTATGTTCCTTTAGATATGCCTGGCCTCCTGTTGAACTTTAAATCACATGAAAACTGTTGATTTTATAGAAAAACACCATTTATATGGGATGTTCTTACAGTATGTCTTAGGATTGTTGTGAGTTGCACAAAGGATTTCCTAGCCCTTAACCCCCAGAGGTATTCTCTTTTTTGCGTTTTCGTTTTTCATTTCCCTTCTTCTCAGGGCCATAATTTTTTTATTTTTCCGTCAATATGGTGTTGTGGGGCTTGTTTTTTGTGGGACAAGTTGCACTTTTGAATGACACCATTGGGTTTACCATTTCGTGTACTTGCAAACAGGAAAAAAATTCCAAGTGCGGTGAAATTGCAAAAAAGTGCAATCCCACACTTGTTTTTTGTTTGGCTTTTTTACTAGGTTCATTAAATTCTAAAACTGACATGTCATTATGATTCTCCAGGTCATTACGAGTTCATAGATGCCAAACATGTCAAGATTCTTTTTTACCTAGTTGGTGAAAAAAAATTCCAAACTTTGTTAAAAAAAATTGCGACATTTTCCGATACCCATAGCGTCTCAATTTTTCATGATCTCGGGTTAGGTAAGGGATTCATTCTTGTGCACTAAGCTGACATTTTTATTGATACCATTTTGGTGTAGATACGTTCTTTTGATCTCCCGTTATTGCATTTTAATGCAATTTCGCAGCGACCAAAAAAAACATAATTCTGGCATTTTGACTTTTTTCTCACTATGCCTTTTAGCGATCAGGTTAATTCTTTTTTTATTGATAGATTGGGTGATTCTGAAAGCGGTGTTACCAAATATGTGTATGTTTGATATTTTTTATTGTTTTATTTTGAATTGGGCGAAAGGGGTGTGATTTAAACTTTTTGATTTTTCATATTTTTAAAATTTTTTATTACTTTTGGAATGCTTCAATAGTCTCCAAGGGAGACTAGAAGCTGCCATAACTCTATCAGTTCTGCTGCATAGAGGCAATGATCAGTTCGCCTCTATGTAGCAGAATTGCTGACTTGCTATGAGCTCAGACCACTGGGTGGTGCTCACAGCAAGCTTGCAGTGACAACCATAGACGTCTCCATGAGACCTCTGGTTGTCATGCGAACACACAGTGGCCCGCGATCACGTGATGTGGGTCACCGGTGGGCGGATTTCTGGCAAAACAGCTGACATGTCCCAGGAAAGATATGGGCTTACTGCTGAAGCCCACATCAAAGGGAGGGAGTCTGACATATGGGTACTATTACACCCGATGTTGGAAAGGGGTTAATATTGCTCTTGAAAAGCAACATCTTATTTTTATTTGCTGACAGAAAATTTTAATTAAAAATGACTTTTCTCAGTATCAAGTTATTTCGGTGACCATTGTGGTTTTTGCTTACTTTAAGAAAAGGGTATCAGTCATTTTGCCCAAATGTGTATACATGTTACATTATGGCCCTGTGCACACATTGAGTATTTGGTGAGTTTTTTACCCCAGTGTTTGTAAGCCAAAACCAGGAGTGGAACGGTCAGAGGAGAAGCATAATAGAAACATTTGCACCACTTCTGCATTTTTCACCCACTCCTGATTTTGGCTTACAAATACTTAGGTAAAAAAAATCACCAAATATTGAATGTGTGCATGTGGCCTAAGACTCCATCTTCCCATATTATTTCTATAAAAAGAAAATAATTAGCAATTTCAAGCACTAAAGGTTTTTTATCAAAGCATATGACATTAAGCAAGCAATTAAATATCCATCAGATTGTGTTGCAGTAAACAAAAGCCACAACTCAGTGAACAATTTCAATCTAGAATCTTGGCAACTGATCTGTGTTACTGAAGATGTACTACTTTGTATAATTGCCTATAAAAGTCTGAACATAAATTGCTTTCTTAAATGTCCTACTTCAAGCTTTTATTCTGTGGAGTTTAAAACATTTTTGATTGAATAAATCGTGTCAAGGGCATGTATAAATTTGCTGTAACCCTTTCATGGCCAAGACAATTTTCAAACTTAGACTACCACAAGTAAACTGACTTAAACAATAAAAACACTATATTATACCCAAATACTAAAGATGAGGGGATCGATGCTCTGCAAGTCAAGTTGGAGTCTAATTTATTGCTCTTAAAATTCATAGATTCCAATGAATTTAAGTAATTTGTGATTCGATTCACGAGGATCGGTATAAAATGTCCAGTGCCAATTTACACATCGGTGATGTCAAGTGTGCTTACATGGGCTATCTAATAATGCATTGCAGCTATAACATGAGATGGTTTAGTGCAGCCAAATGGGGAAGGGACCATAAAAGATGAGGGCAGGGAAAGTAGAGTTTGTTTTAACATTTTAGAGTCTACAGATAGTAGTTAAGAGTACACATACTAGATATAAGGACCTAAGTCTGATTATGGTGTGCTACTACACCACTGAAAATCATTGAAAATGGGTTTGGTAGTCTGAATAATAACAGACAGATTCAAGTGATAGGCAAGATCTGGACCTTCAGAGTCTGTGTGACAGTGAATATGTGATATACTGCAGTACAACTGCAGTACAACACCTTGGTAACATATTTACTTTATATTCTTGACACACTGGAAACAAGAAAGCTGTTTTTACCCATCTGTCCTAAGGGTACTTCTGAATCCAAGGTTTGTGTGTCAGAGAAAGTGAGACAGGCAAACGATAAGTTATTTACAGCCGAAAGTGTTGGCACCCTTGAAATTGTTCCAGAAAATTATTGCAATTACACATGGTTTTATTATACATGTTTCCTTTCCTTTGTGGAACAACACAAAAAAAAGCAGAGAGAAAAAGGCAAATTGGACATAATTTCACACAAAACTCCCAAAATGTGCTGGACAAATTTGTTGGCATCCTCAACTAAATACTTGGTTGCACATCCTTTGGAATAAATAACTAGTCTGCAATCACTTGCTTTATTTAACATTTATCAACAAGCCTCTTACACCTCTCAATTGGAGTTTTAGACCACTCTTCTTTTGCAAACTGCTCTAGGTCTCTCATATTTGAAGAATGTCTTTTCCCAAAAGCTATTTTAAGATCTCTCCACAGGTGTTCAATGGGGTCTAGAATCGGACTCATTTCTGGCCACTTAAGAACTCTACAGCACAGTGTTTCCATCCATTCTTTGGTGCTTCTTGAAGTATGTTTGGGGTCATGGTCCTGCTGGAAGATCCATGACCTAGGATGCAAATTCAGCTTTTTGACACTGGGCACTACATTGCTACCTTAAATCCTTTGGTAATCTTCAGAGGTCATGGTGCATTGCACACAATCATGGTACCTAGTGCCAGAGACAGCAAATCAACCCCACAACATCTGTGAACCTCCGCCATATTTGACAGTAGGCACTGTGCTCTTTTCTTTGTAGGACTCATGATGTTTCTGATATACAATAGAATGATATGCTTTACCAAAAAGCTCTATCTTGGTCTCATCTTTCGCAGAAAGATTTAATAGGCTCATGCATATTTTGGCACATAACGGTCTAGCTTTTTATGTCTCTGCATCAGCAGTAGGGTCCTCCTGGGTCTCCTGCCATAGCATTTAATTTCATTCAGATGTCAACAGATAGTTTACTCTAGCAGCAATGCACCCTGATTCTGTGCATCTATAGGTTTAATTCCTTGCCTGTACCCATTACTACATTGTGGATTTGCAGTATTTTGATACCCTGTGCCACCACTATTGACTAGTTTATTATATTTTGTCTGCTATTGTTTGTGTAATTTTCCTGTAATAAACAATTTTTCATTGTTTGAAAAACTTCTCTGGACTTTGACTTCTAGTCCCTTATAGGTCACACAACAATACTTCTAGCTGTTGCTGCAGCTCTATTAACGTAAAAGCACTTACCTACCAACATAGTTTCTTAGAGTTACCGATTTTTTTTCCAAAGAGTAGGGAGAATGTTAACCAAAATAGACTGTACATTAAAAAATGAAAAAAATAGTGTTTTTGCTCAACTGTTGTACTACTACAATTTAACAAATGTGCGCACAACAGCTAAAATGCTGACTGTTGCCATAAGCTTGTTTTTGTACGTCTACCTATAGCATTCTTGGATATGTATTGGATTTGGATCAGATGGTGCAGGGATTAATAGGGAGAGCCTCTCTATGACGCCAGGGAGGGTTTTTATAGCTTCAGGTGAGCACCTCTCCCTGTCGGTTATACTCCTAACCTGAGGGAGCTCGACCCTGCATCGCTAATTCCTCTCGCCTGTTCTTGTACGTTGATTGGTGTATGATCTGGTTTGGACTTGGTTTACATCTCTCGGTTTCTGATTTGGTACTGTTCTGCTCGACCCGTGTATGACCCTCTGCTTCCCCTGACTGCTCTCTATCATTCTGATTTTGTACTGCGTTGCCCGACCCGTGTCTGACCCTCTGCTTCAACCGACTATTCTCTGCCACTCTGATTCTGTACGGCGTTACTAGATATGTGTATGAACCCCTGCTTTGTTTGACTATCGCCTTTTCTCAGCCCCTGTGTGGCTTAGTCCCCTGACTATCACTGCTGCGTCCCGGGGGCTAAGCCCCGCCCCCAACCCTCTGACATGCAGTCACATGGTGGAAGGTCCTGCGGGCACTGAGCATCTCCCCATCGCTCCTCTGTGTCCGGACTTCTGATCGCAGATACAGCGCCTCTGCCCGTTCACCAGGAGTACCCTCCCCTGGAGTCTCAGCAGCTTCGGGGCCCGCTGATGCTCGCCTTTCACGCTACTCCCGACAACAACCACTGGTTGTTATATCATTCTTTTCCTTTCTTCTTACCAGACGGGTGTGTGTGTATAGAGGGGCTTTTACTATAGTCATGGATCCAGTGCAGGCACTGTCCGAGCAAGTGAAACAGCTCTCACAAATGTTCCAAAAGATGAATGTGGAACAACGCAGCCTGGCCCACACTCAGCAACAGCTGGTTAGTACGGTGCAAGGGGCTATGGCTCCTGAGAGTAGGGATGTGTCCCTCTCGTCTCCTGAGTCTCCGATTAAATTACCTGATTTCTTTTCTGGAGATAAAAAGGAGTTCAGGGCATTTCGGGAGGGATGCAAATTGTTCTTCTCCCTGAGGCCCCGTTCATCTGGGTGAGAATTTCAAAGGGTGGGGGTAGTGATCTCCTTGCTGTGGGGTGCCCCTCAAGCTTGGACATTTTCATTAGCACATACAGCACCTGAACATATGACTGTAGATGATTTTTTGAGGCCTTGGGCTGTGTTTATGATGAACCTGACAGAGTACGCCTGGCGGAGGACCTGGTGATGAGAGCACGTCAGGGTCAACACTCTGCGGAGTGGTTCTGTGCTGAGTTTCGGCAATGGTCAGCCGAAGTCACTTGGAATGATGCCGCACTCCGGGGACTGTTTCATAGAGGTCTGTCAGAATGCCTTCAGGACGCCCTGGCCTTGCACCCGCCCCCCGATACTCTGGACAAGGCCATGACCCAGGCGGTACGGATGGATCGCCGGCTGAGATCCAGAGGAGTGATGCACACCGAAACATCTCTGTTCTCAGGAAGCAAGGAGGTGGAGGCCAGTTCTATGCCCATGGAAATTGGCGCCACCTCGATCAGAGAAAAGGAGAGGAGACGTTGGCGGGATAAACAACTACGTTTCTAATGCGGGAATCAGGACACTGGAGGAGAGATTGTCCATCTTGTCCGGCCTCTGCCAAGCCGTTGGGAAACTACTAGGTCTGGGTAGTGATCGAGGAGGCTGCCCAGACCCTCAGGTACTTTCTTCCTCATGCCCTAAGTTTTGCTTAATATCGAACTGGTGGTAGACAATAACCGTTTTATTTCTACAGCCTTGGTGGACTGCGGTTCATCCCTGAACTTAATCAGTTCCAGCACCATCTCCAGGGTCAAGATAGGGACAGTCAGGTTGGAGACCACCCTGAAAATCGTAGCCATTGACTCTTCCCCTCTCACCCGTTCGGGTATCTGTTATGTTACTAATAATTTTGTGTTACAGGTTGGTTCCTCCCATGTTGAGGACATGAGATGTTTTGTGATGGACAATCTGCCCGAAGGGTTGGTGTTGGGCATGCCATGGCTTCAACGGCACAACCCAGTAATTGAATGGGAGAAGAGAATAATTGTTAAATGGGGCCCGGATTGTATTGACTGTTGCTATAAAACTGTGTGCTGTGTTTCCTCTGCAAAACCTGTCTTTGGGTCTTCTTTTTCTCTGGAGGGTATTCCGGAATACCTGAAGGAGTTTGAGGACGTGTTCTCCGAAAGTGAGGCCGAGGCATTACCCCCACACAGGCCATACGACTGCACCACTGACCTGATCCCTGGGGCCAAATTACCTAAAGCCCGTCTGTTTAATTTGTCAGGACCCGAGCGTCTGGCAATGAAAGATTATATAGCAGAAAGTCTCCGTAAAGGTCATATTAGACCTTCAGTTTCCCCTATAGCAGCGGGGTTCTTCTTTGTCAAAAAGAAAGATGGTGGCCTGCGTCCCTGCCTCGACTTTTGGGAACTCAACAAGATTACCATCCAGAATGCATATCCTTTACCCTTGATTCCAGATCTGTGTAACCAACTCTCGGGGGCAAAGTGGTTCTCTAAACTATATCTTAGGGGGCGTATAATTTGATACGAATAAAAGAGTGTTTTGATGGCCATCTATGTCTATAGAAATAAGGAATATGTCACAGCCTGTGGGGTTTGCGCCCGTTCTAAGAGCTCTCATCTCCGGCCAGCCGGGGAATTGGTACCTTTACCAATTCCGAGAAGACCATGGACTCATCTGTCCAATCAGAAACTCCTGATGTCCAATCGCAATCCTCTTCCTCAGGTGGCCGGTCTCTGTCATTTAGATCAGCTTCATTACCTCCCTTCACCAACAGAGGGTGTCCAGATAGAGAACTCACTACTCCTCTGTCAGCACAGCCAGCTCCATAACCCTCACCAGAAGCCAGAGGCAAACCCGAAAATGAGCTCACAACAGTACCCCCCCTTGAGGAGGGGTCACCGAACCCTCATCCACGCCACCGGGCCGATCAGGAAGGGCTTGATGAAAAGCACGAACCAATCTATCAGCATGAATATCAGAGGCAGAGACCCAAGAATTGTCCTCCTGGCCTTAACCCTTCCACTTGACCAAATACTGGAGTCTCCGTCTAGCCAGACAAGAATCCAGTATTTTCTCTACCTCATTTTCCACATTACCTTCAACCAATACAGGGTCAGGAGGTGCAGCCACAGGAACTACTGGCTCAACATATCTCTTCAACAGTGACTTATGAAACACGTTATGGATCTTAAACGTAACAGGAAGAGCCAATCGAAAAGAAACCGGATTAAGAATTTCCAAAATCTTGTAAGGTCCAATAAATCTTGGCTTGAACTTTGGAGAAGCCACCTTCATAGAGATATTCTTTGATGACAACCAAACCATATAACCCACTTAAACCGGGGACCAATGGTCCTATGCCGGTTAGAAAACCGCTGGGCCTTTTCCTGGGAGAGAGACAACTTATCCACTACTTGGTCCCAAATCTGCTGCATTCTCTCTACCACAGTGTCAACACCTGGGCAGGCTGAAGATTCCACTTGCCCTGAAGAAAATCGAGGATGAAACCCAAAGTTACAGAAAAAGGGGGACATCAAGGTGGCAGAACTAGCTCTATTATTTAAACCGAATTCGGCCAAGGGCAAAAATGAAAACCGATCATCCTGATCAGCAGATATAAAACATCTCAAATAGGACTTCAAAGTCTGGGTTGTTCTCTCCGTCTGCCCATTGGTCTGAGGGTGAAATGCAGAGGAGAAGGACAACTGAATTCCCAGCTTGGAACAAAAGGCTTTCCAGAATCTGGAAACAAACTGAACTCCTCTGACCGATACAATGTTCTCAGGAATCCCATGCAACCGAACCACCTGTTGTAAAAACAAGGGTACCAACTCTGAGGAAGATGGCAACTTTGGGAGTGGTACAAGATGGACCATCTTAGAGAATCTATCACAAATCACCCAGATAACAGTCATTCTCTGAGAGACAGGAAGATCAGAAATAAAATCCATTGAAATATGGGTCCATGACCTCTTAGGCACCGGCAAGGGCATCAACAACCCACTAGAGCGAGAACAGGGTTTAGACCGGGAACAAGTCCCACAGGACTGCACAAAATTCCTGACATCACGAGATAAGGCGGGCCACCAAAAAGACCGACTCACCAAACCTCTGGTACCAAAAATACCTGGATGACCAGCCAATGCGGAGCAATGAACTTCAGACATCACTCTCTTCCTCCACTGGTCAGGAACATACAATTTTCCCATAGGACAACACTCAGTTTGTCCTCCTGGAATTCTTCCAGAGCACATTTCAAATTTGGCGAGATGGCAGAAAGAACTACCCCCTCACCTAGGATGGTAGTAGGCTTGGTCACAATAGGAGAATCAGCAAAGAAACTCCTAGAAAGGGCGTCTGCCTTAACATTCTTAGTGCATGGAAGAAAGGAGACCACAAAATTAAAACGTGTTAAAAACAAGGCCCACCTAGCCTGTCTAGGATTCAAGCATTTGGCCGACTGAAGGTAAATCAAATTCTTTTGATCGGTAAGGACCACAACTTGATGTCTAGCTCCCTCCAACCAATGTCTCCACTCCTCAAATGCCCATTTCATGGCTAACAATTCCCAATTCCCCACATCATAGTTGCGTTCAGATGTGGAGAACTTTCAGGAAAAGAAGGCACAGGGATTCATTTTAGACCTCACTGGATCTTTTTGGGACAAAATAGCTCCTGCACCAATCTCTGAAGCGTCTACCTCCACCTGAAAAGGAAGTGAGACATCAGGTTGCCGCAAAACCGGAGCAGAAGTGAACCTCCGCTTCAGCTCCTGAAAGGCCGAAACAGCCTCTGAAGACCAATTCAGCACATCAGCACCCTTCTTAGTTAAATCAGTCAGTGGTTTAGCAATACCAGAAAAATTAGTTATAAATTTACAATTAAAATTAGCAAAACCCAATGATAAATGGCCTGTACCTTGGGCGGGTCCATTTCAATAGTTGACGGAGACAAAATAAATCCCAAAAATGAAATCCTCTGGACATCAAAAAGGCACTTCGATCCCTTAACATACAAGGAATTCTCCATCAAAATCCGGAACACAGTCCGAACATGTTCCACATGAGAATCCCAATCCCTGGAAAAGATCAAAATATCATCCAGATAGATGATCAAAAACTTATCCACAAAGTCCCAGAAAATATCATTCATGAAGGATTGGAAGACAGAAGGGGCATTAGTGAGCCCAAAAGGCATCACCAGGTACTCAAAATGTCCCTCTGGAGTATTAAACGCCATCTTCCATTCATCCCCATGCTTGATGCAAATAAGATTATATGCCCCCTGAGGTCAAGCTTAGTAAACCAGCAAGCACCTTTAACTCTGGAGAACAAATCAGAAATCAGGGGTAACGGATACTGAAATTTAACCGTAATTTTGTTGAGGGAACGATAGTCAATACAAGGCCTTAATGAACCATCCTTCTTGGCCACGAAAAAAATACCCAGCACCTAAGGGCGAAGAGGATTGTCTAATATAACCCTTCTCCAACGACTCCTTAATATAAGATTGCATAGCCTCGTGTTCGGGTACAGATAAATTGAAAAGTCGACCCTTGGGAAATTTACACCCAGGTCTCAACTCAATTGCACAGTCATAACTCCTATGAGGAGGCAAAGACGCAGACTTGCTCTCACTAAATGCATCATAAAAATCAGCCAAATAGTCAGGAACATCATGCGACTGGGGAGAGGTGGAGAAAACAGGAGTGTCACCAAGAGCACACCGACAACCCCAACTCACCACAGACACAGATTTCCAATCCAAAACCGGATTATGGATTTGCAACCAGGGAAAACCCAGAACAATGGTATCATGTAAATTATGCAACACCAAAAATCTGCAATTTTCTTGGTGGTCTGGGGCGACCCGCATTATCACCTGGGTCCAAAACTGAGGTTTATTCTTCGCCAAAGGAGTAGCATCAATACCCCTCAAAGGAATAGGCATCCGCAGAGGTGTCATAGGAAAACCACAACGTTTAGCAAAATCCAAGTCCATTAGATTCAAGGCCGCTCCTGAATCCACAAAAGCCTTCGCGGAAAATGTGGATAAGGAGCAGATCAGAGTAATTGCCAAAAGAAACTTAGGTTGTACACCACCCACAGCAACTGTGTGTACAAAACGTTTCTCTCGTTTAGGGCAGACAGAAATAACATGAGAGGCATCTCCACAGAAAAAACACAGCTGATTACGCCTTCTAAACTCCTGACGTTGCGCCCTAGACAAAACTCCATCACATTGCATAGGTTCAGATATTTGTTCAAAATGTCGCAGCGCCTCCCGTGTAGTCTTGCGTTCACGTAAACGCCGATCAACTTGAATGGCTAATGACATAGAATCGACAAGAGGGAACAGGAAATCCCACCATAGTATCTTTTAAAGTCTCAGACAAACCCTTCCGAAAGAGAGCTACCAATGCACTATCATTCCATGTAGTAAGGACTGCCCACTTTCGGAATTTCTGACAGTATACCTCTGCAGGATCCTGACCCTGGTTCAATGCCAATAAGGCTCTCTCAGCTTGATCAATAGCATTAGGTTCATCATATAACAACCCCAAGGCTTGAAAAAATGTATCCACATTAGTCAAAACAGGATCTTCAGGTGTTAAAAAAATGCCCAATCCTGGGGATTGCCGCACAGCAAGGAGATGACAATTTTAACCTGCTGCGCAGAGCTCCCCGATGAGTTAGGCTTCAAGGCAAGAAATAATTTACAATTATTCTTAAAATTCAAAAATTTAGACCGATCCCCAGAAAACACATCAGGTGCAGGGATCCTTGGTTCAACAGCATGTGAATGAGTGAGATAGGTGGAAATTCCCCACACTTCAGCAGCGAGCTGCTCCACACGATCAGACAATTGCTTAATCTCCATCAAGGAGAAAAAAAAGAAAGAATCCTCCTACGGCCCCAGAGAAAAAGAGGAGAAAATATACATACAAAAAAAAAAATTCTGACACTTTTTTTTTTTTTTTTTTACAATTCTCTCCTGCTTTTGAGTACCCTAGAATCTGCGGTATGGCTGGTGATTCTGTTATGAATGAGTCACCGAGGAGGAAAAAACAAAAAGCAAGCTAAGCCCAGAAAACCGGAGAGGTTGGTAACTAGCGGATTGCAGACCCCTGATCCTATCCACAACAACTAGCAGTAGCCGTGGAGCGTGCCTACGGTGGTCCTAGATGCCTCGTCAAGGCCGGAGAACTAAATAAGCCTAAAGAAAGAAAGGGAAAATCTAAACTGCCCCAGTGCAGGCCCCAAAGCAATAGACAGCCCCCAATATGTATTGTCGGTGAAACAAGATGAAAACACAGACACAAGTAGGAAGATAGGCTGAGCCAACGATGGGGCCCTCGCTAACTAGAAAGGACAGGAAAGAAAAACTGCTGTCTGCAATCACGCAAAAAACCCTGCCAAAAAGAATGTCCAACACGTCT
The DNA here is from genome assembly GCF_039654945.1 of Dendrobates tinctorius. NCBI lineage: Eukaryota > Metazoa > Chordata > Amphibia > Anura > Dendrobatidae > Dendrobates > Dendrobates tinctorius. Next base: position 33,287,207 of record NW_027361676.1, read on the forward strand.
GATAGAAAAAGGCGCTGAAGTCGCTAGACTTCAAATCACTATATCAGCACTCAGGTATATTCTGAAGACAGAGCAAAAGAGATCAACTGATCAGAGACAAAATGGGGATTCAGCCCAGTCCCAGCCAGGGCTGGCTGAACACAAAAACTAAGTAAACTAGACAAAAACTCATATGAACAATAGCAGAGAAAACTTAGCTATAGGAAGGCAGGAACCAAACTGGAAACCAGGAGCCACAGTCAGGAAAAATCACCAGCAAGAAACTAGGGAGTCAGCTGCCTTAAATCCAATCAGAAACTCCTGATGTCCAATCGCAGTCCTCTTCCTCAGGTAGCCGGTCTCTGCCATTTAGATCAGCTTCATTATCTCCCTTCACCAACAGAGGGAGTCCAGATAGAGAACTCACTACTCCTCTGTCAGCACAGCCAGCTCCATAACCCTCACCAGAAGCCAGAGGCAAACCCAAAAATGAGCTCACAACAGTCCGGACTTCTGATCGCAGATACAGCGCCTCTGCTCGTTCACCAGGGGTACCCTCCCCTGGAGTCTCAGCAGCTTCGGGGCTCGCTGGCGCTCGCCTTTCACGCTACTCCCAACAACAACCACTGGTGAGCGTGACAAAAACATAGCTAAATATTTCAGTAAATTGAGATATTTAACTGTGCAGTCTGTTCTGTCTGTTTTGACACACCTGGTTAAATTGTCAAATTGGTTATACATATACAGTAGTATGCTACACCAATATTACGCAGGCTGATGTCGCATTAGCCTTTTCGCTATCACATGTATCCTAACTAGCAATTCTGGTTAATTCAACATTTTTCCAGGGTTTGATAAATGTGGTCAAAAAAATTTTTTTAAACAGACACCTGTTTCTGTTCTTTCCCTAAGACCAGGGTCACACGAGCGCATAATTCGAATGAGTGCTATCAGATTTGTTATCAGATTGAACTTGGACAAATGTTAAGGTACTGTCACACTTAGCAATGCACCAACGATCCCGACAACGATATGGATCGCTGGGGCATCGCTAAGTGGTCGCTAGTGAGCTGCCACACAGGCAGATCTCACCAGCGGCATAGCAGCGGTCGGGGGTCGCTACTTACCTGTCAGACAAGGCGATCCTGACGTCCTCCCGCCCGCATCCATGCATCCGCTCGTCGGCGCCACAGGAAGCCCAGCAGGAAGCTGACCACGAGAAACGGCCCAGGCCGTTCTTGCGCTATCAGCAATAATCAGTGGGGGAGCCGGTCGGAGGTAAGTATCACACATAGCGATATCGCTAGCAATATCGCTGCTGCGTCACAAACCAGTGACATTACAGCGATATTGCTAGCGATATTGCTTAGTGTGACAGGGCCTTTATTCAGTGGTGCAGTGCTGATTTGGAAGACACTCATTCGAGTCTGTGTGTGTGTGTAAAATATCTGATCACATATGATATAGCAGATACACGTCACCACTTCTGCATTTTTCACCCACTCCTGATTTTGTCTTAGAAATACTGACGTAAAATACTGAAGAGATACTGAACGTGTGAATGTGGCCTAATAGTAGCACTCTGAGCCAGAGCAAATCTCATGATGAGATTTAGGTCTTTGTGTGTGTGGGGGGTGAGGGCACAGAGCTACCACAGAGGCAACTGTCAGCCGAATCAGGTATGATGATGATAATGAGTTTTTGATGACCGGAAAGGAGTGCTGAGGAGGTGATGTCATTATAGAAGTAGGGTTGGATTAAGGAGATGCACAATGAAGATTACGTATGGCTATAAGACATCCTGCAGCAAAATGTGCTTGTTCTACAGTCATCTCTGGAGCAGATGATGTTACATGTGATTTTGGTGGATGAAGCCCAGAAGTATCTGTAATCTCGGGTTGTGCTAGTGGTGATTCATATGTCTGGGCATTTTGTGTGCTATTTCTTTTCCACTTTGATGTTCTTAGGTAGTATGCAGGCTCTGCAAGAGTATATAAGTCACAGATATCCTGGCTCACATAGACTAAAAACTATGACTCTCCACACCACAAAGTGACATCATCTGCTCATTTGGGAAAGGCTTTTAGAAATTGTAGCTCTGTGCTTTAAACTTGGAAATGGACCGGGTCTGGTTTCATGGTCCTGCGGTCGCAAGGGCGGCTATTGTACTGACTCTGGAGACAGAACTACCATGCACCCAGGGAAAACGTCCCAATCTTATGGAGCATTGCATTCTGGAGAAGTAAGATGTTTGGGGACGTGGGACGCTGTATCCCCTCAGATTTCACTGCCCATGTAACATGGGACAGTGTTCTTTGGTTGCCAGGCAATGCAGGACACTGCTTTGTCTGATTCAAGGCAATTGTGGGATTTTTTCCATTCTGCTGTACAAGTTAGCAGGGAGTGGTTGTCTGGGGATGATTTGGAGGTATTCAACACTTGATCATTTCCTTCAGCATCAGGCAGACTATTTAACCCTGTTCCCAGCTCAGGTCTTTGCTGTTTATTACAGTTCCCATTTTCTGGAAGCTGTGGGAAGAGGATCCCAGCCCTTGAAAGCTTGCTTAGCTTGGGCAGCATGTGCGTCTGTGGCTGTGCCTTTGCTGGTTTCGTGTCAGTCTTGCTGGGTCTCTCTGCAATAACATAATAAACATCCAAATATTTTTAAAAAATGTATCCGGTCAAACAGCTTATGGATGGACCAGATGCAGTGTCTTCGGGGAATGTTCGAAGAATTGTCGGACACCATGAACCAGCACAAGCAGTCAATCGTTCAGGGGGTTCCCCGACACAGGCAAGTTCTAACCCTAGTCCTGCAGTGGGGGTCATTCCCATAGAAACTAATATACCCCTTCCTGATTTTTTGGGGGAAGATCAGAAACAATTCCATAATTTCAAGGAATGGTGCAAATTATACTTTCAATTTTGCACTGTTCCTCTGGGAACACAGGTACTCAGGTTGGTCTTGTTTTTGCCCCAGTCCTAGGCATTTAAATTACCCTTGGGTTCACACCTCCTCTAAGGTGCAAATTTATGATAAACTGGACCAGGTGGCCTTAGCTGAATCCAACCTAAAGGAATTGTGTCTTCGGGAACTCACTGCCGAGGACTACTGCTCCCAGTTTCGAAGGTGGGCCATAGAGATGAGGTGGAACGATGCTACTCTTCATAGTACCTTCCCCCTTCCAGTCTGGGCTAAACAGCCATATTAAAGATATGCTGGTGCACCACTCTCCTCCCCGGTCTTTAGAGGTCTCCATGACATTAGCAGTGTCATTTGATCGGAGAAGACAGGAGAGATGTTGGGACAAAATTGTCCATCGGGCGGAGTTCATCCATACCCTCCACCAGTCTTGAGGCTGAGGGAGAACCTATGCAGCTTGATAGAGTTTGTACCTCTCAGGAGTTAAGGCAGCAAAGATTGCATCAGCAATAGTCTCTTCATTGCAGTTCCTCGCATCACCTGGTTTGTGAGTGTCCACGTCTGAAGATGGCAGGGAACTACAGTGCCTCTCTGGGTTTGGGGATCCCCAGCTAGGTGCTCAGGTATACCTAGCAAAAAAATTACTGCACCTATAAAATTGTCTTCTATTGATAATTCTTACCTTGTCCAGAGTGTTGAATATCACACAGCTGAACCAGTGTCGATCACCACAGATTGTCTGAAAAAGGAAGAGGCATGCTTTTTTTATTTTACAAGATCTTGCTACCTCAGTGGTGTTAGGTATCCCTTGACTTTGCACCCATAGCCCTATTATTGACTGTGAGAGTGAGTATTGTTAAGTGGTCCTCCAACTACCATTCTCTTTGTATTATCAGGCCTCCGAAAGTAGTAGGTTCCACCTCCCAGGCATATGGCAGAGTTCCTACAGGTGTTCTATATAACTGTATGTAATCAGTACCCCAACCCACTAATCCCTTACCGCTTTAACCAACTGGTGTGAGCAAGTTGATTTACCAAGCTGGATCTCCACAGGGGCTTATAATCTTGCTTGAATTAAGGAAGGCGATGTTAGGTGCTAGGATTCTCCCTCTGCACAGTATGGATCCCAAGCCCTGTCTTCTCCTGCAGTCTCCCATTCAGTCTCAACCACAGTGAATGCTGCTCGGCAAAGATGTCAGTCTCAGCATCTTGCTAAGACTTGGGCTGTACGCATGGTTACTCCTGCCTCTCCAGGTTCAAATATAGCAACTGGCAATACTCAGCGGCGAGTAGTCACTCCTGAGGCTAAGTCCACGATTCTGCCTTTATGGCCTATGTCTATGAGTGCGTGCTGTGAGTGAATGCGTTAGTTGAACCTGGTGTGGAAGGTTATTCTCTACACAGGGCACAGTCTGACCACGCACCGTGGCATGCATCAGCTAGTACTCAGGGCTCAGTTAGTCCACGTGCAGGTGCACACTTCCCTTAGTTCACAGTACACAGCCAAGCCACACGCTGTGGCACTCACCTGTTAGCATGTGCAATACCTAGAGCAGTTTCTCACGTGCTTAGACATGCTCCTTCTTGCCACTCTGTGGAGTAACAGGGCAGGTTCTTTATTTTCTGTGCACACTGCGTGACATTTAATGCAGTGTACTTAACATTAGGTGCTCAGTAGCCTTATACCGCTCTGTGCAGCTACAGAGCACAGTACCTTTGTGTTCCATTCACACTGGATGCAGTTAACCCAGTGTGCTCTTTGTGAACGCTTTCTGTGCAATGCCACCATGGTTCACATTAGCTGCAGTTTTACACCTCTGCTTGGTGGACCCCGGGCTGCGAATGCCCTCCTTTATCATATTTTATTTAGTGCATTCGGCCAATCCTAACAAGGGATGAGTGGAAAATGGCCTTCAATACCCCTGAGGGTCATTATGAGTATTGTGTTATGCCCTTTGGGTTCTGTAATGGATCAGTTGTGTTTCAGATGCTTGTGAATGATCTTTTCCATGATCTTTTGGGCATTTGTGCTATAGTTTACATCAATTATATCCTCATCTTCTCCAGAGGGTCCATGTGCACAACATCCTGAAAAGATTATGAGTGTTTAGTTGCTAGATTTGTATGCTGTTTATAAAAAAATGTTAAAAACTCCCAGAGGCTGACACAGGAAGAGCATGTGACTGAATTTCCTGATTTTCCTGTGTTTGTATATGAGAGAAGCAGCCTGCTGTAGATGCTACACAGATAGAGACACACAAATGATTTATTCCTGATCTATTAAGCTTATCATATATTGTTCCTGTTTGTTCCTGAATAAAGAAGCTCTGTTGTGACGCGCTTAGTTAGTATCCTGAATAATCCTCTGCAAACAGAAACCCAAAGCAAAAGCAGCACGGTGCAACAGTAGATGGCTACTAGCAGCAATCATGTCAAGTTCTCAGTGCCAAGCCTCACTAACCAGAACTACCTGTCCTGGAAATTCAAGGTGAAGATGCTGCTCATAAGAGAAGGTATGTGGAAATATACTCAGGAACAAGTTCCTCATCCATTACCAGATGAAAGAGAAGGATCAGAAGGCATAAAGCACAATCTCCCTCAGTGTAGATGATAATCAGATATATATGCAAGTGTGCAACTGCAATGGAAATGTAGGATGAGTTACAGAAAGTGCATGAAAGATCAAATCTCAGCAATAAGCTTTTTCTCATGAGAAAGCTGTATCAGTCTAAGCTAAGTGATTGGCAGAATATGCAGGACTATATAAGAAACACCCTAGAAATTGTGGAGTGCCTCAGGGGTATTGGAGAAGAAATTAAAGATTTTCATGTTGCTGCACTTCTATTAAGTGGTTTTCCAGATAGTTATGACACACTCTTGACTGTACTAGATGCTCGGCCAGATGATGAGCTGACAGTAGAGTATGTTAAAGATAAACTTGTGCATGAATTCAAGAGAAAAACACAGAATGTAAGCAACAGTAATGAATCCAGAGCAGAAACAGCATTAAAGACACAGGATTTCCCTAAATATGAGAGCAATCTAAGAGATACTCGTGAATGTTTTGTCTGTAAAAAGCCTGGCCACATTAAAGCAGACTGCAGAATTTGGAAAGCAATAATGAGTCAGCTTAAAAAGCTGAATAGTCATCAAAGGGTTAAAACAGCTGTAAAGGAAGATTCTGCATTTGTTGAAGCTGCATTTAATGCCATTACAGGCCCATCTGCAAAACATATATGGTGTATAGATTCTGGTACAAGCAGTCATATGACAAGTAACAAGGATTTCTTCACTGACCGTAATGAAAGCAAGTCAGAAAAAGGTCATCTTAGCTAATGGTCACTATGTGACTTCAGAAGGAGTAGGAGATGGCTACCTCCACTGTCCAATTTCCTCAGCACAAAGCAGAAAGACCCCAATAAAGGATTTTCTCTATGTTCCCAGCCTTGAAAGCAATCTTCTGTCAGTAAAGAAGATCACGTAAAAGGGGAATGTAGTTACTTTTAAAGATAACAGCTGAACCATTCAAAGAAGGGTCACACTGTTGCAGAAGGAAAAATCCAAAATGAACTTTATCAGCTAAAATGCAAAGAAAAAGTGTACAGTGCTAGACAAGATCTGCATAAGAACTGTATCCATGTATGGCACAGACGTTTTGGGCACAGATATCCAAAAGCAGTAAGGAAGCTAGCTCAACTTGCAAATGGTATTGAAATCAACCAGTGTAGTCAAATGATGACACTGAACAACAGTTAGAGGTATAGGTACAGTTGGAGGACATTGTACCTTTCAAGGTTAAATAATGCTGAGAAAAGGAGCCTGCAGGGCACTCAGCATGAATCCAGTCTGAACAAAGACACTAATAAAGGTGAGAGCAGATGCTTTTTCCAAACAAGTCTGAAACTAGGTTAGAGTGAATAGTGCGCACCTAGGGCATCAATAAAATAGAACACAGTGCAGTTCTCTGTTGATCTATACTTGTAGCTGTAAAATGGTAGAACCCTTGCAAAAAATAAAAATACCTGATAAGAATGAGTTTATAGTTAAAAAAACATTCATTATTTTATTAATATAAACTGTATGCGAAAATAAATGTTTAAATTGTAGCACTAAAGCAATTTAAGTGAAAAATAAGCAAGTCGTACCCAGCCATTAGCTAAGTGCCCCTTATAAACTCACAAAACAGCATGCATAACTTCAGTTTTTATTGGCAGTTTTCCCATTAACAACAGTTTTCCAGTGACATAGGCGTCCCGGGAATTGTTCAAAGGAAAATATCACAAAGTCACGTTCTCATATGATATGTAAAAACAAAGAGAATAACTGTTTTCCATCTTTTTTATGAAAAACTTAAAGTATCAATCACTTTCAGATAGAATTAAGTCTATTGCACATTAAAGCTCTATATAACTCCCTAGTTCAGGCAAATTGACAGACTAAAGCTTAGTTTACCTAAGGGCTTGTTCAGACAAGCTTATTATAAACGTGTTATCCGAGTAAAACTCAGTGAGCACACTTACCAATGTCATTCAATAGGGCTGTTCAGATAGCAGTTTACTCCCACGGACACTTGGAATGAACTGCAAAAAAATCTGTGTTCTGGAGAAAATTGATTTTTCTAAAATTTGAGTAAAATTCGATTCCATGCGAATAAAGTCGCCCAACTCTATTCAGCACAGCGGTTCTCATGCCCATGTGAAAAATCGGGCAAAAACTGAACACAACCACAGCTCTACTATACTGGCATAAATCAGAGGAACTTCTACTCTCCACCATTTCAGGATTAGAAAAAACATGGCTGCTCTGCTACAGAAACAAGGCCACAGCTGCCATTGGGTTGTGTGTTGCACCTTAACACCATTTACGCATAAAGAGTTGAGCTTTAATACAACACAACCTGTGGCTTGATGTTTCTAGAAGAAAGCAATAATGTTTTTCTAATCATCTAAGTTCCCTTAACCTTTTGAATGAAAGGATCGATTCTTATCTCAGTGTTCTGAGAGACCGAGGAACAAACAATTATTCTTCACGTAGCTAGTACAAGTAGACAGCAGAGGGATCATTGGAGAATCCCATTTTTTTTTCCTATCACATTATTTTATGATGATACCTCGGTCATAAATAATGGACATGTTGTTAAAAATATATAAAAATAAAGTTAGGTTAAAAACCTGTAAGGCTACCTTACACTCACACACAAAGACATACCCATTTGGTTTCAAAACATTAAATAATATACACATTTGGTGTTGTGTCAAAATACAATTATAGATGCATTCCATAAAAAGTGAAAAACTTCAAAATAATGGATTTTTTTTACATTTCTGACAAAATAAAAGTTAATATAAAATAAAAAAAAGTTAAGACTGCCAGAATGCAAACAGGTAAAAAACAAATTCTGGTCACCAAGGGGTTACAAAATTTTGATACATAAATTCTGATGAAAACTATTGAATATGCCTTTTCTAAATTCATTATTAATTCCCAATTTTAATCAGTGAAAAAAATAGAGACAACGCTTAACTCAAGTCAGGAGAATATTATAAATGATACTCCTGTTAGTTTGCTCATTACATTGATTTTTTTTTTCTCATTTACATTTAGCATAGAAAAAACACTCCGTCTCTGCGAAGTAATGCGAAACATGCCATTTTATGTTAGTAATACATTTATTTGAATAATTACCACACAACAGGTGTTAATTTTTCAAGTAAATCTAACATAATTGCATAAATTTGCATAAAACAGTTTAATCTTGAAAATGCGCTCATCTCTCTGAAATTAAATGACTAACATTATTACTTTGCGGTTTTATTTTAGTTTTTAGAAAAATATGAATAGTGCCGTGTGTCTATTATCTATCATACAAGCAATAGCTATTAAAAAATATTTACGGAATCATAGGGGGGACATATTAATTCCATGTTGCATGGTTTTCATATATGCGTTTACGTTATTTCAAGGAGATATTTCTATATTGCTAAGACTTTAATCTGGAGACAGAGATCTACTTTATGTTTATTTCATGAAATGTGTTGTGGATATGACTTGTGACACTTACTAATATGTACATTTACATACATTTATGTATAACCATGCTGTAGAGCAGTGACGTTTCCACCAGTGAATTTAGTGAGACAGTGACCCAAGCAAGTTAAGCAAATGTCCTTTATTGTCCAAATACTGCACACATGCTATAGCTCACCTCCGGATCCCAGCTGGAAATAGGAAAATAAAGTCCTGTGTCACTGGCACTTGCACCCCTGTAAGGTTCTCAGGTGCTACCGTGTTTGCCCACGTCTCTGGCTTTGGCCTGTGTTAACTTCACACAGCCACGAATACAACCCCAGCACTCTCAAATCTGTTGCATGTGAAACCACAAAAACTGACACCCCCAAACCTTTACTGCAAGTTTAACCCCTTTACAACCGCCGATACGCATTAAAACGGTGGCCGTTTCCTTATTGCTGCTTTAAAAAGGTAGGGCCCCCCATAGACATAAAATCGCCAGGTCTCAGCTACAAGGGGAAGCTGAGACTCTGGAGAACATAATCAGGGCTGGATTTTCACATCCCCAATAACGAAAAAAAAACCTGTGTCCGTTGTTAAAATAATTTCTCTTCTGACTTGATATACAGGTCAGAGGAGAGAGAAATGATGCCCTTGACCCTCCCTGATACTTTTGCTATCCCTGGGCTTCCCGAACCATCCCACGGCCCTCTGCATCATCTTCCTGGAAAAATAAAGGCTGGCACAGTGCAACCACTGAGATCTTCACCTGAGAAGCAGCTGTGAAACGCATGTTGGGTGCCTGGTGGGTGAGTATCTCTGCTTCAAAAGTTTGCACTTGACATGTGTTGTACTTTATTTACACTGGGGTATTACCCTCTCCCCCTTTTTGTCTGCTATGCTTACTGATTTAGCATTGTGATATATTACACCTCTCATAGACTGTTGGTTGAACTTTTCATTTTGGTGCTGTTGGATCTTAATTCATGGTGGCTATATGCAGAATTGCTAGAGGTTTCTGTACATACATTGTATTCTTCTACTCTGTCACCTATTGTACAGTATTATAATACAACAGTATCTTATAACTTTTAGGGTACCCACAGTCTCAGTATATTTCTCACTCACCCAGCTTTTTGAGTTTCTGTAAATTTTGGAATGTTTATATGTTTTTTAACATTTGTATCAATAAAATCATTTTTTAAACAAATATTTAATTAATTCTATCTGTCCGGGCACATTTTTTCTTTTTTGGTATTGTTATAGTTGTTAGTCCACATAGTACACATTATTCCCACATAGATTTACTAATCATTATCACCTTATCAGATTAGTTTCAGCAGAGCCTGTTGCCTCTTGGCCGAGTCAATGCTGCAGTGCTTCCAGCTTGCGACTGATGTTGAAGATCCTTTTTCCGTAATTTTATTTAAATTTTGCAACCATAAATCAAGTGCATTTAAATAGGTATGTCAAGTCAGCAATAATAGTCAGCAATGGTATAAATCATGAGGGAAGAGGGCGAGGGGGAAGGAGGGAGGTGGAGGGGAGAGGGGGAGGAGTGAGAGGGAAAGTGGTTAAGGGAGGATACAGAACATGACTATTAAACAATCAAGCAATTGTTTAAACAGCTGTTAGGTATTTAAGCGGAATGACATAAGTCAAATGGAAGAACAGTAAATATTGTACAATGAGTATCGTACATAACGTTAACATAGAATATAGTATTGGTATATGGGATAGGTACATTTTCTAAAGCGGAGTTATAATAAGTCAAAAATATGAGCAGTGAAAAATTATACAAAAAATATCGTACATAATATGAGGTGTAACGATATTATGTGAGATAGGTGTAGTATTAGAGGTTTAGGGAGTAAGGCAGTCCCAGTGAGACCATTGTTTTGAGCATTTGTTTAATTGGTTGTTAACTAGAGCAAATCTTTCTTCATAGGATTTATGAAGAAGAATTCTGTCTTTTATATCTTGAAAAGCAGGAGGGGTTTTATTTTTCCAGTTGAATGCGATTGAGTTTTTAACCTCGAGCAGAGTGTGAATAATGAGGGATTTTTTGTCTGGACTGACATCTGAGAGATCAAGTGAAAGTAGCGCAAGTTGAGGGGAAGAGTAGTAGGCTTACCAATTATTTTATTGATGGTATCAGAAGTTTGTGACCATAATGGGGCCAATTTAGGACAGCTCCAGAACATATGTAGAAGGTTTCCATGGGAGCCGCATCCTCTCCAGCAAAAAGGTGAGGTTTCCTGATCGAAATGTGCTATCCTGGCTGGGGTGAGGTACCATCTGGATATAACTTTATAATGTGATTCCTGTAATGCCATAGATATTGTGGAGGCATACGTGTGATTTAAAGCGTCTTCCCAGTCACCACATGTTATGTTTTTTGTAAGATCAGTGTCATTGTTAAGCCAGTCGTAGGTGTAAGCATGACTCCAGAAAATCCTGTGCTCAGTATTACAAAATAGTTTTAAAGTAGCTTCTGTGAACCTTGTTTTTTTCTGGAGAAAAGATAGAACCTGCTGTTTTAGTATCATGAACTGGAGAAACATTGATGAGGGAAGTCTATATTTTATTTTTAATTCGCCAAATTTTTGAATTGATGATCCGTCGAAGATGTCCCCTAATTTTTTAACACCATATTCATCCCAAGAATTATGCAATTCTTGGTTGATTAAGGATGACAGGACGTTCAAGGGTAGTTTTTTCAGGATTGTTAGATTGTGAGATCCTTTTTTTCTGCATGCCAGTTTTTTCCAATCGTGTGTAGTGGCAATAAAAATGGGGTGAGCTGTGGAGTTCGGAAAACGTTTTGCTAGGGTATTAATGACTAGGTTTCGGGGGTTTTTATCATTATTTATGAAAGTTTCTATGTCCAACCATGCTGGGGCCTACTGGATGAAAGCCAGTGTTTACTATTCTTGATTAAGAATGTTAGATGGTGAGCTGTGATATTGGGGATCCCTAGACCTCCATGAGACTTTTTTTTGAAGGTGATAGATTGAAGGGTTCTGGGTAGAGTTGAGCAACTTTGGTCGGATCGGGTTTCATGAAACAAAATTTGTGTCAGATGAAACTTGTCCGACTAGGGCAAAAAAAAGTCGGAGTTTCGTCCGAAACCCAACCCCAATGCAAGTCAATGGGGAATAAAAGTCGGCATTGAGTGGATGACATTCATCCACTCAACCTTTTTGCCCTAGTCGGACGAGTTTCATCTGAAACAAATTTTGTTTCATGAAACCCGATCTGACCAAAGTCGCTCAACACTAGTTCTGGGTTTTTTATTGTTCCAGATGAAGTACTTGATAGTTGTTTGGATGGTTGTTAATTGTGATACTGAGATAGGTAAAGGCAAGGAGTCAAGAACATAGAGAATTTTTGGAAGGGTGAAAATTCTCACAGTGAGAATTCTGCCCCACCATGAAAGGTCTCTCTCTCCATAGATCATTGTATCTTTATTAATGGTATTCAATAGAGTGTTCAAGTTAGTTGACACTAGGTTTTTTAGGTTCTTTGTAATGGTGATTCCTAGGTAAGTAAATTCTTTATTGGCCCAACAAATGGGTGAAAAGGATTTAATTTGGGAGATCTGGTCTTTGAACAGATTGAAATGTAGGAAATTTAATTTTCTTTCATTAATTTTAAAGTTTGAAAGGTTTGAAAAGGTCTCCAAAGCAATATGAAGTTCCGTAACTGAATTGACTGGGTCGGTCATTACGATTAGTACGTCATCGGCAAACAAACTTATTTTATGGTGGCATGATGATGTGGTAAGACCTTTGATTAAATTGTCTTGTCTTATTTTCTGGGCTAGCGGCTCCATGGCCAGTATAAAAAGGAGAGTGGACAAGGGGCAGCCCTGTCTGGTACCATTTCTTATGGGAAAGGCGGTTGAGAAGTGATTGTTAGCACAGACTTCGGCACTGGGGTTGGAGTAAAGGGTTAGTATTGTTGTGATAAGATCGTTATTAAAACCAAATTTTATCAGAGTTTGTCTCAGGAAGCCCCAGTCAAGACGGTCAAACGCCTTTTCTGCATCTGGCGAGGCCATTATAGTGGGTTGCTTATTGAGATTTATTGCTTTGATGAAATTAATAGCTCTTCTTGTGCCGTCTGACGTGTGGCGACCTTTGACAAATCCGACTTAGTCATTGTTTATGAGGTCTGGTAAAATTAGGCTGAGCCTGTTGGCTAGTATTTTGGCATATATTTTTATATCCGTATGTATGAGTGAGTTGGGTCTAAAGTTAGATATGGACTCAGGGTCGCCTTTAGGCTTTGGAATTAGGACGATGGTGGCCTCCAGCATTTCTGCAGGAAATGAGCCAGTTCTGGATGCGTAGTTAAACACTTGAGAGAGGTGGGGAGTTTGTTGAAGGTTTTATGATATTCGTTACCGAATCCGTCAGGGCCAGGAGATTTTGAGGATTTAAGGAGTTTGATATATTCCTATATTTCAGTTTGATTGAATGGTGCTGATAGGATTTCTAAGTCTGTGGATGTTATTTTGGGTAATTTTAGTTGGGCTAAGTAAAATGATATGGTGTCTTGTTTTGATTGCGAGGGGTGAAAGTGGGTTGATGTTGTAGAGTTTTTCAAAATAGTTGGCGAATTCATTTACTACATCTTGTGGATGCGATAAAGTGGTACCAGCTGGGGATTTAATTTTGTTGATTCTATTATGAAACCTTTTTTTTATTCTGTTGACCATAAATTTTAAGGGTTTATTAAGGGATGTGTACATTTTGTATTTAGTTGCTTTTATCATTTCATCATATGATGAGAAAGTTAGTTGTCTGAGGTCTTTCCTGAGATGAGTTATTTCGGTTTGTAAGCTGGGTGAGGGAGATGGGAGGTTGATTTGTGTGTTGATTTTGTCTCTAAGGCTTTTTTGAATATTTTCTATTTCCCTTCTTCTTAATTTTTTTTCCTGTGACGAAATTTGGATTAGTAGCCCTCTAATAACCGCCTTGTGGGCGCACCATTTAGTTGTAGGACCGATATCATCCGTGTTGTTTTCTTTAAAGTACTGTTTGATGGCTATATTGATGCGGTTTCTGTGCGTTGGGTTGTTTATTATGCTAGAATTGCATTTCCAAAGGCCTCTATTTTTGATTGGGGGGTCCTAGAGTGAGCTCTGCTATTACCGATGAATGGTCTGAGATTGATTTGTCTTTAATGAATATTGTCTCAAATCTGGGGAGAGAAAAGACATCAGTGATTATGAGGTCAATCCTTGATGCGGATTGGTGAGTTTCTGAGAAATGAGTATATTCAATCGAGGATGCATTAATGCATCTGAAAGTATCAAAGAGTTCATTTCTGAATAGCCAATTATTCAGGCTGCCAGTTTGCGGCCTTTTTTTTGATGAGGAGTGTAATTGGTGGTCAGGGAAGGTGTTGAAATCTCCCAGCATCAGCATCTCGCCCTTTTTTATTTTGTTGGCCTTGGTTAGTAATTTGTTCAGGAAGTTTATTTGGTTTACGTTAGGGGCATATAAGTTTATTATGGTACAAATGGTACAAATTTGGTTGTTCATATGACAGATTAAGATGTGGTATCTGCCTTTAGCGTCAGAAAATTCGTCAATAAATTCGAATAGAATGGTATTTTTGATCAGTGTTATGACACCAGCTTTCTTTTTTTGATTACTGGACTCGTATACATGAGGGAATTTTTGATGGGAAAATTTGGGGTGGTTGTCCTGCTTAAATTTTGTTTCTTGGATGCAGATTATGTCTGTTTGGGACTTATCTAACTCTTTCAGGATGGAGAATCTCTTTCTGGGACTGTTGAGTCCTCTAACATAGTATGTCATAAATTTCATGCTCATGTTTGATATTAGGAAGAATAGAGGGGTGGGAATGTTTCACTTAGGGATAGGATCAATGTACCTTAGTAGGAGTTTTTTAGATTATAAGAACAGAGAATTTTTGGCTGCACCAATCAAGTTGTGCAGTGAGTGAATTGGTAATGGTAGAAACAGCAACTTTGAAAGAACACAAGTGAAAATTACTTAATGCTGATCTACCCTAAAAATTAATTCCACTTCAAAGTGTAGCAAAAGAAATATTTTTTCTTGGGGGTGAGTGAAATAACAGGAAAAGAGGTGATTCCTCTAAAGGACATAGGCAAGCCATTTTGATTCAGTCAAAGGCCTAAGGCCTGGATCTATGAATGGCTCAACGATATCCTCTCTGGGGCGAGTTCTCTTTCAGAGAGGCAATGAATTTTGATCCTTCTTCAAAGGAGAAGATTGGGATCGTTTTCCCGTTGTGGGAAATCAGCAATTTTAGTGGGAAACCCCACCTGTATGGAATTCTATATTCTCTCAGAAAGGTAGTGATGTTGTTGAAGGCCTTTCTGGAGTCTATTGTTTCTTTGGATAAGTCGGCATAGACCTTGAGATTTTGGTATGGTTCCGGGAATGTTTTCTTATTTTTCAGGAATTGGAGGATTCTCTCCTTTGTTTCGTAGAAGTGTAGGCACAATATTGTGTATCTTGGAACTTCCGGGGGGATTTTTGGGGGCCTTGGGAGCCTATGGATTCTATCAATATTGAGATCCAAATTGGAGAGAGATGGTATTGCTTTTTTGAAAATGTTTGTCACGTGTTCCCTAAGGCCCTCCTGAGAAATGCTTTCAGGAATACCACAGATTTTGATGTTGTTTCTGCGATTTCGATCTTCAAGATCTGCTAGCTTTACTTTTAGTTTTTTAATCTCCTGGGTAAGAATTTGGATGTCAGATGAGGAGGTTTTTGAAACGTTCTCTACTGCATCCATTCTCTTTTCAAGATCTTCAATTTTTTTGTTAAATTGCTCAATTGTGTTTTGGATTAGTTTTGCCCGACTTTCAAAGCCTTGTTTCATGTTATCATTTATTTTATCTGCTAGATTTAGCATAAATGATTCTATGCCAGCAATAATGGCGTTAGGGGGAGTGCTATTTAGAGGCGTCGTCGTTGGATTGTTTAAGGAAGTTGGCTCGGCTGGGTCTATTTTTCTTTGGCTTTTTGCTGCGGTAGGATTAGGGGTGGAGTCGCTGTAATTTTCTTCCTCCTCATTGGAGGTTTCATTTTTAAGGAGAATTTGTCACCCCAGACCCCTGAGCCCCTCCTCTTAGCTGAAATAGAAAAGTCCATGTTATCTGGGGGGACAGTATTTTGAGTAGTTGTGGGTTGAGTTTTAATTTCAGAATTTACCCCTATCTGTTGAGGTTTTGAATTTTCAGCGGAAGAGATTTTAAATTGGTATTTGTCATTGAGGCGAGGGATATTGGACGGTTTGTTCTCCATTTTTGTATTTGCTTTCAGGGGGGTTCTTGACCTTGGAGGACTGATTAGATCGGTCAAGTCCTCAGTTGAGTGATAGCGAGACTGTGAGGTGTTAGTTTTGTGACCTTTATGCTGTTTGGGTGGTAAGGTAGTGTTGTTTTTTGTTTTGGTAGAGTTACCCTTGTTGCTCATTGTGAAGGATGAGTACGTAATGTGATAACCTGTTAAGAAAAGTACAGAGCAGAGGGCAGTGATATAGCACCAATGTGGTAGTGCAGAGTCATCAGAAAGGTCGAGCAGAGTCTTACGTGATCTTTATGTACGGAGCAAGAAGAATAGGTGGAGATGTTCACAGTCCAGGATTGTCGTCTTCTGGAGATCTTTCCAGGCAGTACAGAAAAACAGATAGGACGAGCACCAGTAAGTAGAATCAAAGACAAGGTTAGCGCAATATAGGTGGCAAGAGATATACAGAGATTCTCAGTGGCAATTATTACCCAACCAAGTCACAGGTGTTAAACAGCACTGTTGCAATACAGAGTTTAGACATAAGCCTTAGATATTCAAGATCATTGCAAGGTGGGTACAATAGGATTACCCAAATCTATAATGTGGGGAAGTGATCTCCAGCACCCGCTGTACCAGTAATCTGGACCCGACAGATACAAGAGCACCGACCCCTCTTGTAGGTAGTAGATAAGGTGAGGATATTTGCAAGATGGTGTCTAATAGAGGCGAGTTGCTAAAGGAGGAGGCTCTCACCTCTTGTTATTGAGAGATATTATAGACACCTTATTCTGTAATGTGGGGAGTTGCTCTCCAGCACCAGCTACGCCAGTAGCCTGGACCCAGCAGGTACAGGAGCGGCAATCCCCCTTTGTAGATAGTAGGAGACGGTATCTATTAGAGGTGTATTGCTACAGGAGGAGTTTCTCACCCCTAGTTATTGTCAGGCACTGTGGGCACCTGTTTTATAATGTGGGGAAGTGTTCTCCAGCACCGGCCACGCCAGTAATCTGGACCCGGCAGGCACAGGAGCACCGACCCCCCCTTGCAGGTAGTAGATAGGGTGAGGGTACTTGCAAGATGGTGACCAGTAAAGGCGAGTTGCTATAGTGAAAGGTTCTCACCCATTATTGTTGAAAGATTGTTCCCCAGCACCAGCCGCGCCAATTACTTGAACCGGCAGGCACGGGAGCACCAATCCCTTCTTATCAGTTATAGTTTGGGTGAGGACACTTAAAGGACAGTGTCTGGCAGAGTTAGGATGCTATAGGGGGAAGCTTTTACACCTTATAACCGGCGCTTACAGTGAGAGATAGATAGAGATAGTATAGCCCCTAAATCCTGCCCCTTTTTTGGGGGGAATTTCTGGAGCTTATAGGAATAAGGACAAAGGCCACAGGGTCCCTGCAGTTTTATTAGTGGAATGGGGCCTCAGGAGGGCCTGGAATGTTTTAGCAGTGGAGCTTCTGAAGTCTGCAGCTATAATATATTATGAGCAGGTGCCCATACTTAGTAGAGAGTGGATGGCAGCAAAGTCCCCCAGTAGTGTTTGGGGTTCCACAATGAAGAGAAGGGAGCCACTTTGAGGGGTAGATTTATGGCTATTGGCCGTGGGCGCTCCACATAGAAGTTGTTAGCGCTGAGTCAATATATGGCAGTAGCCAATTCAGAGGTGGCTGAAACGGTTTGCTTTATGAAGATGAGCCCTCCTTTCCTCAAAGGAAGCTTAGTCTCAGCCTCAGAAAATGGAGGCCGGCGCACCTGTAGTTGGTGATGGAGGCTGTGTGCGTCAGAAGTCTCTCCCTGAGGATCTCTGGATCGATAAGGCAGCAGCCGTAGTTATAGGCAGGGGAGGCAGTGTGGACGCTGCTGAGAAATTGGGGTCTGGCTGCTGTAGATGTCCCCAGCGGTTGTGTAGGCAGGCTCTGGAGATGAGGCGCAGGAGGGAGGGGAGCTCCCCGCTGGTATCCGCCGCAGGTGCTGGTGATGATTCTAATGGGAGCTCACCGGGTGGTATGTCTTCAGTCACTGTGTGACCTGAGTTGCTGAGAAGTGTGACCAGGCCCCTGGGATGAGACAGAGATGCTTCGGAGGTGTGAGGGGAAATCCCTTTTAAGTGACTGCTGCTGAAGGGAGTCTCAGGTGGAAGTCAATGGAGCCTTCGCGGGTGCTACAGCTGTGGCGTCCGATGGGCAGGCGGGCTCTGTGTCCGGTCTCCTCCGATCTGTGACAGGAGCCGGTCAGGGCCTGTGAGGGTTAAGCAGCAGGAGGCTGGTGACGAGAACTGTACCCGCGGCTGGCACCTCCCATGGAAATCCGTGGGACCGTTGCATTCACCCGCGGCTGTCTGTAGCCGAGGTTGTGTGGCAGATTGTCCGGGACCTGGAGATGCGGGGGAGGCTCCGATGATGCTGCTGGCAGATGACAGTTCTCAGAGCCGCGATGAGTGCAGCCGCAGCCGCGGCTAATGATGCGGCGGATCCCTGGCTTCTTCTTTGATCATGCTGGGCTCCCTATTCGCCTCCCCTCGGGTCAGGGGATAGTCGGCCCTAATAGGGAGATGTGGGAGGCTGGTAGTGGGTCCAGTAGCGGGTCCAGTAACTGTCGTCAATGACGACGCGATTGTCGCCCCACCCCCTTAAAGAAGCCGCACATCGTGGCTCTTCCCGGGACACCGGGCGGTGTAAATTTTTAGTAGGGCACACAGTGGGTGCCGGTCTTGCTCCCGATACAGGGGGATCTGTGCTGGTAGGAGGAAGAGGGCTCTTCACCGCACAGGCAGCAGGGAAGCTGAGATAAAGCTTCTTGTAATGTGGATAGGCCGTGGTTAGGCCTTAGTAGGCCGCAGTAGGCCGCAGGAGTGTAGTTGGTCTTTTTGAATCCAATAAAGGGGCTTTTACCACAAGGAAGGTCTCCAAATGATCCTGGGGTGATCCTCTATCAGGCTGTTAGCCCAGATTGGGTGAAAGGCTTGTGATGTAGAAGATGTTGGTTGCGAAGCAGGAATTTCCTCTGGAGCTCCCAGCTTCTGTGTCTCACATGCCTTGAGACCGAAGCCACGCCCCTGATGTTGAAGTTCCAAAGATGGAGATAGAGGAGGGGGAAGAGGTGCAGGAAGTGATGTAGAAGGTGAGGGGCAACACTGATTGAACCTGGGCCTGCAGTCCTCGGTGTCAGCAGCACTTGTTCCGTCCCAGGGTCTGACTGTGTCCAGGCTTACACAATGTCCACCCAGTGTGCCATTAGGGAAATGCAGCATCCCATGCCATAAGCAATTGTCCACATGCCCGTGGTTAAGTGGACCTTCCAAGTAAAAGCGCTGATTACGGCACAGCTGATGTTATCAGACGTGTTTGTGTAAATTAATAATAAATTCTTAAATGGTATGGTGCCATAAAAGAAGGACTAGTGCTGAGCTCACTCCCCAGTATTGAATAGCAAACTTTGTCTTGCACTACTTGTGACTAGAGTTGAGCGAAACGGGTCGGTCAAATTCATAAGTCGCCGACTTTCGCTAAAGTCGGGTTTCATGAAACGAAACCCGATCATAGCGTGAGGTCGGCTATGAGGTCGGCGACCAGAGCGCCAAAGTTGCATTTCAAATGTTGCTTCCAGCGCCCTTTTTCAGCCAATGATGGAGGACGCACACTGTGGGCAACGCAATGACATGGGCAGCCGTGACCACCATCTTTGAGAAGGGCATGCAAGTGATTGGCTTTTTTTGTGTGGTGTCACAGGGGCTATAAAAGGCCGTGCACGCCGAACGCCATCTTACTTCTGCCGAGGGAGAGGTTGCTGCTGCTGATTCTGAATAAGGGAGAGCATTAGGCAGGGAAGAAGAAAAAAAAACTGCTTCTGCTGGTAGCGATTTATACTGTACAACACAACAGTTTGTGTGCAGTGACAGGGGAGGCTATATTTTTGTGCATCAGCTCTGTTGGTTATTAGGCTGCCTTATTAGGCTCCCTGATAGCTGCATTGCTGTTTGCACACCGCTGTGCAAACTGCTATTTTAAAAGCAAAAATACTTTTCTACCTCTTTTCCGCACATTTACCAAGCATTCATTTTTCCACACTTTGTGTGCAGCAGTTCTGCTTATTAGGCTGCCTGCTGCCATACTTGGACTGAGAGCATCATTGTCAGCCTCCTAAAATCTCTAGGGAGATTCAAATTCTCCCCAATACTATATACACCTTGTATCTTGTCATACACCAGCCAATTTCAGCCAGTTAAATTGAGGTGTAATCTATAGTGGGCCTGAGATAATAGTTCAGCCTCCTAAAATCTCTAGGGAGATTAAAATTCTCCCCAATACCATATACACCTTGTACCTTGTCATAAACCAGCCAATTTCAGCCAGTTAAATTGAGGTGTAATCTATAGTGGGCCTGAGATAATAGTTCAGCCTCCTAAAATCTCTAGGGAGATTCAAATTCTACCCAATACTATATACACCTTGTACCTTGTCATAAACCAGCCAATTTCAGCCAGTTAAATTGAGGTGTAATCTATAGTGGGCCTGAGATAATAGTTCAGCCTCCTAAAACCTCTAGGGAGATTCAAATTCTCCCCAATACTATATATACCTTGTACCTTGTCATACACCAGCCTATTTCAGCCTGTTACATTGAGGTGTAATCTATAGTGGGCCTGAGATAATTGTTCAGCCTCCTAAAATCTCTAGGGAGATTCAAATTCTCCCCAATACTATATACACCTTGTACCTTGTCATACACCAGCCAATTTCAGCCTGTTAAATTGAGGTGTAATCTATAGTGGGCCTGAGATAGTAGTTCAGCCTCCTAAAATCTCTAGGGAGATTCAAATTCTCCCCAATACTATAAACACCTTGTACCTTGTCATACACCAGCCTATTTCAGCCTGTTAAATTGAGGTGTAATCTATAGTGGGCCTGAGATAATTGTTCAGCCTCCTAAAATCTCTAGGGAGATTTAAATTCTCCCCAATACTATATAAACCTTGTACCTTGTTTTACAGTACCATATAGCTGGTGGTATGTTGGGTACATTTTCCCAAAAATGAGGAAGTAAGTGGGCGAGGGTTGCCAGCTGATAGTGATGGTGGTGGTGGTGGTGCAGCTGCTGGTAGTTGCAAAAGCACAATAGCACCTAAGGCAGGAGGTGTTGAGCCTGTGTCATCATCTGGCTCCAAAAGGCCTCGAAGGCTTCCTTTTCTGGGAGTAGGTAAACCGCTTTTAAAGCCGGAGCTTCAGGAACAAGTTTTGGTTTACATTGCTGACACAGCCTCCAGCTCTATCGCCTCCTCTTCTGAAGTTTCAAAAAATAATAGCACTGAGTCGTCAGTGGAGGCTCCTGGTCAGGAACAACACCTTTCCTTGTGTCCTTCACCCCTAGCAAAAGTGAAGGATGCGGCAGGCCACACTACAGATTACTCCATGGAGCTCTTTTCATATACCATGCCTGGGTTATCAAGTCAAATCGTGAATACCCCAGTCCAAGATGAATCTAACATGGAGTGCACTGATGCACAGCCACTGCTAGATTTTTCTGCTGGTACAATCACTCAGAGCACTACATTGTCCTAGCAGTGTACTGAGCCAGAATCTGACCCTGATGAAACTCAGGTGCCCCTTCCTGCATACTATACCACCTTACACGGTGACACAAAGGAAGGTGCATATGAAATTGAAGAGGAGGTGATGGATGACCCAGTTGTTGACCCAGATTGGCATCCATTGGGGGAAGAGGGTGCCACTGCCAATAGCTCAGAAGAGGAGGAGGAGGATCCGCAACAGGCATCGACATCGCAACAGCTGTTATCTGGCAGGCCCGTAGCAGTCCAAAAACGGGTTACAAAAACCAAAAGAGTTGCAGGACAGCTTGGCCAGATGGTCAAATTAGCACAGCGTGCAAGGCCTCAAAATGTCTTCCATAGTGGGAAGAGTGCAGTGTGGCACTTTTTTGAATAAAATCCTAATGATCAGGCAAAGGATATCTATAAGAAGTGCGCAAAGACCTTTAGCCGATTGAAAATCTGAGAAATTTGAATACCATGCTTAGGCATTTAACCACCATGCACTTGCAAGCGTGGACGGACTATCTAACCTCATGTACCACATGTGCACCTGCTCCGAATGAAGGTAGTCAGCAATGCTACATCGCTTCCCCCACTGTAAGCCCACCGGTTATCACACCACCAGCAACAAATGTTGAGCTGTCGTCGCAAGGCCAAAGCAGTCAGGGAATCACAATGAAAGACTGAATCTAGGCCATCAGCAAGACCACCAACACCATCACCAACCCTCTCTCAGTCCGCCATGTCCACCGCTAGTTCCACCATATGCAGCTCTCAAGTCCAGCTCACCCTACCTGAGACTCTGAGTAGGACAAGAAAGTACTCATCCTCTCATCCGTGTTCACTGTGTTTGAACACCCACATTGCCAAACTAATCTCGTTAGAGATGATGCCCTACCGGTTGGTTGAAAGCGAAGCTTTCCGCGAGCTCATGTCCTACACAGTACCACGCTATGACCTACCCAGTCGGCACTTCTTTTCTCGAAAAGCCATCCCAGCCCTCCACCTGCATGTGAAAGACCGCATTGTGCATGCACTCAAGCAACCAGTGAGTGGAAAGGTGCACCTCACAACAGATGCATGGTCCAGTAGGCATGGCCAGGGCCATTACGTGTCCATCACTGCGCACTGGGTTAATGTGGTGGATGCAGGGTCCACAGGGGACAGCAGTGGTGGGACAGTGCTGCCTAGCACACGGTATAGGAAACAGTTGGCTGTAGGCGTTCGACCCTCCTCCTCCAGAAGCGAAAGCTCATCCACAGAGCACAGTTGCATGAGCACTCCATCCGCAGCTGCCAGTGTTGCACACGAGGTGTCCCACTATAGAACAGCTAGTGGTAAGCGTCAGCAGTATGTGTTGAAGATGATGTGTTTGGGCGACAACAGACACACCGCGGAGGTACTGGCCGACTTCTTGCAGTGACAAACTGAGTCAAGGCTTGGCAGTCTACATCTTGAGGCAGGCAAGGTAGTTACTGATAATGGCTGGAATTTTGTGGCAGCCATAGCTGTTATGAATGGGTCTCCGAGGAGGAAAAAACCTAAAAATGCTAAGCCCAGAAAAACCAGAGAGGTTGGTAACTATGCAGATTGCAGATCCCTGACCCTAACCACACAACTAGCAGCAGCCGTGGAGCATACCTAGGATGAACCTAGACGCCTCGTCACGGCCGGAGGACTAAATAAGCCTAAAGCAAGAAATGGGGAAAACTAACTGCCCCAGAGCAGACCCCAAAGGAATAGACAGCCCCCACACATGTATTGATGGTAAAACAAGATGAAAACACAAACACAGGCAGGAAAATAGGCTGAGCAAATGATGGGGCCCAAACTAACTAGAAAGGAGAGGAAAGGAAAGACACTGTCTGCAATCTGCCCAAAACCCTACAAAATAATGTCCAACACTTCTCATAACAAAATTAACGCTGAAGTCACTAGACTTCTCCCACTATATTAGCACTCTGAAATATTCTGAGACAGAGCACAAAGAGGCCAATCTAATAAGGGACAAAAAGCAAATTGGCAAATACAGATAAATAAGAGTGGAAATTCAGCACAGCCACAGCCGGGGCTGGCTGACCACACATAAAACTGAATAGAACAACAAAATCAAGTGTGAACATTAGCAGAGAAACTTAGCTTGAGCTGACTGGAACAGAGCTGAGAACCAAGACCTGACAAGCAGAAGGAATCAGCAGCACCAGAGTAGGGTGTCGGCTGTCTTAAATCCAATCTTAGATTCCTGAGGTCCAATCATCATCGTCATTTTCAGGTGGCAGATCTCTACTGATTAAATCAGCCTCACTACCTCCTGTTACTACCAGAGGGAGCCTGGAAGGAGAACTCACAACTGGTAGACCAGAAAATGAACTTTCAACAGTACCCCCCCTTGAGGAGGGGTCACCGAACTCTCATCCACGCCACCAGGCTGATCAGGATGTGCCCGGTGAAAAGCACAAACCAATCTATTGGCATGAATATCAGAGGCAGAGACCCAAGAATTATCCTCCTGGCCATAACCCTTCCATTTGACCAAATACTGGAGTCTCCGTCCTAACCAAACGAGAATCCAATATTTTCTCTACCTCATATTCCACATTGCCTTCAATCAACACAGGGTCAGGAGGTGCTGCCATAGGAACCACTGGCTCAACAAACCTCTTCAACAGAGATTTGTGAAATACGTTATGGATCTTGAACGTAACTGGAAGAGCCAATCAAAAAGAAACAGGATTAAGAATCTCCAAAATCTTATAAGGTCCAATAAATCTTGGCTTAAATTTTGGAGATGCAACCTTCATAGGAATATTCTTAGACGACAACCAAACCATATCACCCACTTTAAACCGGGGACCAATGGTCCTATGCCAGTTGGAAAATCACTGGGCCTTTACCTGAGAGAGTGACAACTTATCTATCACTTGGTCCCATATCTGCTGCATTATCTCAACCACAGTGTCCACACCTGGGCAGGACAAAGATTCCACTTGCCCTGAAGAGAATCGAGGACGAAACCCAAAATGACAGAAAACGGGTGACATCAAAGTGGCAGAACAAGCTCTATTTTTCAACGCGAATTCGGCCAAGGGCAAAAATGAGACCCAATCATCCTGATCAGCAGATATAAAACATCTTAAATAAGACTCCAAGGTCTGGTTTGTTCTCTCAGTCTGTCCATTGGTCTGGGGGTGAAACGCGGAGGAGAAGGATAACTGAATTCCCAGACTGGAACAAAAGGCTTTCCAGAATCTGGAAACAAACTGAACTCCTCTGTCGGACACAATGTTCTCAGGAATCCCATGTAACCGAACCACCAGTTGTAAAAACAAGGGCACCAACTCAGCGGAAGATGGCAACTTTGGAAGTGGTACAAGATGGACCATCTTCGAAAATCTATCACAAATCGCCCAGATAACAGTCATTCTCTGAGAGACAGGAAGATCAGAATAAAATCCATTGAGATATGGGTCCATGGCCTCTTGGGCACCGGCAGGGGCATCAGCAACCCACTAGAACGAGAGCAGGGTTTAGACCGAGAACAAGTCCCACAGGACTGAACAAAATTCCTGACATCACGAGATAAGGCAGGCCACCAAAAGGACCGACTCACCAAATCTCTGGTACCAAAAATACCTGGATGACCAGCCAATGCGGAGCAATGAATTTCAGACATCACTCTCTTTCTCCACCGGTCAGGAACATACAATTTTCCCATAGGGCAACGCTCAGGTTTATCCTCCTGAAATTCCTCCAGGGCGCGTCTCAAATCGGGCAAAATGGCAGAAAGAACTACCCCCTCACCTAGGATGGTAGTAGGCTCGGTCACAATAAGAAAATCGCCAAAGAAACTCCTAGAAAGGGCGTCTGCCTTAACATTCTTAGTACCTGGAAGAAAAGAGACCACAGAATTAAAAAGCGTGAAAAACAAGGCCCATCTAGCCTGTCTAGGATTCAAGCGTTTGGCCGACTCCAGATAAATCAAATTCTTGTGATCGGTGAGGACCACAACTTGATGTCTAGCTCCCTCCAACCAATGTCTCCACTCCTCAAATGCCCATTTCATGGCCAACAATTCCCAATTCCCCACGTCATAGTTGCATTCAGATGGGGAGAACTTTTGAGAAAAGAAGGCACAGGGATTCATCTTAGAAGTCACAGGGTCTTTTTGGGACAAAACAGCTCCTGCATCAATCTCAGAATCATCTACCTCCACCTGAAATGGAAGTGAGACATCAGGTTGCCGTAAACCGGAGCTGAAGTAAATCTCCGCTTAAGCTCCTGAAATGCTGAGACAGCCTCAGGAGACCAATTCAGCACATCAGCGCCCTTCTTGGTCAGATCAGTCAGTGGTTTGACAATACCAGAAAAATTAGCTATAAATTTACGATAGAAATTAGCAAAACCCAAAAACTTCTGGAGGGCCTTCAAAGAAATAGGCTGAACGCAATCATAAATGGCCTGTACCTTGGCCGGGTCCATTTCAATAGTCGATGGAGACAAGATAAATCCCAAAAATGAAATCCTCTGTACACCAAAGAGGCTTTTCGATCCCTTAACAAACAGGGAATTCTCCCTCAAAATCCAGAATACAGTCCGGACGTGTTCCACATGAGAATCCCAATCACTAGAAAAGACCAAAATATCATCCAGATAGATGATCAAAAACTTATCCACAAAGTCACGGAAAATATCATTCATAAAGAACTGGAAGACAGAAGGGGCATTAGTGAGCACAAAAGGCATCACCAGGTACTCAAAATGTCCCTCCGGAGTATTAAACGCCATCTTCCATTCATCCCCATGCTTGATGCGGATAAGATTATACGCCCCCCTGAGGTCAAGCTTAGTAAACCAGCAGGCACTCTTAACTCTGGATAATAAATCAGACATCAGAGGTAACGGGTACTGATATTTAACCGTCATCTTGTTAAGGGATCGATAATCAATACACGGTCTTAATGAACCATCTTTCTTGGCCACAAAAAAAAGCACCTAAAGGTGACGAGGATGGTCTAATATGACCCTTCTCCAAAGACTCCTTAATATAGGATCGCATATCATCATGTTCGGGTACTGATAAGTTGAACAGCCGACCCTTGGGAAATTTACACCCAGGCATCAACTCAATTGCACAGTCATAACTCCTATGAGGAGGCAAAGATGCAGACTTACTCTCACTAAATACATCAGAAAAATCGGCCAGATAATCAGGAATATCATGAGACTGAGGAGAGGTGGAGAAAACAGGAGCGTCCCTAAGAACACTCTGACAACCCCAACTCACAACAGACCCAGATTTCCAATCCAAAATAGGATTATGAGTTTGCAACCAGAGAAAACCCAAAACAATAGTATCATGCAAGTTATGCAGCACCAAAAATTTACAATTTTCTTGGTGGTCTGGGGAAACTCGCATTGTCACCTGGGTCCAAAACTGAGGTTTATTCTCCGCCAAAGGAGTAGCATCAATACCTCTCAAAGGAATAGGCGTCCGCAGAGGCGTCATGGAAAAATCACAACGTTTAGCAAAGTCCAAATCCATCAGATTCAACACTGCTCCTGAATCCACAAAAGCCTTAGTGGAAAACATGGATAAGGAGCAGATCAGAGTAATTGCCAAAAGGAACTTAGGTTGTACACTGCCCACAGCAAATGTGTGTGCAAAACGTTTCTCTCATTTAGGGCAGACAGAAATAGTATGAGAGGCATCTCCACAGAAAAAAACACAGCTTATTTCGCCTTCTAAACTCCTGACGTTGCGCCCTAGACAAAACCCCATCACATTGCATAGGTTCAGACATTTGTTCAAAAGGTGGCAGCGCCTCCCGTGTAGTTTTACGTTCATGTAAACGCAGATCAACTTGAATGGCTAATGACATGGAATCATCCAGACCAGAAGGAACAGGAAATCTCACCATAACATCTTTTACGGTCTCTGATAAACCGTTCCGAAAGAGAGCTATCAAAGCACTATCATTCCATGTAGTAAGGACCCCCCACTTTTGGAATTTTTGACAGTATAACTCTGCAGAATCCTGACCCTGGTTTAATGCCAACAGGGTTCTCTCAGCTTGATCAGCAGCATTAGGTTCATCATACAACAAACCCAAGGCTTGAAGAAATGCATCCACATTAGTCAGAATAGGATTTTCAGGTGTCAGAGAAAAAGCCCAATCCTGGGGATCGCCGCGCAGCAAGGAGATGACAATTTTAACCTGCTGCGCAGAGCTCCCCGATGAGTTAGGCTTCAAGGCAAGAAATAATTTACAATTATTCTTAAAATTCAGAAATCTAGACCAATCCCCAGAAAACACATCAGGAGTAGGGATCTTAGGTTCAACAGCATGTGACTGAATGAGGTAGGTGGAAATTCCCTGCACTTCAGCAGCAAGTTGCTCCACACGATCAGACAATTGCTTAATCTCCATTAGGGGAAAAAAAATCCTCCTACGGCCCTAGAGAAAAAGAGGAAAAAATACATTTAAAAAAAAATTATGACCCTTTTTTTTTAACAACTTTTTCCTGCTTTTGAGTACCCTAGAATCTGTGGTGTGGCTGGTGATTCTGTTATGAATGGGTCACCGAGGAGGAAAGAAACTAGACATCCTAAGCCCAGAAAAACCAGAGAGGTTGGTAACTATGCAGATTGCAGATCCCTGATCCTAACCACACAACTAGCTGCAGCCATGGAGTATCTAGGATGAACCTAGACGCCTCGTCAAGGCCAGAGGACTAAATAAGCTTAAAGCAAGAAAAGGGAAAACTAACTGCCCCAGAGCAGACCCCAAAGGAATAGACAGCCCCCACACATGTATTGACGGTGAAACAAGATGAAAACACAAACACAGGCAGGAAAATAGGCTGAGCAAGCGATGGGGCCCAAACTAACTAGAAAGGAGAGGAAAGGAAAGACACTGTCTGCAGTCTGCCCAAAACCCTACAAAATAATGTCCAACACTTCTCATAACAAAATTAACCCTGAAGTCACTAGACTTCTCCCACTATATCAGCACTCTGAAATATTCTGAGACAGAGCAAAAAGAGGCCAATCCAATAAGGGACAAAATGCAAATTGGCAAATACAGATAAATAAGAGTGGAAATTCAGCACAGCCACAGCCGGGGCTGGCTGACCACACAAAAAACTGAATAGAGCAACAATATCAAGTGTGAACATTAGCAGAGAAACTTAGCTTGAGCTGACTGGAACAGAGCTGAGAACCAAGACCTGACAAGCAGAAGGAATCACTAGCACCAGAGTAGGGCGTCGGCTGTCTTAAATCCAATCTGAGATTCCTGAGGTCCAATCGTCATCCTCATTATCAGGTTGCAGATCTCTGATGATTAAATCAGCCTCACTACCTCCTGTTACCACCAGAGGGAGCCTGGAAGGAGAACTCACAACTGGTAGACCAGAAAATGAACTCACAACAAATAGCCCATTCAAAACTCAGACACATACCTTGCCTGGCTCACACCTTGAACCTGGTGGTGCAGTGCTTCCTCAATAATTATCCTGAGTTAACAGCCCTGCTCCATGAGGTGCGAAGACTGTGCTCGCACATCCGCCGGTCGCCCGTACACTCTAGTCGTATGCAGAAGCCGCAGCGATTGCTCCACCTTCCCAAGCACAGCCTAATTATTGACGTTGCAACAAGGTGGAACTCCACCCTGCACATGGTTGAGAGGCTGTGCGAACAGAGCCAGGCTGTAATGCATTTGTGGGAGGATACACGGGCAGGCAGTTTGTGGGCAGACATGGAGTTGTCGGGTGTGCAGTGGTCGAAGCTGAAAGACCTCATGCAAACTTTGATGCACATTAAGGAGCAGGCATCTGCAGCCGAGGAGGAAGAGGAAGAGGAGGGAAGCCTTGATGACAGTCAGCCATTGTCTGCTCAGGGAACTCTCCTGGACGTGGTGGAGGAAGAAGAGGAAGAGGAGGAGGAGGATGATGGGGATGATTATTTAGGGGAGGAGGATGCTTCTCAGGGGGAAAGAGAAAATGTTGGCGTTTCAAGGTAAGGTACAGGGTTTGTGCATGACTAGAGGGATGTGGATTTGCCAGAAAGTGCTCCTCCACCCAGCCCTTGCAGTGCATCATTGACACCGGAAACATTGGCCCACATGTGTGATTATGCCTTGCAGATCCTAAAAAGGTACCCCTGCATTGCCAAAATGATGAACGATGATGACTACTGGTTGGCCAGCATCCTGGATCCACGCTATAAAGGCAAATTCCAAAACATCGTGCCACAGGAGAACCTAGAGCTAATATTGGCTAACAAACAAGCAACTCTGGTAAACTGTTTGTTTGAGGCATTCCCAGCCCACAGCAGCGGTGATGGTTCTCCCACGAGCCGTAGGGGGCAACATGGAAGAGGTGTTCGTGGTGCACACATCCAAAGTGGCGTTGGAGACAGGGGTTTCATGACCATGTTGTGGACTGATTTTTCAAGTACCCCTCACATGACTGGTAATACTGCATCGATTGAAAGTGACAGGAGACAGCAGTTGTCAACTATGGATCCAAACTACTTCTCCTCCCATTTCGATGTTCTCCCTCACACCTGGCCTGAATTGGCACAATATGCCTTACAGGAGCTCGCTTGCCCTGCTGCTAGTGTGCTATCCGAAAGAGTCTTCAGTGCTGCTGGATCAATACTGACAGAAAAAAGGACCCGTTAGTCGACCCAAAATGTTGATGATCTAACCTTCATTAAAATGAACCATGCATGGGTTTCAAAGGATTTTGTCCCAACTTCCCCTGATGACTAGAGTTGAGCGATACCGTCCGATACTTCAAAGTATCGGATCGGAATGGATCGGCCGATCTTAAAAAAAAGTATCGGTATCGCCGATTCCGATACCGGAAATCCCATTCAAGTCTATGGGACTTCCGGTATCGGAATAAGAAAAACCCTGTTTTTCCCTTGTACAGCCTCTCTGGGGTCTGTACGGGCCTTTCGGGGGGCTGTGCCGGCCTGCCAGGGGGTCTGTGCAGGCTCCGGTGGTCTGTGCCGGCCTGCCGGGGGGCTGTGCCGGCCTGCCGGGGGGGCTGTGCAGGCTCCGGTGGGCTGTGCCGGCCTGCCGGGGGGCTGTGCCGGCCTGCCGGTGGTCTGTGCAGGCTCCGGTGGGCTGTGCCGGCCTGCCGGGGGGCTGTGCCGGCCTGCCGGGGGGCTGTGCAGGCTTCGGGGGTCTGTGCAGGCATCGTCCGATGGGACTACAAGTCCCATCGGGCGATGCCTGCTACCATGACAGTGATTGACACATTAGCCAATGATGGGACAGTAGTAGTCCCATCATCCGGCTAATGTGTTGAATGTAAAAAAAAAAAAAAAATTACATGCTACATACATGCTACATTCATACTACATATATACTACATACAACATACATACTACATATATACTACATGCATGCAACATGCATACTACATATATACTACATGCTACATACATACTACATATATGCTACATATATACTACATGCATGCTACATACATACTGCATGCTACATACATACTACATATATACTACATGCATGCTACATACATACTACATATATACTACATACATACTACATGCATGCTACATGCTACATACATACCACATACATACTACATACATACTACATATATACTACATGCATGCTACATACATACTACATGCTACATATATACTACATGCTACATACATACTACATGCATGCTACATACGATACTACATACATACTACATGCATGCTACATACATACTACATGCTACATACATACTACATATATACTACATGCATGCTACATACATACTACATGCTACATATATACTACATGCTACATACATACTACATGCATGCTACATACATACTACATACATACTACATATATACTACATACATACTACATATATACTACATGCATGCTACATACATACTGCATGCTACATACATACTACATACATACCACATATATACTACATACATACTACATGCATACTATATACATAACACATATACTACATGCATGCTACATACATACTACATGCTACATACATACCACATACATACTACATACATACTACATACATACTACATGCTACATACATACTACATATATACTACATGCATGCTACATACATACTACATGCTACATACATACTACATACATACTACATGCATGCTACATACATACTACATACATACTACATGCATGCTACATACATACTACATGCTACATACATACTACATATATACTACATGCATGCTACATACATACTACATGCTACATATATACTACATGCTACATACATACTACATGCATGCTACATACATACTACATACATACTACATGCATGCTACATACATACTACATGCTACATACATACCACATACATACTACATATATACTACATGCATGCTACATACATACTGCATGCTACATGCATGCTACATACATACTACATACATACTACATGCTACATACATACCACACAGCAATGGCATAAAGTGAGACTAGGGACTTTTTTTTTTTAAGTGGCGGAGGAATACAGTGCGGAAGGATACCTACCTTCCGTCATTGGATTCCTGCAGCCCGTAGAGAACGGCGGCATCAGCTGATGCTGCAGTTCTCTACCCAAGATCGTTGTGGGACACACTCGTGGACTGCTTCGGATCATGGGTGAGTATTTTTGTGGTTTGTTATGTTAATATTTATTCCTTTAAAAGACAATGGCTTCGGGGAACAATGTGACAAGTATTGGTAAGTATGTTACTCTATGTTATATGTACTGTATGTCTATGTATGTATTGTATGAATGTATTGTATGTAGTATGTATGTAGTATATATGTGGTATGTATGTAGCATGTAGTATGTATGTAGTATGTACACTCACTGGCCACTTTATTAGGTACACCTGTCCAACTGTGTGTTAAGACTTAATTTCTAATCAGCCAATCACATGGCGGCAACTCAGTGCATTTAGGCATGTAGACATGGTCAAGACAATCTCCTGCAGTTCAAACCGAGCATCAGTATGGGGAAGAAAGGTGATTTGAGTGCCTTTGAACGTGGCATGATTGTTGGTGCCAGAAGGGCTGGTCTGAGAATTTCAGAAACTGCTGATCTACTGGGATTTTCACGCACAACCATCTCTAGGGTTTACAGAGAATGGTCCGAAAAAGAAAAAAAATCCAGTGAGCGGCAGTTCTGTGGCCGGAAATGCCTTGTTGATGCCAGAGGTCAGAGGAGAATGGGCAGACTGGTTCGAGCTGATAGAAAGGCAACAGTGACTCAAATTGCCACCCGTTACAACCAAGGTAGGCAGAAGAGCATCTCTGAACGCACAGTGCGTCGAACTTTGAGGCAGATGGGCTACAGCAGCAGAAGACCACACCGGGTACCACTCCTCTCAGCTAAGAACAGGAAACTGAGGCTACAATTTGCACAAGCTCATCGAAATTGGACAGTAGAAGATTGGAAAAACGTTGCCTGGTCTGATGAGTCTCGATTTCTGCTGCGACATTCGGATGGTAGGGTCAGAATTTGGCGTAAACAACATGAAAGCATGGATCCATCCTGCCTTGTATCAACGGTTCAGGCTGGTGGTGGTGGTGTCATGGTGTGGGGAATTTTTTCTTGGCACTCTTTGGGCCCCTTGGTACCAATTGAGCATCGTTGCAACGCCACAGCCTACCTGAGTATTGTTGCTGACCATGTCCATCCCTTTATGACCACAATGTACCCAACATCTGATGGCTACTTTCAGCAGGATAATGCGCCATGTCATAAAGCTCGAATCATCTCAGATTGGTTTCTTGAAAATGACAATGAGTTCACTGTACTCAAATGGCCTCCTCAGTCACCAGATCTCAATCCAATAGAGCATCTTTGGGATGTGGTGGAACGGGAGATTCGCATCAGGGATGTGCAGCCGACAAATCTGCGCCAACTGTGTGATGCCATCATGTTAATATGGTCCAAAATCTCTGAGGAATGCTTCCAGCACCTTGTTGAATCTCTGCCACGAAGAATTGAGGCAGTTCTGAAGGCAAAAGGGGGTCCAACCCGTTACTAGCATGGTGTACCTAATAAAGTGGCCAGTGAGTGTATGTAGCATGCATGTAGCATGCAGTATGTATGTAGCATGCATGTAGTATATATGTAGTATGTATGTGGTATGTATGTAGCATGTAGTATGTATGTAGCATGCATGTAGTATGTATGTAGTATGTATGTAGCATGCATGTAGTATGTATGTAGCATGTAGTATGTATGTAGCATGTAGTATGTATGTAGCATGCATGTAGTATATATGTAGTATGTATGTAGCATGTAGTATGTATGTAGCATGCATGTAGTATGTATGTAGTATGTATGTAGTATGCATGTAGTATGTATGTAGTATGTATGTAGCATGTAGTATGTATGTAGCATGCATGTAGTATATATGTAGTATGTATGTAGCATGTAGTATGTATGTAGTATGTATGTAGTATGTATGTGGTATGTATGTAGCATGTAGTATGTATGTAGCATGCATGTAGTATATGTGTTATGTATGTAGCATGCATGTAGTATGTATGTAGTATGCATGTAGTATGTATGTAGTATATATGTGGTATGTATGTAGTATGTATGTAGCATGCAGTATGTATGTAGCATGCATGTAGTATATATGTAGTATGTATGTAGTATGTATGTAGCATGCATGTAGTATGTATGTAGCATGCATGTAGTATGTATGTAGTATGTATGTAGTATATATGTAGTATGTATGTAGCATGTAGTATGTATGTAGTATGTATGTAGCATGTAGTATATATGTAGTATGTATGTAGTATGTATGTAGCATGTATGTAGTATGTATGTAGCATGTAGTATGTATGTAGCATGCATGTAGTATATATGTTATGTATGTAGCATGCATGTAGTATGTATGTAGTATGTATGTAGCATGCATGTAGTATGTATGTAGTATATATGTGGTATGTATGTAGTATGTATGTAGCATGCAGTATGTATGTAGTATATATGTAGTATGTATGTAGCATGTAGTATGTATGTAGCATGCATGTAGTATGTATGTAGTATTTTTTTTTTTTTTTTTAACATTTAACACATTAGCCGGATGATGGGACTACTACTGTCCCATCATTGGCTAATGTGTCAATCACTGTCATGGTAGCAGGCATCGCCAGATGGGACTTATAGTCCCATCGGACGATGCTTGCACAGACCCCCGGACATCAGCACAGCCCCCCGGCAGGCCGGCACAGCCCCCCGGCAGGCCGGTACAGACCCCCACAGGGTGCACAGACCACCGGCAGGCCGGCACAGCCCCCTGGCAGGCCGGTACAGACCCCGGGCAGTCCACACAGCCCCCCGGCAGGCCGACACAGCCCCCCGGCAGGCCGGTACAGACCCCGGGCAGTCCACACAGCCCCCCGGCAGGCCGGCAGAGACCCCCGGAAGGCCCGAAATGACGGCGCATCATGATGCGCACACACCGCGCATCATGATGACGTCAGGCTGTCAATCAACTTTGAACTTCCGATTCCGATGCCGACTTCCGATATTGAAAAAATATCGGAAGTCTGTATCGGAATTCCGATACAGCAAGTATCGGCCGATACCCGATACTTGCGGTATCGGAATGCTCAACACTACTGATGACACATAGATTGCCAGAAAAATGACTCGATTTTTGTCCTCCTCTTCCTCGGACTTCTCCAATTGCTCCATTTGCAGCTGCTGAATGTCCAACATCAACATATGCCATTTTTTCAACCTCCCTAACTGGGCTGCCTCCCCCCGGGCCAGGGTCACCACCTGGCGCACGCACCCATGCGAGTGCTGTTGCCCTGGACAGGTGGGTGGTCCCACTCTTGGGTGATGGCACTGGCACAGGGTCCCTCATAGTACAATCAAATGCCTCTGACGGTGGGGGTGCACACCCGCCGTCAGACACACCGGCGTACTATGAGGGGCCTTGTGCCAGTACTCTCGCCCACGAGTGGGCCCCCCCTGCTTGCATAGGGCCCCAGCACTTGCAATACTTACCTCTCCCTGCTCCACCGCTGTGTAGTCTGGGCTGTTAAATCCTTCACTGGGACTGCCACTACAAATTTGCAAATTTGGTGAACTGATAGATGATGGTTAAGACGTAGCTATGCCCTGTCCTGCTGGGCTCTATCTTCAGATGATCAATGGCTTCCATTTGTTATGGACATCGACTCACATCAGCTTTCACGGTTTTCTGACTCACAGACGTGTGACATTCCTGCCCACATTTTTAAATGTGTCCTCTCATGCCAATCCAATAGAATCGCCTACCGCCTGTGGCTTGTGTTTTTTGCACTCCATAGTTACCTGACAGATCATGATAGGCAGTGAGGACCATGTCTACATCTCTCCCTGTGATCACAATTTGATGGAGATGAGTAACGGTGATGGGATCCATGGTACTGCGATATAGCAACCCTTTCTTCACAAAGAACTGTTTTCGCTGTCTCCACAGACAAAGTAATTGAGGGTCAGCATCGCCTCTGAGAATTCTCCCGGGAGTTTTTCACGTGATTAGCAATTCCAAAATTTCTGCAATCACTCGACTTTCTGTCTGTACTTTTATCCATCTCGTTTCCTCTTGCGGAGAGTCTGGACTGTCTTACTGAAACTGAAATATATATGAAGATTTAAAAATACCCCAACAGTGTATACTGGTGTACGCTTCGAATACATTCCCCTTTTTCTACTTTTTAGATTCTTGTCTAATCCATACTGAGGCTGTGAGTGTCTTTGTTGGACTCAGGAAATATACAAGGAGATTTTTAATGTTTAAACTATGCTATATATATACCTGTTATCCGGTGATACTGTACCCTTCCTCAACTTTCTACCATCTTGTCGAATCCATACTGGGCCTGAGACTGTCTGAGTCTGCCTCCTGATATATAGACATAGATTTTTAATGTGTAAACTATGCTATACATACCTGGTATCCGGTGATACTGTACCCTTTCTCAACTTTCTACAATCTGGCCGAATCCATACTGGGCCTGAGACCGTCTGAGTCTGCCTCCTGATTAGAGATGAGCAGTGTTTGAGTCGAACTGTTCGCCAAGTTCAAATTCAAGCTGTTTTGGGCTGTGTTTGAGCCGTTAGTCGAACTCAAACACTTTGCTTAAAATTCGGCTGTTCGAGGTTCCATTCGAGAACGGTTCGTTCACCAAAAGCGTAACTTTATTTTCACATTAATAATGGTTTTCAATGATAATAGACAGTTTCATAGCATAGTAGCGGTGTCTGGTAGCCAGCGGTGTAGTACACCTGTCAAGGAGCTACACCGTGTGTGTTTCTAATAATTTTTTACCGCATCTTGTCCAGAAAATCCTTTTGGGCCTTGTAGCACTGTCTGCTACTCAGCAGTGGAACCCACCCGTGAACCTAGCTATGCCACCTGTTTATGAACAAGCCAGTTTTTGACTGCATTTAGCCCAGTTAATACTTTGGGCCTAGTAACTGTGTCTGCTACTCAGCAGAGGAGCCCACCCGTGAACCAAGCTGTGCCGCCTGTTTATGTAAGAACCATTTTTTAACTCCATTTAGCCCAGTGAATACTTTGGGCCTAGTACCTGTGTCAACTGCTCAGCAGAGGAGTCCACCCGTGATCCTAGCTATGCCGCCTGTTTATGTAAGCACTGTCTGCTACTCAGCAGAGTTGCCCACCCGTGAACCAAGCTATGCCACCTGTTTATGTAAGAACTGTGTGCTACTCAGCAGAGGAGCCCAGCTGTTAAGCAAGCTACAGCACCTGTGGTTTGGACATTTAATTTTTTCACATTCTTTCTGGAATGCCAGTTAGGCCTAATTCCGGAATTCCGGTTGACCTGCACTTACTGGGAAATCCTCGTTGGCGGGGAAGAATTGGAATCCCAGATCCCCATCACTAACGGGGTTCAGCGGGTTATCCATGTCACGATCCAGGTTGGATGATGACAGTTAAAAGCACATGTAACCTTTTTTTTCCTTAAGCTATGTGCTTAAGTTTGGTTTTGCCCCCGGTGGCCATTAGGATTATTTCACAGTGGTGTATTTTGTTCTAGTTTGCCCCCGGTGGTGGTTAGCATTATTACATGGGAATCACTAACAGGTGTGTTTCCTCTGGCTTAACTATAAAGGTGTGTCATGTGCTCTCGCTGGTGTTGGTGATAGTGTTCATTTCCAACCATCCTTGGTGGAGAAAGGAGCTAGAGAGAGTTCCTTGCAGCACAGTCAGAGTCCTGGTGTGGAAGGAGTCAGAGGGGATTTCCTTGCAGCTCTGTCAGAGCTTGGTGGCAGCTATTCAGGAGGAAAGCTGCATTCTGGTGGTGGACTCTGTTGCTGGGAGCAAGAGCAACAGAGCAAAGCTAAGTGGTGTTTCCCTGTTTGTGCCTTTCCTTTATGTGTGTTTCAGTGCAGTGGTGGGATTAGTCCCTGCAGTGGCCATTTCACTAGAAAGGGGTAGGTGCAGGGCGAGCTAGGGTTTAAAGGTATCTAGATCGGTGCCCGGTGCGGAACCGGCCTAGGGATCGGTAGGAGTGTAGAGACACTGACTCAGGGGAGTGCAGGAGGTCTCCAAGTCCCCGTTCCCTATCGCAGGGCCCACCATTGTAATTGCTTCCCTGGTGTTTCCCCTTATTATTTAAATTCGCTCTTCTGGAGGCGGTGTATCCGGTTTCACGTGTATTTCTGAAATTCGCCTGCTGGAGGCGGTGTATCCGGCTGCACGTCTTATTATTTAAATTCGCCTTACTGGAGGTGGTGTATCCAGGGTCACGTTTGCCATATAAATTCGCCCTGCTGGAGGCAGTGTGTCCAGTCACACGTTGATCATTACAATCCGCAACTGTAAGCGACACACGCTGGTCCTTTCAGTGTAGCGCGCGTGCAGCCCCGGACATGTAAGGGCATGACAGACCTGTTATTGCTCAATCTCGCGTGCCTGAGCCTCGCATGTCCCTCTAGTAAGCTGGTTGCGGACCGTGGGGGCATGCCAGAGTCTCGCTCGTTAACGGAATTAAGCTGACAAATCGCTAGCACAACTAAAAACGGCCATGCACCACCACCCACAGAATCGAGAAAGCATGCAATCTGTCCATTTTTTCCGTAGCTGGCATGGTTGAGGTTGCCCGTGTGGAGTCCAATTAAGCCGCAGGCTCCACTCCTGGTGGTGCCCTTCTGGACATTCCTTTAAGGTTCAGCTTTGCAACCATACTGCCCCCAGAAACCAAACACTTTGCCTTCTTGGACGCTGTTCAGAGGGTCGTGTGAATAACGCCGCCCGATCGGCAGTTGGCATAATTTATGGTGGGAAGTCCGACGGTGTATGATCGTCTTCGATTTTAGAATTTTAGAATTTTTTTTATTTTAGATTTTTATTCCAGCCTTTCTTGACTTTATAAGGGCATGACATGTCTATATCTGTATCTCCTCCTCCTTTTACTCCTCCACCTCTTTTCTATATGTAGTTGCCCTTTTCCATATGTTATGCTTTGGGACACCTTTTAAGGTGTTTTGTATGTGTTTTCTATGTGTTTTTATGTGTTTGTGTTTGCCTGCCATTGTTTTCAATGTGGTTCGACGAACTTGCCTCCTGTTCGACGAACTGAACCGAACTCGAACACTAGCAGGGTGGCTCAACACTACTCCTGATATATAGACGTACATTTTTAATGTTTAAACTATGCTATATATACCTGGTATCTGGTGATACTGTACCCTTTCTGCCAGAAAGTCCTCCTCCACCCACCACTCTTAGGCTGAGTTCACACGTGGCGTTTTTTTCGCGTTTCCGCGGCGGTTTTAACCGCACGATTTTGCCGTGAAAACGCGAAAAAATAAGCATCCCATGCATTCCTATGGGATTCCGCAATGCTGTGCTAATGCTGCGGTTTTTACCGCGGCGGAATCGCTTCGCGGTAAAAACCGCAGCATGCTCATTAATTTTGCGGAATTGCGGCGATCCCGCACCCATAGGAATGCATTGTTCCGCTTACTTCCCGCATGTGGCTGTGCACACCTTGCGGAAAGTAAGCAGAACATTTGCGGATGGTACCCATGGTCCGGAGGAGAGGAGACTGTCCTCCGGGCTTTGGGTACCATATCCCTGTAAAAAATAGAATTTAAAATAAAAAATATTGTTATTCTCAGCCTTCCAGCTTCTCTCCACGCGACGTCATCGCGAATTACCGCGAGACATCGGGATCCCGCGAGAACGGACGTCATTGCGGGCATTTTCGCAAAGGATTACTGGGAACAGCTGCGCGGGACTTCGGAAGGTAAGAATAACACCATTTTTTATTTTTTTTACATTTTATCTTTTACTACTGATGCTGCATAGGCGGCCTCAGTAGTAAAAAGTTGGTCACACTTGTCAAACACTGTCAATCAGTTCTCCAAGCGATGCTACAGATCGCTTGGAAAACGCTAGCATTTTGCAAGCTAAATACGCTTGCAAAATGCTAGTTTTTCCGCGGGAAAATCACGGGAATTTAAAATGCGATTTTCCCACGGAATGGAATTCTGGAATTCTCGTGGTAATTTCCGCGAGAGTTCCGGTACGTGTGAACTTAGCCTTAGAGTATCATTGGCACCTGGAACATTGGCCCATATGTGTGATTATTTCTTGCGGATCTTCTTTTTATATTGTGGTGTGATCCATCCTGAGCGTGTGAGAGTCTGTGGGTTACTCCTGCAATTTATATGTAGATTTAAAAATTACCCCAACACTGTATACAGCTCTACGCTTGTGATACATTACCCATTTACTGCTGTCATGATCCAGGCTGGATCTGACAAGTTAAATGTACAAATTGAACTTTTCTTCCTTTGACTGTCTGCCAAAGTGGTGTGATTGCCCCCGGTGGTCATTAGAATTATTGCACTGTGGTGTCGTTTGTTCTAAGTTGCCCCGGTGGTGGTGAGTGGTACTGCACTTTAGTTTCTTTGGTTAAGTGCACGTAATTATAAAACAGGTGTGATGCTCTATAAAAAAGTGTCAGGTGTGTTCAATCACGGTTGGTGATAGGTCTTCAGTTAGTCTTTCACAAGTAAGCCTGCGTGAAAAATGGAGCTGAACGTGAGTCCTGGGCAGCCCAGCCAGAGGGGACAAGTGGCAGCTATGGAGTCTGCAGGGAGTGCTGGCATGGATTGGTGGAGTCCAACGATGTGGTCTGCAAGAAGGGCTGGCATGGCATGGTGGAGTCGCAGTTTATGGTGTCAGCAGGAAGTGCTTGCATGGCTTGGTGGAGTGGCGACTATAGTGAGAGTTGCACTCAGCATGCTGGACTTGGTTGCTGAAAGCTGGACTCAAGCATGCTGGACTTTTTGGCAGAAGCTGGACTCATCTTTGGGACTCTGTTTACTGGGCAGCTGCAACTGGTGGTGGACTCTGCTCCAAGGCTGCACTATGGTGGTGGATCAGGTTATAGTGATGGATCCAGTTGAAGGAGAAGATGCACGCAGGTGGTGGGCTCTGTTGCGGGGAGCATAAGCAACAGAGCAAAGCTAAGTGGTGTCCCCCTGTATTGTCATTTTCCCTTATGTGTGTTTAGTGCAGTGGTGGGATTAGTTTCCGCACCAACCAATTCCCTAGTGAGGGTTTAGGTGCAGGGCGAGTCAGAGTTTTGAGGTTCCTGTGTATCGCCCAGATTAGATATTAGAAAAAACTTTTTGACAGTTAGAGTGATCAATGAGTGGAACAGGCTGACACGAGAAGTGGTGAGTTCTCCTTCAATGGAAGTCTTCAAACAGAGGCTGGAAAGACATCTGACTGGGATGATTTAGCAAATCCTGCTTTGAGCAGGGGGTTGGACGAGATGGCCCAGGAGGTCCCTTCCAACTTTACGATTCTATGA
This sequence comes from Dendrobates tinctorius, assembly GCF_039654945.1. Classification (NCBI taxonomy): domain Eukaryota; kingdom Metazoa; phylum Chordata; class Amphibia; order Anura; family Dendrobatidae; genus Dendrobates; species Dendrobates tinctorius. The sequence goes on from NW_027361676.1 coordinate 33,328,856, forward strand.
TTCTATGATTCTTGCCCAGTGCGGAACCGGCATAGGGAACGATAGGAGTGTAGAGACACTGACTCAGGGGAGTGTAGGAGGTCTCCACTTCCCCGTTTCCCTATCGCAGGGCCCTCCATTGTTATTGTTACCCAGGTTTTCCCTTTATTATTTAAATTCGCCTTACTGGAGGCGGGGTTTCCAGACTTACGTGTATTACCTAAATTCGCCCAACTGGAGGCGGTGTATCCAGGGTCACATGTGTCATATGGGTTCGCCTTGCGGTACTCGCTGAGTCCAGACACACGTGACCGTGACAACTGCTTTTTATATTCTGGTCTAATCCAAACTGTCCAAGTGAAAGTCTGTTTCTGACTCTGGAAATAAATGCTGAGATTGACAATGACTCCTACACTGTATACAGTTGTACGCTTCAGATCCATTACCGTTTTATGGCATTTTATATTGTGTTGCAATCCATACTGAGCCTGAGAGCGTCTGTGTCTGCCTCCTGAAATACATACAGAGATTTAGAATGTTTAAACTATACTATATATACCTGCTATCTGATGATACTGTACCCTTTTTCTACTTTTTATATTCTTGTCTAATCCATACTGAGCCTATGAGCATCTCTGTGTGACTGAGGGTATGTAAAGGGAGATTGACAATCATCCTTTTACTGTATAGAGCTGTACGCTTCTGATACAGTACCATATATCTGATGTTATTTTGGATACATTTTCTCCAAAATTTGGAAGTATGGTGGAAGAGGCCGCGGACATGGGCGTGGGGGGGGCCAGCTGGTACTGATGGTGGTGGTGCATCTGCTGGTAGTGGCAAAAGCACAATAGCAGCTAAGGCAGGAGGTGTTGAGCCTGCGTCATGGTCTGTCTCCGGAAGGCCTGGAAGGCTACCTTTTCTGGGAGTTGGTTAACCGCTTTTAAAGCCGGAGCATCAGGAACTGGTTTTGGCTTACATTGCCGAAACAGACTCCAGCAAATATGCCCTCCTCTTCTGAAGTTTCAAAAAATGCAAGCACTGAGTCATCAAGTGCTGGCTCCTGGTCAGGAAGAACCCATTTCCTTGTGTCCTTCACCCCCACCAAAAGTGAATGATGCAGCAGGCCACACTTCACATTAGTCCATGTAGCTCTTTCTCATATACCATGCCTGGGTTATCAAGTCAAATCGTGAATTCCCCAGTTCAAGATGAATCTGACATGGAGTGTGGGTCGCCAGCCAGGGCAGTGGGGTTAATCGGTACTGGGCCGGTGTTTCAGAGGGATGTGTCACAGTGGTGGTGACCCGGCTCGTGGCCCTGGGCGTCCATGCAAAGGGGTGAATAACTTTTATAGGTGAATGATACGTGATGCCACCTGTGGTTTCTGATCAGATTGACCAGCACTGCAATGTCGCTTCTCAAGGACAGATGTTGTGGTGCAGCTAAGATGTAGAAACCCTGCACAGGTAGGGCCATAGTCGCAAGGCAGATGAAAGAGTTGGTAGATGGTGTGCAGTGCAGGATGTAGCAGAGTCGTGCGCCAGGCGCAGGAGAAAGATGACAGACACAGTGGTGCAGTTCTTTTACCTGTACTTGGTAAGTGCCGTCCAGGACCCAGAGTACAGATGGAGAAGGAATTGGCCAGCCTGGAAGCAAATTAGGAATTCTCTCTCTGCAGATAGGTAGTGTGGCCTCCGTTCTAGCGATTATCTGAGGTACTCACTGAAGTTCCCCCTGTTGACTTTCTTTTGGAACTTTCTCGTATGGCAGGCAGCCGCAGCCTTTTCCTTCTGGCTCACAAACGTCGCTGCTGGGGCCTCCGAGCCTTAGTTGGGAACAGAGCATTTACAGCTGCTACTTCCTCCGGTTTCTGCTGTAGGACCATCAGTGTCCCTACAAACTCGGAGACCGGAATCCGGACCATGCGCTCCAGCTAGGAGTGAGCCTTAACTCTGCTCATCCTCCAGCACCCCTTCTCACGTTCACACACTTCCCCTTCCCTTCACAAACTGCCCTAACTTCCCTCCTCCTGACCACAGAGAGCAGCTCCTCAGCAGTCAGGTTCAGAGCTCTCCCTGCTGGCCTGGAGTGGGAACTGTGTTGTGTGTTGGTTTAACTGCTAGAGAGATCCTTTGTTGCTCCCAAGCATGACATCACACTCCCTAGGAAGAAGGTAATGCCACTGTGGCGACCGTACTCCTGGGGGTGCCACAAGTGCACTGATGCCCAGCCACTGCTAGATGATTCTGCTGGTACATTGACCCAGACCACTACATTCCCCTCGCACTCTAAACAGCCAGAATCTGACCCTGATGAAACTCAGGTTCCTCTTCCCGCATACTATACCACCTTACACAGTGACAAAGAAGAAGTGCAGATGGAAGTGCAGGTTCCTTGAGCAGGTGGGGGGGCATACTCTTGGGCAATGGCCCTGGCGCAGGGCCCCTCATAGTAGGCAAAAGTGTCTCTGCCAGTGGGAGGGCCCACCTGCCATCAGACACACCGCTGTACTATGAGGGGCCCTGGGCCAGTGCCATCGCCAACGAGTGGGCCCCCCCCTGCTTGCTCAGGATCACAGCACTTGCAAAGTGCTCCCTCTCCCTCTCCCTGCTGCACCACCGTGACATCTTCCGCGTTTCCTGACAGTGACATTCTGTTCAGAGAGGGAGATGACATCATGTCTGTACGCCCTCTGCCTAAACAGCCCAAGTGCAGAGAGATGGAAGATGGGGACGACGAGGAGTCCAGAGTACAGGGATTCCCTAGCGAGGAGACTTATTTAATTGTTTTAAAGGTTGGGAACAATTTTTGCGGAGCACTATACTCTGGAGAAAGATATATGGGGCCCACCATACACTGGAGCCTTCCACAGGTGGACATCAGACACTGGAGCAGCATTTACAGGGCCGATTATACACTGGAGCATTAGAAATGGGGCCCATTATATATGGAGCATTATTTGGGCCCATAAGACACTGGAGCATCATCCATGGGGCCCATCATATACTGGAGCATTGTAAATGGGGCAGATTATATATGGAGCATTATTTGGACCAATTGTACACTAGAGCATCATCCGTGAGTTCCATCATATGCTGGAGCTCTCCAAATGGGGGACATCAGAAACTGGAGCAGCATTATGTGGAGCTCATCATATACTGTATCGAACATTATACCAATGATTCTGTATGGAGAAATATATGGGCTTCATTACTCTGTATAGCGCACTATGCGGTGGTCATAATGCTGTATGGAGTAATATACTGTCTGTTTTTGGAGCTATTGGAGAATTTAAAATGGATATCAGTCATGAGATGTAAGAAGTGAAGTATTTTTCATTGTACTATACCGCTATTTCTCTCCTGTATCAGAGGATCATGAATTGTGGCATGTGTTAAAGGAGCCCAGTGACACTCTTTGACCCTGGGCTCAAGAAAATCTGGAGCCAGCCCCCCCCCACAACTTTAGCCAAATAACCCCCAGTTTTCAATGCCTAACTATTATTATAAAGTAAATTAAGGTTGACATGCTTAAGTAAAAAATAATTGATGTTTTTGGCATTAAAATGGGCACTGTAGGTGTGTTTCCTGTCTTCCACTCACTGCCGACTTTTCTTCCCCATTGACGTGCATTGGGTTTCGTGTTTCAGTCGGCCTTCGACTTTTCATGATAATCGGCTGATTGCGTTCGACCCGACTTCATGAAACCCAACTCGACCCGAAAAAAGGCAAAGTCGCTCATCTATAAGGGTGACATAATATAACCGCCTCATTTATTATTTTTCTAGGGCATTGAGATACTTTTTGTACTTCATTCATTCTCTGTACTTGCTGCTACATACTTGCACTGTGCACTTTAGCTATTTAGTTTGTTTATCTATATTCCTTTTTATCAACAGGATTAATTTAGACATACCTACAACATTGTGCTGATATGTCAACAAGTTGATAAACTAGTGCTGGGCACAGTCTCCCCCTGCATTTGGAGGTTTCCCCTTTGTCTTTTGTCTTTTATATCATGCATTTTACTTATTTATAAATAAATATATGTTTTAAACTCTTCACTTCCTTCTTTTATGGCACCATACCATTTAATAATATGTTATTAATGTATCACTGAAGTGACTCAGCCATTGTTGAACTAGGACTATGGGAATAATGTGTTTGTGTAAGGTGGGGGCGGCACACTGGGAGAAATAGTGGTGACTGGAGACCATCGCCATGAGGTTGTGGAAAGCTGCCATCTTTACATGCCTAAATGGCAAAATCTCCAGAGAAATCAGTCTGAAAGTGTGTCCATTTAGTATTGTGGCCTGTGGGTGGCTGGCTGCATATTTACTTTTGCGTTCCAAGGACTGGGATAGGGACAACTGAACACTGTGCTGGGTCAAGAACTTGGACATGGATCCTGATGGTAGTTGCAAGTGTTCAGTGACAGGTGCAGGGTGGGAGGCATCTTTGCCTGTGTCACAGACAGGGTATTGGCGTGCACGTAAAATGGGAATAGGCAGTGGTGTCACCCACACTAAAAAGCCTAATACAGTGGTGCAGCCATGAGGCCCAATTAGCTACTCCAAATTATTTGTGCTAAAACTGTGTTTTACTAGCAAATCAGAAGGCCAGTCTTCCGATTAAAATTCATTAGGACTACTATAGAGGTGCAGCCATGAGGCCCAATTAGCTACTCCAAATAATTTGTGATAAAACTAGGTTTCAGTGGCAAAATAGAAGGCCAGATCTCCACATAAAAATCGCTAGGTATAACAGTGTTGTTCAGGCACATTATCTAAGAAAATAAATAGTGACTGTTCATTTAGTGACTAGTGTTGAGCGATACCATCCGATAAGTATCGGATCAGGCCGATACCCAAAAAGTATCGGGTATTGCCGATTCCGATACCGGAAACCCATGCAAGTCAATGGGGCACAAATATCGGAATGATATGTATATATGTATGTAGTATGTATGTATGTATGTTGTATGAATGTAGTATATATGTAGTATGTATGTAGTATATATGTATGTATGTATGTTGTATGAATTTAGTATATATGTAGTATGTATGTAGTATGTATGTATGTTGTATGAATGTAGTATATATGAAGTATGTATGTAGTATGTAGAATGTATGTATGTTGTATATATGTAGTATATATGTAGTATGTATGTATGTTTTATGAATGTATTATATATGTAGTATGTATGTATTATGTAGCATGTATGTATGTATGTTGTATGAATGTAGTATATATGTAGTATGTATGTAGTATGTATGTATGTTGTATGAATGTAGTATGTATGTAGTATGTATGTATGTTGTATAAATGTAGTATGTATGTAGTATGTATGTATGTATGTATGTAGTCCCATCGGACAATGCCTGCACACACACACAACCCCCGGCAGGCCCGCACAGACCCCCGGCAGGCCCGTACAGACCCCCGGCAGGCCCGCACAGACCCCCGGCAGGCCCGCACAGACCGCGCATCATGATGACATCATTTCAGCAGCCAATCACAGCCAGCCATGCCATTAGTTAACATGGCTAACACAACTGGCTGATAGCATTATGGGAACTTCCAATTCCGGTATTTCATTTTGTAAAAATATCGGTACTCGGTATCGGAATTCCGATACCGCGAATATCGGCCAATACCCGATATTTGCGGTATCGGAATGCTCAACACTATTAGTGACAGGTTACTGACAGCTGTTGGACGAAGGATGTGAAACAGCAAGTTCCAAGCGGGGAAGGCTACTTACAACATCAGTGGAAAAAAGGGAGGTCATGGTGGAAGGGGGAATAGGCTTGGTGTTTGATATGTACAACATGTATGTGGGTTAGGTGTTAATGTTAATGAAAGCTCAACTGAACAAACACCATCTCGTATTATCCAAAGACCACTAACAACATCTGTTACTGGCTGGGCTACGCGACCATCTTTCTTCGGCAGTCGTACAGTGGTACGCCTTGTAGATGAGGCTCAGACAGAGCATGTGCTACAGTGGATGGCAAGCACTGCATCAAGTGGCCTGTCATCCTCTCCCTCCACCTTAACACACAGTGCAATCTTCAGAGGAGGCACCCCAATCACCCTTGTTCTCCCTATGTCAAAAATTTTCAAATGCCCAACTGATTGTGATAAACCTCAGATGGGTCATTCTGCAGAGCTGTTCACACAATCTATTCCATGGGCCTCAGAGGTCTGCTCTGAAAAATCATAGAATCTAGAAGAGGAAAGCATCAGCACCGATGCCCAAAATTTTTTCATGTTGGACAGGGGCTGGACGAATTAGGGTCCAAGCAGAATCCATATCCTCATCACCAGACGTTAACCATCAAGAGTGGAGTTGATCCTAATGAGACTCAGAAATGAGAGGCACACGTGAACTATAAGGAGGACTATAGTTGCATTATACTATATGAAATACAATGGGTGCAATATACTATAAGGAGGACTATAGGGTGCAATACACTATATGAATGACTAAGGTGCGCATTATGCTATAGGGATTATTATGGGGTACATTATACTATATGAATTACTATATGGTTCATTATACTATGTGGATGTAAGGAGGGCTATGGGTGCATTATACTATATGTATGACTATGGGGTGCATTATACTATATTTACGACTACAGTTTGCATTATATGATTAATATAAATGACTATGGGGTGCATTATATTATGGACAAATATAGGGTGCATTATACTACATAGATGACTATGAGGTGCATTATACTATATGGGCAACTATGGGGTGTATTATACTATAAAGAGGACTATGGGGTGCATTATACTATATGGTTCATTATGAGGTGCATTATACTATATGGAGAATTATGACATATATGATAATATAAGGAGGACTATGGGCTGCATTATACTAAATGGATGACTATGGGGTGCATTATTCTATGTACTGTAAAGCGCTGCAGAATATGTTAGCACTCCATAAAAATAAAGATTATTACTATTTTTATTATACATGACTATAGGTGCATTATAGTGTATGAATGACTATGGGATGTATTATATTATATGAATGACAATGGGGTGCATTATTCTATATGGATGACTATGGGTTGCATTATACTATATGGATGACTATGGGGTGCATTATACTATATGGATGACTATGAGGTACACTATACTATATGAATGACATTGGGGTGCATTATACTATAAGGAGGACTATAGGTGCATTATAAAATATGGATGACTATGGGGTACATTATACTATATGAATTAATATGGGGTGCATTATACTATATGGATGACTATGGGATGCATTATACTATATGAATTACTATGGGGTGTATTATACTATATAGATGACTATGAGGTGCACTATACTGTATGAATGGCTATAGGGTGCATTATACTATAAGGAGGACTATGGGGTGCGCTATACTATAAGGAGCACTACGATGTGTATTATACTATATGGAAGACTATGAGGTGCATTATACCATAAGGATGACTATGGGGTGCATTATACTAGATGAATTACTATGGGTTGTATTATACTATGTGGTTGACTATAAGGTGCATTATATTATATAGAGAGCTATTGGGTGCATTATACTATTAGGAGGGCTATGGGGTGCATTATACTACATGGATGACTATGGGGTGCATTATTCTATATAGATGACTATGGGGTGCATTATATTGTATGAATAAGTATGGAATGCATTATACTATATGAATGCCTTTGGGGTGCATTACACTAAATGGATTACTGTGGGGTGCATTATACTAAATGGATGGCTTTAGGCTGCATTATACTATATATACAACTATAGGGTGCATTATACTATATGAATGAATATGGGGTGCATTATACTATAAGGACTATGGTGTGCATTATACTATATGAGTGACTTTGGAGTGCTTTAGACTATATGGATTACTATGGGGTGGATTATACTATATGGATTACTATGGGATGCATTATACTATAAGGAGGACTATGTGGTACATTATACTATATGAATGACTATGAAGTACATTATACTCTATGGATTACTATGGGGTGCATTATACTATATGGATGACTATGATGGGAGCATTATACTATATGGAAGACTTTTGGGCTGCATTATACTATATGGATGACTATGAGGGGTGCATTATATTGTTTGTATGGCTAATGGGGGCTATTATACAGTGTGTAGATCGATGGTGACCATTATACTTTATGTAGCCCTATTATACTGTATGGAGGGCTGTGTGGAGGGTCACAGTACAAAATACGAGAATTAAAAAAAATGTCCCTATTGTTGTCAATATCGTTTAAGATACAAAATATTTTTCATGGTAGTATACACATATACAGGAGCTGCCATGTCCCCTGAGTCATCTATAGGATCTCAAAATGTAGATCAGACCAGTGTATCTAAACAAAAAATCATATGAAAAACCCTAAAAACAATACTTTATTATTAAAAGACCAAAGGTCACACCACAAAGTGAACAAGACTAAACAGCAACGTGTCCAATGACATCCAATTGCATAAAACATGTAATGGGGAATAACTAGGAGTCCCTAATGCAGTCTAACGCTCGATCCTTCCTAGCCGCGGAGGTTGGCACCCTAGGGGGAACGTTGTGGCGCCCCCGCTCAACGGTGGCTGTCCCTAGGGACCCTGATAAACCCTGCAGCCACTAGGGATCCCTTCCCCGATGCTAGAGGGACCCCTATCAATAGACAGAGATCAACTATAATAAGGAGGACCCTAATCCCCAACCACATCAGGACACAATTGTTATTGAGATCGGCCCTCCTGATGAGCCCAGATGGGGCGAAACGCGCTGAGGCGCTTCACATATATGGCAGATGGCGTGTGACATGATGAGTATCTGCAGCATTGATTACTGAGTGTCTGAATTATGTCTCTAATGGTACCTGACTTTTAATCTAGTGGCATGATCATTGTCACCTTTCATGCAAATTTTGGGTTATCTAGTGACTTATCATATAATTATTACCATTTGTGGAGTTTGCATTTTGGTGCCATTGGATTTAACCTCATGTAAATGAAATTTGATACACTATACGCTGTGGATCTCCTTTACTGTATTTATTTGATTCGTGTCACTACGATGCCATCACTATAATGCCATCATATTAATGTGTTCCTTTTGTTTTTAATCCTTTTGGGGATTAGGGTCCTCCTTATTATAATTGATCTCTGTCTATTGATAGGGGTCCCTCTAGCATCGGGGAAGGGATCCCTAGTGGCTGCAGGGTTTATCAGGGTCCCTAGGGACAGCCACCATTGAGCGGGGGCACCACAACGTTCCCCCTAGGGTGCCAACCTCCGCGGCTAGGAAGGATCGAGCGTTAGACTGCATTAGGGACTCCTAGTTATTCCCCATTACATGTTTTATGTAATTGGATGTCATTGGACACGTTGCTGTTTAGTCTTGTTCACTTTGTGGTGTGACCTTTGGTCTTTTAATAATAAAGTATTGTTTTTAGGGTTTTTCATATGATTTTTGGTTTGAGACCCTTTATATTTGATAGTGATTTTGTTCAGTGTATCTAAACCCATAAAGTGTGATACTCTCCAGACCAATATATCTAATCCCATTATGGGGTGCATTATACCGCATGGATGACTATGGGGTGCATTATACTATATATATAACTATAGGGCACATTATACTACATGAACTAGTATGGAGTCCATTATACTATCTGGCATCGACTGATGAGAGAGTTCTACTTCCTTCAGCCAACATCTGCTGTCATAGATAACAGTGAGAGCAGGCACTGCTGATGGAAGTGCTATAAATAAATAAATAAATTTAAAAAAGATGTAGGTCTCTCCTATATTTGATAACCAGTGCATGCAAAACTGACAGCTGTGGGCTACAACCCTCTGCTTTATCATTGCTTGTTATCAAGAATAGAGGAGTCCCACACTGTTTTTTTAATTATTTAAATAAATAATTAAAAAACCCAGCGTGGGGTTATCCCATTTTTGACAACCATCTAAGCTAAAGCAAACAGCTGGGGGCTGGCATTCTCAGACTGGTAAGGAGCCATGAATATTGAGCCCCCTTAACCTATAAACAGCAGCCTGCAGCCGCCCCAGAAAAGGCTCATCTATGCATCTTTTAGAAGCGCCAATTCTGGTGCTTTGCCTGGCTCTTCTCACTTACCATGGTGCTGTGGCATTGAGCTAACAGTTGAGGGTCTGATGTCGGATAGTAATGGGGAGACACCTATAAGACATCCCCATTACTAACCATATATTTAGATTGTAAAAAGACCCCTTTATTTGAAATAAAAATTAAAAAGCACAGTTATTCTCACCTTATGCATAATCCACCTATGTACATGTCACCTGTAAAAGACATGCAATAATAAACAGCCATAATACTCACCTTACGCCTTATCCACTGTAATGTATAATAATTAGATCTGTCTCTTTAAGCAAGCCAGACTTATGGGACTTGGGGGGTGGAGACAAGAGGGATGAGAAGGGAAGTTTCAGTTTCACTTCTGTGTAGCATGGGAATGCAACTGTTATGCTGTGTGCTGGAGGACGAAGAATAAAACATATCTAAAGTTTAATACCTTGAATTCTTCATAACATGTGGATATTACAACTGGCGACGAGGATGGGATATAATCACCTACTGCTGTGAGTACAGACTATATTTTACCGCTTCACACGCCAGCACCACTGAGAGCCTCTATCATGGCTAACTACTTGCACACATTCCCACAATTTGATATGACTGATGTCATTAATCTCTCCCATAACTGGAGAAAATGGCTAAACAGATTTGAGAATTTCCTAGAAGCCATGGACATAAAGGAGGAGAAAAGAAAGAGAGCTTTGCTCCTGCATTGTGCAGGCACAGGAGTCTATGACATATACAGTACGTTACCTGCAGCAGAAACAGACACATACAGCAACTGCACTAAAGCTCTCACTGGCTACTTCAACCCCAAACAGAACATCAGATATGAAAGATATAAATTCAGGATTGCCAAGCAGCTTCCAGAAGAGTCCATAGACACTTATGTCACACGACTGAAAGAGTTAGCACATGGATGTGCCTTTACAGATGTAGATGATGAAATCCTAACTCAAATAATTGTCACCTGCTCGTCTAATAACCTAAGGCGTAAGGCTCTGCAGCAGGATATCTCTCTACATGATTTGCTCAAAATGGCCCGTGCTATAGAAATAGCAGATCATCAGGCTACTGTAATGGAGAATGGGGATAAATTACATGTGCATAATCTCAAACAGAAAAATTTACCAGACAAACAAGCCCAGAAACAGAAGAAATGTTATAGATGTGGACAGGATTTCCCTCACCACCAGAACAAATGTCCAGCTATGGGACAAACCTGCAGTAAATGTGGAAAAGGGAATCATTTTGCAGCTGTTTGCAAATCAGCGCACTACAAGCCTCCGCTGCCTATGACAAAATCTGCAGATGTAAAAGTGATAAATCAGGACACAGAAGAAATGTCTGTGACTGAGAACTATGTGTTCACTACCTCTGTCACTGGTTCAGTACAGTCTCCCTGTGTTACACTCTCAATCTGCAACACTGACATTACCTTTACAATAGATACAGGAGCTTCAGTGGATATCATAGATGGCACTACATATGAACAATTGAAAACAAGGCCAGTCTTACAACAAGTGAAGACTAAAATCTTTCCTTATGGATCTAAAACACCTCTAGCTATAATGGGACAATTTGATGCTGAAATTAGATATAAAGAAAACAGGCAGAAAACCACTTTCCACACATTACAAGGATCGGGAGGCTGTCTTCTCAGCTATCACACTGCCTTGGAGCTAGGGCTCATCCAGATTATTCATACCATAACTGACCCTGCGGATATGGATGTACAAACTATGGTGAACAGCTTTCCCTCCCTATTTAGTGGTTTGGGAAAACTAAAGGACTCTCAAGTACACCTTCATGTGGATGACAATGTTCGTCCAGTAGCCCAGCCTCACAGGCGTATTCCATTTCACCTGAGACAGAAGGTAGAAAAGGAACTCCAATTGCTCATGGATGAGGATGTTATTGAAACTGTTACTGGTCCCACTCCGTGGGTCTCTCCACTTGTGGTAGTTCCAAAACCAAAGACTCCTGATCAAGTGAGACTGTGTGTTGACATGAGCCTGCCCAACACCGCTATCCAGAGGGAAAGACATATCTCACCTACGATTGATGACATCATTCATTTATTAAATGGAGCCACTGTCTTCTCAAAGCTCGACCTCAATAAGGGATATCATCAATTAGAACTGAGTCCAGAGTCCGGATACTTGACCACATTTTCCACCCATGTGGGCCTCAGAAGATACAAAAGATTGACTTTTGGAGTCTGCCCAGCAGCAGAAATTTTTCAGGATGCAATAAGGAGTGTCATTCAACACATCCCAAATGCCTTTAATTACAGTGATGACATATTGGTTTTTGGTAAAACTCAAGCTGAGCATAATCGTGCTCTATATGCTATCTTCGAATGTCTGCTTTCTGCTGGACTCACTTTAAACAAAGAGAAGTGCGAGTTTGACAAGGGTTCATTAGAATTCTATGGTCACATCTTCTCGGCAAAAGGAGTACAACCAGACCCCAAGAAAGTGGAAGCTATCAGAACAGCCTCAATTCCACAGGATGCCAGTGAAGTGCGTTCTTTCCTTGGAATGGCAAGTTACTGTGCTAGATATATTCCGAATTTTTCAACAATCAGCAATCCACTACGGGAACTTACAAAACAAAGTTGTATTTTTCAATGGTCCCAAGACTGTCAGGCCTCTTTTGAAACAATTAAAAATGAACTCTACTCGACAACTACTATGGCTTATTTTGATCCAGCTCTTCGAACTGAACTGATTGTGGACGCCAGTCCCGTGGGACTGGGTGCTATTCTAGCGCAGTACAAGGATAACAATCAAAATCCTCACATCATTTCTTATGCAAGTAAGAGCTTAACAAACACTGAAAGAAAATATTCTCAACCTGAAAAAGAAAGCTTGGCAGTTGTCTGGGGATGTGAACACTTTCACTTATTTCTCTATGGAGCTCCCTTCACCATTGTCACAGATCATCAAGCACTTCTTACAATTTTTGGAAATCCCAGAGCTAAAATGCCTGCACGAATTGAACGATGGGGCCTATGTCTACAGGACTACAACTATAACATTGTTCACAAACCTGGAAAATACAGCAATCCGGCTGATTATCTTTCAAGACATCCTACTAATGATGATATACCTGTGCATTCCTCCATTGAAGAATACCTACGTTTTGTTACAGATCATGCCGTGCCAAAAGCACTTTCTCTTGATCAATTTATAAATGAAACAACAAAAGGCAAGACACTCGGTGCCCTAATACAAATCATCCAAAATCGAAGGTGGCATGAAATTCAAAAGGAAAAATTTCCTGATTCTGAGATTGATCTGAAAGAGTTAAAACTATTCTCAAACGTACGTGAGGAATTATCAGTCACTGAAGAACACCTCATTCTTCGAGGTACCAAACTAGTTGTACCTAAGACTTTGTGTAACTTAGTCATACAGATAGCACATGAAGGTCATTTAGGAATTGTTGGCACAAAGAAGTTACTCAGAGAAAAAGTGTGGTTCCCAAATATGGATCACTTGGTGGAAGAAAAGATTAGACGCTGTTCTACTTGTCAATTAATCACTCCATCATCAACCTTAGAGCCATTACAAATGTCTCCGTTACCCACTGCTGTCTGGGAGGAAGTGGCAGTCGATATATATGGACCATTGCCAAATGGCCAATACATTCTCGTAACAATTGATGAATATTCTCGATACCCTGTCATTTCATTTATCTCTTCAACATCTGTTAATAATGTTATACCAGAGCTGGACGACATTTCTCGGCATATGGTATTCCAAGAGTGGTCAAAACAGACAATGGACCTCCATTCAATGGACATGTGTTTACACAATTTTCTGAATACTTGGGATTCAATCACAGGAAAATCACAACTTGCTGGCCGCAAGCCAATGGAATTGTGGAACGTTTTATGCGCACTCTGGGGAAACGTATCAAGGCAGCGAGTCTGGAGCACATCCCACTGAAACAGTCATTATACAAATTCATGCGTAATTACCGCAATATGCCACACTCCACTACTAATGCTGCTCCAGCTCATTTAATGTTCAGCAGAACCCTGCGTATACGTCTCCCTGATGTGACCAGCCATCCCCGACCAGTGACTCCTCAGTGAGATCCACAGATTTCTCCAACAAACAAGCCATGAAACGTTATGCAGACAGAAGGCGAAGGACACAGTCAAGTGCCATCGAAAGAGGGGATGTCGTGGTGGTACGTCAAAGACCAACCAACAAGACCTCACCTGTATATGGTCCTGCAAAATATTATGTTACTAAAAGGAAAGGCAGCATGATCACAGCTGAACGAGATGGACACTCCATAACGCGAAATTCTTCATATTTTAAAGTCATACCGCAGAATGATGACAATGAACTCTCTTTGGTGGAAGATTTGGTATCCGATGGTGAAGAGGACCAACAAGAGGTAGCTGGTCCATCAATAATGAACCCTCTCAATGAGCCCAGACGTTATCCTACACGAGAGAGAAGAGCTCCATCGAGGCTTATTGAAGAAGTGTAATTACAGTTTTGTTTTGTTTTTTTTTTTGTTTGTTTTCTCTGGTTTTGGAATTGAACAAATAAGACAAAACGGACATATGATTTCTTTGGACGTTTTCATGTTGTTGCATTTATCAGTAATATGGGTTATTTATAGAAAAAAAAAAAAAAAAAGGGGATGATGTAATGTATAATAATTAGATCTGTCTCTTTAAGCAAGCCAGACTTATGGGACTTGGGGGGTGGAGACAAGAGGGATGAGAAGGGAAGTTTCAGTTTCACTTCTAGGTAGCATGGGAATGCAACTGTTATGCTGTGTGCTGGAGGACGAAGAATAAAACATATCTAAAGTTTAATACCTTGAATTCTTCATAACGTGTGGATATTACATCCACCAATGCCCATGTTCCTTGCAAAATTAAATAAACAACCATATCCTTTAACTGCCCGATGTGTTATATGCTCATACAGTAAAATACAAACCGGTGAATCCCCGCAGCACACAGTGACTGCAGGCTTATTGATCTGGACCAGATAACCCCTTTAACTTATGTTACTTAGACTAGCACCCTGGATCAAAGTCTCATCATGTAATCTACTACCCATAATCTGTAATATTATATTTTTCAAGAAAGACATTCAGGCCATTCTTGAACTTTTGTAGTGAATCAACCAATGCAACATTATGTGTCAGAGAGTTCCTTACTCTCACACCTGCTTCCTCAGGGGGATTTGAGATAGGTAGAGTGGCATGTAAAAGTTTATGCACCTCTGGTTAAAATTACTCAACCTCAAAATAGAAGTACATGCAAGACAACCCAGAAATCTCACAGAACTGGAAGAATATTCCAGGGAAGAATGGATCAAGAGCCCTCAAACAAGAATTGAAAGACTCTTGGCTGGCTACAAAAAGCGTTTACAAGCTGTGATATGTTCAAATCAAAATGGGGTGCTACTAGCTACCAACCATACAGGGCGCCCAAACCTTTGCATCTGTCCATTTTCCTTTTTGTAATTCTTAAATTGTGAAAAATGACAATGTATATTTTTTTTGCCTAAAATATAAAGGAAATGTGGCATCTTTAACTTTAACCCTTTTAGAGATCATTTCATCTTCAACTTGCTTAACTGTTTACAATAACAGTAATTTTGACTAGGGGTGTTCACCTTTTAAATGCCACTGCATATACAGCTCTGGCAAAAATTAAGAGACCACTGCACAGTTTTATAAAAATCAGCTTCTCTACATGTCTGACAGCCATTCCATTCCAGTGTTAGTTGAATTCCAACCAGAGTACTCCTCATTCTACTTAATGTGCTTCTGATTAGGTGATCACCTGAACAAAATCTTATTTAATGAAGGAAAGTATAAAAAACCCTGCTGTGGTGTTCACAATCCTCTTGCAATAGGACAAGCTGGATGGCAAAACAAGTGCTAGTAATATCCCAAAAGTAATAGGAATGAAAAAATAACTTTTAACCATGCCAAAGGAGTTGAAAAGAAAAGTCTTAAGTGAGGAAAAGAAGGGCTCAATTCTGGCTTTACTAGCAGAGGGATACAGTGAGTGTCTCCATCCTTAAAATTTCTAAGACGGCAGTCCATTATAGCAAAGTCAAGCAGCTGACATTGGGGACAACAAAACTACAGACCAGCAGAGGGCAAAAATGACTCTCCACTGACCAGGATGACCATCATCTTATTTGAATGTCACTCAGCAACCGCAGGATGACATCAAGTGACCTACAAAAAGAATGGCAAATGGCAGCTGGGGGTGAAGCGCATGGCAAGAACAGTTTGTAACAGGCTCCTAGAACCAAGGATAAAGCCATGTAAAGCTAGAAAAAAGCCTTTAATCAAAGAGAAGCAAAGGAGAGCCAAGCTGAAGGCTGCCAAAGACCATATGGATTGGACTGTAGAGGACTGTAGTAAGTAATGTCCTCTGATGAGTCTAATTTTCAGCTTTGCCCAAAACTTGGTCGTCTAATGGTTAGACAGAGACATGGAGAGGTTTACAAGCCACAGTGTCTTGCACCCACTGTGAAATTTGGTAGAGGAATTGGGCAGGTTATTCTTTGTGAAGGACATATAAATCAAGCCACATACAAGGTTATACTGGAAAAACAGTTGATTCCTTCTGGTCAGGCAATGTTCTCCAACTCTGAAGACTGTTTTTTCCAGCAGGACAATGCCCCATGCCACACAGCTAGGTCAATCAATGTGTGGATGAAGGACCACCACATCAAATCCCTGTCATGGCCACCCCAATCTCCAGACCTGAACCCCATTGAAAATCTCTGGAATGTAATCAAGAGGAAGATGGATAGTCACAAGCCATTAAACAAAGAACTGCTTAAATTTTTGTACCAGAAGTGGCATAAGGTCAACCAAAAGCAGTGTGAAAGACTGGTGAAAAGCATGCCAAGACGCATGAAAGCCTTGATTAACAATCATGGTTATTCCACAAAATATTGATTTCAGGACTCTTCCTGAGTTTAAACACTAGTATTATTGTTTCTAAAAGATTATGAACTTGTTTTCTTATCATTATTTGAGGTCTGCAAGCACTGCATTTTTTGTTATCGCGACCATTTCTCATTTTCTGAAAATAAATACAAAATTTAGTGCTTGGAAAGTCGAAGACATGTCAGTAGTTTATAGAATAAAAGCAATTTACATTTTACTCAAAAATCTAATATATAAAGCTCAAGTGTGTGTATGTAGGTATGTATGTGTGTGTGCGTGTGTGTGTATGTCTGGGATTGGCATCCGCACCGTCACAGCTACAGCCACAAAATGTGGCACAGTCACACGTCTGGACCCCGAGAGCGTCCTAGGCTATGTTGTGAGGCAAAATTTTAACCCCGCGCCTTCCAATTCACCAAACAATTTTGCCCCTATCTACATAATGGGGGAAAAAGTGTGTGTGTATCAAGCCTCACCCCTCATTATGATGTCATAATGGTTGCAATGGCGACGCTGATGTCATCATAGGTTGCAAGCCCCACCGCTCATTATGATGTCATAATGGTTGCCTGGGATGGAGGATGTGTCATGGGTATATGGGCACTGGACTATGGGATGGAGGATATGTATGATGGGTATATGGGCACGGGACTATGGGATAGCGAATATGTATGATGGGTATATGGGCATGGGACTATGGGATGGAGGATGTGTGATGGGTATATGGGCACTCGACTATGAGATGGAGGATATGTATGATGGGTATATGGGCACGGGCCTATGGGATCGTGGATATGTATGATGGGTATATGGGCATGGGACTATGGGATGGAGGATAATTATAATTTGCTATAACTTACCACAGTTAGTTACTATGCCTGGGCAGTGCCGGGCTCTTCAGCTAGTATACCTATAAAGAGAAAAATCAGACAAACTGAAAATTTTGCAGTGATCTCTTTATTTTTGCCAGAGCTGTATATTTGGTGTCATGATTGTACTCACCTACAATATAAAATCAACACTTTATTTGTGCAACACATGAAAACATGAATTTTGGAATGTGGCAATAATAAAAAAAAAAATTTGGTTATTAAGGCAAAACTAGCTTTAGTCCATAATGGGTGGTATGTATGCTGTAATTATGATTGGCAATTTGCTGGAAAACTCCCACAATTAACCCATATGTTCTACTGACACAAATGCATTTACCTAATAGATGTCTGTCTGGTTCTCAACCAGTTTCAGCCATTTATTGTATGTATTTCTATTTACATATTCCTTGACAACCAAAAATACCTGCTGACTTGAGTGTGAACGCACCATCAAACAGGTGTCCTTTGTATACTTTGTATACCTTCAATAATGCAAGCGTATATCACCTTTCCAGTTACTTAGCAATCATGTCTCTGTTCATTAGTATGAATACATTGTGGCTTAATTATTGTGACATATACAGAGATCTGGATGTGTTATTTTTCCATTCATATCTTTATTATTTTTATTTGACACTGTTCTTTTGTTAAGGCAATAAAGTATACCGATAACATTCAATTCCTTCCCTTTTATAATGAATGTGGAATACTACACTTTACAATGTTAAAAATAATGTTTTAATCCATAAATATTTAGTATATCTTTCTTTTGGTATTTTTTTTACTCTTAATAAAACTGTATCCTGCTCTTGATCAATTAGGTGACACTGAGAACTTGCATTTTGTTAGTTGGTTTTACCATTTAACCCCTTAACTACCTCTGATACGCCTTTTACCGGCGGTAGTTAAGGCTACTTAAACCACAGCGCTGCTAATTAACGGCACTGTGAAAAAAGTGTATAGCACCCCCCAGAGTCAGATTTTCTCTGGGGTCTTGACTGCCGGGGGTAGCCAAGACCCCAGAGAACATGATTTGGGTTGGTTTTTACTGACCCTGGCTTTTGCGATCGCCATTATTAATCATATAACGGAGACTGCAAAAAAAAGTCTGATGTGCCATTTAACTTCTGCGATCACATCAGAGGAGAGAGAAATAGTGTTGGAAGTAGTATTAGGGTTGGAATTAGAATTAGGGTTGGAATTAGGGTTAGGGTTGGAATTAGGGTTAGGGTTAGGGTTTGGATTAGGGTTAGGATTAGGGTTAGGGTTAGGATTAGGGATAGGGGTGTGTTGGGTTTAGGTTTGTGGTTTGGGTTGTGGTTAGGGTTGTGATTAGGGTTAGGGTTGGGATTATGGTTAGGGGTCTGTTGGGGTTAGGGTTGGAGTTAGAATTGAGGGGTTTCCACTGTTTAGGCACATCAGGGGGTCTCCAAATGCGACATGGCACCACCATTGATTTCAGCCAATTTTGAGTTCAAAAAGTCAAAAGGTGCTCCCTCCCTTCCGAGCCCTGGCATGTGGCCAAACAGTGGTTTACCCCAACATACAGGGAATCACCATACTCAGGACAAATTGCATGACTACTTTGGGGGTCTAATTTCTCCTGTTACCCTTGGGAAAATAAAAAATTGGGGGCTAAAAAATCATTTTTGTGGAAATTTTTTTTTAATTTTCACAGCTCTGCGTTATAAACTTCAGTGAAGCACTTAGGGGTTCAAAGTGCTCACCACACATCTAGATAAGCTCCATGAGGGGTCTAGTTTCCAAAATGAGGTCACATGTGGGGGGTTTCTACTGTTTAGGCACATCAAGGGCTCTGCAAACGCAACATGACGCTCGAAGACCATTCCATCAAAGTCTGCATTCCAAAACGTCACTACTCCCCTTTCGAGCCCCGACGTGTGCCCAAACAGTGGTTCCCCCACATATAGGGAACAAGGGTACTCAGGACAAATTGGACAATGAATTTGTAGTCCAATTTCTCCTGTTATCCTTGTGAAAGTATAAATTTGGAGGTGAAAACATTTTTTTTGTGGAAAAATATGATTTTTTATTTTCACAGCTCTACGTTATAAACTTCTGTGAAGCACTTAGGGGATCAAAGTGCTCACCACATATCTAGATAATCTCCTTGGGGGAGTCTAGTTTCCTAAATGGGGTAACTTGTGGGGGGTTTCTACTGTCTAGGCACATCAGGAGCTCTGCAAATGCAACATGAAGCCCGTAGACCACTTCATCAAAGTCTGCACCCAAAATGGCGCTCCTTCTCTTCCGAGCTCTGCCATGCACCCAAACAGTGGTTCCCCCCACATATGGGGTATCAGGATACTCAGAACAAATTGCACAACAACTTTTGAGGTCCAATGTCTCCTGATACCCTTGTGAAAATAACAAATAGCGGGCTAAAAAATCTTTTTTGAGAAAAAAATGATTTCTTATTTTCACGGCTCTGCGTTATAAACTTCTGTGAAATATTTGGGGGTTTAAAGTGCTCACCACACATCTAGATAAGTTCCTTATGTGGTCTAGTTTCCAAAATGGTGTCACTTGTGGGGGGTTTCCACTGTTTAGGCACATCAGGGGCTCTCCAAACGCGAAATTGAGTCTGATCTCCATTCCAGCCAGTTCTGCATTGAAAAAGTCAAACGGCACTACTTCCATTCCAAGCTCTGCCGTGGGCCCAAACAGTGGTTTACCCCCACATATGGGGTATCAACGTATTCAGGAGAAATTGCACAACAAATTTTGTAGTTAATTTTTTCTTTTTACACTTGAGAAAATAAAAAAAATGGTTCTGAAATAAAATATTTGTAAAAAAAAGTTAAATGTTAATTTTTTCTTTCCACATTGCTTCAGTTCCTGTGAAGCATGTACAGGGTTAATAAACTTCTTGTATCTTGCAGTTTTTAGAATGGTGTCACTTTTGGGTATTTTCTGTCATATTGACCCCTCAAAGGGACTTCAATTGTGAGGTGGTTCCTAAAAAATGGTTTTGCAAATTTTGTTGTAAAAATGAGAAATCACTGGTCAACTTTTAACCCTTATAACTTCCTAACAAAAAAAAATTTGGCTCCAAAATTGTGCTGATGTAAAGTAGACATGTGTGAAATGTTATTTATTAAGTATTCTGTGTAACATATCTCTCTGATTTAAGGGCATAAAAATTAAAAGTTTGAAAATTGCAAAATTTTACAAATTTTCACCATATTAATGTCTTTTTCATAAATAAACGCAAGTCATATCGAAGACATTTTACCACTAGCATGAGTAAAATATGTCTTGAAAAAACATTCTCAGGATCAGCAGGATCCGTTAAAGCGTTCCAGAATTATAACCTCATAAAATGACAGTGGTCAGAATTGTAAAAATTGGCTTGATCATTAAGCTGCAAATTGGCTCCGTCACTAAGGGGTTAAAAGAATGACATTTTCTGCCTATAATGTCTTTTATACTTTGCAACAACGCTGAAACCAACAAATGTTTTGTATTATTGATAAATGTTCAATATACAATATTTTTTTTGCTCATCTTTCTTCTAGTTCTATTTCTGCGTCATGAAGATTATGGTTTCCAGTTTATAACTCCTTATTAATTCGATACATCACCGGTAAAATGGGAATAAGAAACCTGCTACATTCTTCTATTACATGTTACTTAAATGGAATATATCATCAATAGAGATGAGCAAATCAGGCACAATTCGAATTCTCCTGTTCAAATGTTTTTCTGGGGAAATTTCATTTGCAGAGAAATTATTCTCTGCTAATTTAATTCCCCTAGTTATGTTATTCGGTCTCACCAGACCCCTGTGCTTAATAAATGTAATATGATAAAAATGAAAAAATCCTTATACTGCTCTCACTGCACACCTATCCAGACCCTCTGCTACTCACCACCATCCATCTGGTCCATGTGGCACCTTCTGTATCAGCAGTAATGAAATCCTGGGGTGCTGATTCGTGGGTTGAGGATTCCGAGTTTGCCAAGGCTGTGAGGATTCTGCTCATGTGCTTCCAAAGGTCACGGCTAGTGTTGAGCATTCCGATACTGCAAATATCAGGTATCGGCAGATATTCGCTGTATCGGAATTCCGATACCGAGTACCGATATTTTTACAATATCGGATACCGGAATCGGAAGTTCCCATAATGCAATGAGCCAGTGTTGTGGCTGTGATTGGCTGCTGAAATGATGTCATCATGATGCGCGGTCTGTGCGCATCATGATGCGCGGTCTGTGCGGTCCTGCCAGGGGTCTGTGCGGGCCTGCCGGGGGTCTGTGCGGGCTGCCAGGGGTCTGTGTGGGCCTGCCGGGGGGTCTGTGCGGGCATGCCGGGGGTCTGTGCGGGCTGCCAGGGGTCTGTGCGGGCCTGCCGGGGGGTCTGTGCGGGCTGCTGGGGGTCTGTGCGGGCCTGCCGGGGGTCTGTACGGGCCTGCCGGTGGTCTGTGCGGGCTGCCGGGGGTCTGGACGGGCCTGCCGGGGGTCTGGACAGGCCTGCTGGAGGTCTGTACGGGCCTGCCGGGGGTCTGTGCGGGCTGCCGGGGGTCTGGACGGGCCTGCTGGGGGTCTGTGTGGGACTGTGCCGGAGGTCTGTGTGGGCCTGCCGGGGGTTGTGCAGGCATCGTCCGATGGGACTACAGGTCCCATACACACATGCATACATGCTACAATGACAGTGATTGACACATTAGCCAATGATGGGACAGTAGTAGTCCCATCATCCGGCTACTGTGTTGAATGTAAAAAAAAAAACATACATACTACATACATACTACATATATACAACATATATACAACATTCATACAACATACATACATACATACATCTAATATATAAAGCTCAAAGTGTGTATGTGTGTATGTATGTGTGTATGTGTGTGTGTGTGTATGTTTGTATGTCCGGGATAGGCATCCGCACCGTCGCAGCTACAGCCACAAAATTTGGCACAGTCACACGTCTGGACCCCGAGAGCGTCCTAAGCTATGTTGTGAGGCGAAATTTTAACCCCGCGCGTTCCAATTCACCAAACAATTTTGCCCCTATCTACATACTGGGGGAAAAAGTGTGTGCGCGTCAAGCCCCGCCCCTCATTGTGATGTCACAATGCCCCTATTTGCATACTGGGGAAGCAGTGTGTGCGCGTCAAGCCCCACCCCTCATTATGATGTCACAATGGTTGCCATAGCGATGCTGATGTCATCATAGGTTGCAAGCCCCGCCGCCGCTCATTATGATGTCATAATGGTTGACTATGGAATGGAGGATGTGTGATGAGTATATGGGCACCGGACTATGGGATGGAGGATATGTATGACAGGTATATGGGCACGGGACTATGGGATGGAGGATATGTATATGGGCACTGGACTATGGGATGGAGGATATGTATGATGGGTATATGGGCACGGGACTATGGGATGGCGGATATGTATATGGGCACGGGACTATGGGATGGAGGATGTGTGATGGGTATATGGGCACTGGACTATGGGATGGAGGATATGTATGATGGGTATATGGGCATGGGACTATGAGATGAAGGATGTGTGATGGGTATATGGGCACTCGACTATGGGATGGTGAATATGTATGATGGGTATATGGGCATGGGACTATGAGATGGAGAATATGTATGATGGGTATATGGGCACTCGACTATGGGATGGAGGATATGTATGATGGGTATATGGGCACGGGACTATGGGATGGAGGATATGTATGATGGGTACATGTGCACGGGCCTATGGGATCGTGGATATGTATGATGGGTATATGGGCACGGGACTATGGGATGGAGGATAATTATAATTTTCTATAACTAACCACAGTTAGTTACTATGCCCGGGCAGCGCCGGGCTCTTCAGCTAGTCTAATATATAAAGCTCAAAGTGTGTATGTATGTGTGTATGTATGTGTGTATATGTGTGTGTGTGTATGTTTGTATGTCCGGGATAGGCATCCGCACCGTCGCAGCTACAGCCACAAAATTTGGCAAAGTCGCACGTCTGGACCCCGAGAGCGTCCTAAGCTATGTTGTGAGGCAAAATTTTAACCCCGCGCGTTACAATTCACCAAACAATTTTGCCCCTATCTACATACTGGGGGAAAAAGTGTGTGCGTGTCAAGCCCCGCCCCTCATTGTTATGTCACAATGCCTCTATTTGCATACTGGGGAAGCAGTGTGTGTGCATCAAGCCCCGCCCCTCATTATGATGTCACAATGGTTGCCATGGCGACGCTGATGTCATCAAAGGTCGCAAGCCCTGCCGCCGCTCATTATGATGTCATAATGGTTGACTATGGAATGGAGGATGTGTGATGGGTATATGGGCACTGGACTATGGGCTGGAGGATATGTATGATGGGTATATGGGCACGGGACTATGGGATGGAGGATGTGTGATGGGTATATGGGCACGGGACTATGGGATGGAGGATATGTATGACGGGTATATGGGCACGGGACTATGGTATGGTGGATATGTATGATTGGTATATGGGCATGGGACTATGGGATGGAGGATATGTATGATGGGTATATAGGCATGGGACTATGGGATGGAGGATATGTATAAAGGGTATAAGGGCATGGGACTACGGGATGAAGAATATGTATGATGGGTATATGGGCACTCGACTATGGAATGGAGGATGTGTGATGAGTATATGGGCACTGGACTATGGGATGGAGGATATGTATGATGGGTATATGGGCACGGGACTATGGGATGGCAGATATGTATATGGGCATGGGACTATGGGATGGAGGATGTGTGATGGGTATATGGGCACTGGACTATAGGATGGAGGATATGTATAATGGGTATATGGGCACGGGACTATGGGATGGAGGATATGTATGATGGGTATATGGGCATGGGACTATGATATGAAGGATGTGTGATGGGTATTTGGGCACTCGACTATGGGATGGAGGATATGTATGATGGGTATATGGGCATGGGACTATGATATGAAGGATGTGTGATGGGTATATGGGCACTCGACTATGGGATGGCGAATATGTATGATGGGTATATGGGCATGGGACTATGGGATGGAGAATATGTATGATGGGTATATGGGCATGGGTCTATGGGATGGAGAATATGTATGATGGGTATATGGGCATGGGACTATGGGATGGAGGATGTGTGATGGGTATTTGGGCACTCGACTATGGGATGGAGGATATGTATGATGGGTATATGGGCACGGGCCTATGGGATCATGGATATGTATGATGGGTATATGGGCACGGGACTATGGGATGGAGGATAATTATAATATTCTATAACTAACCACAGTTAGTTACTATGCCCGGGCAGTGCCGGGCTCTTCAGCTAGTACTACATATATACTACATTCATACAACATACATACATACTACATATATACTACATTCATACAACATACATACATACATACTACATATATACTACATTCATACAACATACATACATACATACATACTACATATATACTACATTCATACAACATACATACATACATACTACATATATACTACATTCATACAACATACATACATACTACATACAATACATTCATACATTCATACAATACATACATATAGACATACAGTACATATAACATAGAGTACATACTCACCATCACTTGTCACTTTGATCCCCGAAGCCAGTGTCATCTCATCTGTAAAAAATATTAAAATAACAAACAACCGATATACTCCCTGATCCGCAGAAATCCACGAGTGTCCCACGACGATCTCCTGCAGTGCATCACTAAGAGGTTACTACAGTTCACTGGTCTCACTTTATGGCAAAACCTGAGTGGGAACTTTCTCACACAGCAGTGCCAAAAGTGAGACTAGGGACTATTTTTTTACAGTGGTGGAGGAATACAGTGCTGAAGGATACCTACCTCCTGTCATTGTATTCCTGGGGCCCCTAGAGAGCGGTGGCATTAGCTGATGCTGCTGTTCTCCATGGGAGATCGTCGTGGGACACTCGTGGATTTCTGAGGATCAGGGAGTATATCGGTTGTTTGTTATTTTAATGTTTTTAAAGATGACACTGGCTTTGGGGATCAAAGTGACAAGTGATGGTGAGTATGTACTCTATGTTATATGTACTGTATGTCTATATGTATGTATTGTATGAATGTATGAATGTATTGTATGTTGTATATATGTAGTATGTATGTTGTATGTCTGTAGCATGTTTTATGTATGTTGTATGTATGCAGTATGTATGTAGTATGTACTATGTATGTATGTTGTATGAATGTAGTATATATGTAGCATGTATGTTGTATGAATGTAGTATAAATGTAGTATGTAAGTAGCATGTATGTATGTATGTTGTATGAATGTAGTATATATGTAGTATGTATGTAGTATGTATGTTGTATGTATGTTGTATGAATGTAGAATATATGAAGTATGTATGTAGTATGTAGTATGCATGTATGTTGTATGAATGTAGTATGTATGTAGTATGTATGTATGTATGTTGTATGAATGTAGTATATATGAAGTATGTATGTAGTATGTACTATGTATGTATGTTGTATGAATGTAGTATATACACTCACTGGCCACTTTATTAGGTACACCTGTCCAACTGTGTGTTAAGACTTAATTTCTAATCAGCCAATCACATGGCGGCAACTCAGTGCATTTAGGCATGTAGACATGGTCAAGACAATCTCCTGCAGTTCAAACCGAGCATCAGTATGGGGAAGAAAGGTGATTTGAGTGCCTTTGAACGTGGCATGATTGTTGGTGCCAGAAGGGCTGGTCTGAGAATTTCAGAAACTGCTGATCTACTGGGATTTTCACGCACAACCATCTCTAGGGTTTACAGAGAATGGTCCGAAAAAGAAAAAAAATCCAGTGAGCGGCAGTTCTGTGGCCGGAAATGCCATGTTGATGCCAGAGGTCAGAGGAGAATGGGCAGACTGGTTCGAGCTGATAGAAAGGCAACAGTGACTCAAATTGCCACCCGTTACAACCAAGGTAGGCAGAAGAGCATCTCTGAACGCACAGTGCGTCGAACTTTGAGGCAGATGGGCTACAGCAGCAGAAGACCACACTGGGTACCACTCCTCTCAGCTAAGAACAGGAAACTGAGGCTACAATTTGCACAAGCTCATCGAAATTGGACAGTAGAAGATTGGAAAAACGTTGCCTGGTCTGATGAGTCTCGATTTCTGCTGCGACATTCGGATGGTAGGGTCAGAATTTGGCGTAAACAACATGAAAGCATGGATCCATCCTGCCTTGTATCAACGGTTCAGGCTGGTGGTGGTGGTGTCATGGTGTGGGGAATTTTTTCTGGGCACTCTTTGGGCCCCTTGGTACCAATTGAGCATCGTTGCAACGCCACAGCCTACCTGAGTATTGTTGCTGACCATGTCCATCCCTTTATGACCACAATGTACCCAACATCTGATGGCTACTTTCAGCAGGATAATGCGCCATGTCATAAAGCTCGAATCATCTCAGATTGGTTTCTTGAACATGACAATGAGTTTACTGTACTCAAATGGCCTCCTCAGTCACCAGATCTCAATCCAATAGAGCATCTTTGGGATGTGGTGGAACGGGAGATTCGCATCAGGGATGTGCAGCCGACAAATCTGCGCCAACTGTGTGATGCCATCATGTCAATATGGTCCAAAATCTCTGAGGAATGCTTCCAGCACCTTGTTGAATCTCTGCCACGAAGAATTGAGGCAGTTCTGAAGGCAAAAGGGGGTCCAACCCCTTACTAGCATGGTGTACCTAATAAAGTGGCCAGTGAGTGTATGTAGTATGTATGTTGTATGAATGTAGTATAAATGTAGTATGTAAGTAGCATGCATGTATGTATGTTGTATGAATGTAGTATATATGAAGTATGTATGTAGTATGTACTATGTATGTATGTTGTATGAATGTAGTATATATGTAGTATGTATGTTTGTTTTTTTTTTTGTTTTTTTACATTCAACACATTAGCCGGATGATGGGACTACTACTGTCCCATCATTGGCTAATGTGTCAATCACTGTCATTGTAGCAGGCATAGCCCGATGGGACTTGTAGTCCCATCGGACGATGCCTGCACACACACACAACCCCCGGCAGGCCCGTACAGACCCCCGGCAGCCCGCACAGACCCCCGGCAGGCCCGTACAGATCCCCGGCAGCCCGTACAGATCCCCGGCAGGACCGCACAGACCCCCGGCAGCCCACACAGACCCCCGGCAGGCCCGCACAGACCCCCGGCAGGCCCGCACAAACCCCCAAGAGGCCCGTACAGACCCCGTCCGCACACTCAGACACGCACAGTGTCTGCCCACGCACCGCCCACACTCTTCCCCCCTCTCGAACTGGATGTGCAAGTAAAGAAAGGGTTTTTTTTAAATTCCGATATTTCTGTCCCATTGACTTGAATGGGGTTTCCAGTATCGGAATCAGCGATACCTGATACTTTTTGGATATCGGTCCGATCCAATCCGATATTTCTCAATATTGGAAAATATCGCTCAACACTAGTCATGGCGCATGTGGTAAGGTCATACATCCTGGAGATATCACAGTTGCTGATACCAATCTGAACATGCGTCATGGACTGGATGGACTGGATGGGTGGTGGTCTGAAGCAGAAGTGCCAAAAACCTGAGTATGAGGTGTTTTTTTATCATTTTGATGGCCTTTTTCGGTTTAGAAAAATGTTGTCTATTGGCTGAATCCACGTGGAAGTGAATTGCAAAATTAAGTGCATTTTGGTGAATGCATATTTTTATAAAATTTGAGTGGAATTCAATTCCAATAGAATTTATTTGCTCAACTTTATTCATCAAATTTTTTGCAAACTATTTCTGATAGCAGCATGATGTAGGGTCCAGGGTCATATACTTCGATTACAACAATGTATCCCTTACTGGACTGCTTGCTGCAGTTTTGAAAAAAAGAAAAATCACAATTTCATCTGTAGCAGCTCTTCCAGTGTTTTGAATCCTGGGCTCTGTATAGCTTTGCCCACCATGCTGCTTGACAGCTTTCTATGTACACGGTGTATAGGCAGAAAGCTGCCATGGGCGGACATACCGCCGGTTCAACCGGTGCAGTGCATCGGGGCACAGAGGCTCTAGGTGGCCCCTGCAGGGTGGCTAATGATGAGGGCAATCTGGCCGGTTTCTCCGGGCCCGAGGCTCCGGGGGGCCCCTGGCCAGATTGCCCCCATGTGCGGCGGGCAGGAAGCAGGAGCGGAACTGAAGGATCCTTCCTGCCCGGCGCCAGCACTTCCTGTCTCTGAGAGCAGTGCCGCTGAATAACATCATCATTCAGCGGCCGCTGTGCGAGAACGAGGAAGCCGAAGCAGCCGGAGGCGGAGATGCTGCGGACAGGTGCTGTCACTGTGTGTGTGTATGTGTGTGTGTGTGTGTGTGTGCATGTATGTGTGTCTGTATGTATGGATGGATGTGTGTGTGTGTGCATGTATGTGTGTCTGTATGTATGTATGGATTTGTGTGTGTATGTATGGATGTGTGTGTGTATGAATGTGTGTATGTATGTGTGTATGGATGTGTGCATGTATGTGTGTATGGATATTTGTGTGTGTATGTATGGATGTGTGTATGTGCATGTATGTATGTATGTATAGATGTGTGTGTATGTATGGATGTGTGTGTGTATGAATGTGTGTATGTATGTGTGTATGGATGTGGGCATGTATGTGTGTATGGATATTTGTGTGTGTATGATGGATGTGTGTATGTGTATGTGTATGTATGTATGTATAGATTTGTGTGTGTGTGTATGTATGGATGTGTGTGTATGTATGGATGTGTGTGTGTGTGTGTATACTGTATGTATTTTGACCTATGCGTCCTTGCATCCCCAGACAGCTATTACTCTCTGGTAGCAGCCCGCAAAGGAGAGAAGCAAAACGTCTAACATTCTGTAGGGAAAAGGGAGATAAGCCTGACCCGCATAATACTAAGCCAAGAAAGAGGCATAGTCACTGCGGCAGCCCCCCACACAGAATACTGCTCCTGGTGTAGCCCACTAATGTGGGACAGTCCCACAGAGTACAGGACCATATAGCGCCACCATAGTAACACTGCATGTGGTGCCCAAATAATAGCGTTCCGAGACGTATATATTATAGGGGCAAAGAAAGTGCCAGTACCAGCATCTAATATTTCAGTTATTACTGTGTCATACAAACCAAGTCATGGTGCCACCAAATCTCCAATTATAACCATGCCAGATAGTGCTGAGTGATAAGTCAGAGAATGGACAGCGCAGTACTGGGGTCCCACCAAGGACTACCTCTGCCCGGAGTTTTTGGGGGTTTCCTCTGGGTGCTTAGGTTTCCTTCCACATATGAGCAGGTTACTTGGATGTAACAGCGCAGACAGTGAGGAGATGGTGGACGTTAGCCAGCACCATCTATCTAGCACAAAAAGGAAAATCTATGTATAAGTGTATATAAGTAAGCACTATATGGCGGGTTACACTAACAGGGTCACTACAGTATATTATTACACAGCACTATAACATCTATGACACGTTCTATCAGGCTCGGACTGGCCCATAGGGTAACAGGGGCCTCTGTGTAAATCAGGGCCCCCAACCCCTCTGTATGGGCAGGACTTGTCATAATTCACTTTATTCACTCTGTTCAGAAAAAAGCAGCATCTCATCATTCATTAACCAAACTGCCCAATTTATTATTATATAGAGATATAGGAAATTTGTTAACCAGGGTCGTGTAATATTTGTATGCAGGTGAAAAGTGGGCACCCAGATTCAATGTTACTGTTGGGCCCTTGGCACCCCAGTTCGACACTGTGTTCTATTATATATACTGTTCTGAATGGTCTTAATTTCTAGAAGTTAAATGGCTGTTTATGCCTTTACGTGTTGACGGGTGTCACTCTCAGTAATAGGCCTGTCCCCATCAGTCTCCATAAGCTCCTGTGATCATTACACTGGCCCTAGCGGGGGTCAACGGTATTTCCCGCTAGGCCCCAAGTCCTAGATATGCCTGCAGTGAAAGCAATGGCCCACAGGAACGGTCCTCTCCTACAGCCGGACTGTCTACCAAGCCTGGAGCTGCTTACAGTCTTCTACTGGCACAGAGAACAAATCTTCCTCACAGCCCAGGCCTTCTCCGGCATCTGACCGATATCTGAACCTTCTGCGGCAATGTGTGTATAAAAGGAAGGAGGCCCAGACACATTTCTTGCACAGGGGCCCCAAGCTGTCAGTGTCCACCCCTGTACAGCGCTCAAGAATATAAAGCTCTAAATGGCACCAGGTTTACTAGTTTCTAGTGATAATCTCTTGCTGATATAACATTGATTTTCTCAAACCTATTGCCTTTAAACAGCTTGTGCTTATTCTAAGAGAGACAGTTTTAAAAAGTCTATGCATTCTTTGCCATGACACTGTACATGCGAAGTATAATAGTATAGTAATGAAGGTAAGTTGATTAACTGGTAAGTCTAAGTATTGATTGGCACACAGGAGGCCTTTATATTTGTATTACATGTCCTGATATGACATTATGTCAGATCATC
Organism: Dendrobates tinctorius; assembly: GCF_039654945.1. Classification (NCBI taxonomy): domain Eukaryota; kingdom Metazoa; phylum Chordata; class Amphibia; order Anura; family Dendrobatidae; genus Dendrobates; species Dendrobates tinctorius. The sequence continues at coordinate 33,360,382 of NW_027361676.1, forward strand.
CTTTTGTTTGTTCAGTTCTGAGGAAACTTCTTTTTTTCATGTTTATTTCATATTTTAATGTGCCCTTTCTATTGTAATAGTGTTGCTTTTATTATTCTGAATTTTTTTTTGCTATAGGATTTATACCGACATGAAAATGAGTTGCATTCTTACTCCTTAAAATGTAAAATACTATACTGCATTATTTCTTATGACGCAGAGATGACAAGAGCTTTACTTGGTAATTTGCTTTGTGTGACAGAAATTATAGTGGTACTCTCGTCACACATTTGACATATCATGCAAACACTTTGCTAAAGCCTCGTTTTGTATTTATGATTTCTTTGGTGACATATTTGCTATTTTTTATCTTAATGCTGGAAAGTTAATTGTAAAAACATGAAACCTTTTCTAATAGGCAAAAATGTAATGAACCATAATTATAGCATTGCTACGTAAATAACCATGAGAAATGTTATTAGAATAGACTTTTACTAGTGCTCTAGATTCTCTTAGACCGGTTTCACTCGTCCTGATATTTCCATTACTGGGAAAAAAACGATACCGTAGATGTCAGTGTTCATGTGTCCATGTGTGTAATACTTGCGGTACATGCGTGGAAACCGTGTGCCACCCATGTGCCGCATCAGTACCACTCGCACGTGTGCCAGGGAAGCAGCGGTACAGTAAGTGCTGTTCCTTGACACCCGGTGCTTAAGACCGCTGACATCATTCTACTCTGTTCAGCTGGTGATCAGCGCAAGCAGGGGAGAATGATGAGAGTTATGATAAAGTGATAATATTGTTAGCAGGTGTTGGCTGATAGGACTATTACTCCCATCAGCCTACACCTGCTGCTGCTATTAACAGTGACAGCAGGAGTAGATGAGGAGAGTATTCTTCTTCAGTCTGCTCCTGCGCTATAAATAAATAAAAAATCCAGCATGGGTTCCCCTGTGTTTTCTATAACCAGTCAGGCAAAACTCACAGCTGGGGGCTGTCAGCTTCAGCAAGGTTGGTTATCAAGAATAGAGGGATCTCCAAGCTGTTTTTTTATTTTTTAAATAAATAATTTAAAAAATGGCATGGGGTCCCCCCATTTTAGACAACCAGCCTTGCTAGAGCTGACAGCTGGGGGCTGGTATTCTCAGGCTGGTAAGGTTCCATGGATATTGACCCCCAGCCTAAAACTAGCAGCCTGCAATGGCCCAGAAAAAGCACATATATTAAATGCACCAAATCTGGCACTTTGCCCTGCTCTTCCCACTTACTCAGTAGTGGTGGAAAGTGGGGTTCATATTTGTGGGGTTTCCTTTGTCTTGTCAGGTGACATCAAGCCCATAGGTTAGTAATGGAGAGACGTCTATAAGCCACCTATCCATTACTAATCCTAAAGTTATCTGGTAAATAAAGACACAGCCAGAATAAAGTATTTTATTAGAAATAAAACAAAACACAGTTTTTCATTTTTATTTAAGAATAACAAACACAGTTATTCTCACCTAATGCCTAATTCAAATGAATCCCTGATCTCCTATAATAAAAAAAAATAAAAAAAAAACACTATATACCTCACCTGTCCATCATTCTGTCCCAAGCCGTAATCCATGCTGGGGGGATAAATAGTTTTCAACCTCGTAGGTGCCAAGATGCGACGGTCCAGGCTGACAATCACTGGTGAATGCGCTGGTGCTAGTCCAGCTTCAGTGACTAGCGGTGACATCGTCGAGGTTACTGCCAGTCATTCAGGCTGCGCTCCCAGCTGGGCTGAACTGCAGTGACCTCAGCACTGTGGGAAATAATTAGTGATGAGGTCACAGCAGTTCAGTGATTTAACTGCAAATCACAGTGCTTGGAAAAACACTGACATATGCACAGACCCATTCACTTGAATGGGTCTACCTCTGTAAGTGTCTGCGGTACGTGTGAAAACTGTCACCACATGTACCGGAGACACTGACGTGTGAAAGAGTCCTTAAAATCAGCAAAAACTCATTGGCTTGGCAAGGCTAAAGGAAAAAGAATTTAAACTTTTACTAGATCCAGGTTAATAGTTGCTAATTAGGTGCTATATATTCACATAGCGCCTAATCGGGACTGATCAACTTTGAGTCGAATTTCCTCAAAATTTGCATTTCCCAGTGAATTCAATCATTATACAATTCAGTTGGCTCACAAAAAAAATCTCAATGTTATCTCACACACTGCTCAAGACTCAAAGAGATGACTTATGTTGTCAGGCTTGGCCTTCACCATAAAGCCCTGCAGCTATCACATAGCATGGTCTTGTGCAGCCAATCAAGGTGTCTAGCACAAGTTTAAAGTGGAAGCCAAGCAGCTCCATTTTAGGCTTTTTAAACATCACAGTTGGAGGAAGACAGCACAGAGCCATAGAAAAAAGTGCAATCTGATTATAGCTGCAGTACTGAAGCACCTTGAAAATAGGAGTTGTATGCTCAGTCTGTGAATAAGAATCAAAACATGCAAATGATATAGAGAGGTGGTATGCTGTATAGTCAGTGTGACTGTGCATTGATTGATCTGTGATATACTGCAGTAAAAGCACTTTAATAACCACCTTTTTTATTCTTCACACATTGCAAACTAGGAAGATATTTTAATACCTCTGATATCTCACTGTGCTAATTTTGCTTGTGTCACAGAAAGGGTGCTTACAAGTTTTAAAACCAGTAATACATATTTTTTTTAAAGGAAAAAGAATATATACAGTTGTTTTTCATGCTTCCTTGTTGTTCTAGTTAGTTTTTTTGCATAACTGTTTTACTATTACAATTTAATGTAAGGGGGGAGCATTTTAAACACAAAATATCTCTAAAAAATGGTTTACTGTTTGCATAACAGTTTTAATAGCACAATTTAACAAGCAAGTGTGCCATAAAATTCTGCTGTCATTGCAACTAGTTCCTTTTCATGTCTATTTACTAGAGTTGAGCGACTTTGGTCGGATCGGGTTTCATGAAACAAAATTTGTTTCAGATGAAACTGGTCCGACTAGGGCAAAAAAAGTCGGAGTTTCGTCCGAAACCCGACCCCAGTGCAAGTCAATGGGGAATAAAAGTCGGCATTGAGCGGATGACATTCAACCACTCAATGCCGACTTTTAATCCCCATTGACTTGCACTGGGGTTGGGTTTCGGACGAAACGCCGACTTTTTTTGCCCTAGTCGGACCAATTTCATTTGAAACAAATTTTGTTTCATCAAACCTGATCCGACCAAAGTCGCTCAACTCTACTATTTACCAACTAACTTAGCCCTTTGGGTTACGGTTATTTGTCAGACAATAACGGTGTTTAATAAAAAATTCAAAAGCTATAGATGTTCAACTTTTTTATATATATTCTACTTTTTACCTGTGTTAAAATACTAATTTGGCAACTGTACACCCCACAACTGTGGACTTTTGCAGCGTTTGTGCTTTTTTCCTACCTCCTAGTATTTGTTTTTACATGGTTCTTTTTGAACAAAAGAAATTAACTTACTCAAAATTAAGAAAGTCTTTGAGATAAATTGCAAGTTCAGTGGATTAGGCATCAAAAGGCAGATGAAGTCTAAATGAAGGCTAAATGAAGTCGTCAATGTAATCACCCTACCAGACCAATGCTCCATCTAACCATAGTTTCACTTCAAAAACATATTTATTTTACCAACGTGCTATAGACAATATATAATGGCTAGGTATTGTAAAAAATTGAGCCTAGTGAGGATTCCATGAGCTGAACATAGAAGATCCTAGTATACATGAAATACTTTTTGTCAGCAAGTATTTAACTACTACGAGCAAGCATCATTTCTAGGCTGCATAGGAATTACTGTATATACCTAGGGACCAACATAAAGTATGTATGCACAAGCCATGCACAATAGCTGTATATAAAGATCTGAAATCACGTCCAATCTATGTGTATGATAGCAACAATGTAATGTTAGTTAGTAGTCTAAAACACATTTAACATCTTTGATGTAACCAGGAATCTGTTTTGAAAATGGTTGAAGCAAATTATTAATTCATGCGCACAAATCCTCAATTATTGATCCTTTTTTTTTGCAAATGTCTCTTTTTTTTACCCCTGCTAGATGGAGTATGAAAAAAGCCATTTTTATTGGGAGGAAGTGAGGGAATGCAGGAAGTACATGGGCAGAGGAGCAATGGAGGAAGATAAATTATAGAGGTTGAAGGACCTGTGATAACGTCATGCCCATGTGAATCTTATTGGCGGAGCCATGCAACTACTTGCAAGTGAAATGTTTTCCTGGGCAGGAACAGGCAAAAGAGAGACTAGTGACAGTTATTTAGGGAACATCAGTGTATATGGGATGCACACTCTTTGGGGGTACATGAGGCGCAGGGTACATGCGGGGGTAAATGAGATGCAGGGTACATGTGGTGGTTCATATGAGGGGTGAAGGCTGTATGTGGGGGTACATATGGGGGGTTCAGAATGTATGTGGGGGTACATATGGGAGTGCAGGCTGTATGTAGGGGTACATATGAGGGTGCTGTCTATATGTGGGGGTACATATAGAGGTGTTAGAGATATGTGTATACATATAGGAGGTGCTGGACATATCTGTGGGTACATACAGGAAGTGCTGGAGATATGTGGGGGTACATACAGGAAGTACTGGAGATATGTGGGGATACATAGAGAGGTGCAGACTATAAGTATGGGTGCATATGGGGGTGCAGACTATAAGTGGGGGTACATATGAGTGGGCTGGTGATATTTGAGGGTATATATAGGAAGAGATAAAGATATGTGTGGGTGCAAGCTATATTGGGGTAAATCAGGTGCAGGCTATATGTGGGGATACATATTTGAGACAAATGCCCACAGTGTTTAAAAGGAAAGAGAGATCATTAGTGTCCAAAGTATGTTCAGACAAGTTCACAACTGTATGGTTTGGTACTTCTCGGTTCGTTAGTATTTCCAAGACACCTGTTTGTGTGGCGCCCCTGAGGCTCAGTCGCCATAGAGGTACTGCACCTTCTCCTAAGGTGTAGTGCCCCACCATCCGAGTAAGGTGGGAACTCCTTTCCACACTCCAACACTCGCACCCCACACAACAGGGTAGTTCTGCACAACCACATTGCGGCTCCTTGCTCAGAGGGTAGCAGAGCACCTTTGGTGGTTCCCTGCTTGGAACACTGGACGTGCTGGGAGGTGGGTGGAGTTAAGATACATAAAAGAGTGGGACAGTGTAGGATGACAGAGTCAGCCTGACAGAAGGTCAGTCGGGTAGGAAGTCACTCAGACAGGAGTGAGGATCCCTGGAAGAAGGGATGGAGGAAGGAGTGCTGCAGCTGCCTCAGTGATCTGAGCCAGCTGGCACAGGAAAGGAAAAGGAGAAAGACGTAGAACTGAAACCTAAGCTTCCATAAGAAAGAAAGACAAGTACGGAACGAAGGAGTAGAGAGGACAGAGAGGACGTGGGTTAGAAGAGGAACCCTGCCTATAGGTTCTCAGTGCAAGGCCGGCGCCCAGTCCCCGAGGTTGTATGGACACTTATGGTTCTGCAGCAGACACCGGTGGAGTAGTTGGCTGTAAATGCACTACTCCCATCTAAGACTTGCGGCACAACAGCAATTGGATAGAGAGCCAGGACTCAGGAGAAGGGAGTCCCCGAAGCAGGCTACAGCTGTCTGCCATACAAGTAGAGTCTTGGGAACATCAGTCAGGAGGAACTCCAGTGTAACTCAGTACTAGGAGATCTTCACACTATAAGGCGCTATAGAGGAGTCGTTCAGAAAGGTACATGTTGGCGGATTGTTGGAGGGGAGAATCCTAACTTGCCCGGAGGATGATTGAGTCTCTGACCCGGAGGACACGGCCCGGAGGCAGGCACCTGTGTGTGTGTACAACGGACTGTGAGTAAAGCTTTGGAACTACAAGCCCCGGTGTCCTCCATTCATTTGTGCGCTAACACATTCAGCACCACTACAGCTGGGTACCATTCTCCACACCGCCTGCACCTCTCCTCTTCCATTGCATCCACGCTGCCCTGGGGCTACAGCTTCACCTGTGGGGAGCTACACCATCTAGGCAGCAACACACCACCAGCCCCAGTGGATCTGCATGCAGCGTCGACCTAACATCCTACTTGCCGAACCCCCCAGGTGGCGTCACGAACTATTCCATTAACTACATTCCACCATTTACATTCCCCCATTGATTTGGGCGCCCAGGGCCACGGACCGGGTCACCGCTGCTGTAACACATCCCGCTGACACTGGCCTGGTACCGAGTACTCCGCGGCTCTGGGAGGGCGACCCATTTGCGTTTTTGTCCTCTGAGAAAACCGATGCCTCCTACTACCCCTTTGCGTGCATCTCCTAAAGGGAGAAGCTCTGAAGTTGACAGGGAAGACTGATTCCAATGATCTTTGGACTTCTGCGACATCATGTCATCAGTGGCACTGGAGTGCGAATCTGTCGTCCAATAATATCGTAGATTTTTTATTCTGATTCCGCCTGTATCAATGTGTCCTAGTCTTTTTAGAAGCTCTGGTTTCAATTTGATTCAAGTGAAACCATTGTTCAAGTCCTAATCATTTTTGTCCTGGATGAACTTGTCCTTTTACCTCTGTTTTATGTCAGCCTGGACAGGAATTAATTTCTGCTCCAATTTTTTGCTGAAATTATGTCATTGAGATTTGGTCAGACATGAACGTAACTCCTCCTTGGCTTTGTCAAAAATAGCATTCACCTGCACATAATCCTGTTTATTGCAGTTCAGTATTAGTTTGAGTAATTCCCATGAGCATGCAAAGGAGATGCATTCCCACTCTGTAACAAAAGTCTTATCCTCCTGATAATGTGAAATGTCCTCGAAAAACCTGAGGCATCCAGGGACTCCCTCACATTCCACAAAAGATTTCAAGAAGTTTATTGTTCAAGAAAGCCAATACTCTCTTTCAGCCAGATTGGTTAATTTAAATTTCAAGGTCTTAGTGCATTTTTTACATTGCAATCCATAAAAAAAAGAGTTAGCATTCTGTTTTCCTGCTTCAATGCCATTAACTATTGCTGGAAGCATGGGTTCAATACTGATCGTTTTGAACGTCATAAATAAAGGAAGATTTTAAGGGACAGCGAGTGCCAGATTTTTCTTCCTTCACATTCCAAATATACAGTGGGGAAAAAAGTATTTAGTCAGCGACCAATTGTGCAAGTTCTCCCGCTTATAAAGATGAGAAAGGCCTGTAATTGATATCATCGCTAGACCACAACTATGAGAGTCAAAATGAGAAAACAAATCCAGAAAATTACCTTATCTGATTGCAGCCACTGAGACAGGAGTCAGGAGCAGTGCGGGCAAGAGGAGAGGTGAGGATTGTGTTTTTTTTAGATATATATCACTGAGTACTGGATTGTGGGACCATCCTTGGGGGGTGGGGGGTGTCTGTGTTATATCCTATGTGGCTGTGGCTATATCCTAACTTGGCTGTGGCTATATCCTAATTTGGCTGTGGCTATATCCTAATGTGGTTGTGGCTATATACTAATGTGGATGTGGCTATACCCTAATATGGCTCTGGCTATATCCTACTGTGGCTGTGGCTATATCCTAATGTGGCTGTGGCTATATCCTATGTGGCTGTGGCTATATCCTATGTGGCTGTGGCTATATCCTAATGTGGCTGTGGCTATATCCTATGTGGCAGTGGCTATATTCTAATGTAGCTGTGGCTATATCCTTTTGAAAAAGTAGTTTGCACAGCAGTGTGCAAACAGCAATGCAGCTATCAGGGAGCCTTATAAGGCAGCCTAATAACCAACAGAGCTGATGCACAAAAATATATCCTCCCCTGTCACTGCACACAAACTGTTGTGTTGTACAGTGAAAATCGCTACCAGCAGAAGCAGTTTTTTGTTTCTTCTTTCCTGCCTAATGCTCTCCGAATCAGCAGCAGCAGCAGCTCTCCCTATGCTAAGATCGGCATAAGTAAGATGGCGGTCGGCGTGCACGCCCTTTTATAGCCCCTGTGACGCCACACAAAGCCAGCCAATCATTTGCATGCCCTTCTCAAAGATGGCGGTGGAAGCATCATTTGAAACGCGACTTTGGCGCTCTGGTCGCCGACCTCGTGGCCGACCTCACGCTATGGTCGGGTTTCGTTTCATGAAACCCGACTTCAGTGAAAGTTGGCGACTTATGAATGTGACAGACCCGTTTCGCTCAACTCTAGTTCTGGGGTTTTTGCTCACCATTTAGAAAAAAAAATGCAGCAAACACTACTTTCTACCGAGACTTGGATTACACTGACACATTCAAGTCTATTTGTGGGAGAAAAAATCTGATCCCACATGGAATATGCAAGTGGCACCCAATTTTTACAGATAGAGTTCTATTATAAACCTAGGAAATTGTATATGATCATGTACATGTTTTAAAGTAGTTGTATAAAAACGGATCACACACACGGACATAAAAAAAAACAGATACACAGATGGCACATAGATTAAAATCTGATGAAAATTTGAAAAAAGTTGTCTGAGTTTTCTAGATCACACTCAGGCGATTTCTCATTTACCAGTCTGCTGGTACCCTTAGACTGTCAACTGAACCCAGAATTACCGGTGAGTTTGGCCGACATTAGTCTGGTGTGCATGGGGGACTTTTCTGTCTAAATGGTATCGGCACTTTTAGTCTTACTTATAAGTAGGGTGTGTCACGACTTAGAATGCCTAGGTCAGCATGAACACCAAACCTGGACATGGGTTGTGGCAGGAATCTACTAGGATAACCTACATGATAGATATTGCATCAAAATACTGGACATTGTAAAGAATGTAAAAAAAAGAAACCCAATATGGTCCAAGAGAACTTTCACACAGCCTTTATGTGAACATATTTTAGGGTCCCTATTAAGCCTAATATACATAAACTGTCAATAGTTCTTTGAAACTTATTTCCCCATAAAACATTTAAAAGGGTATAGTGGTCATACATAAGGCAGGAACTGCACCTGGGGGCAAATTGTATGGGCCATATTTAATAACGGGGGACAGTTTGGTGTCTTAGATTATATGGGAGGATGGTTATAGTTCATAATGCAGGTGTCATGATCCAGCGTGGATCTGACAGATTAAATGGATAAGTGAACTTTTTTTCCTTTGGCTAGGTGCCAAAGTGATGTGATTGCCCCCGGTGGCCATTAGAATTATTACATGTGGTGTCGTTCATTCTATGTTGCCCCGGTGGTGGTGAGCGGTAGTGCACTTTAGTTTCTTGGGTTTAATGTGCACTTAATTATAAATCAGGTGTGAGGCTCTATAAAAGGGAGCCAGGTGTGTTCAATCACTGTTGGTGATATTGTGTTCGCCATTTGGGAAGCAGGCCTGGGTGATGAAGGAGCTGAACATGAGTCCTGTGCAGCCCAGCCAGAGGGGATGAGTGGCAGCTAGGTGGTCTGCAAGAAGGGCTGGCATGGCATGGTGGAGTCACAGTTTATGGCGTCGGCAGGAAGTGCTTGCATGGCTTGGTGGAGTGACGACTATGGAGAGAGTTGCACTCAGTATGCAGGACTTGGTTGCTGAGAGCTGGACTCAAGCATGCTTGACTTTTTGGGCAGGAGCTGAACTCATCTTTGGGACACTGTAACTGGACAGCTGCAACTGGTGGTGGACTCTGCTCCAAGGCTGCACTATGGTGAAGGATCCAGTTATGGTGATGGATCCGGGTAGAGGAGAAGATGCACACAGGTGGTGGGCTTTGTTGCTAGGAGTGTATGCAACAGAGCAAAGCTAAGTGGTGTTTCCTCTGTATTGTCATTTTCCCTCATGTGTGTTTAGTGCAGTGGTGGGATTAGTTTCCGCACCGACCTATTCCCTAGTGAGGGTTTAGGGCGAGCTAGGGTTTTTAGGTTCCTATGCGTCGCCCGGTGCGGAACCGGCATAGGGAACGTTAGGAGTGCAGGGACACTGGCTCAGGGGAGTTCAGGAGGTCTCCACTTCCCTATTCCCTATTGCAAGGCCTACCATTGTTAATGTTACCCAGGTTCCCCTTTATTATTTAAATTCGCCTTACTGGAGGCGGAGTTTCCAGACTACTTTATATATAAGTGTAATATCTAAATTCGCCAGTTGGAGGCGGTGTATCCAGCTGCACGTCCTATTATTTAAATTCGCCCAACTGGAGGCGGTGTATCCAGGGTCACGTGTGTCATATGGGTTCGCCTTGCGGTACTCGCTCCGTCCAGACACACGTGACCGTGTCAGCAGGACCGAGTGGCTGTTATAGTTTATAATATGCATTTAAATTTTGTTACCATTACCTGCATTTCTTGGGTGGGGAGGGCATGTAATAACAAATGCCTGGGGGGGTGATCTTAAATGTGGCATGGCTTCCCTCACACAAAAAGAAGCCTGTTGTTAAAAATGTAATTACCAACCGTGACATTATGGTAATCTAAGTTCAGCCCCCCTTCCTACACTACAAAATTTTAAATCATGTAGAGGGTGTGTGAATAAAGCAGGCTCAGTTGGGGAGCATGCACCATACCTGACAGATGCAAACTACCAAAACAACCAGCATCTGTATGTAACCCCAGTGATTAGATAAAGGCTCCAATCACTGCTGTTAACTGCTTAAATGCTGGTGTCTGCTATGAGTTTCAAAATCTGGCCACATATACCACTTTTTATTTTTCTCAAATTTCTGATTTTGTTTTCCAAAACTAAGATAAAAACAACCTATATGCTTAGCATAGTCATAATCATTCTACAATGAAACAACATGTTGGCAGGTCATTTTACCACACAAAGAATGTGTAAAACTGAAAATTGGCCATGCCACAAAGTTGTTAAAGTATGCATTTGTTTCTGTGATTATTTTTTGTGAGCTTCTAATATGTACTGCTTTCCTCCTCTTCAAGAAAACACAGATTAGTTTGCTCTCTATGAATTGGCCATTAGGATTTCAATGTACAAATTAGATTGTGGCCTCATCTGGAACAGTGACTAATGTCAGCGATGACAATATCTGTACAGCACTGAGGGTACAATATAAGCAACAGGAGATAAATAGATAATATATAATTCACCTTGAAACATTGATCATAGCCTACAATTTCAACAAATTGCTTTTTTCCATATATCTTTTTTTGCTTAAAGATCAAACTGTGAATTTCACAGTTCTTAAAAATAATCCTTACAGTGTTATATAGTGCATAATATTCTTCAGAGTCCATGATTCAAGTATGTTGCTTAGCAACAAAAAAATATCGCTATTGTCAGTTTTTACTTCTGCAACCTATACCCATTAGATGAATATATTTAGAATTAAATACAAAACAATAGGGTCTTTTTCCATTAAAGAGATCTATCACCCATCCACAGTATAGGCAAACAAAATTCTGATCACTTGGGACCCCTGCCAATCATGAGAACAGTGGTCCCAATTCCTCATTCCTCCTTAATGTGGTAAATATTGTATGAAGCAGCATGGTTGTGCTTGACTACAGCCACTACATTTAGCTCTACAGAACTTACAGAAATAGCTGAGCACAGTACTCTGCATTACCTGTCAGTCCACTGATAGAAGTGGGAGAAGTAATTTGCGGCCATGTGGCTCCATTTAATTATGAACACAGTGAAGAGGGATGGAAGAAGGGAGGAAGGCCACGTGCACTAAGATCACTTTAATAACTTGGTATAGTTAGCTAGGCAGTTAGAAATTAAGCAAGCAAGTCTGCAATTGACTTGATTTTCTTACAATCGCTCTCCTGGTATGAGAGATTTTGTCCTCTCATAGCCTAGGAGACCCCCCCCATAATTGACTGAATATGTGTAGTAGCTACATTCCAGGCTGACGTGTTAGCTCCTGAGATACTAGCCTACTCTTTATAACCCATTAATTTCTACCCAGCAGCTAGACTCCATTAATGTAACATAACAATGTCACATCAACCTCCGGGAACAGTGAGATCTATGTCACTACAGGTAGATATGACTTAATTGCCTCTACAACATGTGTGGAGAGTAATGCCATTGTGACTGACCATGGAATTCTCTTGTTTAAAACAATGCTGAGGTTATAATGGACATGGCTAGTTACTCATTTTCTTTGAAATATAGCCAAGAACTAAAAAAATCACATTGTCTACCTTTATTTGATCGTACTGAAGACAAGCGTCAGACAGATAAGTAAAGGGCAGAAGGACAGATGGCAAAAGTTTGAATCACACGTCAAGAAGATAAACTACTACTATAGTTACAGATGCTTCTCACAAAATTAGAATACCATCAAAAAGTTAATTTGTTTCAGTTCTTCAATGCAAAAAGTGAAACTGATATATTATATAGAGTGTTAGGTGCCGGGATTTTCCCGCTTCGCGGGATAGATCCCAAGCGTTATCTGGTACTGTGTCTCCCATTCTGGTCTGGCCGCCAGGATTGATGCTCAGCACAGGTGTCCGGCCCAGGCTCGTGGTATACATTTGGTATTTGTCTACCTTCTGAGTCTGAGCTTCTTATGGTTTATTCCGCTGCGCTTAGCATCTGTCTCGTTCATGTGTGCAGTTAGCACAGTTGAGTTACAGAGCAAGCCCAACCTATGAGCTGTACTTCTCTATGAATCCAACAGGGTTTTGTACCTAGTGTCATTTGAGTTATTTCTCTTGACTTAGCATCTGCTTCGTTCTAGTGTGCCGTTAGCACAGTTCAGTTATAGAGCAAGCTTAAACCTTTTGCACTACCTTTGTGAAGTTAACAGTGTTGGGTATTCTGCATTCTGTTCATACTGTGTGGAATTAATGCAGTCTGATTAAGGTGAACACTTGCTGCTTCGTTCCGCCATTGCTCACACTAGCAGCAGTTATACATCTCTGCACGGAGGATCCCAGGCTGCTATTGCACTTTAATTTATATTTAATTTACTGCAATCTGCCAATCCTAACATAGAGTCATTACAAACAGAGTGATCTATTTCAAGTGTTTATTTCTGTTAATGTTGATGATTATGGCTTACAGCCAGTGAAAACCCAAAAGTCATTATCTCAGTAAGTTAGAATATTTCATAACTCCAGCTGGAAAAATGATTTTAAAATCCAAAAATGTTGACTTACTGAAATGAATGTTTAGTAAATGCACTCAATAGTTGGTCGTGGCTCCTTTGGCATCAACTACTGCATCAATGCGACGTGGCATGGAGGCGATCAGCCTGTCAGCCTGTGGCACTGCTGAGGTGTGAGAGAAGCCCAAGTTTCTTTGATATCAGCCTTCAGTCCATCTGCATTGTTGGGTCTGGTGTCTCTCATTTTCCTCTTGACAATACCTCATAGATTCTCTATGGGGTTAAGGTCAAACGAGTTTGCTGGCCAATCAAGCACAGTTATGCTGTTGTTTTTAAACCAGGTATTGGTACTTTTGGCATTGTGGACAGGTCCTGCTGGAAAATGAAATATCCATCTCCAAAAAGCTTGTCGGCAGAGGGAAGCATGAAGTGCTCAAAAATTTCCTGGTAGACAGATGTGCTGACTTTGGTCTTGATAAAACACAGTGAACCTACACCAGCAGATGATATGGCTCCTCAAACCATCACTGATTGTGGAAACTTCACACTAGACCTCAAGCAGCCTCTCCACTTTCTCTCCAGACTCTGGGGCCTTGATTTCCAAATTAAATGCAAAATTTACTTTCCTTGTGGACTGTGTCAATGACTGCCTTCTCGACATCTGTCAAGTCAGCAGTCTTCTCCATGAATGTGGAAGCACTGAAAAAGACTAAGGGACCTTTTTAAACACTTAGGAACTCTTTGTGGATGTTTTTGTTAATTATTCTACTTTAGTGAGATAATGACTTTTGGGTTTTTTATTGGCTGTAAGTCATAATCATCAACATTAACAGAAATAAACACTTGAAATAGATCACTTTGTTTTTAATGACTCTTAATAATATATGAGTTTCATTTTTTGTTTTGAAGAACTGAAATAAATTTACTTTTTGATGATATTCTAATTTTCTGAGAAGTACATGTATATCACACAATTAGGCTTTTTTTGTTAGGTAGTTATAAGGGGTGTAGTGCAACTGGATTGATGCAGTGCGACAGATAGGCAGCGACGACAGAAAGTTCAGCATAAATGGTGTCTTTATTTTCAGAACCCACACAAAGGAGTGACATCCTCTGCATTCCAGCCAGGTTTCCACAAACACAGTCCAGAACTCAAAACCCGTTGTCATGGACAATGGCACAGCTGTGTCTTTTGGGTGTGTCAGTCACCTGGAAGTACCCTGCTCTGTGTTAGCTCCACACAGACCTAGGTTGCACAGGGACACCTGCTCTGCAGCTTGCAAACTCCAACATTGACACATCAAAGGCAAAACTGACAGATTTAAATTGAATCGTGGCCATAGAGCCACTTCCAAAATTTGTAATGGAGAGAGGAATTCGCCCCACTAACAAACGTGCAAATCAATAAAAAAAAGCCCTTAACGGGTTTTCCTAAAAATCTGACTCAGTCACTACTTGGACCTAATCCACTCTTTCTTTTATTTTGGTTTGTGACTCACAGGCATCATGCTGTGAACACAAGGCACTCCAGCAGGTTTAATAGGACTCCATCCACATCCTGGGGGAAACATATCTATCCTCGCATATGATCCTCCTCACGGCCTCACAGCCATTTTCAATTTTCCAAAAAAATTTACTTAACAGAATTTTTTTAGGGACCACAGCACATTTGAAGTGACTATGAGGGGCCTATATGACAGAAAATATCCCAAAATAACATCAATTTAAAAACTGCACTCCTCAAAGTGATCAAAACCACATTCAATAAGTTTACTAATTCTTTTGGTGCTTCACAGGAATTAAAGCAATGTCCATACGTGACCACATTTTGCAAACTACACCCCCAAAATAATTTATCTAGGGGTGCAGTGTGCATGTTGACACCACATGAATTTTATATTAATCGGAAATGAAAAAAGAATAATTTTTTTTTGTCAGTAAAATTTTGTTCCAAGATTTTAATTTTCATAAGGGCTAATAGGACAAATAGACCTCACAGTTTGTTGTACAATTTGTCTTGATTGAGTCAAAACCCCACATGTAATCAGGAAATACTTTTCAGGCACAATGGAAAGCTCAAAAGGGAAGGCAAGCAATATTACAGTACAGATTTTGTCATGGTTTATGCGTGCCATGACCCACTGGAAGAACCCCTGAGATGCCAAAATAGCAGAACCCCCTCCCCATAAGTGTCCCCATTTTACAAACTACATATCTCAATTAATTCATCTAAGGGTGCAGTAATCATATTGATACCACAAGTGTGTCATAGAATTTTATATAATTGGGCAGTGAAGAATTGTTACCGCAAATTTTAGTTTTAGTCCCAAATTTCACACTTTCACATGGGGAAATGGGTAAAAATGGCAACACAATTTGTCACACAATATATGCTGAACATGGAATCACCCATATGCACAGTACTGCTCAGTCACACGACAACACTAGAGACTCGGGTGGAAGGAGTAATATTTGAGATACAATATTTAGAGAACAAATTACACTGTTTTACAGCCAAATTGATTCAGAGATGAAAGCAGTTGAGCTTAACTGAATTTGTGGTGCTGAAAACGAATATGATGCTTAAATTTGCTGATTGGCTCTAATGTTCAAGATGCAGAGGAGGTTATAATTACTTGTGACACTTTTTATAGAAAATTGCATCTTTTTTTATTTTATCATTATTGCATTGTTAATAGCTAGTCTATTACATCATCTATCTACTATATAATCGTCTAATTCTGTCTGCCTGTCTGTAACGGAAATCCCGTGTCTCTGATTGGTTGCGCCTGGCTGCAACTAATCAGCGACAGGCGCAGTCCGGGCGCGAATTGGCACGGAATTTGAATGATGCACGCCACCGCTACCGTCGGGAGATCTGCAGCGCTAGCCGCTGATCTCACGACGGTTGCCGAGGGTCATCTTCTGCCACATGGAGGTCAGCGGCGATGCAGCTGGGAGATGACCGGCGCAGCGCTCAATGTGCGGATGGTACCCAGGGTCCGGAGGAGAGGAGACTCTCCTTCAGGCCCTGGGTACCATAAACCTGTAAAAAATAGAATTAAAATAAAAAATAGTGATATACTCACCTTCCGACGGCCCCCGGACTCTTTCCCTCCTCTTACCACGCGCCCGGCATCTTCCGGTCCCAGTAATGCTTTGCGCGAAAGACCGCTGATGACGTCACTCTCTCGTGAGAGTGACGTCATCTCCGGTCCTTCGCGCTAAGCATTACTGGGACTGGAATATGCCGGGAGCGTGGAAAGGAAATCGAGGGCCGTCGGAAGGTGAGAATAGCCTTTTTTTTTAATATTTTTTATGTTCTATCTTTTTCTATTGATGCTGCATAGGCAGCATCAATAGTAAAATGTTGGTCATACTTGTCAAACACTATGCTTGACAAGTGTGACCAACCTGTCAATCACATTCCAAGCAATGCTTCATATCGCTTGGAATGTGCTTGAGTTCCGCACACGAAAATCGTGTGAAAAACGCATGTTTTTCCGTGGGAAAACGCATGCGAATTTGCATTCATTTTTCCCGCGGCGAGAGTTGCGGAAATTTCCGCAGCATTTCTGCAATGTGGGTTCTTAGCCTCAGTGTGACATGCAGCAGTGACCAGGCCCCCGTTGTGAGATCGCCGATCGTGGTGGATCGTCCTGGACCATCTTTAGAATGTCGGTCTCCCTCTGGCCATATTCTAGAATACCCGATGCGTTAGAATCGGGCAACCATCTAGTTTAGTATATTGAGCCTTTAGTATTCAATCATCTTAGTGTGAATGGTTGACTCTCACTCTGGGTGGGATCTCAAAATGCGGCCGCTTGGGAGACACCTCAGACCACTGCATGTGGTTAGCCCACAATTACCCTCCCCTGCTGGCTGCATATGGGGCAAATTTCCTGTCTGCTCCTCCTCTAGATACACCTCTGACTTACTGCTGGAATTAAGCATTGGTGCCAGAAGTAATGAAATCAATTAACAGCAGTGGCCCATCACCATTGTGTGCCTGAATCTTTTTCTGTTAAAGACTGCTAGAGACTATTAATGCTGGAGCAGCAGGAAATTCAAGGGGTAAATAAATTTTCTCTTCATTTTATAACAAAATTATTCCCAAAACGTTAGATTTTTACATACTGGTACATCACAGAAGAGATGAGGCAGCAGTATAGACATCACAGGAGATATGAAGCTGTGATACTTACATCACAGAAGACATGGGACTGTAGTATAGACATCACAGGAGACATGTAACTGCAGTATAGATATTACAGAAGATGCTGGCGCTGCCGTTGCTGCCTACTTCCATGGGACAGGAGTACTATGCGTGCTTTCTAACTAACCAAATGCTAAACAGTTACAAGTCAAATTTATGTATGAGACAGCCAAGATGTTTATTAATAAAATGATGGTAGTCTCACATTTGAAGCAGTAATGGACAGTGAGATATGGAGCCTAAAAGTCAAAAGTTCAAAATATTCTTACCCTTTGCTCATCAGTGTATGTTCTGACACTGGCAAGTGTCACAACTAGAGTTGAGCGATACCGTCCGATACTTCAAAGTATCGTATCGGATGGTATCGGCCGATCTTTAAAAAAAGTATCGGTATCGCCGATTCCGATACCGGAAGTCCCATTCAAGTCTATGGGACTTCCGGTATCGGAATAAGAAAAACCCTTTCCTGCCCTTGTACAGCCTCTCTGGGGTCTGTACGGGCCTTTCGGGGGGCTGTGCCGGCCTGCCAGGGGGTCTGTGCAGGCTCCGGTGGTCTGTGCCGGCCTGCCGGTGGTCTGTGCAGGCTCCGGGGGGCTGTGCCGGCCTGCCGGGGGGCTGTGCCGGCCTGCCGGGGGGCTGTGCAGGCTCCGGGGGGCTGTGCCGGCCTGCCGGGGGGCTGTGCCGGCCTGCCGGGGGGCTGTGCAGGCTCCGGGGGGCTGTGCCGGCCTGCCGGGGGGCTGTGCCGGCCTGCCGGTGGTCTGTGCAGGCTCCGGGGGTCTGTGCAGGCATCGTCCGATGGGACTACAAGTCCCATCGGGCGATGCCTGCTACCATGACAGTGATTGACACATTAGCCAATGATGGGACAGTAGTAGTCCCATCATCCGGCTAATGTGTTAAATGTAAAAAAAAAAAAAAAAATTACATGCTACATACATACAACATGCATACTACATACATGCTACATTCATACTACATACTACATACATGCTACATTCATACTACATAAATACTACATGCAACATACATACTACATATATACTACATGCATGCTACATACATACTGCATGCTACATACATACCACATATATACTACATACATACTACATGCATGCTACATGCTACATACATAACACATATATACTACATGCATGCTACATACATACTACATGCTACATACTACATATATACTACATGCATGCTACATACTACATGCTACATACATACTACATGCATGCTACATACATACTACATACATACTACATATATACTACATGCATGCTACATACATACTACATGCTACATACTACATGCATGCTACATACATACTACATGCTACATACTACATATATACTACATGCATGCTACATACATACTACATACATACTACATATATACTACATGCATGCTACATACTACATGCTACATACATACTACATATATACTACATTCATACTACATACTACATATATACTACATACATACTACATACATACTACATACATACTACATGCATGCTACATACATACTACATGCATGCTACATACATACCACATACATACTACATGCTACATACATACCACATATATACTACATACATACAATACATTCATACAATACATACATAGACATACAGTACATATAACATAGAGTAACATACTTACCAATACTTGTCACATTGTTCCCCGAAGCCATTGTCTATTCCGGGATAAATATTAACATAACAAACCACAAAAATACTCACCCACGATCCGAAGCAGTCCACGAGTGTGTCCCACGACGATCTTGGGTAGAGAACTGCAGCATCAGATGATGCTGCCGTTCTCTACGGGCTGCAGGAATCCAATGACGGAAGGTAGGTATCCTTCCGCACTGTATTCCTCCGCCACTTAAAAAAAAAAAGTCCCTAGTCTCACTTTATGCCATTGCTGTGTGGGAAATTCCCACACAGCAATGGCATAAAGTGAGACTAGGGACTTTTTTTTTTTAAGTGGCGGAGGAATACAGTGCGGAAGGATACCTACCTTCCGTCATTGGATTCCTACAGCCCGTAGAGAACGGCAGCATCATCTGATGCTGCAGTTCTCTACCCAAGATCGTCGTGGGACACACTCGTGGACTGCTTCGGATCGTGGGTGAGTATTTTTGTGGTTTGTTATGTTAATATTTATCCCGGAATAGACAATGGCTTCGGGGAACAATGTGACAAGTATTGGTAAGTATGTTACTCTATGTTATATGTACTGTATGTCTATGTATGTATTGTATGAATGTATTGTATGTATGTAGTATATATGTGGTATGTATGTAGCATGTAGTATGTATGTGGTATGTATGTAGCATGCATGTAGTATGTATGTAGCATGCATGTAGCATGCATGTAGCATGCATGTAGTATGTATGTAGTATGTATGTAGTATGTATGTAGCATGTATGTAGCATGCAGTATGTATGTAGTATATATGTAGTATGTATGTAGTATATATGTAGTATGTAGTATGTATGTAGCATGCATGTAGTATATATGTAGTATGTATGTAGCATGCATGTAGTATGTATGTAGCATGTAGTATATATGTAGCATGCAGCATGTATGTAGTATATATGTAGTATGCATGTAGTATGTATGTAGTATGTATGTAGCATGCAGTATGTATGTAGCATGTATGTAGTATGTATGTAGTATATATGTAGTATGTATGTAGCATGCATGTAGTATGTATGTAGTATGTATGTAGCATGCAGTATGTAGCATGTATGTAGTATGTATGTAGTATGTATGTATGTAGTATGTATGTAGCATGCAGTATGTATGTAGCATGTATGTAGTATGTATGTAGTATATATGTAGTATGTATGTAGTATATATGTAGTATGTAGTATGTATGTAGCATGCATGTAGTATATATGTAGTATGTATGTAGCATGCATGTAGTATGTATGTAGCATGTAGTATATATGTAGCATGCAGCATGTATGTAGTATATATGTAGTATGCATGTAGTATGTATGTAGTATGTATGTAGCATGCAGTATGTATGTAGCATGTATGTAGTATGTATGTAGTATATATGTAGTATGTATGTAGCATGCATGTAGTATGTATGTAGTATGTATGTAGCATGCAGTATGTAGCATGTATGTAGTATGTATGTAGTATGTATGTATGTAGTATGTATGTAGCATGCAGTATGTATGTAGCATGTATGTAGTATGTATGTAGTATATATGTAGTATGTATGTAGTATGTATGTAGTATGTATGTAGCATGCATGTAGTATGTATGTAGCATGTAGTATATATGTAGCATGCAGCATGTATGTAGTATGTATGTAGTATATATGTAGTATGCATGTAGTATGTATGTAGTATGTATGTAGCATGCAGTATGTATGTAGCATGTATGTAGTATGTATGTAGTATATATGTATGTATGTAGCATGCATGTAGTATGTATGTAGTATGTATGTAGCATGCAGTATGTAGCATGTATGTAGTATGTATGTAGTATGTATGTATGTAGTATGTATGTAGCATGCAGTATGTATGTAGCATGTATGTAGTATGTATGTAGTATATATGTAGTATGTATGTAGTATGTATGTAGTATGTATGTAGTATGTATGTAGCATGCAGTATGTATGTAGCATGTATGTAGTATGTATGTAGTATATATGTAGCATGCATGTAGTATGTATGTAGCATGCATGTAGTATTTTTTTTTTTTTTTTTTTTAACATTTAACACATTAGCCGGATGATGGGACTACTACTGTCCCATCATTGGCTAATGTGTCAATCACTGTCATGGTAGCAGGCATCGCCCGATGGGACTTGTAGTCCCATCGGACGATGCTTGCACAGACCCCCGGACATCAGCACAGCCCCCCGGCAGGCCGGCACAGCCCCCCGGCAGGCCGGTACAGACCCCCACAGGGTGCACAGCCCCCCGGCAGGCCGGTACAGACCCCGGGCAGTCCACACAGCCCCCCGGCAGGCCGGCACAGCCCCCCGGCAGGCCGGCAGAGACCCCCGGAAGGCCCGAAATGACGGCGCATCATGATGCGCACACACCGCGCATCATGATGACGTCAGGCCGTCAATCAACTGAACTTCCGATTCCGATGCCGAATTCCGATATTGAAAAAATATCGGAAGTCGGTATCGGAATTCCGATACAGCAAGTATCGGCCGATACCCGATACTTGCGGTATCGGAATGCTCAACACTAGTCACAACATAATCTGTCATTGCACGCACCGCACGGTTGGAGAGTAAGAAGAAACTAAAAGTCTGGCAGATGTCAAAATGCAGCCGGAGGAAATGTCACAGACGTGGGCCTAAGGTTCCCCACCCCTGTTCTGCACTGTATATATCACAAAATTATCGTGTTCATATTAAGTATGCTTGTATAAAGTATAAATGATGGATAGAAAAGGAATATTGATTTTTTTTCCTTATGCACTACTATTTTCATACATTTCAACAGTGTTTTATCATGTCATGATTGTATTTCTTTCACAGCATGAAATGCAAGCAATCCATTACAAGGCAATAATGTAAAATGCAGTACCTATCAGCTGAAAAATACAATGATAGAGAAATCATATGTTGCTGTATATTTTTCTAAATTAAAATGTCTACTTTTTTTGTTAATCATAAGAATATACTGTTCGTTACACAAAATTAAATAAATGTAAATATGTAGTCAAAGTAAGAAACTGAAATTCATAGATGTTTCATACTGCATTTCATAAAAGTTCCTCATAAACCAACACTATTTATTATCTAATTTTTAGATATAAAAAATAAAGATAAACAGGTCTGTTGAAATTAAAATTCTCCAACTTGCTCAGAAAATACATGTGGGAGAGTGGAGAGAATGAACACCGTTGACCATAACAGCTTACACTTCACATGAGAGAGAAAAGGAACTTTGCTGATCATAAGAGCTTACAATATAGAGGCAGAAAAGACCCCACTGAACATAAGAGCTTACATTCTACATGTGAAAGAGAGAGAGAACTCTATGAGTTTACACACTACATATGAGAGAGACTTACCCAGTGACTTTGGAGGTGAAAAACAGCTCTGCCGCACAAACTGTGCTCCTCTGTGAACTGCTGATCTTTGATGGCCGGGATATTGGCCACCATTCTACAAGGTATTATAATCCTTATGATGTCATAGCTGCAGGGCATTATAGGGAATTTCATGTGGAAACATAAAATTATATTAGCCAGCTCTGTGATGCTTCAGCAGTGTGGGAAATGGTGAAAGTTTATTTTTGTGAACCACATGTTGAATCTCAAAATGTCTGAATATGCATCAATCTCGTGAATTTCAGCAAATTTGACTCAAACTTGATTCCACATGGATTGATCCGTTCAAAAAAAAATTCTAGGCAGTGCACCCTAGAAAGAATTAAAGAGGTTCTCAGATTTTATTTTTTAATTACCGTCATATAAAGCAGCATAATTTCTCCTGTGATGTCTATGCTGAAGCCCAGTAACGTAGCTACGGGGGGAAAGAGGGGGTCATCACCCCGGGCCCAGTTCCATGAAAGGACCCACTCGGAGCAGCAGCCGCTTCTGTCCTCAGGCAGCACTCAGGGAGACCACAGCAGATTGCCTGCTCCCCTATCTTCCTGAGACAATGCACACTTACTAGCAGAGTAGCAGAGTCTCTGTGCAGTGTAGTGTGTGGCCAGAGCTAGGCTGATAAGCTTCTGACCTATTCGGCTTGTAAGGTTCCGCGAGGACCGTAGTCGTGGCTGAGTACTCCGGGGCAACGGAGTCCTGGCCTCCCCTCACATAGACATGACAGTTTTCTGTCAGCATACCTGTTGTTTTCTCTAGCTTTCCCTCAGGGCTTTCTGCTATGCGCTGCACATTCTCCTTAGACAATGTGGAACAAACAGAGTCACAGTCCTGTTAAATACTTGAACAATCAACTTTACTGTTTCCTTTACACAGTGCATACATATTCACTCCAGCATCAGGGTTGGCAATGTACATTTTCTCCTCTGTCCCTGTTTCATGATCTGCTGAGTTTGTGGGATCAGGTAGTTTAGAGGTTAATCTGGACAGCCTCACTCTGAGACTCTAGGAGGCTTTTTATAGCCTCATTGTGGGCTCACTCCTTGTCACTTATACTCAGACCCTTGGCCGAGTGTGTGACCCTGGTGTGCTCAGTGACTGTGATACTTTGTGCTTGTTTGGTTTTGATCTGGTTCTGTCTCTGTTGCGAGTTCTGCCTGTTCCTTTTGTACTGCTCTGCTATCTCCGTGTATTACTCTTTTGCCTTGGACCTGACTACGCTCTGATTTACCCTCTTGTACTATGTTGCTATCTCTGTGTAAGATTCTTTGCTTACGTCTGACTCTTCTCTGCTTGTCCCTCTGGAACCGCGCCGCCCTCTCTGTGGACGACCCCTCGTTTGTCTGACCTGAGTTTCCCTAGCCTTTAGTCCAGGATTCCTGTAATAGAATCCTACAGTCATCTCCCACAGCAGGATGCTAAGCCACGCCCCCTGTGGTCACATGATCATAGGTCCTTGTACTTCTTACTATCTTCAGTATCACAGGTCCTGTTGTCGGAACTTTTCCTGCAGTTTCGAACCCCGGGCCCTCCCGTAGTCTGGGTGAGTTACCCTGCTCAGCCACGGCAGTCCACCGGCGCTGACTGGATCCTGATACCCTGTCTTTCCCTCTCTCCCACTAAGCTCGCTACCCGGACAGACCGTGCTCTCTGGTCTCTCAGCATCAACTCTGCTCAGTCTTACTCCAGTAGGGGACCCTCTTATCTATTTAGCCCCGGTCTCAAGAAATAAGCCGCCATATTCTGAGTGACCTGCCCATACGGCTTAGTCTTCTTCTGGCAGCTGCAGACCCACTAATTCTGCACTGTCAGCACTTCTCCTGGTGTTACTCCCCGATGAGATACTGGCCCAAATTCTGTATGACTGGGCTTTTGACTTTAACATTAGGGAGCCAATAGCCCTTTCAGGGCGCTCCCGCCCAACTGATTCAAATTCCAGATGCTCCCTGGCTTATCAGCTGTTAGCCCCTCCTAATTTAACTATTTACAAGCTGAGCATCTCTAACCCCATCTAGTGGGAAAACTAGGGTACTACACTTTCCCTATCTATATAACAGTGTCCAATGTTAAATACATATAACAGATACAAAAAATAGACAATTACATGGCATGTACAATAAATATGAATAACGTTAAAGGGAAAGGGTACATAACATCCGACATTAAATATATACTGTGTACAGTTGTGGCCAAAAGTATTGACACCCCTGCAATTCTGTCAGATAATACTCAGTTTCTTCCTGAAAATGATTGCAAACACAAATTCTTTGGTATTATTATCTTCATTTAATTTGTCTTAAATGAAAAAACACAAAAGAGAATGAAGCAAAAAGCAAAACATTGATCATTTCACACAAAACTCCAAAAATGGGCCAGACAAAAGTATTGGCACCCTCAACCTAATACTTGGTTGCACAACCTTTAGCCAAAATAAATGCGACCAACCGCTTCCGGAAACCATCAATGAGTTTCTTACAATGCTCTGCTGGAATTTTAGACCATTCTTCTTTGGCAAACTGCTCCAGGTCCCTGATATTTGAAGGGTGCCTTCTCCAAACTGCCATTTTTAGGCTGGTTTCACACTTGCGTTTTTTTTCACGCTATTTTAGCGCTAAATAGCGCATGCGGTTTTTTTCCCTATACTTTGCATGGGATGCGCTTATGTGCGCATACACATGCGTTTGTACGCGTTTTTCCGCGCATGCGTTTTTTTGCGGTATGCGCTCGGGCGCACAAAATGCATCCTGTTGCATTTTTTGGGCGTCCGACTTGCCTCAAAAAAACGCATGCGCGCGCAATGCATTTTTTTACAGCAAGACACCCATTATAAGTCTATGGGTGCGCATATGTGCGCATTGGCATGCTTATGTATGCGTTTTTTTGCACATGCGTTTTTTTTTGTTAACCATGGAATTTAGGGGTTTGGGTTAGAGTTAGGGTTAGTTAAGGGGGTTTAGGGTTAGGGTCAGGGTCAGGGTCAGGGTTAGTTAGGGTTTAGGGTTTGGGTTAGGGTTAAGTATGGTTTGGTTAAGGGTTAGGGTCAGGGTTAGGGTTAGGGTTAGGGTTAGGGTCAGGGTTAGGGTTAGGGTTAGGGTCAGGGTTAGGGTTAGTTAGGGTTTAGGGTTTGGGTTAGGGTTAAGTATGGTTTGGTTAAGGGTTAGGGTCAGGGTTAGGGTTAGGGTTAGGGTCAGGGTTAGGGTTAGGGTTAGGGTCAGGGTTAGGGTCAGGGTTAGGGTTAGGGTTAGGGTCAGGGTTAGGGTTAGGGTTAGGTATGGTTTGGTTAAGGGTTAGGGTCAGGGTTAGGGTTAGGGTTAGGGTCAGGGTTAGGGTTAGGGTTAAGTATGGTTTGGTTAAGGGTTAGGGTCAGGGTTAGGGTTAGGGTTAGGGTCAGGGTTAGGGTTAGGGTTAGGGTCAGGGTTAGGGTCAGGGTTAGGGTTAGAGTTAGGGTCAGGGTTAGGGTTAGGGTTAAGTATGGTTTGGTTAAGGGTTAGGGTCAGGATTAGGGTTAGGGTTAGGGTCAGGGTTAGGGTTAGGGTTAGGGTCAGGGTTAGGGTTAGTAAAGTCATGGTTTGGGTTAGTGTGAGGGGCCACCTAATGTTTGGAAAAAACGCAAACGCAGTAAAAACGCACTAAAAACGCATACAAACGCATAAAAACGCTGCGTTTTTTTCATGCATGCTCATAAAAATGCTTGAAAAAAGCGCAGCAGTTGTATGCTTTTGTATGCGTTTTTTCAATGCATTTTTTTTTGTGGGAAAAACGCGCTGCAAAAAAAAGCAAGTGTGAAATTAGCCTTAGATCTCTCCACAGGTGTTCTGTGGGATTCAGGTCTGGACTCACTGCTGGCCACCTTAGAAGTCTCCAGTGCTTTCTCTCAAACTATTTTCTAGTGCTTTTTGAAGTGTGTTTTGGGTCATTGTCCTGCTGGAAGATCCATGACCTCTGAGGGAGACCCAGCTTTCTCACACTCGGCCCTACATTATGCTGCAAAATTTGTTGGTAGTTTTCTGACTTCATAATGCCATACACACGGTCAGGCAGTCCAGTGCCAGAGGCAGCAAAGCAACCCCAAAACATCAGGGAACCTCCGCCATGTTTTACTGTAGGGACCGTGTTCTTTTCTTTGAATGCCTCTTTTTTCTTCTGTAAACTCTATGTTGATGCCTTTGCCCAAAAAGCTCTACTTTTGTCTCATCTGACCAGGGAACATTCTTCCAAAACGTTTTAGGCTTTTTCAGGTAAGTTTTGGCAAACTCCAGTCTGGCTTTTTTATGTCTCGGGGTAAGAAGTGGGGTCTTCCTGGGTCTCCTACCATACAGTCCCTTTTCATTCAGACGCCGACGGA
The DNA here is from genome assembly GCF_039654945.1 of Dendrobates tinctorius. Lineage (NCBI taxonomy): Eukaryota > Metazoa > Chordata > Amphibia > Anura > Dendrobatidae > Dendrobates > Dendrobates tinctorius. The sequence continues at coordinate 33,387,056 of NW_027361676.1, forward strand.
TAGTACGGGTTGACACTGTTGTATCCTCGGACTGCATGTCAGCTTGAATTTGTTTGGATGTTAGTCGAGGTTCTTTATCCAAAATCTGGACACTTGGGGATCAGCAAAACAAAGGCACGGCTGTCTCAACACTTCTATTGGCCCAAGATGGGGACAGATGTAACACACTACTGCCGCTCCTGTGCCACCTGTCAAAAAGTGGGTAAGGCGGGGCATCTCTTGTCAATTTTTCTTTTCCGTCCACATCTAGGGAGGTTAGCCACAGTGCCATGGGCTTTAAACTTCTTGATGACACTGCGCACGGTAGACACAGGAACAATCAGGTCTTTAGAGATGGACTTGTAGCCTTGAGATTGCTCATGCTTCCTCACAATTTGGTCTTTGGTCTTCTTTCTTTTCTCCATGCTCAATGTGGAACACACAAGGACACAGGACAGAGGTTGAGTCAACTTTAATCCATTTCAACTGGTTGCAAGTGTGATTTAGCTATTGGCAACACCTGTTAGGTGCCACAGGTAAGTTACAGGTGCTGTTAATTACTCAAATTAGAGAAGCATCACATGATTTTTCGAACAGTGCCAATACTTTTGTCCACCCTCTTTTTTATGTTTGGTGTGGAATTATATCCAATTTGGCTTTAGGACAATTCTTTTTGTGTTTTGTCATTTGAGACAAATTAAATGAAGATAATAATACCAAAGAATTTGTGCTTGCAATCATTTTCAGGAAAAAACTGAGTATTATCTGACAGAATTGCAGGGGTGTCAATACTTTTGGCCACAACTGTATATACACGTGTATATCTGTACACTTATGGACATTCCTTTGCGTCCCTTACAGACTGTCAATACTGCAGGGTTCCTGTGTGCTCTGGTTCATGCACACTGGAGCTCCTTTGGGTCCAAGTACCCACATTACAGTTACCTCAGACACTGCCTGGCCATGTCTGACCTCATCATATGCTCTGCGCCTGCAGCACTTGAATCAGAAATTGCAGGTGCCATCCATGAACAACCTGCCTGCAAAATTCATCTGAGGGTGACCAGAATGTATTAGATTTACTATATTCAGGTATGTAATGGCCACTGAGGGGTGAATGTGACACGATGGGAGCAGGTTTGATGGAGAGACGACATGGCGGCAGCCTTATTATTACACTTATTATTACAGCTTTTAGTGTTATGAACTCCATCACATGTAATAGATGCTTTTTGGGGGGCTGATGGGGAGGTAGGGGGCTTATTATTCTTATAGCCGGGGTCTTATTATAAGCCCAGCCTGTGATTATAACAAGCCTCCATACAATAACCATGACATGAGATGCATAATATGTAATAGTGTTATAGCATGTAACATTATTATTATTTATTATTATTGTTATTATAAAGTTATTAAAGCGAGCCTGACAGGTGATACAGGCCACTCATGGTTTGTGCAGCGTGTATCAGCCCCGGCTGTTGTCTCTCACCAGGAATGTTTGGCTATATAAATCTACTGTGTTTCAGAGAAAAACATACTTTTAATAGGTGCTGAGGAGTGAGTGGCGCTGTGCACTAGTCCTACAGACAGGTCCCGGGAGGCTTTTCCCCACCCGCTGACAGTGCGGTGCTGTGCACTTGTCCTACAGACAAGTCCCAGGTGGCTTCTCCCACCCACTGACAGTGCGGTGCTGTGCACTAGTCCTACAGACAGGTCCCAGGTGGCTTCTCACCGCCCTCTGACAATGCGATGCTGTGCACTATTCCTACAGACAGGTCCCGGCGGGTTTCTCCCCTCACACTGACAGTGCGGTGCTGTGCACTAGTCCTACAGACAGGTCCCCAGCGGCTTCTCCCTGCCTGCTGACAGTGCGGTGCTGTGCACTAGTCCTACAGACAGGTCCCTGGCAGCTTCTCACCCACATGCTGACAGTGCGGTGCTGTGCACTAAGCCTACAGACAGGTCCCTGGTGGCTTCTCCCCACTCGCTGACAGTGACTGACAAGTGTCTTCCTATGTGCGCGTATAGCAGAGACTTGTCAGTCACTGTCAGCGAGTGTGGAGAAGCTGCCAGGGACCTGTCCGTAGTACTATGGGACAGCACCGCACTGTCAGTGGGCAGGGAGAAGCAGCCAGGGACCTGTCTGTAGGACTAGTGCACAGTGCCGCATGTTCCCCAGCAGCTATTAAAAGTATGTTTTTCTCTCAAACCTCGCAGCTTTAGAGACATTCATACCTGGTGAGATACTACAGTCGAGGCTGATACACGCTGGACATAGTTTGAGCAGCCTGTATCACCTGTCAGGCTCCCTTTAAAGGGGTAGTCTAGACTTGGAATAAAAGTCTGCAGACTGCCAAATCATGACAAGGTGCAGTGCGCCTGCTGCCATGACCAGGGACGTAACCACAACCGGGGCAGCCGGGGCACTGCCCCGGGGCTCCAACCACCCAAAGGGCCCCAAACTGATGGTAAAAAATTTGTATTTTAATACTTTAATTTCTCATAAAATACCCAGTTCCTATATTTTTCGAGTTTAAAGTTAATAAAAATAACGGAAAGATCCATGAAAGTGCAAGCGTAAATGTATTAGTTCGTTTATACTTTAAACGGGGAAACGCTATTTCGCTTAGTAACAGGAGCTCTATGGCAGACAGTAGACTGGTAGCTGATCATGTGGTGTCACGCTAGGCGGTGACTCAGCCAATAGTTCAGGCAGCGGCCACGACGTGCACTGACACTGAGGTCTTATTTACCCCAACTGCTGAACTGCTCATTGGGCATTGCTCATCGGTCAGTGGCCAGTGTCGGATCGTCAGTGCAGTCTGTGTCGTATATAGTAGTTGTAGTGCGTGTCTAGGTAGATAGTATCTAGTATTACCGTATTTTCCGGCGTATAAGACGACAGGGCGTATAAGACGAACCTCAACTTTTCCAGTTAAAATATAGAGTTTGGAATATACTCGCCGTATAAGACTACCCCTCTTCTACGGTATGATTCCCATTGTGAACCCCACACAGCCCTTCATACAGTATAATGGCCTCTACATCTCTTCACACTGTATTATGGCCCCCACACAGCCTTAAAGGGACACTGTCACCAGGATTTTGCCATCCCATCTGATAGCAGCATAATGTAGAGATAGAGACCAGGATTCCAGCAATGTGTCACTTACTGAGCTGCTTGCTGTAATTTTAATATAATTACTGTTTTGTTTTCCCTGCTTCATATTTAGCAGTAAATGAATGTGCTGGACTATTTGACTAGTCCTACAATGTTAATCTCAAACTGATTGAACAGTGATTTTATGAAAACTACACTGAGCAGCCCAGTAAATGACACTGGTGACAGTGCCCCTTTAAATCGCCCTCCATTAAGTATAAAGGCTTCCTCATAGTCCTTCAAGTATTATCATGCACCCCACAGAGCCCTCCCAGTATTATAATGGCTTCCACATAGTATAATTGGCTCCATATATTATAGTGCATCATCCATAGTCACCCATTATAATGCACCATCATAGTGCTCCATATAGTATACTGCACCCCCATAGTCCTCCGTATACTATAAACATGGAGAGGGGTGAGGTGCCAGCATCGTGTGGAGGGGGGTGGAATATGGGGATTAGGATGTGCCAGTGTGGCGCCCCCAGGAGTATGGTCGCCACAGTGGCTTTGCCTTCCTCCAGGGGAGGGTAATGCCAGGCTTGGAGGCAATGATGGGTCTCTCTCGCAGTCAATCCATACATGCAACACAGTTCCACTCCAGGCCAGCAGGGGGAACGCTGAACGAGGATTAAGGGGAGGAGTGCTCTCTGAGGGTCAAGAGGAAGGAGTGGTCAGTTAGTCTGCGGAGGGTGAAGTGTTATGAATGAGTCACCATAGGAGGCAAAAACAGAAATACTAGCTAAGTCCAGAAAACCAGAGAAGTTGGCAGCTATCGGATTGCAGACCCCTGAACCTATCAACAACAACTAGCAGTAGCCGTGGGGGGTTTCTACGGTGCCCTAGACCCCTCGATCACAGCTGGAGAACTGCTTAGCCTAAAGACAGAAAGGGAAATCTAAACTGCCCCAGAGCAGACCCCAAAGCAATAGGCATCCCCCAACATATAATGACGGTGAAGCAATATGAAAAAACACTCACACAGATAGAAAGATAGGCTGAGCAAATGATGGGGCCCAAGCTAACTAAATAGGAAAGGATAGAAAAGCTGCTGTCTGCAATCCGCCAAAACCCTATCAAAACAAGAGCCAACAGACTGATAGGGAAAAAAGCCCTGAAGACGCTAGGCTTCAAAAAGACTATATCAGTAGTCAGGTATTTTCTGAAGACAGAGCAAAAAGGAATTCAGCTCACCCCAGCAGGGAATGGCAGAAATCCAGAAAAACAAGGCAAAACAAAACCAAAACACAAATGCAAAAAGTAGAGCAGAAAACTTAGCTTTTGAGGAGCAGGAATCAGACTGGTCTCCTAGAATCCCTCAGAGAGGTCACCAGCAAGGCAGAAGGGTGTCGGCTGCCTTATATCCAGTCAGCAATTCCAGTCACCATCATCCTGCACAGGTGCTTGGTAATCAGCCTCACTACCTTCCTTCACCAGAAGAGGGAGTTCATCAGACCTCAATGGTGAAGGGGAAAATGAACTCACAACAGTGAAGTGTGCAGATGTGGAGAGAGAAGCTGGAGGTTGAGCTGGGAAAGGAGAGCTCCCTCGCAGTGAGAGCGCATGATCTGGAGCCTGGTCTCCACGGTTGTATGGATACTAACGGTCCTACAACAGATACCAGAGGAGTAGGAGGCTGTAAATGCCCTACTCCCATCTAAGACTTGAGGCACAACAGCAGCTTGGATAGTGAGCCAGGACTCAAGAGCGAGGAGTCCCCGAGAGAGGCTACAGCTGTCTGCCGTGCAAGTAAGGTTCTTGGGAACATCTGACAGGAGGAACTTCAGTGTAACTCTGTACTTGGAGTACTTCATTCAAATAGGCGCTAGGGAAGGAGACTGCACAGCCCGTCTGCTGAGAAAGAATCCCTGAATTGCTTCCAGGCTAGCTTGCTCCGTTAACATCTGTAATCAGGACCCTGGACTGCAGTTATCAAGTAAAGGTACAGAAATTGCATCCCGCTGTGTTCTTGTCTGTTTCCTACCTTTCTGGCACTGCTACATCCCCGTGCCAACCACATCTACACTGATCTGGGACTATAGCTTCACGTGTGGGGAGCTATTACATCTTGGCTGCACCATACTATCAGTCCCAGCGGATCTGTCTGCAGCATCGGCGTAACATCTCCCTTGCCGAGCACCACAGGTGGCATCACAAACTATTCCATTCCATTAACTACATTCCCCCATTACTTGGGCGCCCAGGGCCATGGACCAGGTCACCGCTGCTGTGACACATCCCACTGACACCAGCCCGGTACCGAGTACCCCACAGCCCTGGGAGGGTGACCCACCAGCACTGTGAGGGGGTAGGTGACATGGAGAGGGGTTTGTGCCTGTGTCAAGATGGGGGGGTTGGGGGAGTACAGGGGGCAAACTTTCCTGTCAGGCAATGTCACCCAGAGGACAGGAGACTCTCATTTCAATAATTTCCAGGAGCTTTGCCAGCTGTCAATGAATGGAAACCTGCACTGGCCTGGAGAGTCTCATAGCGCAAGATTTGTAACAATATGTTAGTCTGGAAATCACAGAGAGTTGGCAAGGCAGGCACAGTGCACACTGTAGCAAACTCTCAGCATTGAGAGGAGACAGTCTCAGCAGACACAAATATCTCTGTGACAAACTGTGAGAGCCCTGCCCCTCTCCAGTCTGCAGGTCTATACTGCTGCGAGGGGGAGGGGAGGAGGAAGTCTCCATAGTCACACATTCCTCCTGGCTCCGGGTCATGCAGTATCTATCTTCTCAGTGAGTCATCTGCCTCCTGTTTTCAATAGTCAGAGCTGTGTACAACCCCCACTCAGTCTCTCCTCACAACCGGGAGGGAGCAATAGTGACTGCTGTACCTGTGGTTGGGGGTTGTAGTATTTGATGTCTGGCACCGGCTGGGGGAGGCAGAAATGTCAGCTCCAGTCTCTCTCCTCCTGGAGAGCGCGGCTGGACACAGTGCACATATCCTGGGCAGCCGCACTGTCTCTTTGCCAGTAGGTGGCGCCCTGCACCTGGCGTATAAGACGACCCCTGACTTCTGAGTAGATTTTCAGGGGTTAAGAAGTAGTCTTATATGCCAGAAAAGGAAAATACAGTACTGTGATTGTGTGTAAATAAAACCGTTTATTATGAAACGAATTCGGCACCAGCCAAGTGGAAATAAAAAAAGACAGACTGCGAAAAGAAGAAACTTGGAGGCTGAAAAAAGTTTGAAGAACTTAGCAGCATGGCTGGATGTTAAAAACCACTCAACAGGGAATGATATTGAAATCTCACAAAAATTAAATTCAGATACATCGGAACAAGATAACCTTAATAATGATAATGACTCGAAAAAAACAAAAATTTATAGGCGAAGTAGATATAACAGACCCAACCAATGATACACCAAATTTTTTGGATGATGAAGATTCTGCCTACTTCAATGCCTTTCCTACTGTGATTGAAAATCAAGATAAGAAACGTAGGCTGATAGTGTCTGGTCCAATACAGCCTGAGGGACCATTTCTCAAGGATATCAATCAACAAGGTCGATCTTTTTCAAGTAACTATTATTTTATCAACACAAAGTCAGGGTTGAAGCTTAAAAGAAGTTGGTTATGTTACTCAACAAAATTAGATTGTGTTTACTGCTTGCCATGTTGGCTATTCCCTCAGTCACAGTCGGAAGCACTTGAATACAGAAATCGTGTATTACCGTTATCAACAACCAGAGTTTGAGACTGGAAGAATATTTCAGAACGTATTTCAGTTCATGAAGCATCCAAAAGCTATACACATGCTTGTGTAGTTTATGAGCAATGGCGGAAACGTGGTACTTTAGAAGACGTTTTCGACAAAAATGTGGAGAGTGAAAGAAGCTTTTGACGTAAAGTTCTTGAAAGAATCCTGAATGTGTCATTAACACTTGCAACATGTAATCTTACGTTTTGTGGATCTATTGAAAAGTTCGAATATAGTAACAAAGGAAACTTTCTCTCGATAGTTCAGCTTTTGTCAAAATATGACCCAGCACTACAAGAATTGCTTCAGTGTCCGCAAGAGACTGTGAAATACCTCAGTCCTAAAATTCAGAATTAGCTTATTAATCTATTAGCCTTACAAATCAAAGATGAAATTGTAGTTGAGCTTCAAAATTCCTTGTTTTTTTCATTGATCCTAGATACCACCTAGGACATAGCTAAAATTGATCAGATGAGTGAAGTTTACCGGTATGTCAAAATAGTTAATGATGAAGAGGGGAAACCTACTGAAATCAAAATATGTGAAACTTTTGTATCCTTTAGAGAGATAAAAGATCAGTCTGCGCAAAGTTTTGCAGAAGAAATAATAACTTCATTGAAAGAAAAAAACTTGGATTTGACCAAATGTCGGGGACAAGGCTATGATGGTGCTGCAGTCATGAGTGGGGTATACAATGGAGTACAGCAGCGTGTTAAAGAAAAAGCCCCACACGCATACTTTGTGCACTGCGCTGCACATAACCTTAATTTAGTGTTGAAGGATGCTGTGCTCAGCCCAATTCACTGAATTCGAAATAGAAAGTAACACTGAAAACTCTTAATCCAACTCGTTGGTCTGGCAGATATGATGCAGTGTATGCACTGAAACACAGGTTTTGTGACGTGATGAAAAGTCTTACTCGCATAACTTTGACTTCCAAAAAAAGCAAGGAAAGAAATGATGCACAGTAGCTAAAGAGCAAACTTGAAAGTTTTGATTTTGTATTACTTTTGGTTGTGCAGTGTGAAGTCTTAGAGACTCTCAACCTCGTATTGAAATCCTTACAATCTGGAACCATGGACCTCTTGTCTGCATATGAGTTATTGGGTAATGCATTGGTAAAGATAACTGAAATGCGTGAAAGGTTCGAAGCACTTGTTTCTGAAGCATCAGATGTGTGTAGTCGATGGGGAATAAAAAATGAATTTCACCAGACAGAGTAAGGAAAGTGAAGAAACACTTTGATGAGTTGTGTGAAGACGAGAGATTAGCAGACCCAAAAACTTGTTTCCGAGTTACTGTGTTCTATCCAATGGTAGACACACTTTGTACTCAACTTCATCGCCGCTTTGAAGGGATGAAAGCTGTTCTTGACTCTTATGAAGTAATACAACCTGATTTTTTGGCCAGTGCAAGTGAAAGAGATATTCGCCAAAAAGCTGTTGATTTTGTTAACAAGTTTGCAGATGATGTAACTCCAGCCTTTCCTTCACAGTTTGTTCAGTAAAAAATTTGTTTCAAAAGCAACTGGAAAAAATGAAAAGTGTTAAGGAATTTGCTGATTTCCTAATAGTTGTGCATTCTTCACTTTCATCAAGCTATCCAGACGTTTGCACAGCGTGCATCATGTATTTGACTGTTCCTGTGACTGTGTTTAAGGCTGAACGATCCTTCTCTAAGCTTTAACTCATAAAAAACTACTTGAGAAGTACTATGGCTCAAGAAAGACTCAGCAGCTTGGCTTTACTTTCAACTGAGAATGATCAAGTTCAACAGATCAACTTTGACAAAGTAATTGATGAATTCGCTTCTCTGAAAGTTACGAAACAAATGTTTAAGTAGCTGTTTAAAACTGAACAAATTGGTAATGTTGAAGTAATGTTATGTTTAAGTGAAGAAAGTTTAAATATATTCTGTTTAAAACTACTTAATATTTAATAAACATTTACAGTTATTTGAAAATTGTGCAATATTTGGAATTATTCACCTTATCAATTTTCCAAACATATTCACTTTAACTTCTAAAACTTGCATCATAAACAAAATCTATTAAAGGTCTTGCGGAACGTGGTGAAGCCTGTGTGTTGTATACAGCAATGCGTAGCAGGCTTCACCACATTCCGCACAACCTCTAGTAATTGAAATGTTGAGGGGCCCCACTATGAAGTTTTGCCCCGGGGCCCCGAAGTTTATAGTTACGGCACTGGCCATGACTCCCATCAGGTGCGATCAGGCTGTCGTGCAAGCTCATGTATGCTTTTTGCACGTGCCACATAGATATGTTGACGTCTTTCAATAAAAAAGGATTGACAGAAGCCGAAAGAGTGTAGTCGACACATGACTGCAAGTTGTATACCCGCGATGTCATGACCGCCTGTTCACATCACTGATACTGGGGCCATTATTACTGTACATGGGGGGACTCAGGGGACATTATTACTGTACATGGGGGGACTCAGGGGACATTATTACTGTACATGGGGGGACTCAGGGGATATTATTAAAGTACATGGGGGGACTCGGGGGATATTATTACTGTACATGGGGCGACTTGGGATATTATTAAATGTTAATATACGGTAAGTAAAAATCAACACTCGAGAGGAAAGCAACAAGAATTACATTTTATTCATAATGCAATTAGTCCAATGTGAATACAATTTCAGGGGGCCCTCATATAGTGTGGGGGCCATTATACAGTGTGGGAGCTGATATAGGGTCTATTATACAGGGGGAGGACTACTGTTTGGGCCATTATACAGCTTGGGGGCTAAGAAGAGGGCCATTATACAGCTTGGGGGCTAATATTAGGACTACTGTGAGAACCCCTCATACAGTGTGGGAGCCAATATAAAGTACAGGGACTACTGTGGGACCATTATACATTGTGAGAGCTAATATGGGTGCTATTCTGTAGTTTAGGGGCCATCATACAGTGTGGAGACTACTGTAGAGGCTAATAAAGTGTGAAGGCTAATATATAGTATTGGGGCTACTGTGGGAGCCATTAGACTGTGTGGAGGCCATTTTTTAGTGTGGGTGTTACTGTGGGGGCCATTATATACTGTGATGACTACTGTGGGGGTCATTATATTGTATTTGAGGGAGCAGTGGGCCCCTCATACTGTGCATAGGAGAGCGGAAGACCCACCTTGTTATGTATAGGGCAGCTGCGGGCCCCTGATACTGTGCATAGGAGAGCTGTGGACCCTCTCTATGTATAGGGCAGCTGTAGCCCCTTCATGCTGTGCCTGGAGGAGCTGTGGGCCTATCATATTGTGTATATGGAACTGTGGGCCCCTCATACTGTGTATAGGGGAGCTGTAAATGGGGAGACTCAGGGGACATTATTACATGTTAAGTGGCCACTTAAGAAGCATTATTGTAATATGTTTTGTGACTGTCAAAGGTGGCATTATTTCTTTCTAGGGACCAAATATGGACACTGTTTATATAGTGGCACAGAGGTGGCATTACTATGTAGGGCAGTAAGAGGAAACCTGTTTTTATACAGCAGGTGCATTAATAGGGACACATACAGCAGATGCGGTTCAGCACTGGGGTATCAGTAGGATGAGGAGGATGTGCAGGCAGAGAATACATGGGTGCTGGAAATATGAGAAATCATATGTGTCTTTGTTGTAATATCTATCTACAGACGAGTCCTGGCTGGAGAAGTTGTTGTGTCGGCCTGGGCCAGATGGAAAAGATGAGAAAAGTGAACATTTCCATCAGAAAATCCTCTGTAAGTCACTATTTAAAACTGTACTGTAATCTCCTATATGTTCTGCATTAGTGGTGTCTAGCAGCATATGGTGGTAAAAACAGTGTTGTTTTTTCATAGATTTATTTTCAGTAATACCATCGGCTGAGGTTCCCTTATGCCAATAATTAGCGTGTGCCACTATAGTTGTAATCAGGGTTACCTGAGCTAAACCCCTAGCTACGCCTCTGCTGCAGCCCCATGTTTCCTGGGATGCTTATACCTCAGCCACTCATTTCCTGTGATGTATGTGTGGTGCCTCTGCGGTCTCAGTCACCACAGGGTACTGCACTTCATCCAGAGGTGTGGTACTCTGCTCTCAGGTAAGGAAGGGGCACTGCTAGGACTCACACACCAGCACCTAACACTAGTCCCCATCTGGACAGGGGGAAGTTAACCTGAAGGTGTGAGTGGAGAAAGTAGCGAAGGGGCAGAGTTTAAGGCAGTGACAGTTGGGGGGAAGAGTTAGTGCTGAGGCAAAGAGATTGTTCTGGAAAGAGTCCATCAGTCAGAGAGTGGTGTGAGAGGACAGAAGTCAGTCAGGAGGGAGAGAGAAGGAGTCGCTTGTGGAGATTGAAGCTGAGTGCAGCTTGTCTCCAGATTAAAAAGTGAGAGAGATGAAATGAATATAGAGAAGAAAGGAAGGAAAGCTCCAGAAGAGGAAGAAGAGGTCTTAGGGGCACTGATAGTGAGCAATCCATCCGTGGGGCCCGCATCCACCTGCGTGGTCGGTGGAGGGACCAGGTCACAGTTAGGGGACTGGACCCAAAACTAGGGGAGAAACTAAGGACTCAGCTAGGAAACTGGAGGCGGCAGTATCTTTAAGTGCTGCAGCCAACCTCACACTCATTCCCCGAAAAGGCAGACAAATTGAATCCTGGGGTCTGACCAACGTCGCCCGACAAGATCCGAGTCTGCTGGCTCGGGACACTGTGTGTGAAGATACAGGGCAGTAGAAGTGATAGCCAGCATAGTGAGACAGCCAGGAAAGCAGGGGCGTAAATAGAAATCATGGGGCCCCATAGCAAAAGTCTGAATGCCCCCCCCCCAAAAAAAAAAAAAAGAAAAAAAAAATTAACAGGTGCTCTTAACTCCAGGCATGCATGTTATAGGTCATACATCCAGCCACAGCAGCACAGAGGATGTCAGGAGAGGCAGCCACAGCGGCATACAGGATATCAGGAGGGCTATCCACAGGAGCACAGAGGATGTCAGGAGAGCCAGCCACAGCAGCACAGAGGATGTTAGGAGAGCTAGCTACAGCAGAACAAAAGATGTCAGGAGAGTCAGCCACAAAAGCACAGAGGATCTCAGGAAAGGCAACCACAGCAGCACAGAGGATGTCAGAAGAGCCAGCCAGAGCAGCACAAAGGATGTCAGGAGAACCAACCACAGCATCACAGAGGATGTCAGGAGAGCCAGCCACAGCAGCATACAGGATATCAGGAGAGCTATCCACAGCAGCACAGAGGATGTCAGGAGAGCCAGTCACAGCAGCATAGATGACGTCAAGAGAGGCCCAGCCACAGAAGAACAGAGGATATCAGGAGAGCTAGCCACAGCAGAACAAAGGGTGTCAGGAGAGTCAACCACAGAAGCACAGAGGATGTCTTGAGAACCTGCCACAGCAGAATGGAGGATGTCAGGCAAGCCAGCTACAAAGGCACAGAGGATGTCAAGTGAGCCAGCCACAGCAGCATACAGGATATCAGGAGAGCTATCCACAGCAGCACAGAGGATGTCAGGAGAGCCAGCCGCAGCAGCACAGAGGATGTCAGGAGAGCCAGCCACAGCAGCACAGAGGATGTCAGGAGAGCCAGCCACAGCAGCATACAGGATATCAGGAGAGCTATCCACAGCAGCACAGAGGATGTCAGGAGAGCCAGTCACAGCAGCACAGATGACGTCAAGAGAGGCCCAGCCACAGAAGAACAGAGGATATCAGGACAGCTAGCCACAGCAGAACAAAGGGTGTCAGGAGAGCCAACCACAGAAGCACAGAGGATGTCTTGAGAACCTGCCACAGCAGAATGGAGGATGTCAGGCAAGCCAGCTACAAAGGCACATAGGATGTCAAGTGAGCCAGCCACAGCAGCATACAGGATATCAGGAGAGCTATCAGCAGCACAGAGGATGTAAGGAGAGCCTGCCACAGCAGCACAAAGGATTTCAGGAGAGGCCCTGCCACAGAAGCACAGAGGATGTCTTGAGAGCCTGCCACAGCAGAACAGAGGATGTCAGGAAAGCCAGCCACAAAAGCACAGAGAATGTCAGGAGAGCTAGTCACAGCAAAACAAAGGATATTAGGAGAGCTGGACACAAAAGCACAGAGGATGTCAGGAGAGCCAGCCACAGCAGCACAAGGGATGCCAGTAGAGGCAGCCACAGCAGCACAGATGATGTCAGGAGAGGCCCAGCCACAGAAGCACAGAGGAATCCACACACACACCTGCAGTGCATGCAGGGCCCCCTCCACCCTCCACAGTGCGTGCAGATGGGCCCCCCTCGCTAAGGTGCAAAGTGCCAGGCTGCCAGCACAGTGAGGGGACACATTTAACAAAAAAAATCCATCCCCAGCCGGGCTCACCGTCTTGTGTGTGTGTCCACTCTCTCCCTGAATGAGAGAGGCTCATGAATGTTTTCTGCTTCCTGCAATGGACATGTGCTACTCTCTGGCTGTCAGGAGGCGTGGTGTTCTTATGCAAATCCAGCCAGAGACTTTAGCCAACTGCTGACCAGGAAACAAGGAAAGGGGAGCTTCAAGGGGGTATACAGTGGCCGGCGGCGTCTCTTACATTTAATTAAAGGAGATAGTACTGTGTCAGCACAGCACAGCTGGCAAACCGCAGCGGCCATCGCAGGCCCCCTCACCCATCCGGGCCCCTCACCTCTCTGGGCCCCATAGCAACTGTGTGGTCTGCTACTATTGACAGTACGCCATTGCAGAAAAGGAACATCAAAGGGAGACCTGGCAACTACACCCCAAGCTACCAGAGAGCTGTCTGGACCACAAGCCTGGAGGACACAGCACCCTGGCTGGGGACTGTAACCACAGAACTGTGAGTAAAAGTGTAAAGACTGCACCCTGCTGTGTCCTCAGTTTATTTGCTGTGTCATCTGCCCTGCACTACAACACCATCATCATCATTTTCACCATAACTGCCCTGGGGAATAGCTCTACCTATGGAGAGCTGAACTAACTCTGCTGCATCACCATCTGCCCCAGTGGACTGAAGCTGCATTGTCGGCTAACACCTTAATTGCCAAATACCACGGGTGGTATCATGAATAATCCTTTATAAACTTTATTTCCCCTTTTCATCACTTTCATTGGATGCCCAGGGCCACGGACCAGGTCACTGCTGCCGTGACACATCCCCTTAAGAACCAGCCCAGTACCTAGTAACCCCCTGCCCTGGTGGACACTCCATATGTACCACAGCCCCATGACTACTATGATATATACTGCAGCCCCTTGTCTCCTGTCATGTCTATACCCCAGTCCCATGTCTCCTGTGATGCATATACCACAGCCCTATCTCTCCTGTAATGTACAGTCGGGGAAATAAGTATTTGATCCCTTGCTGATTTTGCAAGTTTCCCCACTGAGAAAGACATAAGCAGTTTATAATTTTAAAGGTAGGTTCATTTTAACATAGAGTTAGAATATGAAAAATAAAATCCAGAAAATCGCATTGTATAAATTATATAAATTTATTTTCATTTTGCAGTGAGAAATAAGTATTTAATCCTCTAACAACCATAAGAGTTCTTGCTCCTACAGACCAGTTAAACGCTCCTAATCAACTTGTTACCTGCATTAAGGAAAGCTGTCTTACATAGTCACCTTTACAAATCACTCCTGTATATAGATTCATTTAATCAGTTACACTCTAATCTCTACAACATGGGCAAGACCAAACAGTTTTCTAAGGATATCAGGGACAAGATCATATCGCAGACTTGTACAAATCTGGAATGGGCTACAAAACCATAAGTAAGACACTAGGTGAGAAGGAGACAGCTGTTGGTGCATTAGTAAGATAATGGAAGAAATACAAAATGACTGTCAATCGACATCGATCTGGGGCACCATGCAAAATCTCACTTCATGGGGCATCCTTGATCAAGAGGAAGGTGACAGATCAGTCTAAAACTACACGGGGAGAACTTGTTAATGATCTCAAGGCAGCTGGGATCACAGTAACCAAGAAAACCATTGGTAACACATTAAGCCGTAAAGGTTTAAAATCCTGCAGTGCCCGCAAGTTACCCCTGCTCAAGAAGGCACATGTGCAGGCCCGTATGAAGTTTGCCAATGAACACAAGGTTGATTCTGTGAGATATTGGGAGAAGGTGCTGTGGTCAGATGAGACAAAAATTGAGCTCTTTGGCATTAACTCAAAACACCGTGTTGGAAGAAAAGAAATGCTACTTATAACCCAAAGAACACCGTCCCCACTGTCAAGCATGGAGGCAGAAACATTATGTTTTAGGGGTGTTTCTTTGCTACAGACACAGGACTACTTCATCACATCAATGGGAGAATGGATGGGGCAATGTACCATAAAATTCTGATTGACAACCTCCTTCCCTCCGACAGGACATTAAAAATGGGTTGTGGCTTCCAGCAAGACAACATACAGTCAAGGCAACAAATGAGTGGCTCAAAAAGAAGCACATTAAAGTCATGGAGTGGTCTAGCCACTCTCCAGACCTTAATCCCAAGCGGCAGCTTCAAAATCTTAATTATTTAGAGATGACCTGCAAAGAGGAGTGGACCAAAATTCTTCCTGACTTGCGCAACCCTCATCATCAACTACAAAAAATATCTGATTGCTGTGGTTTTGCCACCAAGTATTAAGTCTTGTTTGCTAGAGGGATAAAATACTTATTTCTCACTGCAACATGCAAATACATTTATATAATTTAAACAATATGATTATCTGGATTTTATTTTTGATATTCTATCTCTCAATGTTAAAATTAACCTGCCCTTAAAATTATAGACTGCTCATGTCTTTGTCAGTGGGCAAAACTGACAAAATCAGCAAGGGATCAAATACATTTTTCTCCCACTGTATATAGAGCTGTCACACTGTCTCCTATGTGATGTGTATAGCAGTCGGTGTCTCCTGTGTGACGCATATTGCAGAGCTCCCACTGCTTGAGTTTTATAAATGTAATGTGAGCACTGATTGATTTCCCACTGTGAGGGGACAGGCAGTGTAATATACATGTTCAGTACAATTTACTGCTGTGAGTTCTTTATAAAAGTTATTTTCAAAAAGAATCACCTGCACTCCAGAAGTACTAAAATCTAGAAAAGCAGTTACAAGTAGCAAAACCATTCATACCACCTAACATGAAAGCCTCAACAAAGAGAAGCAGTTTCAGTCATCATATTAAGGGTGAGTTAATTTAAAGTTTGACCAAATACAGCAGGGTAATTTTCAAGTTCATAATTTTCTGTAGCCATGATTGATAAATATCCAAATGGCTCTTGGCAGATAAAAGTTCCCCACCCTTGGTGTTGAGAATAATATTTCCAGTATATACTGAATAAAGAGCATACATAGGAATATCACAAAAGATTTTAAACCCATATTGTTGTTCACATGCTTAATCAATTTTCAGTTATTTCTGACATGTTGAAATATCATCAGTACATTGGTACTTTTGTTTTTCATTCACATTATTCATATTGTACACAGCTTGTGTTTGCAGCACAATCTGGAGCTTAGCATGGTTGTTATGTACTTTGATTTGTTTTTTTAACTGTTACATGGTTGCACTTGTTTCCTTAAAGTGATTGTGTCCTAAGAAAATGACTTGTTATTGTTAACAGTAATTTTTGTTGGCATTTTTTTTCCACGTTTTTAGCAAAACTGAAAACAATCTACAATTTTCAATGTGGATACTTTAAACATTAACTTCATATTCTTTCAAGAAATCTACATTTAAGGAAGGGGGAGCAGGGTTATCGGTGATATCACACATCATGAATGGAGGTGTTATCTGTCATTATAACTCTTCCTCGGATCATAGGAAATTGGCTATAATAATAAACTCTTCCTGGAGACATAGGAAATAGTCACTAAAATAGATCCCGTGGCCAGAGTGAAGATTGCAAGACCATCAATACTTTTATTTTTTCGTAAAGCTCGTGATATGAAAAAAATATTGCTAAAAAACTTTTAAAATGTAAATGTAGCACAAAAACATGTTTTAAACAAAAGCTCATTTTCTGATGACACTTTTGATTGAAAAATTTACTGTTTATTATTGTGCTCTTTCATCCCCCTGGATCCAAGAGCATAATAAGCATAGGATGTAAAAAAAAAAGAATATTTAAACTCATCTCACTGCTCATGTCCCGCCGTTCCCAGTCCCCACCATCTGGTTCTCGGCACCTCTTCTCTTCTCCTTCCCCAGTCATACCTATATTTTTTGGCCTCTACAATTCAGGTTCAACTAGACCTTTGACAACTCGATACATGTACGCTCTTGTCATGATTCGGGCAGCACCCGTAACATCATGATGTCATCGCATTACGATACATATCCCTCCAGTGACAGCACAACACTCACGCCATTATGTTAGACTCTGGGACCTTGTCAACCAGCAGTCAGTGTTTACAGTGAAGAGGGCTGAATAGAAATCTCGCTACGGGATAAGAAGAAACGAAGAGACGCTGACTGAGCTGATGACTGGATGGCTAGATAGATGAGCAGTGAGGTATTATATTTTTAATGTGTTTGCCTCACCATCTATCGTTAATAAATATGGCTGCCACAGATAACTGCCATTTTGCTGAATTCAAAGAAAATTGCAAAAAAATGGTATTTTGGACAATATTGATTTCTATAAAATGTGAATACAATTCAATTTCTCACCAATAAATTTGCTCATCTCTAAGTACAGTGTATTTTGGCTGGATATGATAAACATACACATATCGTGTGCTATTAGGCTCAAATCTATGGTAGACATGGGCACCTTTCTTAGCCATGTTTCTGTAAGGAGGGGATGGGGACCCTAACTTTCTTCCTCTCCTCTGGACGCTGTTCATATGATTGCGTGCGGCACCTCATTGTTTACTAATGTCATTCTACTTGTTATATACTGTATTTATCATGTTTTGTGCATAGGCTAAGGGATAGATTAGGAGTTAGTATAGTTCCATAGGGAAATTAGAGTAGAGGTGGGCATCATAGAAAATAGAATAGAATAGAATAGGAGTGTTAGTTAGCATAGAGGTTTAGCAGCAGGGAGGAGTTATAGTGCAGGATAGTGCAGAGCAAGGGATATAGGAAAAGGAGTTCCTGGTTAGGGAGCAGAAGCCCGTTGTCACGATCCAGGTTAGATCTGACAGTTTAAATGCACAAAGTAGCCTTTTTTTTTCCTTGGCTGTGTGCCAAGGGTGGTTTTGCCCCGATGGCCATTAGGGTCATTGCACTGTGGTGATTTCAGTTGTAGTTTTCCCCCGGTGGCCATTAGGGTCATTGCACTTTGGTTACCTTGTTTGTGCACTTAATTATGTAACAGGTGTGGCAGCTCTATAAGAGAGTATCAGGTGTGGTAATCACTGTTGGTGATAAAGTATTCATTTTCAAGCAAGGCTGGGTGAAGGATGGAGCTAAATGATAGTCACGGGCAGCTCAGTGAGATTCCTGGAGTGGCAGCTATGGTGTCTGCAAGGAGTGCTGGCATGGCGTGGTGGAGTCACAGTTATGGTGTCAGCAAGGAGTTCGTGCATGGATTGTTGGAGTGGCAGCTGCGATGTAGAGCTGCACTCAAAATGCTGGACTTGGTTGCTGAGAGCTGGACTCAAGCATGCTGGACTTTTTGGCAGAAAAGCTGGACTCATATGGTGTCTGCAAGGAGTGCTGGCATAGCATGGTGGAGTCGCAGCTATGGTGTCAGCAAGGAGTTCGTGCATGGATTGGTGGAGTGGCAGCTGCGGTGTAGAGCTGCAATCAAAATGCTGGACTTGGTTGCTGAGAGCTGGACTCAAGCATGTTGGACTTTTTGGCAGAAAAGCTGGACTCATATGGTGTCTGCAAGGAGTGCTGGCATGGCGTGGTGGAGTCGCAGCTATGGTGTCAGCAAGGAGTTTATGCATGGATTGGTGGAGTGGCAGCTACGGTGTAGAGCTGCACTCAAAATGCTGGACTTGGTTGCTGAGAGCTGGACTCAAGCATGCTGGACTTTTTGGCAGCAAAGCTGGACTCATTTGCGGGACTCTGCTTCTGGACAGCTGCACGCAGGTGTGGACTCTGTCTGCTCCAAGGCTGCACTATGATGCTGAGAAGGTCTGTTTCTGGACAGCGCACCCAGATGTCAGACACGGTGGAGGAAAAAATGCACGCAGGTGGTGGGCTCTGTTTCTGGGAGTGTAAGCAACAGAGCAAAGCTAAGTGGTGCTCCCCTGTTTTGTCACTTTTCCTTATGTGTGTTTAGTGCAGTGGTGGGATTAGTTTCTGCACTGACCAATTCCCTAGTGAGGGTTTAGGTGCAGGGCGAGTCAGGGTTTTGAGGTTCCTGATCATCGCCCGGTGCGGAGCCGGCCTAGGGAATGCTAGAAGTTTAGAGACACTGACTCAGGGGAGTGCAGGAGGTCTCCACTTCCCCATTCCCTATCGCAGGGCCACCATTGTTTTTGTTAACCAGGTTTTCCCTATTCCCCTTTGTCTTATTGTATTAGTTACCGGCCTGCGGGCCGCGTCACATACGACAATTACACGTGCTGCACCCTGTTGTATCAGTTACTGGCCTGCTGACCATGTCACTCAGGACGGGGCACGTGACACCCGTGCAGTCTTGCCCAGGGCAAGGTGTGAGGAGTAGTGAAGCAGACAGTCGGCCATGGGGATAAAGCTGCTAGAGCAGTTAGGGGCCCCAGGTGGAAAATTGTGCAGTCAGGCACCAGCTCAAAAGGACCATCTCCATAAAGGATCCAGAGTCTGCAACCAGGGCGGGAGCAGCTGAGATGGCATTCCTGGCACCTTTCCCTATTGGAATCAGATGAGGGGCTGACAAGGAAGTTGGTGACACTGAGGTTACGCATGGGACACGGGCTGTCCAGAGATACAGCAGGGATTGCTGGTAGAAGGGAGACAGAGCTGATAGATAGGATAGAGGCTGCCCAGACAGCAGGGAAAGATAAGATGTCTCTTTGTTTAACCTGTGCTGCCAGTGTGATGAATGCCCTATTGATCAGTAAAGTTCAACTGTTGGAAAAGAACTGTGACTCTGAGATGCTTTGTGGAGCATGGGAACGTGGAGCCAAAGTGACAGAACCTGAGAGGATCCTGGCAGTGAATGTAAGTGTATTGCTGCACACACTGTGCATGCGACACAAGGGACACTGTATTCTACAGGCATTGTCAAAATTGTTGGTACCCCTTGTTTAATGACAGAAAAACCCACAATGTTCACAGAAATAACTTGAATCTGACAAAAGTAATAATAGTTTAAAAAAATCTATGAAAATGAACAAATGAAAGTCAGACATTGCTTTTCAACCACGTGTTCACAGAATTTAAAAAAAAAATAAAACTCATGAAAAAAGCCTGGACAGAAATGATGGTACCCTTAACTTAATATTTTGTTGCACAACCTTTTGAGGCAATCACTGCAATCAAACGATTCCTGTAACTGTCAATGAGACTTCGGCACCTCTCGACAGGTATTTTGGCCCACTCCTCAAGAGAAAACTGCTCCAGTTGTATCGTGTTTGAAGGTTGCCTTTTCCAGACAGCATGTTTCAGCTCTTTCCAAAGATGCTCAATAGGAATTAGGTCAGGGCTCATAGAAGGCCACTTCAGAATTGTCCAATGTTTTCCTCTTAGCCATTCTTGGTTGTTTTTAGCTGTGTGTTTTGGGTCATTATCCTGTTGCAAGACCCATGACCTGCGATTAAGACCAAGTTTTCTGACACTGGGCAGCACATTTCTCTCTAGAATCCCTTAATAGTCTTGAGATTTCATTGTAACCTGCACAGATTCTAGACACCCTGTGCCAGATGCAGCAATGCAGCCCCAAAACTTAACAGAGCCTCCTCCATGTTTCACATTTTGAGAGCTATAATTTTTCCATATTTTGACCCACAGAGTCATGTGAGGTCTTGTTTATTCGGTCTCCCATGACAGCACCACGAGAGAGGGGATCCGCCCTTCAGGAACAGGAAACCTACAGATACAAAAGGGCGACACCTCTCCTACGCATCAGTTGATTTCCTGTTCCTGAGGGGATGGGATCCTACAGACGGAATCCGGATGGATCCCAGGCCGACCGGTCGGTACAGGTAGCGGGGGGTCTCCTACCTCGGCAAGGTGCGGAGCTCCTGGAAGACGCTACAGTAGTCCTGGATGGGCTGCACGGCAGTGGTGTATACAGCAGGGAGCAGTATCTGGAGGATGTCTGCCTCCAGTGAAGAAATCAGCCGCTGTGGTCAGGGAGGGCCGGCGCAGCTGCATGGTGCCAGGGACCGGGGAGCGCTGTGTGGGGAGTGCCCAGTTGTCCCGCATGACTTCCGGTGATGCAGGAGGCGTGTGCGGGGTTGCGGTGATGTCAGGGGCGTGGCCTGGGGTGCTTCCGGGTCAGCAGTGCCACTGCGCAGGTGCGAAGACTCCAAGATGGCGGCGCCCAACGGAATAGGCGCGGGTAAGCGCAGGGTCACCGGCCAATAGCGGTGTCAGCGGGGGAAAGGAGCCCAATTAAGAGGGGTTGCAGCAGGTCTGCTGTCCAGAGGAGGGGTATATAAGCAGGGCCCAAAATGGGTTCCATGCTTTGGCCACATTAATGCACACAGTAATGGAGAGCGATCAAGAGCAGCAGCAACGGCAGCAGCAAAAGCAGCAGCAACGGCGGCAGCAGCAGCAACAGTCATCACTTCCGCCCTTGGAGGAC
Source organism: Dendrobates tinctorius (assembly GCF_039654945.1). Classification (NCBI taxonomy): domain Eukaryota; kingdom Metazoa; phylum Chordata; class Amphibia; order Anura; family Dendrobatidae; genus Dendrobates; species Dendrobates tinctorius. The sequence goes on from NW_027361676.1 coordinate 33,408,585, forward strand.
CTTCAGCAGGTCAAACAAAAGAAAAAGGAGTCCCGTGACAGTAAGGAGCGTGCAGGACGAAGTGACCAGTCCAGTCATAAAAGCTCCTCTAGACAGACAGGAGCATCAACAGAGAAAGATCCCCCTCATTCTCCGGTACTTAATGGTGGCACTGGTAAGTGATCTACGTGAATGTTCACTCAGTGACGGGGCCTCCTCTATGTTTTACTTTAGGGGAAGAAGTCTATGAGTAAAACAAAGCACAGAGAATGTGCACTTTGTGCATGCCCAATAACGGTCTCATGCCCCAAAAGGTTGTGCCCCCCCTGTATTCAGCAGACAGTGGCAGAAGAATCGCCCATAATAGCTGCAAGCTTGAAGGGCATAGTCAGGGCAGAGATGAGGGAAACCCTGGAATCTCTGTCCCAACCGGAGAGCTTAAGGGGTGGGGACCCGGTGGAGTCAGATTTCTCGGTAGAATGGAGGAGAAGTAAGGACTCCCATGTTTCATCCCCCTCATCCTCCGAGGAGGAAGAGGATTCTAGCCGGTTTTGTCTGCCGCTTGACCGGGTGGACAAGCTGGTAAAGGCGGTGAGAGGAACAATGGAAGTGGAAGAGCCTAAACCTCAATTATCCATGCAGGATGTCATGTTCATGTCATGGAGCAGAGGAAGTGAAGAGTCTTCCCCTTGAACGAAAAGATTCAAGATCTAATCTGTAGCGAATGGAAGAAACCAGATAAGAGAGGTTCGCTACCACCAGCCCTCAAACGTAGATACCCCTTCGATGACCCGACTGTGAACATTTGGGACAAGGCCCCTAAATTAGATGCGGCAATCGCAAAGGCATCAAAAAGATCCTCACTACCTTTGGAGGACATGGGGACCCTTAGAGATCCTCTAGATAGGAAGGCAGATGCCTTCCTTAAAAGTACCTGGGAGATGGCAGCCGGTACTTTAAGACCAGCAGTAGCCTCAACATGTACGGCCAGGTCCATGATGATCTGGTTGGACCAGTTGGAGTCTCAGTTGAAACAAGGGACGTCTAGATAGACAATTCTTGGGGCCCTACCAGTGATCCAGGAGGCCGCAGCCCCTTAATGAGGGGCCTCTGGACCCTCAAGACCGCTCCCCATCAGGGAACCACCTACAGCGGGGATGCCCAGACCCAGAGTTCACCCCAGCAACTACCTGCATGTCAGGTTGATGAGAAACGAGCCTGCTGGTATTGGCAACGTATGTTCTGGAGGCAACACTCATAGCCGAAGCTCTGACCTGGGGAACGGGTTGTGTATGTGTATGTTTAGGTATGAGCTGGTAACACTCCACAACACACTTCCACTGGATGTTTTTTGGTGGCCACCCATACACGCTCGTTCACACACAGGTCCGGACCTGAACGTTTATTGCCACTCGTTCGTTTGTCATCACTTGGAGAACTCTTTCTGGAATTGACAACAGAAGCGTCCCCCTGTGTCACCACACTCACACCCCCGCACCTCACCAAGGGGTACACCACCCTCCAACCCCTGCCACCACGAGGTCTGCGCCTCGCAGGGTTGGTCAATGGTGAGGGTTGAGACTTGCCCCTACTCTCCTGCAGCACATCTGCTGCCCTCACCGGAGAGGAAGGGGTCCATTGCAGAGAGACGGCAGAGACAGTAGTTCCTAGGCAACAGCCCTCACACGAGTGCCCCCAGCTGACCACTTACCTCGCCCGCCAAGCTATTACCGGGTTGTCTCTTCAGCCAAGGGAGGCCTAAAACAATAGGTACTGGCATTCCTTCCAAGACGTAGCATGACAAGGACTCCTCATGATGTCCTATACACAGATGGATATTCTCTACAACCTGGGTCAAGCTCCCCTGGCTCAGTGGAACAGAGTTTATGGCCTGGACGCTTATAGGCTGGGCTAGCGTCCTACACCTCAGACCATGAGTCTGGACAAAGCGAGCATCCACCAGACTGACTCCTGCTCCGCTGTCCACAAACACCGGTATCACCTCCGGTACCCCGCCAGCCAAGACCTCTGCTGACATGGTCCATTGGGAGGGCAAAATGGAGGAAATGTATACTCCCTGGTCGCCTCCCTCCAAGCAAACAGGGGAATGCGGCTTCTCAGATGGCACAGATAATTTGGCACGCAATGGGCAAGCCTTCAGGACATGACCAGTCTGCCCACAGTACAAACATGCCAACACCACTCCCCGAACCGTAGGCAGCTCCGTACACAAACTAGCTCCTCCTCCTTGCATAGGTTCATCTGGAGACTTGGCACACACTGGGCAGGCTCTCATTAAATGGCCCGGCTTCCCGCAGGAAAAGCATACCCCCCCACCATGGCGAGCCGCAGACACCCCCTTTTTTGTACCAACAACACCGTGCTGTCTGGGTTCCTCTGTCCACACTGGTGGGTCCTCCTCCCTAGCGAGTACAACAGGGGGCACATTTGTGTATGTCTCTCCCTAAGGCGTCTATCCACCCGGATGGCAAGGGACATGGCGGCCTCCAGCGACCTGGGGGCGGTGTACTGCACAAGAGTATCCTGCAACTTTGGAGACAGACCCTGCACAAATTGACTCCTAAGTGCAGGGTCATTCCACTGAGTGTCAGTGGCCCACCTCCTAAACTCTGAGCAGTACTCCTCAGCAACCCAGGCTCCCTGTTTACACCTACGGAGTCGGGATTCAGCCAGGGCGACTCCATCAGGATCCCCATACACTAGCGCCAAAGCCGCAAAAAACTCGTCCACGGACTCTGATGATGGTGAATCGTCCGGCAGGGAGAAGGCCCAGGATTGGGGATCCCCCTTAAGAAGGGACATAATGATTCCCACCAGTTGCTCTTCACTCCCTGATGAACGAGGTCACAGCCTGAAATACAATTTACAGGCTTGTTGAAACACCAAGAATTGATCTCTCCCTCTAGAAAATCTGTCAGGGAGGGATATCTTGGGTTCTGGCTGAGCCTCTCTCTGAACCAAGCACCCAAAGCCCACCAACTGCTGCAGTTGCTGCACCAACTCACCGCACAGCCCCCTAATCTCATCAGTAAGGGTCTGCAGCATTTGGGCAAAGGTCTGAACTAGGTCCATGGCTCAGCAGAGAAAAATGTATGGTTGGTGATAAATGTCACGTGGACCCATCCTGTGTGACGCGACCAGCAGGCCGGTAACAAGACGCGACACGTAATATTGTCCTGTGTGACACGGCTCGCAGGCCGGTAACTAAAACAACAAGACAAGGGGTAGGGAAACAGTTACAACGGTGGGCCCTGCGATAGGGACAGGGGACGTGGAGACCTCCTGCACTCCCCTGAGTCAGTGTCTCTAACGCTTCTAACGCTCCCTATGCTGGTTCCGCACCGGGTGCCGATCATGAACCTGTTGCCCTAGCACACCCTACACCTATCCCTTGCTAGGGAGCTGGGTGGCGCAGGCACTGGCCCCACCGCTGCACTAATACACACTAAGGATAAACACAAACAGGGAAACACCACTTAGCTTTACTCTGTTGCACTTGCTCCTGGCAACAGAGTCCACCACCAGCATGCAGCTCTCATCAGAATCGCTGCCACCAAGCTCTGTCAGAGCTAAGGAAATCCCCTATGGCTCCTTTCACACCAGGCTCTGTCAGAGCTGCTCTCCAGCTCCTTCCTCCACCAAGGATGGTTGAAATGAACACTATCACCATCACTGATTGCAACACCTGTGACTCTCTTATAGCAGAGCCAGCAATCACACCTGCATTCTAATCATGTGCACTTAACTAAGAAACCAGAGTGCAATGACGCTCACCACCACCAGGGGGAAACTAAGAAAAAACGACACCACAGTGCAATAATCCTAATGGCCACCGGGGGCAAAAACCAAACCTTGCACAGCTTAGGAAAAAAAAAGGTTACCTGTGCTTTATATCAGTCCTGATCCAGCATGGATCATGACAGAGCTCTTCCCTTTTGTCTCTCAGCAGCACCCCAGGTATTTAAGAAGATAGTGGCCGAAGTCATGGCTCATTTGCGGGAGGTTGATATCTTGATTATCCCGTACTTAGACGATTTCTTGATTGTGGGGAATTCGGTGGATCATTGTCTATCCCAGATAGAGAAGGCTACATCCAGACTAGAGAGCCTCGGGTGGATAATAAATTACGAGAAATCCTGATTTCAGCGCCTTAGAGTCCAAAAGTTCTTAGGCTTACTGTTAAATTCAGAAACTCAGCAGTGTCTTCTGCCATCAGATAAATTAGAACATATGCAACAGCAGGTACTTCGGACAATTAATAAACCCTCCATGACCCTCAGGCAAGCCATGTCTCTGTTAGGCTCTCTAACCTCATGTATCCTAGCAGTCAGGTGGGCACAATTTCACACTAGATCCCTTCAGAGAAACATCCTAGTTGGTAGCTGGACCTTGTCATGATCCAGCGTGGATCTGACAGTTTAAATGGATAAGTGAACTTTTTTTCCTTTGGCTTGGTGCCAAAGTGGGTTGATTGCCCCCCGGTGGCCATTAGAATTATTACACGTGGTGTCGTTCATTCTAAGTTGCCCCGGTGGTGGTGAGCGGTAGTGCACCTTAGTTTTAGTGTTAATGTGCACGCAATTACAAATCAGGTGTTAGGCTCTATAAAAGGGAGCCAGGTGGGTTCAATCACTGTTGGTGATATTGTGTGTTAGTCATTCACAAGGAAGCAAGTTGGATGAGGAAGGAGCTGAACATGAGTCCTGCGCAGCCCAGCCAGAGGGGACGAGTGGCAGCTAGGTGGTCTGCAAGAAGGGCTGGCATGGTGTGGTGGAGTTACAGTTTATGGTGTTGGCAGGAAGTGCTTGCATGGCTTGGTGGAGTGACGACTATGGAGAGAGTTGCACTCAGCATGGGGGACTTGGTTGCTGAGAGCTGATCTTAAGCATGGTTGGCTTTTTGGGCAGGAGCTGAACTCATCTTTGGGACTCTGTTACTGGACTTCTGCAATTGGTGGTGGACTCTGCTCCAAGGCTGCACTATGGTGAAGGATCCAGTTATGGTGATGGATCCGGGAGGAGAAGAAGATGCACACAGGTGGTGGGCTCTGTTGCTAGGAGCGTACGCAACAGAGCAAAGCTAAGTGGTGTTTCCCCTGTATTGTCATTTTCCCTCATGTGTGTTTAGTGCATTGGTGGGATTAGTTTCCGCACCGACCAATTCCCTAGTGAGGGTTTAGGTTCAGGGCGAGCTAGGGTTTTTAGGTTCCTGTTCGTCGCTCGGTGTGGAACCGGCATAGGGAACGTTAGGAGTGCAGGGACACTGGCTCAGGGGAGTACAGGAGGTCTCCACTTCCCTATTCCCTATTGCAGGGCCCAAAATTGTTAATGTTACCCAGGTTCCCCCTTATTATTTAAATTCGCCTTACTGGAGGCGGGGTTTCCAGTCTACTTTATACATACATGTAATATTTAAATTCGCCAGTTGGAGGCGGTGTATCCAGCTGCACGTCCTATTATTTAAATTCCCCCAACTGGAGGCGGTGTATCCAGGGTCACGTGTGTCATATGGGTTCGCCTTGCGGTACTCGCTGCGTCCAGACACACGTGACCGTGACAGGCCTTAGAGGGGTCTCTACAAGGTCAGGTATCTTTAAGCCCTTTGACTCTTGCATCTCTTAGATGGTGGCTTGATGACAATAACTTATCTTCAGGGGTGCCCTAGTTGACGCAGATAACAGCATAATAACCTCAGATGCTAGCCCCTTAGGTTGGGGGGCCCATATGGGGGACATAGTGGTGCAGGGACATTGGGACTCTGAAACTGAAATTTCATCTAACCAGAGGGAACTGTTGGCGATTGAGTTGGCAGTTAAAAAACTCATTATGTACCTACAGGGTCATCATGTGAGGATCCTCCCAGACAACCAGGTAGCTGTAGCCTATGTCAACCACCAAGGTGAAACACGCTCCGAGGCCCTGATGCGGATAACGGAACGTCTTTTTCAGATAGCCGAGGAAAATTTTCAATCTTTAACTGCGCTCCATATCAGAGGGAAAGACAACATAAAGGCAGACTTTCTAAGCCGCAGGGCCCTAAGGCAAGGAGAATGGGCTTTAAACATGAACATTTACAACCTGATTGTCCGCAAATGGGGTCAGCCGGAGGTAGACCTCTTTGCCAGCAAAGAAAACAGAAAAGAAAAACATTCTGCTCTCTGGACCCCAGGGAAAATCCACTGGCAGTGGACGCCTTACTAATAAAATGGGACTTCTCTCTGGCATATGCTTTCCCACCGTTAGCCCTCTTACCTCGGGTGGTGAGGAAGATCAGGGAAGATCGAGCAAGGTTCATATTAATTGCCACATTCTGGCCCAAAAGGACCTGGTTCGCATGGTTGAGGACCATGTCAGTATGCGATCCCTGGGTACTGCCGAATCTTCCGGATCTCCTCTACCAGGGGCCAGTCAACCACCCGCAAGTAGCGGGACTCCATTTGACGGCCTGGTGTTTGAGAGGGTGCTGTTAGAGAATAGAGGTTTCTCCAAAAATTTAATTGATACCCTCCTGAAAAGCAGGAAGCAAACTACCACAAATATCTATGCTAGAACCTGGAGGCGATTCCTATCCACCTCTGAGTTTAATGTCAGGGATGGAATACCCACAAAATAGATTCTAGAATTCCTCCAAAGGGGTCTCGAGTTGGGTCTTTCCACAAGTACCTTAAAAGTACAGGTTTCAGCCTTGGGGGCCCTATTTACGTGTGATATTGCCAGCAACTATTGGGTGGCCAGATTCATCAAAGCGGCTACTAGATCTAGACCCATGGATACACAGGGATAAATGTATACCATGGGACTTAAATTTAGTCCATACAGCTATGACAGAGAAGCCATTCGAACCTCTAGATTTGGCCTCGCTAAAGGTTATATCCCTTAAGACAGCCTTTTTGGTAGCAATAACATCAGCACGTAGGATAAGCAACATATAGGCACTTTCCAGGTTGCCCCCTTATACAGAATTCTTACAGGATAGAATAATCCTAAAATGGACCCAGCATACCTTCCAAAGGTAGCATCACACTTTCGCAGGACACAAGAGATAGTACTCCCTTCCTTCCTCCCTAATCCTACCAACCCTAAAGAACAGAAACTTCATGCCTTAGACGTTAAAAGATGCCTGCTAAAATATATATCAGCTACTGATCCTTGGAGGAAAGAGAACGCATTGTTTTTTTGTTTTTATCCTTCCAAAGTCCTAAAAAAGGGTTTAGAGTATCAAAACGCACGTTAGCAAGGTGGATTAGGGAGGCTATCTCTCTTTCCTACACAGTAGGTGGCGGTCCGGCTCCACAGAATCTGAGGGTGCATTCCACTTGTGCCATGGTGTCATCTTGGGCAGAGAAATCTGGAGTGTCAATTGACCAGATATGTAAGGCGGCCACCTGGTCATCTCCTTCCACCTTTTTTAACCACTATCGGTTAGATATGGGTGCTGCCTCGGATCTCACCTTTGGGCTAAGGGTGCTGCAGGCTGTAGCCCCTCCCTAAGTTAGTTTACATCTCTGTTATTCTCTCGTGGTGCTGTCATGGGAGTCCGAATAAAGTATTAAGTTACGTACCGGTAACGATATTTTTCGGAAGCCCATGACAGCACCCTTAGTTCCCTCCCTTGTTCACGTATAGGGGTGCACTCCTTTTAAAAGATTATTTCACGGATTTACTTTATGTGGGAAATGGTATAAAATTTGTAAATAGGATATATAGATTGTATATATTGTATATATGCTGTGCCACTAACCATGGTAGCCTCTCAAGCTCTGTAATCCAACTGATGTGTGGGAGAGGTGCCGCCCTTTTGTATCTGTAGGTTTCCTGTTCCTGAAGGGCAGATCCCCTCTCTCGTGGTGCTGTCATGGGCTTCCTAAAAATACAGTTACCGGTACGTAACTTAATACTTTTTTGCTGGACAAGTTGACGTTTTTATTAGTAACATTTTCAGGCACGTGACATTTTTTGATCGCTTTTTTTACGATTTTTGAGAAGCAGAATGAACAAAAACCAGCATTTCGTGAATTTCATTTGGATGGGGCGTTTATACCGTTCCGCGTGTGGTAAAATTGATAAAGCAGTTTTATTCTACGGGTTAGTACGATTACATCGATACTTCATTTATATTTTTTTATGTTTTCGCACTTTTATACAATAAAAATTATTTTATATAAAAAACAATTATTTTTGCATTGCTTTATTCTGAGATCTATAACTTTTTTATTTTTTGCTGATGGTGGCTCATTTTTTATGACGTTTTCAGAGGTACCACTTTTTTTTACATCCATTGTTTTGATAGCGTGTTATTCCACTTTTTAATCGACGGTATGATGATAAAGCATTGCTTTTTGCCTGTTTTTTTTTTTATGTTGTTCACTGAAGGGGTTAACTAGTGGGACACTTATAGGTCGGGTAGTTATGAATGTGGCAATACGAAATATGTGTACTTTTATTTTTTTTTTAAATTTACATAAAGAAATGTATTTATTAGAAAAATATTTATTTATTTATATTTTCCTTATTTAGGAGTTTTTTAAAAAAAATTTTTTACACAGTATAATATTTTTTTTAACTTTTTTACATTGTCCCAGGGTGGGACATCACTGTATAAAGTCAGATCGCTGATCTGACACTTTGCACAGCACTGTGTCTGATCCGCGATCTGACAGGCAGTGAAGGAGGCTTCTCAGGTCCTGCTCTCAGCAGGCACTAAGAAGCCACCTCCCTGGAAAACCTGGAAGGACCCTGTGGCCATCTTGGATTTGGGGTCTGTAGGCAGGGAGAACCTCAGAACAACGCGTTCACATTGTGTTGTTCAGAGGGTCTGAGGGAAGCATGCAGGGATGCGCGATGCTTCTCTATGCCACCGTAAGGCTGCGATCATGTTTGATCGCAGTGTGCCAGGGTTTAAAGTGCCGGGAGAGGTCCATGACCACTCTTGGCACTAAAGGGCCCTTTACATTTAGCGATGCACCAGCGATCCCGACAACGATATGACCCGGTCAGGATCGCTGGTGCATCGCTAAATGGTCACTAGTGAGCTGCCACACAGGCAGATCTCACAGCGATGCAGCAGCGATACAGCGGTTGTTACTTACCTATCAGACGAGGCAATCCTGATGTCCTCCCGTCCACATCCACGCATCGCTCGTCGGTGCCAGCAGGAAGCCCAGCAGGAAGCGCCCGACAAGAAATGGACCTACGCAATCTTGCAAGATCAGCGACAGACAGCGGGGGAGCCGGTCGGAGGTAAGTATCACCAAATCGGTGATGCTTTAGCGATATTGCTAGCGATATCGCTATGTGTAAAAACCCCTTTAGTGCCAGATGTCAGCTGTGATAATCAGCTGACACCCGGCCGCGATCAGCCACGCTCCACCGGTGAGCACGCCTGATTGCTTATGACGTACAATCCCTTCCATGGCCATTAAGGCCCAGGGCACATGGATGGGATAGTACGTCATGTCAGAAAGGGGTTATATTTGCTTGATTCCATATATTTTGTGCTATATATATAAAAATCACCATTTTTCTTAGACTAACAAGAGGATAAATAGAATAAATTATTAAGGTACCAAGTAAACAAATTTCGAGGTATCTAGTAACATGCAAATAATGTTGCTTTGAAATGCTTCTTGTTCAAAACCTATAGTTTAAAATGAAATAACAACTTGAAAACAGCATCCACCATTTCAGAAACTTGAGTAGCTCTAGACAGGGTACATTTTAAGCAACTTACCACCACTTGTCTGTGTGGATGAACTGCATGCCACTTGGAAGCTTTGATTAACCCCTTAACCCTCAAGGGTGGTTTGCACGTTCATGACCGGGCCAATTTTTACAATTCTGACCACTGTCGTTTATGAGGTAATAACTCTGAAACACTTCCATGGATCCCGGTGATTCTGACAAGGTTTTCTCATGACATATTGTACTTCATGTTAGTTGCAAAACTTCATTCAAATAACTTGCGTTTATTTGTGAAAGAAACGAAAATTTGACGAAAATTTTGAAAATTTCGCAATTTTCCAACTTTGAATTTTTATGCCTTTAAATCACAGAGATATGGCGCACAAAAAAACTTAATAAATAACATTTCCCATATATTTACTTTACATCAGCACAATTTTGGAACCAACATTTTTTTTATTAGGAAGTTATAAGGGTTAAAAGTTGACCAGCGATTTCTCATTTATACAACACCATTTTATTTTTACGGACCACATCACATTTGAAGTCACTTTGAGGTATCTATATGAAAGAAAATACCCAAAAGTGACACCATTCTAAAAACTGCACCCCTCAAGGTGCTCAAAACCACATTCAAGAAGTTTATTAACCCTTCAGGTGCTTCAGAGGAATTTTTTGAATGTTTAAAAAAAATGAACATTTACCTTTTTTTCACAAATTAAATTACTTCAGGTCCAATTTTTTTATTTTACCAAGGGTAACAGGAGAAATTGGACAGCAAAAGTTATTGTGCAATTTCTCCTGAGTATGCTGATACCTGATATGTGGGGGGGAACCACTGTTTCTGCACATGGCAGAGCTCAGAAGGGAAGGAGCTCCGTTTGACTTTTTCAATGCAAAATTGGCTGGAATTCAGATCGGACACCATGTCATGTTTGGAGAGCCCCTGATGTGCCTAAACAGTGGAAACCCCCCACAAGTGACCCCATTTTGGAAACTAGACCCCCCAAGGAACTTATCTAGATATGTGGTGAGAACTTTGAACCCCCAAATTTTATTTTTCCAATGGTAACAGGACCCAAAAATGATTGTGCAATTTGTCCTGAGTACGCTGATACCCCATATGTGGGGGTAAACCACTATTTGGGCGCATGGCAGAGCTTGGAAGGAAAGCAGCACCATTTGACTTTTATGGCTGGAATTGAGATCGGGCGCCATGTCATGTTTGGAAAGCCGCTGATGTGCTAAAACAGTGGAAACCCTCCACAAATGACACCAATTTGGAAGCTAGACCCCCCAGGGAACTTATCTAGGTGTGTGGTGAGAACTTTGAACCTCCCAGGGCTTCACAGAAGTTTATAACGTACAGTCGTAAAATTAAAAAAATCACATTTTTTCCACAAAAATGATCTTTTCACCCCCAATTTTTATTTTCTGAAGGGTATCAGGACCCTAAAAGTTATTGTGCAATTTGTCCTGAGTACGCTGATACCCCACACGTGGAGGTAAACCACTATTTGGGCACATAGCAGAGCTCGGAAGGGAAGCAACGCCATTTGACTTTTATGGCTGGAATTGAGATGGGACATCATGCCGCGTTTGGAAAGCCCCTGATGTGACAAAACAATGGAAACCCCCCACAAATGACACTATTTTGGAATCTAGACCCCCCATTTAACTTATCTAGATGTGTCGTGAGCACTTTGAACCCCCAAGGGCTTCATAGAAGTTTATAACGCCCGGGCGTGAAAATCAAAAAATCATATTTTTTCCACAAGTATGATCCCCAATTTTTTTATTTCCCCAAGGGTAACAGGAGAAATTGGACCTCAAAAGTTGTTGTCCAATTTGTCCTGAGTACACTGATACCCCATATGTGGGAGAAAACAACCGTATGGGCACACGTCGGGGCTCGGAAGGGAAATAGTGATGCTTTGGAATGCAGACTTTGATGGAATGGTCTGCGGGTGTCATGTCGCGTTTGGAGAGCCTCTGATGTGCCTAAACTGTTGAAACTCCCCACAAGTGACCCCATTTTGGAAACTAGTCCCCCCATGGAACTTATCTAGATGTGTGCTGAGCACTTTGAACCCCCAAGTGCTTCACAGAAGTTTATAACGCCCAGGCATGAAAATAAAAAAATCATATTTTTTTCCACAAAAATGATGTTTTTGCCCCCAATTTTTTTTTCTCAGGGTAACAGGAGAAATTTACCCCAAAAGTTGTTTTGCAATTTGTCCTGAATAAGCTGATACCCCACATGTGGGGGTAAAACACTGTTTGGGCGCATAGCAGAGCTTGGAAGGGAAGGAGCACCCTGACTTTTTCAATGCAGAATTGGCTGGAATTGAGATCAGATGCCATGTTGCGTTTGGAGAGCACCAGATCTGCCCACACAATGGAAACCCCCCCAATTCTAACTCTAACCCTAACCCAAACACACCCCTAACCCTAATCTCAGCCCTAACGCTAGCCCTAGCCCTAGCCCTAACCCTAATGGGAAAATGGAAATAAATACATTTTTTTAATTTTCTTATTTTTCCCTAACTAAGGGGGTGATAAAGGGGGGTTTAATTTACTATTTATGGCGGGTTTTTATGTTTGGCAGCTGTCACACGCTAAAAGACGCTTTTTATTGTAAAAATAGCTTTTGCATCACAACATTTTGAGAGCTATAATATTTCCATATTTTGACCTACCGAGTCATGTGAGGTGTAATTTTTTGCGCGACGAGTTGACATTTTTATTGGTACCATTTTCGGGCATGTGACATTTTTTGATAGCTTTTTATTCCAAATTTTCGGACGCAGAATGAACAAAAACCAGCATTTCAAGAATTTCTTTTGGGGGGTGCATTTACACCATTCTGCGTGCGGTAAAATTGATAAAGCGGTTTTATTCTTCGGGTCAGTACAGTTACAGCGATACCTCATTTATGTTGTTTTTTTATGTTTTGGCGCTTTTATGCAATAAAAACAATTTTATATAAAAAAATAATTATTTTTGCATCGCTTTAATCTGTGAGCTATAACTTTTTTACTTTTTCACTGATGATGCTCGTTTTTTGCGGGACAAGATGACGTTTTCAGCGGTACCATGGTTATTTATATCCGTCTTTTTGATCGTGCGTTATTGCACTTTTTGTTCGGCGATATGATAATAAAGCTTTATTTTTTGCATTGTTTTTTATTTTTATTTTTTAAGGGGTTTACTAAAGGGGTTAACTAATGAGACAGCTTTATAGTGCGGGTCGTTATGGACGCGGCAATACCAAATATGTGTACTTTCATCATTTCAGTTTTTTTTATTTACAATAAATGAATTTATTAGGGAATATTTTTTTTTTTTTAATTTATTTAGCGATTTTTTTAAAAATTATTTTTACACTTTTTTTTACCTTTATTACAATGTCCCGGGTGGACATAACTGTCATGTGACAGATCGCTGTCACAGGCGATCTGTCACAGGCTTTGAAGCAGACTTCCTCATGCCTGCGCTTTGCAGGCAGTGAGGAAGCTGGCTCCCTGCAGGCCCCCGAAGGTCCCTGCCGCCATTATGAATTCGGGGACCTGCAGGGGAGGAGACCCCCGCAGCAGCGCTGCACATTGCGATGCTGTGGAGGGTCTCAGGGAAGCACTGAGGGAGCCCCCTCCCTGCCAATGCTTCCCTAAACCCCCGGTACACTGCGATCGTGTTTGATCGCAGTATGCCAGGGGTTAACATGTCGGTGGCAGTCAGTGACCGCCCCTGACACATAGTGCCGGGTGTCAGCTGTGATAATCAGCTGACACCCGGCCGCAATCAGCGGCGCTCACCACGTGAGCGCCGCTGATCGCTGTGACATACTATCCCGTCCATGGGCATAGGGGCCCGGGTCCCATGGACAGGATAGTACGTTAGATGGCAGAAAGGGGTTAAATAAATGCTTATAGCTTTTGTATATTAATCAACTGACTATCATTTCTGCTGAACCAGAATGTAAAATAACTGAGATTTCCATCAAGCAAGTACTCTTGTTTTTTCCCCTTCACCCTGATGTTTTTCCTTTCCTGCTTCTAACTTTTGTATTTTTCCAGCCATATAATTGTATAAAGGCTTATTTCTGCAGGGCCAGTTGTACTTTTCAATGATATCATTCTTTATGCCACATATTGTACTGGAAAATGAGAAAAAAATTCCAAGTGTGGTGAAATTGCAAAAAAGTTCAATTTCACAATGGGTTTTTGGTTTTATTTACCATTTTCACTATATGGTAAAACTAACCTTGCAATATGAATCTCCAGGTCAGTACGAATACACAGACACCAAACTTGTATATATTTTTTTTATATATTTGATGAAAAAAAAATCAGAAATTTGTCAATTTTTTTTCGCTTTTGGCACCATTTTCTGAGACTCATAATGTTCTCATTTTTTGTGATCTGGGGCTGGGTGAGGGCTTATTTTTTGTGCCCTGAGCTGACATTTTTACTGATACTACTTTGGGGTAGATACAATTTTTTGATCGCTTTTTATTGCATTTTATTCCAAATTTGCGGTGACAAAAAAAAATAATTCTGGCTTTTTTATTTTTTCCTATTACGCCATTTACCGATCATACCAATTTATTTTATATTTTGATAGATCAGACATTTCTGAATGCAGCAAAACCACATATGTGTGTTTTCTAATTTTAATTTTAATTTTTTAACTTTCTCATTTTTAATGGGGCAAAAGGGAGGTGATTTGAACTTTTGTGTTTTTATTTTTTAAATAAAACATTTTTTACTTTTTACTGTATTTAATAGTTTCCATAGTAGACCTGAAGCTGTGATTGTCCAATTGCCAGCGCTATAGATAGCAGTACTTTAGCACTGCAATGTATAGCAATAATCACGATCTCCTATGGAACGCGATGACAGGCAGAGGGGTCTTCGACAGACCCTCAGCTGTCATGACAACACAGCAGAACCCGATCACGAGACAAGTGTTTTGATAGGCGGGACCAATGATGTGCTTCCTGTCTGCACATGCTAAATGCTGTTGTCAGTGACTGCCATCAAGTGCAGGGAAAGATGTAGGCTCAGCATGTGAGTCTGCATCAAAGGCTGGAGTCACACAGAACATATAAAAAAGGTCAGTTTTGCATGGACCAGAATCCCACAAATATCTCATGAACCGTGATCCGTATGTCATCGGACTGTAATGTGAGAATGCGATTTTCTCGCATCTAAGCATCCGTGTGACATCCATTTTGCATCCGTATGGGGAGATTTTCTCGCCGGCTTGCAAAATGGACATTTAATGGATCCCAATGACAGGCTTTAAAACACAAACGAAAGATTAGATATAGCCACATAGAGTACACATATATATATATACATGTCATTGAGACACATATATCTATATATATAATTGCCTTAAATTGTCCATCATCCACTTCTGTCTGCATGTCCCCGAATCCCACAATCCACCACGCCGCACCAGAAGTACGCCATGATGGGTATTCCAATATGGCACCCACTGGTGGTACCAGGCCCTTCCACAGTACCACCAGTGGGACACTGCTGGGACCCCCCACCACCACCGGACCCCCCCTCCACCACTGCTGGACCTGCCACTGCTGCTGGACCCGCTGCCGCCGGACCCCCCCACTGGACCCGCCACTGCCTGCCCTCCCACCTCTGTCACAGCCGGCAGGGAAGACCGTGGCTTGCGGCCTGTGCTGGAGATGGGGTGCGGGCGTCCTCTGGTGGCGCCGCACCCCATCTCTAGCACAGGCCACAAGCCGCAGTCTTTCCTGCCAGCTGGCCGCCGCCAGGACCCCCCGCTGCTGGGCCCTCGGCAGCTGAACCCCCCGCCACCACCGCTGGACCCGCCGCCACTGAAACCACCCACCGCCGCCGCTGGACCCGCTGCTGGCCACACCGCCGGACCCCCCCCCGCTGGACCCGCCTGCCTGCCCACCATGTACACACACCTGTACACACACATGTACACACACACGTACATACACACACGTAGGTACTCACATATACACACACACTCACATATACACACACGTACTCACATACACCCACACAAATGTATTCACATACACACACATGTACTCACATACACACACACATACTCACATATACACACACATACTCACATATGCACACACACGTACTCACACATACACACATGTTCTCACATACACACACACATACTCACATACACACACACGTAGTCACATATACACACACACGTACTCACATATACAGACACACGTACTCACATATACACACACACGTATTCACATATACATACACATGTACTCACATACATACACACACTCACATACACACATGTACTCGCATACACACACTCACATACACACACATCCCCCACAATCCCCCACTTATGCAGGTCTACAATTTTGTCCTTGGTATCCTTTGACAGCTCTTTGGTCATGGCCATGGTGGAGATGTTGGAATGTGATTAATTGAGTATGTGGACAGGTATCTTTTATTCAGGTAATGAGTACAAACAGGTATAATTAATACAGGTAATGAGTGCAGAGTAGGAGGGCTTCTAAAGAAAAACTAAAAGGTTTGTGAGAGACAGAATTCTTGCTGGTTGGTAGGTGATCAAATACTTATTTCATGCAATAAAATGCTATTTAATTATTTAAAAATTATACAATGTAATTTTCTGGCTTTTATTTTTCGATTCTGTCTCACAGTTGACGTGTACCTGTGATACAAATTACAGACCTCTCCATTCTTCGTAGGTGGCAGTATATCAAATATTTATTTTCCCCCACTGTATGTTGGAAGGGATTACTGTATTTTTCAGATTATAAGATGCACTTTTCCTCCCAAATTTAGGGGGAAAATAGGGGTTTGCCTTGCAATTCAAATATACCTTACCGGCTCCGGTTGAGCTGGGTCCCAGGGTCGCTTCTGATGGAGGAAGGAGTGGGGAGATGGAGTGGGGAGATGCTGCGGGCAATAAAAAGTAATACAAATGTTGCATTTACCCCAAAAAAGCACCAATGAAAACTACAGCTCCTTGCACAAAAACAAGCTCTTATACAGTTCTGCAGACAGAAAAAAAATGTCACTGGTCTTCGAAAATGGCATTCATTTTTTTTTTCAAAGTATATTTTCACCATTGCTCCCCACCTAGAAATGTATTCACTATTTTTATCAATACTTTATGTGATCAAATGAATGGTGTCATTCAAAACTGCAACTTGTCCCGCAAAAAAAAACACCCTCATTTAGCTATGTTGTTGAAAAAAAAAGTTATGGCAATTATAGGAAAGAAAAGTGGAACGAAAGAAGAATTGGGAGAGAAAAGACAAAAATTTGCTATGTCTTGAAAGAGTTAATCCATTCATTTCGAGAGTGCACAACTGAGACTTTATGTGATTGTGATTCACTTCCTGATAAAGATAGCAAATAGTGTTGGATGTTGTATGAGGAACATTTTATGGGACACAGCAAGAAACTTCCTTGAGTTTCAATTTCTTAGTTTGGATAAATTCTCTAATTTATTTAATTTTGTGCAAAGAACAGTGTATTCTCCTGATTAACAAATGAACAAAGCATATGTTTTAATTTAGCAATATACAGCATTTTATCATTTCTCATTTCGTCAGACTTTTTCATCTGACAAGAATTGTATAATACATTATTGCCTGTTGTAATGGATTGCTTGCATGTCATGCTGTGAAAGAAATACAATACTGACATAATAAAAGACTATGAAAACCAAGAAGAATAGTGTGGAAGGCAAAACAATCAATACAGCTTTTCTGTATATCATTTCCACTTTCTAAAACATGCTTAACATGAATAACATAAATCATATAATACCAAATTTACCCCATATACCATGTACAGAATAAAGGGTACAGTACATGTGAGGTGTAGACATAAGTTTATCCAAAATAATTTAAGACAGTATTAATCATGTTCACGAATAAAATACAATTGTTATTAATAGGTTACAATATCATTGGTACATTGCTACTTTTGCATATGACTTACATTACTCATACACTGTTTTTGATGGCAACAAAAATTTGGAGTCTGACAAGGTTTTTGGTTTTATGTCCTTTGATGTTAAAGTTTTTTAAAGGGAATCTGTTATCAGTTTTTTGCTATGTAATCTGAGAGCAAAATGATGTATGGATTGAGACCTTCATTTTATCCATATCACTTACTGGGCTGTTTGCTTGTGATAAAATCCCTGTTTTATCTGCTGCAGATCTATCTGTTCTCTGAATGCTGAGCTCTGTATAACTCTGCCCACACTTCTGGTTGGCAGCTTTCTATGTACACTGTACATAGGCAGAAAACAGAAATCTGCCAATCTGTGTTGTGGGCCATGGTTGGACTACATGGCACGACACATTTAGTTCTCTAGTAATAATCTCCTGCTGACAAAGCAGTAATTTTATAGAAACTCTTGGACTCGTAAAAGTGCCGTTTGCAGTGCGAAACGGCCGTCATCCAGCTCATCACTGTCTCGCACACCCCTTGACCACCGCTCCTCCTGATGTCCTCGTTTGACTAAAGGATTATGGTTTCTGAAACTTTTGGTGAGTGCCACCTTTCTTTGTTTAACTTTACAAGTATGAAAATCAAAAAAGGTATGCACAACTCAGAAATTAATTGTAAAATGGTACAAAATTTTATTAGAATTAAACAAGGGGTTAAAAAATTCAAGGATGGCAGTGGTGAAACAACAGGCAGATTAGCGGACAACCATCAGGTGAAAAAACAATTGGACAGCATGTATATTATAACAAAGTGCCTGGACAAAGTGCAAAGTGCTTGATACAAGTGACTGCAGTGTACAAATATATCAAAAGAAAAGGACACAATATCCATATACATGCGTAGGGAAACTGAAGTCACACATGGGTAATGTGTAATGTCCAATCAAAACATTAAAGAAAGTAAAATGCCCAAAGTAATACCTGATGGAATCGCGCCTCTGCCAACCCCAATGCGTGTTTTGGCGCAGTGCCTTCTTCCTGGGGTCACTAACTTTACAAGTATGCTCCTGTTAATTAATTTCACATTTTACTAATTTTGTACAATAAAAACACTCTAGAAAATAATACTTCAGGTGAAAAACTTCTACATTCTAATATTTTTTCTGACAATTTGGTGTTTTAATTTGTATTACGTTAATCACTTTCCACTTAATGTTTAGCAGGTGGAAAGAACAATTAACAGCAATTCAGTCATTGTTTTCAATTTCTATCTATTACAGCATTTGCCATGAGTGATAAATAATATGGAGATGATATATTATGGGTTGAAAAAAATGCTGTGATACTAATTTTCTATAGGTATTTATTTTGTGTATTTTTTTAATTATTATTGGTGCGACAAGTGGATTTACTGCTTGCATAATATGTTATGTAGAACAGTGTATTATGCCCAGCCTTATTATACTTACATCCATCCTATAAGAAAATTTCTGCTTAAAAACCGGACTCCCTTCCCAGAAACCGCACGGTTTTTTCTGCGTGTTTTTTATGCGTTTTTTCCCGCGCAGTTCCAGACCCATACAAATGGCCAGAAATGAGGAAAAATCCGTGAAATTAATGAGCGTGCTGCATTTTTTACCACAAAGCGTTTTTTTTGCGGTAAAAAACGCATCAATATGCACAAAAAGTGCAAAATGCATAGAAATGAATGGGAAGCTTATTTTTAGCATTTTTGTAGCGGATTTATTGGCAAATCCACTAAAAAACACTAAAAAAACGCTGTGTGTGCACACAGCCTAAGGCTCATGTCCTTGGCAGACAAAGGGCCTTTCTTAGCCAGGCATCTATGGCAACCCATAAGGACTCCACAATTCCATTACAGGAGAGCTGTTGGGCTCACAGAGGTAGCATCCTCCCTTCCTAAAAATCCTATATGCTGCAGTCACTGTTGAGAGTGACATATGACAGGTTAAAGGAAATCTGTCAGCAGGTCTTGGCTATGTAATCTGAAGACAGCATCTTGTAGAGGTTAAAACACAGATTTCAGCAATGTCTCTCTTATAAAGCTTAGTGGTTTTGTTTCCTTGCAATGACTGTTTTAGCATTAGGAACTTGTTTCTGCCACACATTAGCACAGTGCATGCTAGTCCAACTCCACCCCCTCCTGTGATAGGCACCCTTCTGCTTATGGACAATGTACATACAGAGACTGGTGTGGGCAGGGTTAGCTTTCTCAGCACTGCTGCATTGCTAAATCTAAAAATGCTGATTGTGTCAGAACAGCTGCCCCATATAAACTAAGTGATGCATCATTGGATTCAGGGTCTCTTTGCCTATATGAGGCTGATCTCAGATGAAGTGGCAAAAACCTGCTGACAGATTCTCATTAGTAGGCCATTACAGTAGTGTGGTAGGTGTATGTCACAAGTGACACTGCTGATGCCACAGGCTTAGTTTCATTAATGGCACCATGCAGAAAATTCCACCTACTAGTGTCATAAGGGAAATGGTTGACAGGCAAATTATAGTCTCCGCATTTTTATATACAATTCCTTGATTACTGGAAACAGTGGACACATTGTGTTTGTCAGAGATGGACACACAGCTACATGGTTAGTTACAGTTCAGAGATCAGATTGTTTGGTATCAAGCAGTGCTCTTTCATGTGTTATCACAAACCTAGACACATTTCTCAAATCAAAGGTAACTATGAAAATTTCTGATAAATGACAGATTTCTTGAAAAACATATTTCATTCGTTCTGAAAAATTTTTTCACTATCCCCAAAAATAATTTCCTTGATTATTCAAGACATGACCTTAGCAATAGCTAAATGGCTTACACTTAGAGATGTGTTACTGCATAAAATATTAGCATTTGGCCGTTTATGTCATAACTTGAATTAATTCCATTTTTAATTGCATTCCATTAATGCTTGATAATAAAGCTGGTAGAAATGATTCACCTAGTTTATATTTCAAGAAGATCAACTTCAATGGAACTTTTTTGGACTTCATGCGCTGCTTGACATAATACACGAATGCTAGTGCATTAAAGAATCGATATTTTATTCTTTTTTCCAATGCGTTTCGAAGTATAGACTACTTCTTCCTCTGGGGATGACATACATGAAAAAGTAGCGGTGCTTCCAGATTAAATACACATCACATTTTGAAAATTGGCGCCAAAAAATTGGGGTTGGGAAAAAGAATAAAATATCGATCCTTTAATGCACTAGCATTCGTGTATTATGTCAAGCAGTGCACGAAGTCCAAAATAGTTCCATTGAAGTTGATGTTTCGGCGGCCACTTTTCTGACCTTTGGACGTGCAGCAGCTGACTAATAATTCCATGCGCTATACCTCTCCGTTATCAGGTGAGTAGATTCTTAATACGCGTTTATCTATATCATCTTATAAGACCCTATTTGCACTTTTTTCCGTTCGTGCAGTGCAATACATATTTCAAGAAGAGTCACTTTAGAGAATAAATGAAGCTCCAAATATACAAAGAGTTCCTATTTTCTACTCTTTACTTACTATAGAAAGAAGCATATGTTCATTGTCTTGTAAAATATATTTTAATTAGACAATACATGCAGAACAATACTGATGCCTAATTTGGCAAATGGACCAATTTGCTTCAAACAAGCTCTATACAATATAAACAGATAGGGTTGCTAAAACATCAGTGTTCTTGTGTAAAAAGCTTTGAAAAGTCATGCACTTACGAGAGGCATTTATTAAAGATTTCCCCTGACCCATTTCTATTTATCACAGGACGTTGAATCTGCACATGTGTAATGATATAAATCTCTGTAGGTTATGTGCCAATTTGCAATGCAGAACTGATAATGGTCTTCATTTTACAGGTGCTGAAGTAGTGTAAGGTTTGTTCTTGGACCCAGTGGAATACAGAGCAGTCATCAAGTTCCTTTACTTGAAAGGTCGCACACCAAAGGAGACGTTCGATGAGATGAAGTGAAGGAGGTTTATGGTGATGATTCCCCATCATATGTTGTAGTCAAGAATTGGCATCAGCAATTCAAATGTGGTCAGACTTCGGTGCAAAGGCGACTCCCCTCTGCTATTGATGGGCACACCATCCAGAAAGTGAAGGTCGCCATTTCGGAAAATCGCCACGTAATCATTCGCCACCTAGCCCAAAATGTCAAGATTAGTGCGGGTTCCGTGTAAAAAATCATCCAAGACCATGTTCACATGCATAAGGTATCCACTCGCTAGTTCCCCGGCTGCTCACACCTTTCCAGAAGCAGGAATGAGTCGAATGCTCTCAGGCTCTATTGGTGATGCGCCATGGAAACCAGGAGGACTTTTTTTTGCAACAGACTGATCACACAGGATGAAAGTTGGGTCCATCACTATGATCCTGAGACTAAAGTGCAGGCAATGCAATGGAAGCATCAAGACTCACCACTTCCAAAGAAGGCACGTGCCCACCCCTCGACAGACAAGGTCATTCTCACAGTATTTTTCGACCAGCAAGGAGTAGTATTGATGGATTTCCTAGCAAGGGGTACCATAATCTCTGGAGCATCAGAACAAAGACATGGCAAGCTCACCAAAGATGTCCGCCTTCTGCAAGACAATGCACCAGTTCACAACTCACATGTTGCCCAAATGGAAGCATGCTCCTGTGGCTTTGAAATTCTACCACATTCCCCGTATTCACCCAAACTCACACCATCATACTTCCACCTCTTTCCAACAAACAAGTTATTTTTGAAGGCAAGCATTTTCCAGAGGATGAGAGTCTGATTTCCGAAGTCACAACGTGGCTTTTGGAGCAACCTGTTGACTTCTACAAGCAAGGTGTTTACAGTTACTTAAAAAGATGGGAAAAGTGTGTCCCTAGGTGGCACCTATGTAGAGAAGGACTAAAAACTCTGCCAGGTTTCATTGCTCTCAGTCCACAGGAAGTGGGTCAGGGAAAATCTTTAATGAATGCCCCTCATATGGTGCAATGAGAGGCAGCACTTACATTTTTCAACGTTTGACATTCACACGCCATTGTTCTTTAGCTACAACACAGTTGGCGGCATGACAAGTGGCAGCATTCACTATGCCACAAATGTTACTTCGATAAGGGCTGGAGTAAGATTTATCACGAGAAGTGAACAACACTTGTCTTACGCTCCTGATTTATACGCCTCTTTACAAATAAGGAAAGACTGACTCCAGCACATCTCCTCATCAAGGCTGGCGTGAAAAACATTGGGACCGGTGAATAGAGCCCATAGCCTGAAACAGAATACAGTATATGTCAGGATCTACAGAGTATGTGTACCTGTGATGAGTTTATATTTTATGTTCCTAAATTTTCTCCATAACAGTCCATCCTTAATTATACTGCTCAAAAAATTAAAGGGAGCACAAACAGCCTGTTGCAAATGGAATAGTGTTCCCTTTATTTTTTTGAGCAGTATATATTGAAAGAAAAATTATAACATTTAAAAACATTAATTAGTCAAAAAGTTTGTTGAATATTGCTTTATGAAGTTTTTTAGTCATGAAATTTGTCTGTAAATGTCTATACAGCATACATGTATTGTCGCGACTGTTAGGCTGAATTTACACCAGTGCTTTCAATTTCCTTCTTATGTTCTGTATCACCAAAAGAATAACTATACTCATGGCAGGCATGGATTCATATAACGAACACTACCTACGCCAGATGGCACCTGAGCACTAATCTGTTATTTCTGTAAAAATGATGTACCTGCGATAGAAAGAGCCTTTTAATGGAGGCACCAAAGTGAATGTGAACCTAATCATTCATCATATGAATTTGTACGTGATTTTAGTTTGCTTAAAGTGTGTGGATTTGAACTTCCAAAATGGATTAATTTTTCACTTTTTTAAAGTTTTATTGTAGAATGCCATTAAATACAGGCCATTATTTTTGATATATGCAAATGGTTAGATTGAGTCCAGAATCACATAACCGTGTTTCTTCCGGTCAACTCCTGTTAAGTTAGAATCAGGAGCCTGTGGTGAGACTTTGCATCTTGTTCTGTATTCGGACTGTGCAACAAGGACGTTTTTATCCAGCTTTAGGCTGAGTATGACTGATTTGTGTTTTGTTAAATCAATGGTAGCTTTTAAAATGTAACAATACATTGACAGGAATTTTACCAATTGTTTTTGATACCTAAAACATGCAGGAGCAGCCTCTTGATACTTTTGTACTGAACAGGTATAGAGTAACACCATAATTGTTAGCATATAATCATACTTATAGCATAAGCACCCAATCTTTACACTCTACTGAAACTGCCCTCACTAAAGTCTCTAATGATCTACTAACAGCTAAATCAAATGGTCATTACTCCATGCTAATTCTCTTGGATCTCTCTGCAGCATTCGACACTGTGGATCATCAGCTCCTCCTCACTATGCTCCGTTCCATTGGCCTCAAGGACACCATTCTCTCCTGGTTCTCCTCCTATCTCTCTGACCACTCCTTTACTGTATCTTTTGCTAGCTCCTCCTACTCTCACCTTCCCCTTACTGTTGGGGTTCCTCAAGGATCAGTTCTAGGCCCCCTCCTCTGCTCCTTGTACACTGCTCCTATTGGTCAAACACCCACAAAGCCCTCCATGGGTCAGCACCACCCTACATCTCCTCCCTTGTTTCAGTATACCACCCTACCCGTGCCCTCTGCTCTGCTGATGACCTGAGGTTAGCATCCTCAATAATCAGAACCTCCCACTCCCATCTCCAAGACTTTACACGTGCTGTGCCAATTCTTTGGAATGCACTTCCCAGGTCAATACGATTAGTCCCTAATCCCCAAAATTTTAAGCGTGCCCTGAAAACGCATTTATTCAGACTGGCCTATCGCCTCAACACATTAACCTAATCTATCCCTGTGTGGCACAGCAAAAAGTTTTACCATAACCAGGTTCCCCACATGATGTTCCCACATGCTTTATGCATCCATTAGC
Source organism: Dendrobates tinctorius (assembly GCF_039654945.1). Lineage (NCBI taxonomy): Eukaryota > Metazoa > Chordata > Amphibia > Anura > Dendrobatidae > Dendrobates > Dendrobates tinctorius. The sequence goes on from NW_027361676.1 coordinate 33,433,204, forward strand.
CCTCTGTGTCTGTACTGTTACACACTTAACATTATGGCAGGTCCATACAATCAGGGCAACTGTTACCACCCACATTTCGTGTCTACCTCTTTCCTCATAGACTGTAAGCTTGTGAGCAGGGCCCTCATTCCTCTTGGTATCTGTTATAATCTATGTGATTATTGTTATGCTGTAATGTCTATTGTCTGTACAAGTCACCTCTGAAATGTAAAGTGCTGCGGAATATGTCGGCGCTATAGAAATAAAATGTATTATTATTATTATTATTATTAATCTTACCAACTTTATTGCATTAACAGGGTTTTACACTACCTGGAAAATCCATTTTACAATTCAAGACATCTCCCATGTAAAAGAAAAATAATAGATATTCACCAACCACACTGATACCATCCCAGCAATGTTGGACATTGGTTTCCCGGGGCTTGCATGACATTGTTCTGCTTAATGTGCCCTGCGGTCAGTCATTGGCCGCTACTGGGCTGCTGGGCTGTTGCATCTTCCTCTTGACAGAGAGTCATCCAAGAAAAGTGAGAACGCAGCAGTCTGATGGTAGCCACTGATTGGCTTCAGGGCTCATGCAGCATAAACCATGTCATGTGTGTTCTGGTAGACCCAGTACCAACTTTGCTGGTACGTCACCGGTGTGGGAGATATCTGTTCTTTTTATTTTACAAGGAGGAATATTTCATGAAAAAAGGGGTTGTCAAGCTAGTGCACAACTCCTTTAACAACTATTATCTCTTATATACAGTACATTCTTTACAATAGTAAAATTGACCTGAAACAATCAATGGTCGCGAGTACAGTATGTACATTATAGTTGTGGTAGTTGTGACTATCACTTATGTACTGAATATACTGAAACTATACACATATAATACATTCATTTAGTGACTTTTTACATCAATTTTACATATATTTCAGAAAATAGCTGACATTTCGATACTTATGCTACTATAAGGACAATGATACAGTAACACTTGTCAGAATATTTAACATGAGGGGGCATACTAACCATCACACTACCTTTACTGCAAACCTCTAGCGAGACTTCGAATATTGTGGAATATGTAACGACAGCAGTTATTTAAAAATAGACATTTTTCGCACAATATACATTTATTAGGGCAAACGTTACAATTCTAATGCGCTTTTTCCACCATTATGTTCCTTATATTCAGTGCGATGCTTTTCTATATTATTTAAAAAATAGAGTTGATATTTTCTGGATTCTCTCACTACCATGGTAACCTGTAACCATGGAGGCAGTGACCATACGCGCATCCCCGTAACGAGTACATCATATACTATAGGACACCAATGTCTCCGTACATGCTTTGTATTATCATAGGATTTTGGTTCATATATTCTATGCAAAATATTGTCCACCATTTTTATAATAAGGAGAAAAGGAGATTGACGGCACTCCAGGAATAAAGGAAAAAATATATATTTTATTGTGGCAAATTAAGCCATATTAAAATCAAGTTGCCTGACGCGTTTCGAGTGCCTGGTGTGCACTCTTAGTCATAGGATACATAAAACTGGTACAGCCACAATTATATACACATAAATTAACCAGTGAAAAAACACACAATCATGAAAAAGACATGTGCAATAGAAGTGAGAAAGCACCTGAAAGGCAAATTAAAGGGTTAAATCAGGCAACTTGATTTTAATATGGCTTAATTTGCCACAATAAAATATATGTTTTTTTCTTTATTCCTGGAATGCTGTTAATCTCCTTTTTTCCTGATTCTGCTATGCTTGCTAGCTTGGACGTGCACCCTCCACATGTGAATTGGCTTGTCTAATTTGGATTCATCTCGTGGCAGCTCCAAGTCCTCCCTCCATGCATTTTAATAAAACTTAATGGAACTGACCTAGAGAAATACCACTGACGTCAATGTAAAGCCACGAAACACGTCCACGTGGCACTGCAAAGGACAATATATTAGGGTGTAATCCAGCAGGTGTGCGCATCACTCCGGATTTTTGCTCCCAATTTTCGGTGGATATTTAATGGTGCGCTCAGGACACTACTAGTCTACTCATAAATTACTCAATATTTTTACACTCTATTACATATTCCAAAATTTTACATTTAGTAAAAATCCATGTTTTTCTGTCATGCTTGTGTATTCATATTCTGATATGTTTCTGCCATTTTATTTAGTAACTATTTTTGCATTTTAATTAGTGATGAGCGAGTATACGCGTTGATCGGGTTTTCCCGAGCATGCTTGGGTGGACTCCGAGTATTTGGGTGGCACGGAGATTTAGTGTCTCTCGCCGTAGCTGCATGATTTGTGGCTGTTAGACAGCCTGAATACATATGAGGATTGCCTGTTTTTTAGGAAATCCCAACATGTACTCAGGCTGTCTAGCAGCCGCAAATCATATAGCTACGGCAAGAGACACTAAATCTCCGAGCACATCAAAATACTCGGAGATCACCCGAGCATGCTCGGGAAAACCAGATCAATGAGTATACTCGCTCATCACTAATTTTGATACACAATCTTAACAATATATATTTGGGGTTGGACCCGATTTCTCTGAATCTGGTTGGATAATTTGAAATATAATGTTAAAAGGAATATGTCAGCAGGTTTTTGCTTTGTAATCAGGGAGCAGCATAGTATAAGGCAAGAAGGCCTGATTCCAGAGATGTGTCACTTATTGGGCTGTTTGATGTAGTTTTCATACACTACCTTCTGCTGTAGGTATAACCCCCACCCACACCCCTTTCTGGCAGCTGCCCGTGTACAAACTGCATTGTATGCAAGCTGCTAATCAGTGGTGGTGGGGGGGTTACACAGATTAGTCTGACAGCTCTGCACCTGGGCTGTAGTCCTGTAGTGTTAATTTCCTGCTAATAAAGCACTGCTTGCATTGAAATGACAACACACAGCCTAATAAGTGATACATCCCTTGAATTGGGGCCTTGTGCCACACATTATGCTGCTCTCATATTAAATAGTAACATATGCTGACAGATTCCCTTCAACAAATTATTCTGGTGTCCTTTGTTAATTTAGGCAGAACACACGGGTTGCAAATCACATTTTGAAAAAAATACATCAGTAATAGCGCATATATTTACACTACCGATTTTTAGAGGAAAGCAAACTTAAAAATAGCGATTATGCTTATTCACGTCCATTGTGTAATGTTTCAAAAGAAAAAAGTTGCATTATATTTTTTCTTCAGTTATTTTTAAATACACTTTAATCTTTCTATGACTACATCCTCAAAGACATCAGAACATTGAAAGATAAGGAGCAGAAATAGTAAAGAAAATGTTCATTAACATGCATGTTGTAACCTTCAGATATGATGCAGTTAATGTTGGATGTGGTGAATACAATGGTGTTTGTGGGTTCGTAGGAGTTTGTGGACTTCTATAATTCTGTCTAGATAGTAAACATTTAGAATTAAATAGAATACAATACATCATTGTTGGTGATCATTGAAATGGGAGATAAAAAATATTTTTACGCATCTTTTTCTATATACAACCCCTGACAAAAATTATGGAATCACCGGCCTTGGAGGATGTTCATTCAGTTGTTTAATTTTGTAGAAAAAAAGCAGATCACAGACATGGCACAAAACTAAAGTCATTTCAAATGGCAACTTTCTGGCTTTAAGAAAAACTAAAAGAAATCAAGAACAAAAAAAGTGGTAGTCAGTAATGGTTACTTTTTTAAACCAAGCATAGGGGAAAAATTATGGAATCACAAAAAGGGCGCATGCGCCGGCAAAAACATACCAGCGCACAGGCCAGTGTACCTAACGCTAAATATAGGGTACTCTGATTGCATGCAGTGTTATGCACCCATAGGAGGAGCTAACCGGAGGGGGTGCAGCCGGGGGCGGAGCTTAGCGGCGGCCGAGCGCTGCACCTGGTAACGCAAGTCTGAAAGTAGCCTAAGTCTTGCAGTTTACTAAATGTGATCAATTAGTAAGTAGGTGAAAAGTGAAAGAGCAGGGGGTGAAAAGATGAATTAAAATTGGCATTTGTGTACTTAATATTTTGTGCCTTAGTGATCAGGACAAATTTTTGAAATCTGACACTTTATGTACTAATAACTCTGGGACGCGTCAACATATCCCAATGATTATGAGACTATTCTTTTCATGATACATTGTACTCTATGATAATGGTTAAATTTAGGTCGATATGTTTTGTGTTTATTTATAAAAATATCAGAAATTTGACAAAAATGTCAACAAATTTGCAATTTTCAAACATTGAATGATTATCCGTTTAATCCACAGATTGATACCACACAAAAACATTAATAAATAACATTTCCCTCATGTCTGCCTTACACCTGCACCATTTGTAAAATGTTCTTTTATTTTGTTAACATATTTGAAGGTTTAAAAATGTAGCAGTAATTTTTCATTTTTTCAAGGAAATTTACAAAACTTGTATTTTTAGCGACCTATTAAGTTTTGAAGTGACTTTGTGGGTTCTATATATTATAAACCCCCAAAAGTGATATCAATTTGAAAGCAGCACCCCTCAACATGTTCAAAACTGCTGTCAAGTTGTTTATTAACCCTTCAGGTGCTTTTCAGAAATTTGTGCAAATTGGTATGATAGGAATAAAAAAATGTATTTTAACACCTAATTGTTGCTAATTTTTAAACAGGTCCCTATAGCCGGCAGACTCTAAGGCCATTATTTGGCCATGAATTACCATACCAGCTCAAAGGACCACACAGTCTCAGGGTGTCGATGGGGTTAAAGAGGGACCCCTATATTCTATTAGCCATCTAGATGCTGTAGTTTCTATTGACAGCAGCATTTCAGGGGTTAAATGGCCATAGTCAGTGCCAACACTGATTATGGCTGATACAGCAAGTTGTCAGCTGTTTTGTACAGCTGACAGCTGCTGGATTGTCACTCATTGGGGGATGCTAGTGTCTTATATTGCAGGTAGCTTAAAATATGTACAGGTGATGACTAAGGGGTTAAAGTACCTGAATCTGACATTTAAGAGCAGCAAGTAAAGGTTTATCTGCTATAGGGATAATATTGCATATTAAAAAATTAATTTGAAGCAAAAAATAATGTTTTACACTGTAGGCTTGTCCAATAGATAGAAAAGGGGATTTACCAATAGGGAGGAGCATGTGATAGATATACATTTATCCACTTCATTCCCTAAAAATATTCTTTTAGGCAAAATAGTTCAAATCAGCAATTCAAGGTATATGAATATCTTTGTCTCTCATAATTTGATATTGTAATCACTGATATATTTGGTAGTTACATATAGCGTGTCTCTTAGCTTGCACCTGTTCACATTTGTCTTGCTGTTTGGAACTGAGCATCAGTATTTTTGATATTTGCAATACACAACTTCTGACCGAGCACTCCACCCATCAGCCTATGGCAGTTTAAAAAGAGATTGATCCTACCTACCCATAAAATTGTAGGCTTTCAGCCTGAGAGAGGTAGCATGTGAGGTTAGGGACCCAACAGAAGAGGAAACCTTGTGGTCGTTGGCTGTTGGTCACACATGAATTGCAGGGCCGGCCCGAACGTATAGGCGAACTAGGCGGCCGCCTAGGGCGCCGACCCAAAGGGGGCGCCAGAGAAAAAATAGAAAAAATTATAAAAAATCTTTTCAAAAGGCAAAAAGTTTTAGGGATGGAAAGAAAAGTGTACATATTTAAGGGCAAATATGACGCAAGAGAGGTTGGTTGGGTTGGCAACAATTTCGATAGAATCTGAAGTTGCTAAACAAATTAATCTCGGTGACTTAGTGTCATCCTTTTAAAAAAAAAAGGCAAGGAAACAAAAATTTTAATTACCTTTGGTCGTTTTTGTTTTGTGTTATTGATTACTTTGTATATATTTGTCCTATACAACTTCTCAGAAGATTAAAGAGTTAGGAGAGAGTTTATTAATCATTGTTGTTGTGGTTTATTTTGCTCCTAAATTTATATCCCAAGTTTTTATCTACTGCCAAGAATAGCAGGGGCGCAACAAAATAATTTCGCCTAGGGCGTCGTAATATCTCGGGCCGGCCCTGATGAATTAACCAATTTATGTGTGAATTACCTTCATTTTTAACTTATTTTATAGAGTATAGCAGTAATGCAGTTACAATTTCATACATTCAATGTTTACACACTAAAGTGTTTCAGAGTGCAGCTGTAATTTGTTGATCACTGATATATTGTTAGCCTGGTAAATTTGGGTGCGGGTGCAGTGTAGTGTGCAGGCTCATTCATTCACTCTGCTTAGCTACTATAATGGTGCTTGAAAGTTTCATATTAAGACTCCAGAATTTTTACTATTTCGGCATAAATTTGACCTGAAAATACATCAGATTTTCTTAGCTCTAAAAGTACAAACAAATGAGTTTAAAATATTAGGCTTTAAAAAATAAATTTATTGCAGAAAATTATCCATGAATGACACAAGCGCGTAAAGTGTTAATATTACACAATTTGAAAGTGAAATTAGAGTGTGTTCTTTTCATGTGATCACAGTCAGGTGTGAGTGGTCATCTGTTTTATTTAAAGAGCAAGGATCAATTAAAGTGGGGTCTTCACAACACGCCTGGGGAAGAGTATCATGGCATAAACAAAGGAGACTTCTGGGGACCTCAGAAGATTACATAACCATATTCACTGAGTTTCGACTTCAAACATCCACTATCAGACACACTGTACAAATGGAGGAAATTTAAGACCATCATTACCCTCCCCAGGAGCGGTCCACCAACAAGCATCACTCCAAATGCAAGGTGTATAATAGTCCACAGAGTCACGCAAGAACCCAAAATCTAAGCAGCTAAAAGTCTCTCTAATTAGCTAACGTTAATGAGCATGAGTTCATCATCAGGACCACACTGAAAAACAATTGTGTGTACAGCAGGATTGCTAGGATAAAGCCACTACTCTCCAAAAAGAACAATGCTGCCCATCTGTAATTTGTAGCATCGCCAAGCCAGGAGGGTACTGAAACAATGATTTGTAGATGATGCAATCAAAATAGACTTTTTGCTTTAAATGAGCAGCGTTATTTTTGGAGAAAGGAAAACATTCACCTTACAGCATAAAAATCTCACTTCATCTGCAAAACATACTGGTGTTATTATCATGGTTTACCCTTGGTTTGCTGCAGGACAGCTTGTCCTTATTAATGAAGTAAAGAATTTTAAATTATACCAGCATATTGTAAAAGAAAATCTAAGGAAATCTGTCCAAGAGCTTCATTTCAAGAGAACGAGAGCCATGCAGCAAGACAACAACCCAAAGCGCACAGGTCGTTCTACAAAAAAATGGTTACCGAACAATAAAGTTAAGGTTTCAGAATGGCCAATTCAAATTATTGAATTTAATCTTGCAAAATTTTGGCAGCACCTGATACGAGCAGTAGAGATCGCTACAGCATAACAGATTTGAAGATGTTTTCTAGGGTGAAATGGGCTAAAATTCCACCAAACCAATGTGCATAACTAAGGCCCCTTTCACACTGTGTACTTCCCCTTGTTCAATTGTTCTGTCTGGGCTTATATCTAAAATCCCCGCAAAACGGGATTTTGATGTATGTGCCGATTGGACCATTGACTGTAATGGTGCATACGGAGTCACAGTGTGCTCTGTCGTGCATCATCTTTGGGTGTATACCTCTACTGGAGGCAGACACTCAGATGCAGTCTACTACATTATAGTCAATGACCCTATCGGCTCGTACATCCGAATCTTATTTTGTGTGGGGCTTAGACAGAAGTCCCAACAGGGCCACAGAATGGAGAAATCGCAGTATGAAAGCACCCTAGTAATTATTTGAAATGTTTAGATGCTGTTATTGCTGCAGAAAGGGGTCAGACCAAATACTGAAATCAAAGTTTCACAAAATGATGCCACTCAGAGACGTGATGTTGAATAATTTTTCTCAATACCAAAATGACAAAGGCTATTATTTTTTACGCATTTCTTTAATTGGTTCTTTTCATCTAATTTTAGGACAAAACATCTGATGTAGATTGAGATCAAAATGATACAATTATGGAAAAGCATAGAGATTTCTGAAGAATTCACAAACTTTCAAGCCTCCTGGGGCATGGCAAGCAGTACCAGCTGTTCGTCTCAAAGAGAAGTATTACACATCTTATCGAGCATTTGGTCAGCGCTCCATTGACCTCCTTGTTAAGTGCCAATATCATTTATCACATCAGTGAAATTATATATGAGATATGCTCCTGCTTCACACAGATATGTTACGCATCACAGTAGGATTAGTGAACGCACTGGAGCCTCTGATGGTACTTGGAACATGTCTCTGATTGTCTCACTGTATCCCTCACTGAACACTCTGATAATTGCCCATACACACAGTAAAGTGAGAATGGCAGCCTTTGTGACTGGCAGAAATACCAAGCCTCTCACTAAGGAGCTTACAGGGAATCTGTCAGCAGATTTTGGTATGTGATCTGACAGCACCATGAGGAAGGGACAAAGAACCCAATTCCAGCTATGTATTACTTAGTATACTGGGTCTAGCCGTTGTGATAGTCAGAGTATTTCTGCTGATGACTGAGAAAGCTCAGTTGTTGATCTGTATATAACCCACCCACATCACAGCTTTCTGTGTACATTGTACAGTAACAGAGAGCTACTAATCAGTAATGGGGGCGGGGTTGGACTAGGATGCAGGAGGCCAGTTGTTCTGTAATGATAATCTGCTGATAAAATGCTGATTGTCATGAAACAGCTCAAGAGAGCCCAGTAAGTGACACATCACTGTAATCAGGGTATCTGCTTCTGCATTTTGGTGCTCTCAGATTACATAGCAAAAAATCTACTGACAGATTCCCTTTAATAAATGCTTCTTATATTCTATGTGAGGTTGGTGCGGTAATGCTTTACCAACTAATGAAGGATAAAATGTATTATTTTATTATTTTTGTCTGACCCTCAATTATTCTGTTCTTATCTCAGGTGTTATGAAGATCATCTCCAAAGGTTAATAAAGGTTAATAAAGTCATCAAAAATTAGAGAATGAGCTTTGAAAAACAATAGAGCCTAATATAATATACAGTATACATTTTGGTTTATCATCCAGCAGATGAATTTGTATGTTTTTCTGGCTTTAACACATAAAATGTTCAATGAATTATTTAATAAAAAATACTCAGCACGTATTCTTTAAATAATATATATTTTTTTTATTTTTCATATACTCGGACCTCTGAACCCTCACAGTTCCTGTTTTGTAGAGATCCCTTCTTTTCTCTCAACAATCACAATTCATCAATAGCAAAAAAAAAGGCTTTTCCTCTCTTCTCCCCATTCTTACTCTCCAGAAAAAGTATAAAAGAGTCATATACTCAGGTCTCCAATGCAGCAGAATTACCCTCCCATGAGAAAAGAGAGAAAATATAAGACTAGAATAATACAAATTGAAAATGAGAGAAGTATATATCATTACTTAGTTAAAAAGCTTCTGAATTCTCTCTATATTATGTATCCATGTTGTATAATAATCAGACATAATGTTATAATACAGTGTAAGAGGGCTGAGTATAATACAGCTGTATGAATCCGTCCTAGTACTTTAAATGTCCTGTTTGCACACATCAATGAAACTAGGCAAAGTAGTTTTATTCATTAGGTAAAATAAATAATATAATAAGTACCGTAAGCGAGCAGGCCTATTAATACGCTCATTTCATTTGTGGAACATGAAAAGAATCAGAACATGAAATTACGCTTTTCTTGGTATGGTGTAGTCATCTCTTGAATATGGCTGGTTAAAGCTGTTACAATGAGGGAATATGTTTCTCCATAATCAATAGTCCAGACTGTGGAGCTTTTGCAAATTAAAATTGCGAGAGCATTGTTTGTGCATAATGCATCTATGATAGCCAAGGGGAAACGTAAGCCTCGCAAGTATTGAATGATTTTTAAAATAAAATATCACAAAAATGTCATTTACTTAGCGCATGAGAAAGTGATCAATGTCTCAGATTTGTTCACCCCTAACTTTTATTGAATTGCGCTAAGCTGATACAATTTGTCATGATACTAATTCGATACGATTTTGAGCCGTCCATTTAAAAAAAAAACAAAACAAAAAAAGTGTACATTAAACAACATTTTTTTTCAACATGAAATTTTTTTTAATGATGAATGCCAAAAGTAGGCATTGGATGGAGACAGATGTCATGGCTATGCTGTAAAATAAAAAGGAGGATACGTTAAACATCTAAGGCTGCCTTCAAATTACTTTTTAGCCAGGTCAATGGGTCTGTTGGGGCCCTGAATAACAGGATTTAGGTGTCGGGCCCATTAACTTTAAGAAGCTGGTGGAGTCGCTTTTTACTCCATCTGAACAACTTTTCAGGTTTGTCTATCTTTTAGGTGGGGAAAAAAAGCACAGTGTGCCTGTCTTAAAGGTGGACATTTCTAAAAAAGAGATCAGATAGAGCACTAGGTCCCTCTACTTTGTTAAAGGGAACCTGTCAGGTCCCCCATGCCCTCCAATCCAGCAGCATTCACTTATTTATGAGAAAATTCCCTACCTAACTATCCCTGTGTAACATTTTTCTGTGCAAATGAGGTTTAAAAAAAGCATTTATATTGCCCCCCATTTGCTATACTAATGAGGGTTTTGACTAGTTGATGGGTATTAGTTGCCCCAGACTAGTCAGGCCTCTTCCCATGTTATCACGCCCCTGTGGGTATGATAACACAATTTGCACAAGCTGCATCATTGCCGCTCATGCAAATCTGGCACATGTGAGGCGCTCATTCCGGCAGCATCACAGCGTCTCTGAAGCCAGGTGCACACCATCTTCTAAACTTCCAGACATGCGCAGTGCATGCCTCTGAAGCACTATGCATGATCGTAAGTTTAGAAGATGGCTTCTGGTCATGCGCAGTGCACGCCTCTGAAGCCGGGAAGCATACACCTAACACAATGACACTGCGGGAAGGAGTGGTACCCATGCACTAGAATTGCATGAGCAGCAATGATGCTGCTCATGCAAATTATGTTATCATGCCCACAGGGGCTTGATAATATGGAAAGAGGGCTGACTAGTCTTGGACAGCTAACACCACATCTAGTCAAAGCCCTCATTAGCATGGAAAACAGGGAAAATATAAATGCTTTAGGTTTAAAGACAAGTCAACAGGATTATCCATTACCTAGACACTGAAAATGATGACTTATTCTTAGGATAGGTCATCAACCTCAGATCAGTTGGAGTCTGACATGTGGCACCCACACCACTCAGCTCTCAGTTTTCAGCTCCTGCGGCTCTGTACAGTGTGTACTGTAGGGCAGCTCACATTAACTGGAAGGATATTTTTATTATTCTTTATCTGTGTAGTAGAGGATAGTGCTCAAGAATAATGTAGAAGATTTTGTGTATACCTGTTTAATTTACGTGTCATTTTATGATTACTTATTTGCCTCTGATATGGTGCTCATAATATAGATTGCCCTGATTCCTGATGCTACTGGCTTTGCATGAGGGTAGATTTTCATCACAGTGTTCTGGCTCTTATCTAATGGCACTCTTATGGAACTGTCTAGAAAAAAAAACAGTTCTTTTATTGTTCATGGAAACCAATCTTAATACAGCTTTTCTTCTTCAAGAGTGGTATACAAAATGAAAACTGTAATGTAATTGGACATTATGGGCAACAAAGACAGTTTTATTTTCAGACAGTTTCAGCTTACAGGAAGGATTTGATAGGTGGTATCATCCATTAGTGCACAGTAAGTCAAAGACAGACCTTCCGGGACCCTTTTAATTAAACTTAATTATGAAAAAGTAATTTTCTTATTAGAATGTTATTAAAAATTTCAACCATTTGGCTTGAAGCCTTTTAGCAAGCTGTAGGATGCCATTCACTGTTGCTTGTAGGCAGAGTCTCCCATCCTTATTTCTACAAGTCTAAATACTCTTGTCTAAATACTCTTCTAAGCTGATATATCTATATAATAATAAATCAGCTTTGAACATATTTTGAGAGAGAAGAAAAAGGGCAAGTGACCAAGCAGAGAGTAGGTTTGCCGAATTGGCTATCAGATCACATACTGCAACTTGCAATGTATTGAAATGTATTGTGACATATACAGGTGCTGCTCACAAAATTAGAATATCATCAAAAAGTTATTTCAGTTCTTCAATGCAAAGAGTGAAACTCATATATTATATTGAGTCATTACAAACAGAGTGATGAATTTCAAGTGTTTATTTCTGTTAATGTTGATGATTATGCCTTACAGCCAATGAAAACCCAAAAGTTATTATCTCAGTAAAATAGAATAATTAACAAAAACACCTGCAAAGGCTTCCTAAGCATTTAAAAAGGTCCCTTAGTCTGAGTAGTCTCCACAATCATGGGGAAGACTACTGACTTGTCCAGAAGGCAGTCATTGACACATTCCACAAGGAGGGTAAGCCACAAAAGGTCATTCCTAAAGAAGCTGGCTATTCACAGAGTACTGCGCATCCAAGCATATTAATGGAAAGTTGAGTGGAAGGAAAAAGTGTGGTAGAAGAAGATGCACAAGCAGGCGAGATAACTGCAGCCTTGAAAGGATTAAGAAAAGTCCATTCAAAAATTTGGGGTAGATTCACAAGGAGTGGACTGCTGCTGGAGTCATTACTTCAAGGGGCACCACACAAAGATGTATCCAGGACATGGGTTACAAATGTCTCATTCCTTGTGTCAAGCCACTCATGTTCAATAGACAACTCCAAAAGTGTCTTACTGGGGCCAAGGAGAAAAAGAACTGGACTGTTGCTTAGTGGTCCAAGTAGTTGTTTTCAGATGAAAGTAAATTTTGCATTTCATTTGGAAAACAAGGTCCCAGAGTCTGGAGGAAGAGTGGAGAGGCACACAATCCAAGCTGCTTGAGGTCTAGTGTGAAGTTTCCACAAACATTGATGTTTTGGGGAGCCATGTCATCTGCTGGTGTAGGTCCACTGTATTTAATCAAGACCAAAGTCAGCACAGCCGTCTACCAGGAAATTTTAGAGCACTTCATGCTTCCCTCTGCCGAAGCTTTTTGGAGATGGAAATTTCATTCTCCAGCATTGTCAAAAGTACCAATACCTGATTTAAAATCAACAGTATCACTGTGCCTGATTGGCCAGAAAACTTGCCTGACCTTAACTAAATAGAGAATCTATGGGGTATTGTCAAGAGGAAGATGAGAGACACCAGACCCAACAATGTAGATGAGCTGAAGTCTGCTATTAAAGCAACCTGGGCTTCCATAACACCTCAAGAGTGCCACAGGCTGATCGCCTCTATGCCACGCTGCATTGATGCAGTAATTAATGCTAAAGGAGCCCCGACCAAGTATTGAGTGCATTTACTGAACATACAGTGCGTTGTGAAATTATTTGGCTGGAACTTTTCAACCTTTTCCCACATATCATGCTTCAAACATAAAAATACCAAATGAAAATTTTTGGTGAAGAATCAACAAGTGGAACACAATTGTTAAGTTGAATGAAATGTATTGGTTATTTTAAATGTTTGTGGAAATTAAAAAACTGAACAGTGGGGGTGGAATATTATATGGCCCCTTTATTTTCAGTGCAGCAAACTCAATCCAGAAGTTCATTGTGGATCTCTGAATGGTCCAATGTTGTCCTAATTGACTAATGATGACAAATATAATCCACCTGTGTGTAATCAAGTCTCCGTATCAATGCACCTGCTCTGTGATAGTCCCAGGATTCTGTTTCAAGCACAGAGAGCATCATGAAGACCAAGGAACACAACAGGCAAGTCCGTGATACTGTTGTGGAGAAGTTTAAAGCCGGATTTGGATACAAAATGGTTTCCAAAACTTTAAACATCCCAAGGAGTACTGTGCAAGCGATCATATTGAAATGGAAGGAGTATCATACCACTGCAAATCTACCAAGACCCAGCCGTCCCTCTAAACTTTCATCTCAAACAAGGAGAAGACTGATCAGAGATGCAGCCAAGAGGCCCATGATCACTCTGGATGAACTGCAGAGATCTACAGCTGAGGTGGGACAGTCTGTCCATAGGAAAATAATCATTCGTACACTGCACAAATCTGGCCTTTATGGAAGAGTGGCAAGAAGAAAGCCATTTCTCAAAGATATCCATAAAAAGTGTCATTTAAAGTTTGCCACAAGCCACCTGGGAGACACACCAAACATGTGGAAGAAGGTGCTCTGGTCAGATGAAATCAAAATCAAACTTTTTGGCAACAATGCCAAATGATATGTTTGGATAAAAGGCAACACAACTCATCACCCTGAACACACCATCCCCACTGTCAAACATGGTGGCAGCATCATGGTTTGGGGCTGCTTTTCTTCAGCAGGGACAGGGAAGAAGGTTAAAGAAGGTTAAAATTGATGGGAAGATGGCTGAAGCCAAATACAGGACCATTCTTGAAGAAAACCTGTTGGAGTCTGCAAAAGACCTGAGACTGGGATAGAGATTTGTCTTCCAGCAAGACAATGATCCCAAACATAAAGTAAAATCTACAATGGAATGATTCACAAATAAACGTATTCACGTGTTATAATGGAAAAGTCAAAGACCAGACCTGAATCCAATCGAGAATCTGTGGAAAGAGCTGAAAACTGCTGTTCACAAACGATCTCCATCAAACCTCACTGAGCTCGAGCTGATTGCCAAGGAAGAATTGGCAAGAATTTCAGTCTCTTGATGTACAAAACTGATAGTGATATACCCCAAGCGACATACAGCTGTAATCACAGCAAAAGGTTGCACAACAAAGTATTAAGTCAAAGGGGCTGAATAATATTGCATGCCTCACTTTTCAGTTTTTGAATTTACACAAAATTGTAAAATCAATAAATTTCGTTCAACTTCACAATTGTGTTCCACTTGTTGTTGATTCTTCACCAAAAATTTACATTTGGTATCTTTATGTTTGAAGCATGATATGTGGGAAAAGGTTGAAAGGTACAGGGAGCAGAATACTTTTGCAAGGCACTGTACATTTCGTATTTTAAAATCATTTTTGAAGCTGGTGTTATGAATTATTCTAATTTACTGAGATAATGACTTTTGGGTTTTCATTGGCTGTAAGCCAAAATCAGCAACATTAACAGAAATAAACACTTGAAATAGATCACTGTTTGTAATGACTCTATATAATATGAGTTTCACTTTTTGTATTGAAGAATTGAAATAAATTAACTTTTTGATGATATTCTAATTTTGTGAGAAGCACCTGTAGAAGTGGTAGAAGCCAAACAGCTATTAGAATTCCAAAAATGAATTTACAGCAAAAAAGTGTAGTAAAAAAAGTGTTCATAGCTTAACATAGTTTGCTTTCTTATTTTATTTCTAATCCAAAATCAAAATATTTAGCAAGAAGCCCAGGAGATAACTTGTTGATCTATGGGTGTCCAACCACTGTGACGCTCATCAGCAAAATGGGGAACATCTATCTCTTTAGAATGAAGCAGCAATGCGCGTGGCCGACGTGTGATTCACTCACTCCCTATAGGGCTGCTCTGCACTACACTGTACTTTGCTTTTTCCAGAAGCCCCATAGAGAATGAATATGGCAGCAGTCAGGCATCCAACCTGCCAGCCCATTCTGTAACGGAGATAAAAGGTTCCAATTAGGGATACAATTTCCCCATTTTGGCAATCGGTGCAGGTCCCAGCAGTGAGACAACCACCAAAAAGTAAATTATCACCTATCCTCCTGGACGGAATCTGGAAAGGTGTTAACTTGTTTTCATCAGACCACCTGACAAAGTCATGGTTTTGTCTTACAGTGTCCCCCTCTTCTGATATCCATAAACTATCAATATGAGGACTTATTGAAAAGATTAATATATAATTATAAGATCAGATTATACAGAGGTTTTTTGTAACTATGGAGACAAATAGCTCTACACAGACCTCTTATACATGAAATATTTGGACATGAAATTGCTATTACATACTTTTAAATTGTTCATTCTCTTATTATGACCATTGGAAAAATTAACTGAATAAATAACAGCCCATGAATAACAAATATTATGATCCATAAAACAGATGCAAAATATCCGGCCTAAACATTTCGATATGAAAATTTTATTTTTTCTGTGCATGGGTGGCCATCTCTACAAGCACTCACGGAAAGCGAATGAAGAACTGCACAAATGATCATTCGTACATTCGTACATGACCATTATTATTTGAAAATGATAGTGAAGAAAAGCAGATCATGTTTTAACACTTTCAATTAATACTTCTTACGTCAATTTTTTTGTTTGCGCAAAAAGAGTGTTGGGCTTTTAGATACATCGGTCAAGCCACCCTAAACTTATCATCAGCAGTGCATCAAATGATGTGAGCCACCACCCAGCTATGAGGACCGTCCTAATGAACATGATCCTGTCTGCTCTAAAAAAAGACAATATTATTTACATTATTTCAACATGAAATGGTTTTAAATGTTTACCTGTATTTGGGTGACCCACTTCATTTGCTCGTGATGCCTTCTCTCTGTTTGCTATTCCTGATTGCTTGAAATAGTGGAATGTGAATGAGATGTGGATATGGATGATGAAGTAGATTGCTCAAGTCATGCATTAATGGGTATGAAAGCTGATTAATACCACTGAAACAGTTGTATATTAGTTGTATCTTCTAATCAGGGCATTAGGGTTTAGTAGTAACTTTTCGGAAGTGTTAAATATTTATTATCATAAAATGGACTTAGCCTTTAAAAAAAAATCATCTGTGTTTAACAGCCATGAAATCGATTACCACCAACAATAATGGGGAGTAAACCAGAAATATCACAGAACTTAGTTCTGTGGAGAGGAAAAACACATGGACACTACCGTATGAAGTTTTTCACTGTATAAACTTTAAGGCACACTTCCTTAAAATATTGTCTTCCCTGGTCCTACTACAGATGCAGTGTATAATAAAAGGAAAAAATGTTCAAACATATACCTATAAAGCATTGCCTTAATATCACATTGTAAAATATAATTGCGTATGTTTCTGTACATTTCTATGAAAAAGTAACAATTATAATAAATAGGACATGTGATATACTGTGGTTATAATTAATAGTACAAGCTTTAGTGTAAAGTATAAAATATTGTAACATTCACAGTTTTTGGTGATGATCAGTGTATTTTTGTTGTTCTTAGTGCCAAAAGCCACACTAACCCACTACAACGAAGTAAAAGCACACGGCCACAGAATGCTATTATATAACGATATGGCGGTAAGTGACATTTTACCAAATCACATATACTAAAATGTGTGGGAGATACAGGCATAATAATAATGCAAAAAAACTCCCAAAGTCCAGATGCAATGCAAGTGGTTCACAAGTTCCAAAAACACAAATGTTCATGATGTGACTAGTGATGGTCAAGTCTTAAGCAATAAATCTGTGCTTATTGGAGGAACATATTTTCAACACACTTACTGCCAATATATTGGCATTTCATCATCCATTTTATGCTATTGGGCTTGCTTGTTTAAGAGATGTTTTAGAAACATCAGTGTGCATGGTAGACATAGCTATAGTCTCGTAATCATCTTCTCGAGATCTGAAATCACAGAAGTTAAAGAAGAACTGTAGGTCCCTCTGAAAGTTTTTGTTGAGAAAACCATAGAAGATTGGATTGACACAAGTAGAGATCATTGCCGTCAGATGGCAAATCAAAAATAACAAATTATGATTACAGGTTTCAATTGCTTCATGGTTCCAATCAAACACCAAGTTGAATATGAAAAACGGCAGCCAACATAAAGCGAATCCAACCACAATGGAAAAGAGCATGATGTTGATTCTCTTTGTTTCACTGGATCTGTATTTATTGTCTCTCATCTTATCCATCATATTGTTCCGTTTTTTTAATCTAAGAAATATCTAAAAGGAAAGAAGAAAATATATAATTTAATTTACCAATATTATTTTCTGTACTTCGGAGAACCTTTGCTCATGGAGTTATTGAATGGCTTATTTTCCATGACTCTCTGCTTTTTTGTGTCCTAATTAATAACTATTTTTGCAACCAGAATTAAAATTTGAATTTATAAGTTTTGTAAAGAAAGTAATTATATTCTACATGACAGTGACCAAGATAATAATACATTTTTCAATAGAAATTAGATAGAAGCAACTTGAATTTACTCCCAATTTTGCAAAAAAAACATATTTGGCTGAAAGCAAAGTTTTTTTTTAGTCCCTACTGGACACAATTTTTCTGGGCCATAGAGTGTCAAGTAGGGGTTAAAAAATGTATAATTACTTCCCAGTCCTTTAAGTACTTATCCTGCCACCACAAGTCCTCTATTCATCTTTTCTTTACTCTTTCTTTTATCCTCTCTCTTTGTTCTTGACCTCCGGCAGACCTTCTGCTCACCAGGCCCATGTGACCACATGCTGCAAAATGCATATCAATGATATGCCTTGCGCACCATGTGATATAGTGGAAGACCCAGCTGGAAATGGCTGGCAGTGTCAGTCAAGGCCAGGGACACGGTTACAGCCACCGTTCTATATACTTAGAGCGGTGACTGAACCTGCACCGACGCCATCCACATAACTGAAACTATGCCCGCAGCCGTGAAAGACAGCTGAACCCAATGCAGAGCCAGCATCAATCAGGGCCAGAGGCATGGTTTCAGTCACAGAGGCTGCATCGGTGCTGGTACAGTCACAGCTCTGAGAACAAAGAGCGGCGACTGTAACTGCACCCCCAACCCTGACTGACAGTCCCTCTGTATTGGGGCTCAGCTGTCAGTCAGAACTGGGGCATGGTTACAGCTGCCACTTTGTATACTCAGAGCTATGACTGAACCAGTGCCAGTGCCACCCTCATGACTGAAACCGAAACGCTGTTGGGGAGAATAAAGTTCATTTTCTCACCACAGAATTAGGCTACTGTAATTTGCCAATATATTTTAAATATCATTTCCTTGCTGTTTCTACCTCTGCTTGAGGAAATGCAGCAACAAACTTAAATGGAAATTGTACTTTCTACAAACTTTGTATAAATCGATAGTACAAGCAAATATAATAAACTTTGCAATATTTCTTATCAGAGAAATCTGCTGCCTACCCCACTTATAGGGCTCATCTTCTTCTCAGCCCTGCCTCCTTAACTCACCATCCATACTGAAAAAAATACACTCAAATCTATCTTTCTCAGATAAGACAAATTGCAGGTTTATTGCAGTGCTATGTGGCATTGCCCAATATACTCTATGAAGAGGGGAGAGGGAAGATGAGTGAAGAATAGACAGAATATGTTGAGCCTTCTAACAAGAATTTTACCTCACTCCAATGCTGGATTCAGATCTACAATGATCACTACTGCTGTGTAATTTTGTCTATGCTGCGAGTTGTGATGTGGATATTGAAGTGATTTATGGTGTGCACTGAGTGTTAGACTGGGTGGTGATCCCAAGGTATAATAGAAGGGAAAGCAACCGTACTCTCATGATTAGAGATAAACAAACTTGAACTTAAAAGTTTGGGGTTTGTTCCAGACAGCTATTGTCCGAGGCTAAACGCTGAACACAGACTTCTCCAGGAAGTGCGTTGTAATAGTCAGAGATCTGAGGAATTCTGAGAGAGAGAATTTTTCAACTCAAAAGTTTGGGACCTCATTGTTTTCAATGGGTTTCAGGTTCTGGTTCAACTTTGGGAACAGATACGGTACCTGAGCCGAATTTTGGAATGAAGTCCGGGTCGGGTACCAGAACCTAAACTTCCACGGGTCTGCTCATCTCCACTCACGATGTCTTGATTTTAAACATCAAGCAAAATTTATTAGTGCAGCAGGCTTAAAAAATGTGTTATATGACTTGAAGACAATATGACGGGTAGAAGTTTTGATCTTTCCAGGTCTTTCTCACATAGTTGCTAGAATGGTTACAAAACTCAAAGAGTCCTTCCTCTTGGGGATAAAGTGCCCATAGGTCTTGACAGAACCTGCTCTTATAAGCACAAAGATAACCTGAGAGTGTTGTTGTTTTCCCTTCTGCTGTGATGTATATGGCAGAGATTTGCAGTTTGGAGACATAGCATGCAGAGGGGAAACCTGGTGAAAATGCAAGATACAGTTATATAGTGACCAGTTATAGTGTTATTCTTCATGTACTCTCACAAGACAGCTTAGTCTGAAGAATTACTTGAAAGGTCAGATACCCTTTAACTTATAAAAGATAATCAATTTTGGTATCATGAATGACCCATAGATGCAGTACAGTTATTAGAGTTGTGTCTTGTAACAAAATGAGCAACCGTTTGTCCATTACATGACC
Organism: Dendrobates tinctorius; assembly: GCF_039654945.1. Classification (NCBI taxonomy): domain Eukaryota; kingdom Metazoa; phylum Chordata; class Amphibia; order Anura; family Dendrobatidae; genus Dendrobates; species Dendrobates tinctorius. Next base: position 33,453,518 of record NW_027361676.1, read on the forward strand.
TTGGTCTAGCAGTAAACAATGAAGATTTTCATTGAGTGACAGAAAGCTTAAAACCATGAGGAGCTGATGTAAAAAATCTAATATATAAAGCTCAATGTGGGTGTGTATATGTGTATGTATGTATGTGTGTGTGTGTGTGTATGTATGTATGTATGTCCGGGACTGGCATCTGCACCGTCGCAGTTACAGCCACAAAATTTGGCACAGTCACACGTCTGGACTCCGAGAGCATCATAGGCTATGCTGTGAGGCAAAATTTTAACCCCGCGCGTTCCAATTCACCAATTTTGCTCCTATCTACATAATGGGGAATAAGTGTATGTATTGGCATCTGCACCGTCGTAGCTACAGCCACAACATTTTGCACAGTCACACGTCTGGACCCCGAGAGCATCATAGGTTATGTTTTGAGGTGAAATTTTAACCCCGCGTGTTCCATTGCACCAAACAATTTTGCCAATATCTACATAATGGGGAAAAAGTGAAAGGAAAAGTGTTGGAGGCAAATTGACAGCTGCCAGATGTGAACAAGGGGGACTTAAAGAATGAGAGTGATGGTGCCAAAGAGTATATACCGTACAGTTGCTAAGGTGGGGCCCTGACATGGGATACTCACCACACACGGGGATATGAACACACACACAAAATGCGCCACACACTACCACATGCTTCAACACATATACCACCCTCAGCACACATTTCACCACACATACACCAACCTCGCCACATAAATGTAGAAACACAAAAGTCGCCACTCAAAACTCACCACACTGTCCCAGAGCTGTTTAAAATATGAAAAATGAGCTGTGATTGGTTGCTATCAGCAACAGGTTTCTTTGTAGACAGTTGTGGTAACTGAGGCCTATTATTCTTATCATTTCTATGGTGTTATCAACCTTCTGTAAAGCTGGAAATAACACAATTTATTACCGTGCCAACACAGACCACCCTCTGACACAGACTGCAGGGGGAGCCCAGTATCACACAGGATAGGATTAGATACACGGCTCAGCAGTCAGTATCACACAGGATAGGATTAAATACATGGCTCAGTAGTCAGTATTACACAGGATAGGATTAGATACACAGCTCAGCAGTCAGTATCACACAGGAGAGGATTAGACACATGGCTCAGCAGGCGGTATCACACAGGATAGGATTAGATACACAGCTCAGCAGTCAGTATCACACAGGATAGGATTAGATGCGCAGCTCAGCACACAGTATCACACAGAATAGTATTAGATACACGGCTCAGCAGTCCGTATCACACAGAATAGGATTAGATACACAGCTCAGCAGTCAGTATCACACAGGATAGGATTAGATGCACGGTTTTTATGTGCAATATAATCATTATAATTTGCTATAACTAACCACAGTTGGTTACTATGCCCAGGCAACGCCAGGCTCTTCAGCTAGTATATTTTAAAATTGAATGACTTTTGCTATACCATTGTCTATCTTCCTTTGCTGAAATGCTTATACCCCTCTAATCAAATGCATGTCACCTTCAGACTTCAAAATTTTGGAAACTAAGACTACACAATTTAAAAAAGAGGGAAGAAATGTATTATAGCATACATGCTAACAGCATGCAAAATTATTGATTCCACGTAAAATATGCTAGCAAATTCGAAAGAGGACAAAAGCAGAAAACATGAATACTATACCTTGGTATAGCAAATAAAAATAAAGAAGAGTGGCCCGAGGTACTGTACAACAAAGAGCAAAGTTGTGTATGACAGTCTGAATTTCTCCTTTGGGAACTCTTGCATGCAGACATATTTTCCAATGTATGAATCAATGCTTATATTCCGAAAAGGTTCATCTGTTAAAGAATTGTATATCATAAAAGGCAAAGAACCAGCCATGGCTACAATCCATATTGCTGTGATTCCAATGCAAGCATGTGTGTTATTTGGTCTCCATCCACGAGGATTTATGATGAGTTGATGACGCTCAACAGCAATGAGGACCAAAGAAAAAATAGAAACAGTGACTGAAACACACTGAATATATTCATTCAGCTTACACATTACTTCTCCAAAAATCCAGTGATCCATCAGGGTATAAACCAAAGTAAACGGGAGACACATTATTGTTGCCAAAAGATCAGAAAATGAGAGGTTTACAATAAGAATATTGGTGACGTTGCGCATTTCTTTTTGCTTCAATATAATGATAATAAGAGCCAAATTTCCAGAGAGTCCAAGTATGATAACAACTCCATAGGCCAGAGATAAAGTAAAAATTATTGCCAATGGCAAAGTACAGTCTTCGTCCAACTGCATATTTTGGAAGAATGATTCATTAGTTGACTGATTGTTGTAGCCTGTTGAGAAATTCATCTTGCAAATTGTTTGATAGTGACAGCAATGACACCAAAAAGAAGAAGGGAAACTAAGATGCTTCAATGTTGCAAATGATATGATTTTCTAGCTTCCATTCTGCATGAGGTAATCAGTAAAGTGTTCATGCTGAGACCAACTATGGATAATCTGTGGAAACATAAAATGCAAAATCAAGTTATGCTTCAGATATACCTTTTTCATCTTTCTACAAAGCAGTTTGGAAATAAACGAATCTCATCAATAAATTTGACTTCAGCATTTGCTGACTGGCTACCCAGAGGCTCACCTCTTTCACATTTTCAGTTCTAATTAATTCTAAATAGTTTTCTGGGAGGACTATGGATTAAAATTTTCTAATCAATAATGACATAGCTATATGGATTACAAAAGTCACATTTCTCAATGCCTATCCTATAATAGTTACCATGACCCTATGTCTACCCTAAGAGTCAAGAGCACAGGACTTACAGTAGTCATCACAACATATAGGGCTTTTTAGACCTTAATAACAAGGCTGAAATTCCTATGCAGACTCCTGAAGGTCTAATGAGGGAAATCAAGAGATTTACACAAATTCCTGTAAATTCTGAGAGCCAATAGTGCTTGAAATTGTCAGGCAAAATATGAATTTTAGGTTTATTCTGGAGTTACAAATTACAGTAATTCATATTGGGAAATAGAGATGAGTGAATTTATTCAAGGCTAATTGAATTTTTAATAAAAATTTGAATTCTCTAGATTACATTTTTTGTGATTCGATTCATGTGAATCTGCTGTAGGTTGCCATTTTAACCCCTTAATGACCAGAGCTTTTTCGATTTTTCATTTTTGTTTTTCGCACCCCTTCTTTCCAGAGCAATAATTTTTTTATTTTTCCATCAATATAGCCATGTGAGGGTTTATTTTTTGTGGGATGAGTTGTACTTTTGAACAACACTATTGGTTTTAACATGTCCTGTACTTAAAAACAGGAAAAAAATGCGGTGAAATTGCAAAAAAAGTACAATCTCACACTTGTTTTTTGTTTGGCTTTTTTGCTAGGTTCACTATATGCTATAACTGACCTGCCATTGTGATTCTCCAGGTCATTACGAGTTCATGGACACCAAACATGTCTAGGTTCTCTTTTATCTAAGTGGTGAAAAAAATTCCAAAATTTGCTAAAAAAAAGAAATGTGCAATTTTCCGAAACCCGCAGCATCTCCATTTTTCGTGATCTGGGGTCAGGTGAGGGCTTATTTTTTGCGGGCCAAGGTGAAATTTTTAATGATACCACTTTTGTGCAGATATGTTCTTTTGATCGCCCGTTATTGCATTTTAATGCAATGTCGCGGAGACCAGAAATAACATAATTCTGGCGTTTTGATTTTTTTCTTGCTACTTTGTTTAGCAATTGGGTTAATCCATTTTTTATTGATAGATCAGGTGATTCTAAACACAGCAACACCTAATATGTGTATGTGGGATTTTTTTTTATTATAGCTTTATTTTGATTGGGGCAAAAGGGGGGTGATTTGAACTTTTAGTTTTTTTTATTTTTTTAATTTTTAAGCACATTTTTACTTTTGCATGCTTCAGTAGCCTTCATGGGAGGCTAGAAGCATGCCACGCTTGAACGGAGTACCTCAAAGCAGGGTACTCTGACTGCTGACGTACTATCCCATCAGCGGTCAGAAAGAGGTTAATGATTTGTACACAGTCAGAAAATGGGTGGAAAAATATAACACCTGGCCTTTCAAAAATACTACAAAACCCACTCTCTCCCCTGCCTGGTCCTCAGCCTAGCACTCTTTGGCCACTTTCTTACTGCTCCATCACACATAATGTCCTTAAGTGCGCATGAAGTGAGGATTCAAAAGTCTGCAGTCTCACAAAGTGACTGCAGACTTTCATGAAAAACCTGAACACCCCTTTTAACTGATTAATTTAAGAACCATCAACTATATTTTAAAGCTGATCTTTCAATTGCGTTTTTATTTTACATGGAGAGCCATCTTCAGTTGCTGTTGTTTCATTGATTCTGGAATAGATTTTCTTTTTTTTTTTTTCTGTGCCCCTTGACCCCAAACTTATGCCCTTCAATAATAATGGTGCAAAATTTTCCCTTCAACCAACTATTTCCACACAATGTCGTGTTTTGATATGCAAATGTCATAGGAGAAAAAAGCAAACATCCAGTTTGGTTGAAGGAAAAATTTGCATCTGTATTTCTGGGTCGGCATACATTTGGAATGGAGGAGCACAGAAGGCAAAGATAAACTATTCCAGAATCAGTAACACCAATTGGAGGAGGTACTTAGTATAATTGGTGGAGCAGCACCAACTGGAGGAGGTACACAGATGATTTTTTTTTAAAAATCCAGTGAAAAGTCTTCTTTAAATATTGCATTTTTATTCTTTGAAAGATCTGGAATAATAATAATAATATTAATAATAATGCATTAAAACTAATGCAACTATACTAAGCAAATCACTTTTTATCTAAATCTGCTAATGACTTTTCCAAGAATGACTATTATAATATTACGTTTAGGTCAAGCAGTTCTAAAACTCTCAATTTTGAAGGAAACAGATGTAGAAAACAAAGTAATTATCTAAAAGTAAACATGTCAGTGTAACAAACTTAATGAGTTAGAACTTCTTGACCAAAATTAAGAGTAGCTCTCTTGAATGCTTGACTGGAACAGCTATTTGATCCACAAAATGAAAAAGTACTAAGGAAAAGTGTAATCAGCTCCTCGCAATGGTGATTAGCTAAACCACATAAACTCACAATTAAGTTCTTTCTTATTGTGACTCACAAGAGAATTACAGATGTTGTGCATGTTCTCCGATAAGGGGGAATCAATTTGAATATGAAGCAACTCATGCCAGGGCTAAAGTATGGGCAGGGAAGATGCATTGTTTTACATTTGGTAGAATATTAAATATTAATGATAGAACCCCAATCTTACTGACATTCTATCATTTAGGTCCCTTATTCAAGATCAGGATTGCCAACTGTCCAAAAGTTCCAGGACAGTCCTTAAAAAATAAGGCACGTTTTTCCCTTGTCCGTAGAAATAAAATGAGGCATCTGTGATTTATTTGAAGCTGAAGAAACGTGTACGAAATATTAAGACTGTAATCATCGTAATTTTATAGTGCAGCTGATATCTTCAAACCAGAATTATGGGCTGTAGACACGGATCACTACTAGTATCATAAAAATTTAATATGGTTTTCCAATTTGTCTGTAAAAAATATTGTCTGTGATTTTTTGAAAAGTTGTTCAGAAAAAATAAAAAGTCAAGTTGGCAATCCTGTTCAAGACCTCTGCCTGTTAATCAGGACATAGAGAAATCAAAACATCCATACACTGCAATGACAGCACATAATGTCAGTGATAATTATGCAATGCTTTATTTCTCCTGTGGTATATTATAGGGAAACTACAATATTTGGTGTCAGACTCTCCCAAGACTACAACTAATTGTTGTGGGTCAAAATCGCAGGCTTCCTGTGGCTGGCTCAATGTGTGGAGACGCTTTTAAAAACTGGACAACCCTTTCAAACTTTTAAGTTTGGCCCAATGTTATTATTGTCTTTATGCGGAATGTGTCATCAGAAAATGACCTATAGCCTAAATCAGGTATTTGAGTTACACATATATTTTAAAACTTTTTTTGCAAAGTTTTTTTTTCTCATATCAAAATATTTATTAACAAACACAATTTGTAGTCTTGCAATTTTTACACTGGTCAGTAGGGCTATTTTATACTCATATTTCCTGCCCTTTCAGGAAGGGCTTTCAGTAGGCAGATTATCATCAGAGACAGTATTATAATTACAGGTAACACCTGTATAAACAGCTAATAACACAGGAACAACAAGTCACAATAGATTATTTCACAAGTCACCCATTTTTCCTCCCTTCTCAAAGACCTTTGCACACTCTCATAAAATGCTTTAATATAAAAAATAAAGTCAAAGTCTGTTTACTTATGCTAATGTACATGTGTAGTTCCTGAAAATACAGAAAGTTATAACATAAAATTGCTTGGTGGTCAATGTAATAATTACATAATTGCTCATTTTTATTTTTAATAAAAATTGTGATATGAAAAAAATTGTCCACAATTTTTACAAAATATATTTAATGCAAAGGCCATTTTCTGATGACACATTTACTTTAATGGGGGGATCTGGGACTTTGCAAAAATCAAAAATTGTATCTAAGCACTAACAGGCAGGTAACTGCAATTTACCTGCCTGTTGTGCATGGTGCCGTTCTCCTCCGGCACAGTGTTCATAGAGCACTCCTGTAGTGGATTCAGCTCCCTCTGCTGATGCAACAAGGTGGGACTTCTGAGGTCATTCTGATTATGAATGCAAGGCAACAAACCAGCTCACCCTCCACAATCTGCAGCAGGATCAGGAGTCTGCGATCAGCACAGCTGCAGGTGCTCATTAGATACAGGAAAGAAAAAATGTGATCCAGCTCCTGATATGTTACAGATAAAATCCAAGATTTATTATTATTAATTTAAAATAGAAATATCCAAAAACATTTGCCAAAGGATATTTGGAAAAAGAAGGGGGAAAACATGGGAGGAAAAAAGGACATATATTCGCCATACACGTTTCAAACAGGACATGTTCTGGCTGTCAATCACAATGATCTTGAAAGTCCAGCCCCATCTACAGAGCGGACCAGAAAAGAAGCCTCCACTCTGTAGATGTGACGTCGACAGAAGTTTCTGAACCCCTGGCAGGAGCGTTTGAGACCGCTCTGTGCCGGGGAAAAATGGCGCCGAGCTCAACAGGCAGCTAAGTTGCAATTACTTGCCTATTAATGCTTAGGCACATTTTTTGTTTCTTGTAAAGGTCACAGCTTTCTTGACCAATTGAATTTAACATGTTCCTCATTATGCTCCAGCTCATAAAATCTAAATGAAAGTGCTTGATGTTTGTGGTTATTACATGACATAATTCATAAAATGTTATTTAGTTATAACTGGCAAAAGCGAGTTAAGTACCTTCAGCAAATGACATGTCAAACTTAGAAAAATGTCTATTCTACTGCCGAACAACACCTTAGACAAGTAATATTACCATTCAGCTTACAACAGAAAATAGATTCCAAGCTCATCCATTTATATTGCCTTAAGCCAGTTCTTTTTTAAGAATTGTATTTCAGGTTTGCTGATCTTTCCCCTTCCTAAACAAGTTTGCAAACAAGATAAGAGAAACACTTCTCAATATAATAACTAATTTCTGTGCTCTAACAATCACCAGGTTCTTTACAAAAAGGTTTTTCTGTATTCCAAAACAAATTCAAAAATGAAATTTGTCTGTTCGATTTTACTGGGAAATTCAATTCGTAGAGAAATTATACTCCCCAAATGTAATGTCTCTTATATAGTGGCATGTAAAAATTTGGGCACCCCTTGTCAAAATTACTGTTATTGTGAACAGTTAAGCAAGTTGAAGATGAAATGATCTCTAAAAGGCCAAAAGGTAAAGATGATACATTTCCTTTGTATTTTAGATGCAAAAAAATAAAATTCAATTTTTTACATTTTAACAATTACGAAAAGGAAATTGTGCTGATGCAAAAGATTGGGCACCCTTGGAGATTTGTGGGCTCAGATAACTTTGACCAAGGTTTCAGGCCTTAATTAGCCTGTTATGGTTATGGATTGTTCACTACCAACGTTAGGAATGGCAAGGTGATGCAAATTTCACAGTTTTATAAAAACCCAGCCTCCTCTAATCTTGTGCCAAAAAAATTCAGCCATGGGTTCTTCTAAGAAGTTGACTAGCACTCTGAAAATAAAAATGGTGGAGGCCCACAAAGCAGGAGGAAGCCATAGGACGATAGCAAAGCGTTTTCAAGTTGCCCTTTCCACAGTTCAAAATGACAGTTTACAGGAACAGTGCAAGTAAAGATAACATCTGGAAGACAAGCAAATTTTCAATGAAAGCTGCTCCTAAGATTGCTAGAAAGGCAAATCAGTACACTCAATTGACTGCAAAAGACCTTCAGAAAGATTCATTAGACTCTGGAGTTGAGGCACATTGTTCTACTGTTCAGAGACACCAGCACAAATATGGCCTTCAAGGAAGAGTAATCAGAAGAAAACCTTTCCTGTGTCCTCACCATAAAATTCAGCATTAGAAGTATGCAAAAGAACGTCTATACAAGCCTGATGCATTCTGGAAACAAGTTATGTGGATCGATGAGGTTAAAATGGGAATCTTTGGCCACAATGATAGAAAGTTTGCTTTGAGAAAAAAGGGCAAAGAATTTCTGGAAAAGAACATCTCACCAACCATTATTCATGGGGGGGTGGATCAATCATGTTTTGGATTTATGTTGGAGCCAATGGCAGGGAGAACATTTGAGGGGTAAAGGGAAGAATGGATTCAATGAAATTTCAACTGATGCAAGCATAACAACATCTGTAAAACAGCTGAAGTTGAAAAGATGATGGCTTCTACAAATGGATAAAAATCCTAAACACACTTCAAAATCCACAATAGACTACCTCAAAGCAAGCTGAAGGTTTTACAATGGTCCTCATAGTCCCCTGATCTGAACTTCATTGAAAATATGTGGCTAGACATCAAAACTGCACTCTATGCAAGATGACTCAAGAATCTTACAGAACTGGAAGAATTCTCCAAGGTAGAAAGGATGAAAATACCTCAAACAAGAATTGAAAGACTCTTGTCTGGCTACAAAAAGTGTTTATAAGCTGTGATACTTGCAAAATGTGGTGCTACTAGGTACTAACCATGCAGGGTGCACAAACTTTTGCATCAGCTCATTTTCATTTTTGCAATTTTTAAAATGTAAAAAATGACAATTTTTTTTGCCTAAAATACATAGTAAATGTGTCATCTTTAATTTTAGGCCTTTTAGAGATAATTTAATCTTCAACTTGCTTAACTGTTTACAATAACAATAATTTTCATGAGAGGTGCCCAAACTTTTACATGCCACTGTAATACTCTGGGATCTTTTTAGACATGATCCCCATGTGCTCCTGCCATTATTTTCAGCGTGTCTAAAGGTAATTCCATCTGTCTTTTGTTGTACAATAGTAACCACCCAAGGAAGACGGTTGAGTCTCTCCCATGGAGCCAGATGCTACGAGTGCGGAGAATAGTTAAGGATGAGAATAAGCTGAACAATAGACTTGATGAGATGTGTCATAAATTCATCAGTAGGGGTTATCCAGTGGGACATGTTAAACGTTTTAAAGAAAAGGCTATGAATTTGACTTCTGATGAACTTTGCCGTAAACGTGATAAAACGACTAATAGACGGGTACCATTTGTGTCTACTTTTTGCCCTATTAGTAATGAGTACTAGAAAGGGAATTTGGTTACTTGAAAAGGTGCCTGGTGGTGAATTTTTGGGAGCTTGACTCCCTTCCAAGGAACAAGTGCTTTTAGTTTTTATTTACCATCACAAGGAAATGAAAGAAACACTCTCGTGTGCTGCTAAATCCACAGGGATTGTTATGGCAGGGATGCAGGAAAGGTTTTCTTGTGATGATTCTTCCATGAAGGCCATATTTGCGCAGGTGTCTCTGAACAGCAGAACAATGTACTACATGTCAGGAACACCGCACTGCACTTGCTCACTGAGCCAGAGCGCATGTCCTGAGTACAAAAACTGTGCACAAAGATGCCAGCGGAGCGGGCAGTAGTGGTGACAATGCATGCTCCAGGACCTGAAGCACATGACTGCTGGGGGCGTGGCCTAAGCTCCATGGAGCTACTAGCTGCAGGGAAACTCCTAGAAAGGTAACTACAAGACAATGTTACTAAGGGGCATAGACAGAGACAGGAACCAGATCAAGCTGAGGTCAAAGCACGAGATAGCAATGCAGTACCAAAGGATTAGACAGAATGGATAGTCAGGACGTAGCAATAGATCAGAAAACCAGAACGGGCATTAGACGGTACAATAGGGATAAACTGTAATGGAGTAACGATAGCCAAGCCAGGAGGTCAGAACCAGAAAAGACAATGGTACCAAAATGAGAGACGGAGTACAGAGTGAAGGAACAAGCCGGGTCATCCACGGGAAGCACGCAAACAACGCAGAGTACACGCACACCAGGGGTCAGACACACCAGAACAGCAGTATAACTGACAGAGAATGCTAGTTTGGAGTGAGTATAAATACCCCTCCCAGATACAAAGAGAGGCTGGCAAAAGTTAACCCTGTAAGAACAGGACATTAGCCATGTCCTAACTATGACACTACAACTCCAGAGTTTTCTGAGCACACAAATCTCCAAGGGTGCCCAAACTTTTGCATTGCAATTTAAAATGAAAAAAAAAAATGACAGTATTTTTTTCCGAACTAAAATACAAAGGAAATGTGTCATCTTTAACTTTAGGCCTTTTAGAGATAATTTCATCTTCAACTTGCTTAACTGTTCACAATAACAGTAACTTTGACCAGGTGTGCCCAAACTTTTGCATGCCACTGTATATTTTTATTGTTTTTTTCATGCAAATCTTAAACTATAGCAACTTTACATAGGCCAGAAAAATGACAATATATCACACTATCCTCTTATTGACACTTTTTATGCCACATTTGGACATGGCACAAATTTTGCTGTGGATTTTGCAGCACGTTTTTAACCTGTTACAAAATGTGACTTTTTAGACAAAATTTTGCAACAACTCAGCATGACAAAGATCATACTGCATATAGAAAATCCACAACCTTCCCCACAGTCTGCACAAATTTCTCCTGCCACCTAGAAAATGGGTTTCCTAATACCTGGGTTACTAGCCTTATGATGTACTTGGGGGGGACTTCAGTGCAGAGCAGACAATCTGAATATGGCCTCGGTGTCGAATAATCAATATTTCCCCTTTCTTTTCTTTCTTAAAACAGATTCATACTCCCATTTAGCAGCTTTTATTATCCTCTCCATATCTTTTCAATTTTCTTTTTTTTGAACAAGGATGCAGGAAATAAAGAAAAAACTGGATTTTTAAAGGTGCTCTAAAAAGCAGAAGTTAATCAGAAGTCCTTGTACACAAAGGGGGATTGCACTAGAGTCAGTGTGTCTCCAGCAGAATTACGGTTGAAAATGAAGAACAACGTGTGAAAATGGTGGACTACCTCAACAATGTCTTGAAAGATGGCAGTCATCCAAGAGAAGATTACAAAGAGCTATTACAACTATCACTTCTATATCTTGGAGGTTGGGATGAAAACGATTTCGAATTTAGGGTTCCAGGGGCTCTGACTGAAGCAAGGTGGATGGCAAAGGCCATACATGTACTCAAAATTGTGCTATTCACTACACAATTGCATATGTCTAACACCGAATTAAAAGGAATAAGAAAAGTAGCACGTTTTCTCTGATATATGTCCACTTTTGGCACGAGGCAATTGTAAGACGATGGGCTCCAAAAAATGATATGGAGATGCTACAGCTTTTGCAATATTATCCAGATAAAGATGTCAGAGAACGGGCCCTCACAGTGGCTAAGAGACACATTTGGTGTCTGTCAGAAACTAACAGGATTGGCATTTTTGGATGAACATCGGTCAGGCTGAGAAGGAGAAGATGTTTGAAAATTTAGGAATGAAACCTGAAAAGAAAAAGGAACTGAAACGGTTGGAAGGTAAAAACCTAGTTTTTGAAGGAAAAGACCTCATCAATTTTGTTACAAGTAAAACAAAGACATTCTTTGAATTATTTGGAATCCACGATGGAGAAGAATATTGCAGTGATACACTAAGAAACTCCGTCAATGCTCTTAGGCTATGTACCCACATATGCAGAAAATTCCTGGCTGAAAACCGGACTCCTTCCCAGAAACAGGCATTTTTGCATAAAAAAACGCGCGTTTTTTATGCTTTTTTTTCCAGAGTGTCCCCAGTCTCATAGAAAATAGTTAGAAATGTGGATTTTTCTGCGAAATTAATGAGCATGCTGCGTTTTTTACCACAATGCGTTTTTCATGGAAAAAATGCATCGATATGCACAAAAAGTGCAGAATTCATTAAAATGCATAGGATGCTTCTCTTAAGCGTTTTTAAAGCATTTTTGCCAGTAAAAAAGCTTAAAAAAATGAGAAAAAAATGCTTACGTGTGCAGTGCACATACCCTTAAGGTGGTGAATGACACCGCAGAAAGGGACATTGCTCTGATAAAGAAGTTTAATAATTCAATCAGAGATGAACAACAGAAACAGTTCTTGTTAAGAGTTGTCTTGTATCATAGCAAAGCCATCACCAAGCGAACAAAAGGAGTTGCATCTTTCACAGCACATTAGTATAAATCATTTAATATGTATGATACTGCCTATCAATGTTACTGTTTACTGTCACTATTATTCTAAGTCTTTAATTGTTTGAATTTCTAATAAAATACTTAACATTGAAAATCTGTTTTTTTTTTATTAAATGGATAAAAGTGTGCAACCTCTAAATATTGTTTGATCGTCTTGAAATTTGGCATATATACTTTTTACATTAGTGAGACTCGGGGCGTAAGCAAAGTCTGCAAAAATTTGACATTTTAATTTTTACCATACAAAATGAAACACCCTAATATATATATATATATATATATATATTGTGGATTGTGGCTTGTTCACTATCATCATTAGGAAAGGCCAGGTGATGAAAATTTCCCAGCTTTATAAAAACCTAGCCTTCACTAACCTTGTACCAAAAAACAACTGCCATTTCTAAACAGCTGCCTAGCACTCTGAAAATGAAAATTATGGAAACCCACAAAGTATCGGCTATAAGAAGATAGCGAAACCATTTTCAAGTTGCCCCTTGTTTAATTTGAAATGTAATTAAATGCTCTCAGTGGGAAAAACAAGATAATCTTGTAGTAATGATACCTTTTAATGGCTAACAAAAATAAAATAAATGATGTTACAAAGCAATCTTTCGAGACTCCTTAGGTCCCTTCCTCAGGCAATGTATAACAAAGTATCTGAATAAACATATATAAAAAATATATGCACAAAAAGAACAGAAAAAAAGAGGCATGACATAATAATGTTAGCCATAGAAAGGTATCATAACTACAAAATGATCTTGTTTTTAACACTGAGAGCATTCTTTTTTTAACTGGCTAACATGATATCAAACACTTTTTTTTTAAATAAATGTAATTAAGAAATGGCAGTGAAATCAAGATAAGGTCTGGAAGACCAAGCTAAATTTCAGTGAGAGCTGCTCGTAGGATTGCTAGAGAGGCAATTCAGAACCCCTGCTTAACTGCAAAAGAACTTCAGAAAGATTTAGCAACTATGGTGTTGTGCATTGTTCTACTGTTCAGAAGCATCTGCACAAATTTGGCATTCATGGAAGAGTCATCAGAAGAAAACCTCTCCTGCGTCCTCTCCATAAAACTTAGCTTCAGAAGTATGAAAAAAGAACATCTATACAAGTCTGATGCATTTTGGAAACAAGTTCTGTGGACCGATGAGGTTAAAATGGGACTCTTTGGCCACAATGTTAAAAGGTATATGTGGAGAAAAAAGGTCACTGAATTTCAGGAAAAGAACGTCTCACCAATCAGTAAGCATGGCAGTTGCTCAATCATGCTTTGAGGCTGTTTTGCAGCCAATGACACAGGGAACATTTCATGGGTGGATGAAAGAATGGATTCAATGACATTTCAACAAATTCTTGATGCAATCATAACACCAGCTGTATAAAAGCTGAAAGGATGGCTTTTACAAATGGATAATGATCCTAAATACACAACAAAATCCACAGGAGACTACTTTAAAAGGCGCAAACTGAAGGGTTTACAATGGCCCTCACAGTCCCTTGATCTGAACATCATTGAAAATCTGTGGCTAGACCTCAAAATAGCAGTGCATGCAAGATGACCCAGGAATCTCAGAGAACTGGAAGAATATTCCAAGGAAGAATGGATGAAAATCCCTCAATAGAGAATAGAAAAACCCCTGGCTGGATACAGAAAGCATTTACAAGCTGTGATACTTATAAAAGGCGGTGCTACTAGGGACTAACCATTTCAAAGTGCCCAGTCTTTTGCTCATTTTCTTTTCTGTAATTTTTAAAATGTAAAAGATGACAATATATTTTTTTGCCTAAAATACAAAGGAAATGTGCCATCTTTAACTTTAGGCCTTTTAGAGATCATTTAAACTTCAACTTGCTTAACTGTTCACAATAAACAATAACTTTGACCAGGGATGCACATTTACATGCTACTGTCTACTGTAGTTACCTTCTCATTGAATGATTAAAATATTAAGATCCTAACTTTAACTGTTGCTAACTGCTTGATTAAAATCAATGAAATTCTCTTTAAAATAATATATATATATATATATATACACATATATATATATATATATATATATAAAATAAAAATAAAAAAATAAAAAATAGGCAGCACTCCAAATTAAATGTGAAAAAAGTGGATACTTTACTGATCCTCAGGTGGCGACATTTCAACGGTGACCAGTCTTTATCAACTGTTGAAACGTCGCCACCTGAGGATCAGTAAAGTATCCACTTTTTTCACATTTAATTTGGAGTGCTGCCTATTTTTTTATTTTATTAACTTGGCTGTTTGGACACTGCTGAATAAGTTTTGCACCAATTGTATAATTTTGGTAGTGCTGCCCTTATTTTTTTTTTATCGATATATATACACATATATATATATATATATATATATACACAGGGTGGGCCATTTATATGGATACACCTTAATAAAATGGGAATGGTTGGTGATATCAACTTCCTTTTTGTGGCACATTAGTATATGGGAGGGGGAACTTTTCAAGATGGGTGGTGACCATGGCAGCCATTTGAAGTTGGCCATTTTTGATCCAACTTTATTTTTTTCAATGGGAAGAGGGTCGTGTGACACATCAAACTTATTGAGAATTTCACAAGACAAAACAATGGTGTGCTTTTTTTTTAACGTAACTTTATTCTTTCATTTTGTATTATTTCCCTATGGGTCCAAGAACTTACTAGCAGTTAGTTGTTAAATATCTGCCTATTCTGGCCTGCGATGATCATTTCTGAGTCAGGTCTGTCACAGGTTGCTCCTGTCAGTGATTCTTCTGCTTCCTGTGATGTCACATCTTTATGCTGCTCTATTAACAGGGAGTCATGGCCGCTCCTCGGCATGTCTGCATGATGTCAGCAGTGACGACCCATCGACAGAGTAGAGTGGAAAAGTAAGAGATGCTCTGGTGACTAGAAGACAAAAGAAGCTGGAGATTCACCACCTGAGCTGAAGAGATCATCACAGGTTAGAACTGTAGTTAGCAAAAAACTGGTAAGTGTTTTGCCCTATAGGAAAAAAATACAAAATGTCCTGGGTAACCCCTTTAATAATTTTTAATTTTTAGCAAATAAACTGCAATGTGGATGAACAACAGTCTAAATCTAATCAGTATTTCGTGTAACTAAGCCTTGTCTTCAAAATAGCATCAATTTTTCAAAGTACACTTGCACTTAGTTTTTGCACTTGCACTTGGCAGGTAGGTTGTAACAAATATGTTGGAGAGTTATCCTGTTTAGAAACATACTGCAGTGTGGACTTTTTAGGCTTTTTAAAATAAAAAAAGCCCACAACTTATCTTTTTGGTGACAGATCCCTGTTGAGCTGATATTCATACATGCACATTCTATAGAGAAGTTATGGCTTTTTAACAAGGTGATCCAAATATGATCCCTTTTTGGGAGCAGATGCAGGTGTTTATATGATGTATATGGAATAATTGGGGGAAATGGGACCTCCTAGGCTGACATGAGGCTTGCAAGTGTCTGCTTGGTGAAAGCTGGAGAAGTTGGGCAAAGAGTTTATCCTGGTAATGCACCAACTCTGCCTCTCTTTTGGAAGTAGGAAAAAATGTCCATATTTTGCTTTTATAGGAGGTGTCTGAAAGCATGACTATCCAATAGTCATATCTTAGCCTGATGTTAGTGATACACATGCCATGCTTGCCAGAGTTTCAGAGGAACCATTTGTTTTATTTTTCATCCCACACTGTAATGTTTGTTAGAAATGAATGGATCAAACAAAATTCTAATTTGCCTGTTCATATGGATTTTATCGGGGAAACTGATTCACAGAGATATTCTTCTCCACAAACTTCTCCATTATGCTGTAATAATATATAAATAATAATAAATGTATGATGTATGAAATAAAAAATAATTAATATACACATCACTGTGCCTCTCCTGAGCAGTATGTCCCCTCAGTATGTCCACTATGTGGGCTTGATTCATTCTAGCATTTGTGTCTGTTTTTTTTGTTAAGTATTTTGTGCCTTTTTTTGTTTGCACTAAATTCATCTTTCTATTTGTGTCTTGTTTTAAACGTCTAGTTTATATGTATTTGCCAATTTTATGTTATTTTTGTGGTTCTTCACAAGGGCATAGTTTAGGCTTTCCTGATGTTTTCTTCTGATTCGTCATTTGGAACTTTTCCAAAAGTTGCAGAATGTGTTGCTAATAGTGTTGAGCATTCCAATACTGCAAATATCGGGTATCGGCCGATATTCGCTGTATCGGAATTCCGATACCGAGTACCGATATTTTTTCAATATTGGATACCGAAATCGGAAGTCCCCATAATGCAATGAGCCACTGTTGTGGCTGTGATTGGCTGCTGAAATGATGTCATCATGATGCGCGGTCTGTGCGCATCATGATGCGCGGTCTGTGCCGACTGCGGGGGGCCTGTACCGACTGTGGGGGGCCTGTACGGGCCTGCCGGGGGCCTGTGCCGGCTGTCGGGGGTCTGTACGGGCCTGCCGGGGGCTTGTGCCGGCTGCCGGGGGTCTGTACGGGCCTGCCGGGGGCTTGTGTCGGCTGTCGGAGGTCTGTACGGGCCTGCTGGGGGCCTGTGCCGGCTGCCGGGGGTCTGTACGGGCCTGCTGGGGGCTTGTGCCGGCTGCCGGGGGTCTGTACGGGCCTGCCGGGGGCTTGTGCTGGCTGCCGGGGGTCTGTATGGGCCTGCTGGGGGCTTGTGCCGGCTGTCGGGGGTCTGTACGGGATTGCCGGGGGCCTGTGCCGGCTGCCGGGGGTCTGTACGGGCCTGCTGAGGGCCTGTGCCGGCTGCCGGGAGTCTGTGTGGGCCTGCCGGGGGCTTGTGCGGGCTGTTGGGGGTCTGTACGGGCCTGCCGGGGGTCTGTGCGGGCTGCCAGGGGTCTGTGCGGGCCTGCCAGGGGTCTTGTGTGTGTGCAGACATCGTCCGATGGGACAACAAGACCCATCGGGTGATGCCTGCTACAATGACAGTGATTGACACATTAGCCAATGATGGGACAGTAGTAGTCCCATCATCCGGCTAATGTGTTGAATGTAAAGCAAAAAAATATATATATACATACTACATACATACTACATACATACTACATATATACTACATTCATACTACATACATACTACATACATACAACATGCTACAGACATACAGTACATACTACATATATACTACATTCATACTACATACATACTACATTCATACTACATATATACTACATTCATACAACATACATACTACATACATACTACATATATACTACATTCATACTACATCCATACTACATATACACTACATTAATACAACATACATACATACTACATATATACTACATTCATACTACATACATACTACATACATACTACATACATACAACATGCTACAGACATACAGTACATACTACATACATACTACATATATACTACATTCATACTACATACATACTACATACATACTACATATATACTACATTCATACAGCATACATACAACATACATACTACATACATACTACATACATACAACATGCTACAGACATACAGTACATACTACATACATACTACATATATACTACATTCATACAACATATATACATACATACTACATATATACTACATTCATACAACATACATACATATATACTACATTCATACAACATACATACATACTACATACATACTACATATATACTACATTCATACAACATACATACATATATACTACATTCATACAACATACATACATACTACATACATACAGTTGTGGCCAAAAGTATTGACACCCCTTCAATTCTGTCAGATAATACTCAGTTTCTTCCTGAAAATGATTGCAAACACAAATTCTTTGGTATTATTATCTTCATTTAATTTGTCTTAAATGAAAAAACACAAAAGAGAATGAAGCAAAAAGCAAAGCATTGATCATTTCACACAAAACTCCAAAAATGGGCCAGACAAAAGTATTGGCACCCTCAGCCTAATATTTGGTTGCACAACCTTTAGCCAAAATAACTGCGACCAACCGCTTCCGGTAACCATCAATGAGTTTCTTACAATGCTCTGCTGGAATTTTAGACCATTCTTCTTTGGCAAACTGCTCCAGGTCCCTGATATTAGAAGGGTGCCTTCTCCAAACTGCCATTTTTAGATTTCTCCACAGGTGTTCTATGGGATTCAGGTCTGGACTCATTGCTGGCCACCTTAGAAGTCTCCAGTGCTTTCTCTCAAACCATTTTCTAGTGCTTTTTAAAGTGTGTTTTGGGTCATTGTCCTGCTGGAAGATCCGTGACCTCTGAGGGAGACCCAGCTTTCTCACACTGGGCCCTACATTATGCTGCAAAATTTGTTGGTAGTCTTCAGACTTCATAATGCCATGCACACGGTCAAGCAGTCCAGTGCCAGAGGCAGCCAAGCAACCCCAAAACTTCAGGGAACCTCCGCCATGTTTGACTGTAGGGACTGTGTTCTTTTCTTTGAATGCCTCTTTTTTCTCCTGTAAACTCTATGTTGATGCCTTTGCCCAAAAAGCTCTACTTTTGTCTCATCTGACCAGAGAACATTCTTCCAAAATGTTTTAGGCTTTTTCAGGTAAGTTTTGGCAAACTCCAGCCTGGCTTTTTTATGACTCGGGGTAAGAAGTGGGGTCTTCCTGGGTCTCCTACCATACAGTCCCTTTTCATTCAGACGCTGATGGATTGTACAGGTTGACACTGTTGTACCCTCGGACTGCAGGGCAGCTTGAACTTGTTTGGATGTTAGTCGAGGTTCTTTATCCAACATCCGCACAATCTTGCGTTGAAATCTCTTGTCAATTTTTCTTTTCCGTCCACATCTAGGGAGGCTAGCCACAGTGCCATGGGCTTTAAACTTCTTGATGACACTGCGCACGGTAGACACAGGAACATTCAGGTCTTTGGAGATGGATTTGTAGCCTTGAGATTGCTCATGCTTCCTCACAATTTGGTTTCTCAAGTCCTCAGACAGTTCTTTGGTCTTCTTTCTTTTCTCCATGCTCAATGTGGTACACACAAGGACACAGGACAGAGGTTGAGACAACTATAATCCATGTCAACTGGCTGCAAGTGTGATTTAGTTATTGCCAACACCTGTTAGGTGCCACAGGTAAGTTACAGGTGCTGTTAATTACACAAATTAGAGAAGCATCACATGATTTTTCGAACAGTGCCAATACTTTTGTCCACCCTCTTTTTTATGTTTCGTGTGGAATTATATCTAATTTGGCTTTAGGACAATTCTGTTTGTGTTTTTTCATTTAAGACAAATTAAATGAAGATAATAATACCAAAGAATTTGTGTTTGCAATCATTTTCAGGAAGAAACTGAGTATTATCTGACAGAATTGCAGGGGTGTCAATATTTTTGGCCACAACTGTACAACATACATACAACATGCTACAGACATACAACATACATACAACATACATACTACATACAACATACATACATTCATACAATACATACATACTACATACAATACATTCATACATTCATACATACATTGGACATATAGTACATATAACATAGAGTAAAAACTCACCAATACTTGTCACATTGTTCCCCGAAGCCAGTGTCATCTATGAAAAAATATGAAAATAACAAACAAGCCATATACTGCCTGATCCACAGAAATCCACGTGTCCCACGCCAATTTCCCTTGGAGAACAGCAGCATCAGCTGATGCGACCGCTCTCTACGGGGCTCCAGGAATCCAATGACGGGAGGTAGGTATCCTTCCGCACTGTATTCCTCCGCCACTGTAAAAAATAGTCCCTGGTCTCACTTTATGGCAAAAGCTGTGTGGGAACTTTTTCACTGTCATTGTAGCAGGCATCGCCCGATGGGACTTGTAGTCCCTTTGGACGATGCCTGCACACACACAAGACCCCCAGCAGGCCCGCACAGACCCCCGGCAGCTGGCAAAAGCCCCCAGCAGGCCCATACAGACCCCCGGCAGCCGGCACAAGCCCCCGGCAGGCCCGTACAGAGCCCCGGCAGCCGGCACAAGCCCCCGGCAGGCCCGTACAGACCCCTGGCAGCCGGCACAAGCCCCCCGCCGGCCCGTACAGACCCCCGGCAGCCAGCACAAGCCCCCGGCAGGCCCGTACAGACCCCGGGCAGCCGGCACAAGCCCCCGGCAGGCCCGTACATACCCCCGGCAGGCCTCCACAGACCCCACCCGCACACACAGACACGCACAGTGTCCGCCCACGCACCGCCCACACTCTTCCCCCTCCCGAACTGGATGTGCAAGTAAAGAAAGGGGTTTTTTTCATTCCGATATTTCTGTCCCATTGACTTGAATGGGACTTCCGGTATCGGAATCGGCGATACCCGATACTTTTTTTGTATCGGGCCTATCCAATCCGATCCGATATTTCTCTATATCGGATGGTATCGCTCAACACTAGTTGCTAATGCACTCCATCTAGAACAATTTTATGTGTTGCGGAAACTTTTTTAGCAATTTTTGTGACGTTTTCTAAAAAATGCTATTTTTTTTGCTCTAAAACTGGCAAAAATGGTTAAAGCCAAATAAAAGACCATTTGTGACTTTTCCACAAAATTCACGAACCACATGCCCCATTTTGATGAATTTATTGCAAACAAACATCACCAAATGCTTCATGCTTAAAAAGCACAAAGGATGAATTGGCACTTATTCTATTGTAATAAACACACACTGGCAATTCTTGGAATTTTTCAAAGAAAAACAAAAGTGAATGCCTGGAAGCCATGTCTCTACTTTGATCTTGCCTGTACATGACAATAGAAGGCTATTCATTCATATGATGTCCACCGACAGCCATTCTGCCCTCTCAATAGCACGGGCAATCAGAAACATTCATTTTTAATCTTGACAGATAAACTCCAAACATGATTCCAGTGATAATCATTAATCAAATATAGTTGTTGCCTCTTGTCTACACACAGGGATGATTGCTAGATGCAGTAATATTGCTGAGAGTGCTTTAGAAACCATCACACTTTACAGGATCAAATTCGCCACTGAGTTTTGTGAATTTGAAAACAATGGTCCATTGTGACCTTAGTTTACCTTGTCAGATTAGCAGTCCTTGTGAATGGTCAATGTTTTAGTATCAATGGATTGCCCCTTTGGCCATCTGAACATTCGTTTAGCTACTTGATTGCAATTTCATGTCACAGACAGAGGCTGAATCATTGGTGACATAGGTGTCCGTTCTGATTTACTTCTGTGGTCATGCAAATGACTACTTAAACAATATAAGAAAAAAATAGATTTAATAGTATAATTTGAGTGAATATAGCAGGTTGCAATTATAATTACTTCAATTTTGTGTTCACAATTTACAATGTCTGTTTTTTTGACAGCATGTGTTAAATTATATATAAAAGTATAACTTTTATTACATTGAGAATTTAATGAATATTTTATATATTTTTACAGTACGTGTAGTCTGAGTAAACCGTAACTGTATTTTTTGGACTATTAGACGCACCGGACAATAAGATGCACCTCAAATTTTCAGAAGAAAAATAAGGGAAAAAAATTAATGCGTCAATTGAGGGTCTGTCTTACAGTCCGAATTATTCAGCTTACCTGGGGGGTAGGGTGTGATATGGAGCGCTGGTGGATTGTGGGGTCACAGGAGGTGTTAGGTGGTCTGGCTCATCGCACGCAGGTGCAGCAGGTTCAGTGGTGAGGGGGATCTGCCATTTTGTTAAAGCCCCCACACATCCATCCCAGGCTCATGCGCAGCAGTTTGGCAGATGATCGGTAGTGTGAGGACTTCGCCGGCATTTGTGGAAATTCCAGAGCCCCCGCGCATCCATCCCGGGCTGGTGCGTCAGTTTGGCAGATGATCGGTGGTGTAGGGGCTCTCCCAGCTTTTTGTGAAAGGCCGGAACCCCCGCACCTCCATTGCTGTAATGATGAGTTGATCTTCATGAAAATGGCAGCTGCACCACCGATAATCTGCAAAAGTGCCGCATATCAGCTTGGGATGTGTCTCCTGGTAAGTGCATCCCAACCATAAGACGCACCCCCATTTTTCCCCAAAATTTTTTGGGAAAAAAGTGCGTCTTATAGTCTGAAAAATACGGTATATTTTTATGCCAATTTGGCAAAAATCTCCAGTCAGAGTCACATAAATTATCAAACTGCTGTCATATATGTAAAAATTATTGTCTAAGTGTATTTAACAATACAAAATGAATATAAAGAAAAAACAAGCAAAGTACACAATAGTTATTCTTATACTAGAATTAAAAGGAAAAGGTGTTGCTGTCAACTATTGGATAAGAGGACCTTCTACGGAGTGTTTCTCAATTATTTCAAGCTAAGTACTCCTTAGTGACAAAATGCTTCACCCGTTTACCCGAAGGAGAGATCCAGCACGGTGACATGGAATAGAAATGTTTTACATCTTGCCTAGCACATAGTTCAAACTCTGACTTTTCATAGTGGCACATACTATGCCCCCTCAATATTATAGTAATACTATAAAGGGCCCTTTGAATATAATGACTCAACCTGAATATAACAATGCCACTGTGTGGCAGTATCATGATGGTTCATTGACGCCACATGGATATAACAATGAATATAACAAAATAACAACATGAACCTAGCCTTCATGGTGCAACAAGAATATAACAGAATATAACAATGCCACTGCATGGTGCTTTTATTTTTGGTGTGTGACATCCTCAAAAAACAAACAAACACAAGAAACATATTCAATAACCAGTTCCAGAGAACTCCTGAAAGGGCATAAAGCAATACAATATCAGGGCTACTAAAATGTCTGGTAAGATGAAGAGGTGCCTGATAGTTGGTAAAAGAAGGTTAAGGGCATGGAGGGTATGGAAGTGCAGCTAGGACAGCAAAGTACATGGTGGGTCAGCATGGGAAAGGGTAAGAGAAATTAGGAATGTTGCCATTTTCACAAACCAGGTAGAAGAAAGCACAGGACTACTAGTTGTATGTATTAGTGATAGAGTGAGTGAAGCAGCTCTTGGGGGTGATGAGGTTGAAAAAAATGTTGTGGTAGTATTGTGGAGCACAATGTTAGCATGACCACAGTATGAGGTGGAAGTAAGAAGAAACAACCTTGACTTAATGTAGGCGGTCTCTGCTTCCCATTAAATGGGTAGACCATCAATATTAGAATCACTGCAGGGGAAGATAACATCGGCAGCTGGGTCAGCAGCTGCTGTAAGACACTGCAGTACCATTCCAGAAAAAGGGATTGTGGGACGGGTTGCAAACTCAGATAATTTTAACAAATGGTTCGGTTAAACTGAGAGTAATCAGCTGAATCCTACTCTTGGCTTGGCCCTAATCTTTGCAGGGCTGGATTGTATTTTTCAACCTTGACAAATACTGTGTAACACTACATGTCATTACCCTTGAGGTATGCTTAATGCAGATTTAGAAACTTTGTGCTACACCATGATCATAGCGACGCAGATTAAATTGAATTGTAAAGTGTTTGTGATACCCTGGCCTTCACTCTTGGCCTACACAAAAAATGTTTAGACTTCACAGGAGTGTTGTCTCTTGGTTCCAGCTCCTTCAGCTGTCTCTAATAAGTTATTATTATTATTATATTATTATTAATATGCATTGCTTATATAGCGCCATCATATTTCACAGCGCTTTACATACAATATCATTACAATGTAAATTCCCTATCTTCATAATGTGGGAGGAAACACACGCAAACACTTGGAAAACATACAAACTCCTTGCAGATGTTTTCCTTGGTGGGATTTGAACCCAGTACTCCAGCGCTGCAAAGCAATAGTGCTAACCACTAAACCACTGTGCTGCCCATAAGTTATAAGTTTTAGCTCTGTAAAAACTGGACTATAAACAAGAATTGAAGAAAATTAATATAAAAGCCAGGTAGAAGTAAACAACCAGGGTCGCCATCACATTACTGCCCTTACTGGCGTATGGGGCCCCATGAGCATCGGCACGCACATTGCCAGCATATGATGTCACTGTAATGTGCCAGCGCATCTGCACCTTGAATGAGGGCATGCCAGTGCATGACAGTAATGTCATAAGCCGTCGAAAAGCGTGCCGACATGAGCTGCCAGCATGTGATTGCCTGGGGGCTGCTAACTATCGCAGGAAGCCTGTGGCATGTCTGCACCTCAATTGAATGATGGAGAGGGCATCGCTGGACCACAGAAGTCTGAGAGCAGCTGCAGCCCGATCTTCCTCTTCATGGTCAGGTTGTCCGAAGGCGGAGACAGTGACGCCAGCACTGATTCTAGCACCTGTATCACATGTCACAACACCACACTAGATCAACGGCATACAAGTACTGCAATAACAATAGAAACACTCCCTACATGCCTCCTCTAATCTAAGATTTCCCTCCTATATAAACTCTCCCTAACAGACTGTCACAAAAAGGACTACTTCTTCACCACCAAACTGGGTAGTTGTAAACTACCACCAGCAGGGAACAGAGGCAACAGTGAGGTTGAAATAGAAACCCTACAGAGTAATAGATTAGGCCAAATGGAAAACCCCTGCTGTAAGAAAAGAGTGGATGAAAAGGCAAAGGGTGATCAGCACCTGGATAGCAACCGGAAATCCAGTGGCTAAGCGGATAGAGACGTCAGCAGATAAACACAAGACTTCCAATGTTTTGTCTCAGGCCTAGCTTCTCTGTTATGAATGAGTCACCGTAGGAGGCAAAAACAGAAATACTTGCTAAGTCCAGAAAACCAGAGAAGTTGGCAGCTATCGGATTGCAGACCCCTGAACCTAACAACAACAACTAGCAGTAGCCATGGGGGGTTCCTACGGTGCCCTAGACCCCTCGATCACAGCCGGAGAACTACATAGCCTAAAGACAGAAAGGGAAATCTAAACTGCCCCAAAGCAGACCCCAAAGCAATAGGCAGCCCCCAACATATAATGACGGTGAAGCAAGATGAAAAAACACTCACACAGATAGAAAGATAGGCTGAGCAAATGATGGGGCCCAAGCTAACTAAATAGGACAGAAAAGAAAAGCTGCTGTCTGAAATCCGCCAAAACCCTCTCAAAAACAAGAGCCAACAGACTGATAGGGAAAAAAGCCCTGAAGACGCTAGGCTTCAAAAAGACTATATCAGTACTCAGGTATTATCTGAAGACAGAGCAAAAAGGAATTCAGCTCACCCAGCAGGGAAAGGCAGAAATCCAGGAAAACAAGGCAAAACAAAACCAAAACACAAATGCAAAAAGTAGAGCAGAAAACTTAGCTTTTGAGGAGCAGGAATCAGACTGGTCTCCAAGAATCCCTAAGAGAAATCACCCGCAAGGCAGAAGGGCATCGGCTGCCTTACATCTAGTCAGCAATCCCAGTCACCCAGTCATCATCATTCTGCTCAGGTGCTTTGTAATCAGCCTCACTACCTTCCTTCACCAGAAGAGGGAGTTCATCAGACCTCAATGGTGAAGGGGAAAATGAACTCACAACACTTCTCCCTTTCTGTCTTATGTACCCCACAAAGTTTCAGCTATGTCTTAATGGGCTTGCCTTTGAGAACTATTCTTGCTAGAGCTGAACCACAGAAGTACACAAACAAGAATGGTATTGCTATGGAAAAACTAAATGGTTTTTCTGCGATGCTTGTGGAGTTCCACAAAAAGGATCCAGGACACACAAAGAAGAAATGTAGGTTAGCGCTTTTCAAAGTTATCCAACTTCTTCATCAGGACATAACAACATGAGCATATGAATGTGGTTACATCCTAAGAAAGAAGTTGGATAATTTCCAGACGTTAAGATATTAAACCATTCTGATCTTTGTAAGCAGTGGTCTTGCAGCAGCAGAAGGATTTATGCTTTGAAATTGTTGTGAATACACAACCCGATCAGGTGAGTAAGCACTCCATACCAATATAATTGTCGCTAATGGTTAAAACCCTATTGCACTCTTCTTGCTCACCAGCTTTTGTGGTACACAAATGCATACACATACATACACACATACACAGAACTCACTATTCACTACTATCCATGTTTTTCACGGATGGATCTAAAAATAAATAAGTTCCAAAGCTTCTCCTGTACTGTGCAATTTGTACTTGTTTCAGCCCTTGTCATCCTTGTTGCCGGAAAAAATAGGATATGACTCCATGTGGTTTTCCATGTACAAATACCGACAAGCAAGCAGCCACATAGCTTATAATGTGTATATGTGGCATCCATGAAAATAAATCTTTCAGTGACAGGGGGGACATACTAAAACAATTACACTGCAATTACAGAATTATATCACACATCCAAATCACAGCATATGAAACTATCATGAAAATGATCCATCAGTGTTGAGTAATAACAGTATTTCAAGCCGCAACATACAAATATAGCTTTAAGTTATATCACCAAATCTCTTCAGGGGGTGCTGGACACTTTCCATTCCTTTTTACAAGTGTGAAGTCTTACAAAAATTACCTAAGGGCTCTGTGAGAATCATGTGGGAATAGTGGATGAGGGCAGGTATATCTCGCCCAGATTCCTTTCCTATGTGGCCTAGTCTGGTCAGTATCGCACCTGCTTACTAATGGATAATGGGAGGTGGAAATAAAAGGATGCAAGGTGGTTGTGTGAGTGTCTCAGCCTGGGAACACAGAGAGCCTGTCTGTGTGAGAGACACACGTGAGTGGAAGCAGTGCCCACTGCAACTGTGGTTTGGCTGGACGGGAGAAGCCCGCCAGTTGGTAGTTAGGTTGTCCATTGCTTAGTTAGTGCCGGACAGGCAAGGATTTGTTTTATGTTTTATTTCCTTTTGCATTGCTTTCACCGTTAATAAACCTGACCCAGGGTCAGTTATACACGAATCCCAGCTCTGCGCATGAGTTTCATCACATTGTGGTGGAGAATGCGGGCATCACGTTGCAAGCATGAGCATGGAGGACGTGGTGAAAGCGCTGGTACAGTCCACCGTCGTCCAGCAAGAAGCTAATCGGGTGATGATGGCCCAGCTGAAGGAGTTGGTGGACATGACAGTTACCAATTGTTCGCTTCTCCAGCAGGTGGCGCAGCGCTTGGCAAGCTTACCTGAGCTTAACCTGGAAGCCGAGTCGAGAGTGATTCACGTGAGTCGGTACTGGCAGAAAATGACGACCGAAGATGACGTCGAGGCATACCTGACCACGTTTGAACAGACGGCGGTGAGAGAAAAATGGCCGAAGGCACGATGGGCCGGCCTGATTGCCCCGTTTCTTTCCGGTGAGGCCCAAAAGGCTTATTATGACTTAGAGCCTGAAGCCACGCAGGACTTTGACAAACTGAAAGCCGAGATCTTGGCCCGGCTGGGAGTGACGACCGCTGTCCGTGCACAGAGAGTGCATCAATGGACTTATCAGCCGGATAAACCACCGCAGTCCCAGATGTTCGACCTGATCCACGTGACGAAGAAGTGGCTACAACCCGAGGTGTTGACAGCGCCAGAGATAATCCAGAGAGTCGTCATGGACAAGTACCTGAGAGCTCTACCGCCAGCCCTGAGGAAGTGGGTAAGCCATGGAAATCCTACGACGGCAGATCAACTGGTGGATCTGGTTGAACGTTACTCCGTGGCGGAAGGACTCCGAGACGACGCTACCCCACCTCGTTCTTCATCATCTCCATGTGGAACTGGTAAGACTGTTCCAGGGAGTAGGGGAGATGGAAAAATCCCTAAGACAGTGGGGGAGGAAAACGGGACTGCCCGCACTGCGAGGCCGAGAGTAACGAACTATGGTCTAAGCAAGGGGCCCGTTAGGTGTTTCCGCTGCCAAGAGATGGGACATATTGCTGCGAACTGTCCGGTCACTACTGAACCCATGCAGTGCGACGTCACAGACTCTAAAAACCGCATGTCTATGGTTGCACGGGTAGTGAGTGTGAATGCCGGTCAAAAGGATGTGGAAAAACACTTGTGTGATTTAACTGTTGATGGCAAAAATGTGGTGGCATTGTTAGACTCGGGAAGTGTGGTGACTCTGGTGAAGGCCAGTCTGGTGTCAGCCCCGACTGGACCATCAGACAAATTTTCTGTAACATGTGTGCATGGAGACACCTGTTCGTACCTCACCACGGTCATATGCATTACTACTTCCTATGGGTCCGTGCAACATAAAGTGGGACTCGTCCCGGCGTTATTGCATGATGTTATCCTGGGCCGGGATTTTCCCCACTTCTGGCAATTGTGGGAGAATCAGTTGATGCCCTCGGGTAATAGTGTACATGATTCTTCTCCCAGGGAGCGTGTGGGTCCCGAACCCCTGGAAGAGGTCTCCCCGGAAGACTCGGGGGAAGAGTCTGCGGGAAATGACCTGCAGTACCCGTTTTCAGTCATGGCGGGTGATAATGAGGAGACCGGGGAAGAGGAGGAGGCTGACAGCCGTCCACCTCCCCGTTTGCCGGATTTAGAAGTTCAGAAAGATGACTTCCAAAGCGAGCAAATAAAGGATCCTACCCTTTCTCAGGCTAGGACAAATGTAAAAGTGATAAATGGGGTACCCGTAGAACCTGGCTCTAGGCTGGCATATCCTTACATGGTTCTGGAGAATGATTTACTCTATCAGATAGAGAAAAAGGGGGAAGATACGGTGCAACTATTAGTCGTGCCAAAACCCTACCGGCGGCAGGTGCTGGACCTGGCCCACAGACATGTGATGGGAGGTCACCTGGGAGTCCAGAAAACCACCGAAAGGATATTACACTGTTTTGTTTGGCCAGGCATGCATCATGATATTCGTGTATATTGTGAGTCTTGTCCTGACTGCCAAGCCTCTGCACCTAAGCCCCGGTTCTGTAGCCCTTTGGTACCCCTACCTATTATTGAAGTCCCGTTTGAGAGGATTGGGATGGATTTAGTTGGGCCCCTTCCACGGTCTGCACGTGGACACCAACATATCCTGGTCATCTTGGATTATGCCACTCGTTACCCGGAGGCCATCCCTTTGCGTAACACGGCCACCAAGACGATTGCCAAGGAGCTGGTGCATGTGTTTAGTCGGGTTGGTATACCAAAACAGATACTCACCGACCAGGGGACCCTCTTTATGTCCAGGATAATGAAGCTCTGCCGATTGTTACAAATCGAACCGTTACGCACATCCGTGTATCACCCTCAAACAGACGGGTTGGTTGAACGGTTCAATAAAACTCTGAAGCAGATGCTGAGAAAGGTGATAGACAAGGATGGGAAGAACTGGGACTATTTACTTCCGTATTTGCTTTTTGCCATCAGGGAAGTACCCCAGTCTTCCACGGGATTCTCGCCTTTCGAGTTATTGTACGCCCGACGTCCTCGTGGACTGTTAGACGTTGCAAAAGAAACCTGGGAGGGTCAGGTCACTCCGTTTAAAACAGTGATAGATCACGTCACACAAATGCAGGACCGTATTGCGGCTGTTATGCCTATCGTCAAAGAACACATGGTACAGGCTCAAGGTGCCCAAAAAAGAATCTATGATAGGGGTGCCAAGATCTGTATATTTGCACCCGGAGATAGGGTGTTGATCCTGGTCCCCACGGTGGACAGTAAGTTCCTGGCAAAGTGGCAGGGCCCCTTTGAGATCAAGGAAAGAGTTGGTGAAGTAAACTACAAAGTATACCAGGCAGGTAAACGGAAACCTGAACAGATTTATCATGTAAATCTGATAAAGCCCTGGAAGGATCGGTCTGCCTTGTCAGCGGAGCTGGCCCGTCCTGTCTGCTCGCATACCGTACCGGAGGTACGGGTTGCAGAAACTCTCTCGGAGCGGCAAAAGACGGAAGTCAGGCAGTTTCTACTTCACAACCAAAAGTTTTTCTCAGAAAAACCCGGGCAGACTATGCTAATGAAACATGACATCGTAACGGAACCTGGTGTCACAGTTCACGTAAAGCCCTACCGAATCCCGGAAGCGCGCCGTGAAGCCGTTTCCCGAGAAGTGAAGGCAATGTTAGAGTTAGGAGTCATTGAGGAATCGCACAGTGCGTGGTCCAGCCCGATTGTGCTAATTCCTAAACCGGAAGGCACCATCCGGTTCTGCAATGACTTCAGGAAACTGAATGCGGTCTCAAAATTTGATGCCTACCCCATGCCCCGGGTCGACGAGTTAATAGATCGGTTAGGAAAAGCCCGGTATATTACGACCCTAGACCTAACAAAGGGGTATTGGCAGATCCCTCTGGTGGAGGCTGCCAGAGAAAAGACGGCATTTGCTACGCCGGAAGGTTTATTTCAGTATGTGTATATGCCGTTTGGACTGCACGGGGCACCGGCGACCTTCCAGAGACTGATGGATTGAGTCTTGAGGCCACATAGGCGGTATGCTTCGGCCTATTTGGATGACATTGTCATTTACAGCTTGGACTGGGAGACTCATCTCCAGAAAGTACAAGCTGTGATTGACGACCTGTTGGAGACAGGTCTAACCGCGAATCCCAAGAAATGTCACATTGGGCTAGAAGAAGCCCGGTATTTGGGGTATGTAATTGGGAGGGGTGTTGTTAAACCCCAGGTTGATAAGATTCAGGCGGTTCAGGACTGGCCACAACCTGTCAACAAGAAGCAGGTGCAAGCCTTCCTGGGGATCACCGGTTATTATCGCCAGTTCATACCCAATTTTGCAGCCATCGCTACCCCCCTGATGGATCTTACAAAAGGGAAAGACTCCGTCATGATTAGATGGAGCTTAGCGGCTGAAGAAGCCTTCCATAGCCTAAAACGGGCACTTTGCTCTCAGCCCGTACTGGTGACTCCGGACTTCCGCAGTGAGTTTGTGGTACAAACGGATGCCTCTGATACCGGTATCGGGGCTGTACTCTCACAAGTGAGGGACGGAGTGGAACACCCAGTCCTCTATCTCAGCAGGAAGCTGAATAAACACGAGCAAAGGTATGCAGTCGTAGAAAAAGAGTGCCTCGCCATTAAGTGGGCTCTAGAGGCCCTCAAATATTACCTGGTGGGCCGAAAGTTCAGGCTGATCACTGACCATGCCCCTCTCAAGTGGATGCACTTGAACAAGGAACGGAATAGCCGGGTGACCCGGTGGTTCCTTGCCCTGCAGGCCTACACTTTTACGGTGGAGCACCGCCCTGGGGTACAGATGGGAAATGCAGATGCTCTGTCCCGAGTGCACTGTTTGGCCGGTGTCATTGCTCGACCGGAGTGGTCTGAGCAGAAGGGGGGGATATGTGAGAATCATGTGGAAATAGTGGATGAGGGCAGGTATATCTCGCCCAGATTCCTTTCCTATGTGGCCTAGTCTGGTCAGTATCGCACCTGCTTACTAATGGATAATGGGAGGTGGATATAAAAGGATGCAAGGTGGTTGTGTGAGTGTCTCAGCCTGGGAACACAGAGAGCCTGTCTGTGTGAGAGACACACGTGAGTGGAAGCAGTGCCCACTGCAACTGTGGTTTGGCTGGACGGGAGAAGCCCGCCAGTTGGTAGTTAGGTTGTCCATTGTTTAGTTAGTGCCGGACAGGCAAGGATTTGTTTTATGTTTTATTTCCTTTTGCATTGCTTTCACCGTTAATAAACCTGACCCAGGGTCAGTTATACACGAATCCCAGCTCTGCGCATGAGTTTCATGCTGAATGCACGTGACCTTTGACCCCAGCAAAGGCGATCCCGGAGTGTTTTATCACAGCTCATACTCATCAGCATAAATAAAATCAGTCTGATGTTGTTCCCGAAAAGTCAAACGAGTGTTATGCATGCAATTTTCATGTGAGTACAATGCGATTTTTCTCATCCAACATCTGTGTCTGACATCTGAGTGACATGCGTATGCAATCCATATGCAATACCATTTTAACATTAGCTTTTACATAGAGTAATTCTCTAAGTCACTTAAAGATAGTTTTCAAAGTAAATATTCCTCAAATCATAGCTAGATAGAAATATGTAAGTGACATATATAATGAGTACAGTGTGTGTGTAGCTAACTGTAGATGCATTTAATTCATAAATCAATAAATTACAGAAAAAGTGGGGGTTGATGTTTCAAGCCTGGGAAGGGGGTAATAGACATGCAGCTTCCCAGACTATTTATATCAGCTCACTGCTGTATATTTAGCCTTTACTGGTTATAAAAATGGGGGTCACCCCCCAAAAAATGACATAGCAACGCCTATAATTAATAACCAGCAAAGGATAGGCAGACAGCTTTAGCCCATGGGTGGTTTGCACGTTCATGACTGGGCCAAATTTTACAATTCTGACCACTGTCCCTTTATGAGGAAATAACTCTGGAATGCTTCCATGGATCCAGGTGATTCTGATATTTTTTTTCTCGTGACATATTGTACTTCATGGTAGTGGTAAAATTTCATTCATATTGCTTGCGTTTATTTGTGAAAAAAACAGAAATTTGGCAAAAATGTTGAAAATTTTGCAATTTACCAACCTTGAATTTTTATGCCCTTTAATCACAGTGATATGGCACACAAAAAACTTAATAAGTAACATTTCCCACATGTTCACTTTACATCAGCACAATTTTGGAACCAACATTTTTTTTAGGAAGTTATAAAGCTCTCCACAGTGTGGCACCCCCTTACATCTCCTCCCTCATTTCTGTCTATCGGCCTAACCGACCGCTGCACTCTGCAAATGACTTTCGACTAACCTCTGTCCTAATCCGTACCTCCCACTCCCGACTCCAAGACTTCTCCCGTGCTGCGCCAATCCTCTGGAATGCTCTACCCCAAGATATTAGGACCATCCACAATTTGCATAGTTTTAGGCGCTCGCTCAAAACACATTTGTTCAGAGCGGCCTATCACATTCAGTAATCAAAGTCATTTTATGTTTGTGTGTGTGTAGCCCATTCACTATCTCCATCTAACCCCCACCCCCTGAAGATGGCTGGACCATCATTGTAAATACATAATTGTAAATACAAACCTGTGTTTTGTATCTCCCCCACCTCATTGTAGATTGTAAGCTCCCACGAGCAGGGTCGTCTTATTTCGCTTTAATTATTGTATTGTTAACGTTGTTACTTATGACTGTTGTGTTTGAAACTGTTCAACTGTAAAGCGCTGCGGAATATGTTGGCGCTATATAAATAAAGATTATTATTATTATTATTATAAGGGTTAAAAGTTGACCAGCGATTTCTCATTTTTACAACACAATTTTTTTTAGGGACCACATCACATTTAAAGTCACTTTGAAAGGTCTATATGATAGAAAATACCCAAAAGTGACACCATTCTAAAAACTGCACTGCTCAAGGTGGTCAAAACCACATTCAAGAAGTTTATTAGCCCTTCAGGTGCTTCACAGGAATTTTTTGATTGTTTAAAAAAAAAAATTAAAACAACTTTTTTTCACAAAAATTACTTCAGGTCCAATTTTTTTTATTTTACCATGGGTAACAGGAGAAATTGGACTGCAAAAGTTATTGTGCAATTTGTCCTGAGTATGCTGATATCCTATATGTGGGTGGGAACCACTGTTTTGGGCATGGCAGAGCTCAGATGGGAAGGAGCGCCGTTTGTCTTTTTCAAAGCAAAATTGGCTGGAATTCAGATCGGATGCCATGTCACGTTTGGAGAGCCCCTGATGTGCCTAAACAGTGAAAACCCCCCACAAATGACACCATTTTGGAAAGTAGACCCCCCCAGGGAACTTATCTAGATGTGTAGTGAGAACTTTGAACCCCCGAGGGCTTCACAGAAGTTTATAATGTATAGCCATACAATTTAAAAATCATATTTTTTCCAGAAAAATGATCTTTTCACCCCCAGTTTTTATTTTCCCAAGGGTAACAGGACCCCAAACGTTATTGTGCAATTTGTCCTGAGTACGCTGATACCCCATATGTGGGGGTAAACTACTATTTGGGTGCATGGCAGAGTTCGGAAGGGAAGCAGCGTCATTTGACTTTTTTGGCTGGAATTGAGATCGGAAGTCATGTCGCATTTGGAAAGCCCCTGATGTGCCTAAACTCAAATGACACCATTTTGGAAACTAGACCCCCAAGGATGTTATCTTGGTGTGTTGAGAACTTTGAACCCCCAAGGGCTTCATAGAAGTTTATAACGTACAGCCGTAAAATAAAAAAATCATATTTTTTCCACAAACATGACCATTTAATCCCCAATTTTTTTCCAAAGGGTAACAGTAGAAATTGGACACCAAAAGTTGCTGTCCAATTTGTCCTGAGTACGCTGATATCCCAAATGTGGGAGAAAACTATTGAATGGGCACACGTCGGGGCTCGGAAGAGAAGTAGTGATGTTTTGGAATGCAGACTTTGATGGAATGGTCTGCGTGTGTCATGTTGACTTTGGAAAGCCCCTGATGTGCCTAAACTGTGGAAACCCCCCACAAGTGACCCCATTTTGGAAACTAGACCCCCCAAGGAACTTATCTAGATGTCTGGTGAACACTTTGAGCCCCCAAGTGCTTCCCAGAAGTTTATAACGTAGAGCCAAAAAAATGAAAAAATATTTTTTCCACAAATATGATCTTTTAGTCCCCAATTTTTTTATTTTCCCAAGGGTAACAGGAGAAATTCGACCCCAAAAGTTGTTGTTTAATTTGTCCTGAGTACGCATATACCCCATATGTGGGAGAAAACTACTGTATGGGCACACGTCGGGGCTCAGAAAGGAAGAAGTGACGTTTTGGAATGCAGACTTTGATGGAATGATCTGCGGATGTCATGTCGCATTTGGAGAGCCCTGATGTGCTTAAACTGTTGAAACCCCCACAAGTGACCCCATTTTGGAAACTAGACCCCCCAAAGAACTTATCTAGATGTGTGGTGAGCAATTTGAACCCCCAAGTGCTTCACAGAAGTTTATAACGTAGAGCCATAAAAATAAAAAAATCATTTTTTTCCCAAAAAATATTTTTGCCCCCAATTTTTTATTTTCCCAAGGGTAACAGGAGAAATTGGGCCCCAAAGGTGTTGTGCAACTTGTCCTGAGTAGGCTGATACCCCATATGTGGGGGTAAACCACTGTTTGGGCGCATGGCAGAGCTTGGAAGGGAAGGAGCACCGTTTGACTTTTTCAACACAGAATTGGCTGGAATTGAGATCAGATGCCATGTTGCATTTGAAGAGCCCCTGTAGTGCCTAAACAGTGGAAACCCCCAATTCTAACTCCAACCCTAACCCCAACACACCCCTAACCCTAATCTCAGCCCTAATCCTAGCCCTAACACTAACCCTAATGGGAAAATAGAAATAAATGCATTTTTAAAATTTTATTATTTTTCCCTAACTAAGGGGGTGATAAAGGGGGGTTTGATTTACTATTTATGGCAGGTCTTAATGTTTGGCAGCTGTCATACGCTAAAAGACGCTTTTTATTGTAAAAATAGTTTTCGAATCACCACATTTTGAGAGCTGTAATTTTTCCATATTTTGACCCACGGAGTCATCTGAGGTCTTATTTTTTGCAGGACAAGTTGACGTTTTTATTGGTACCATTTTCGGGCACATGACTAATTTTACTTGCTTTTTATTCCAATTTTTGGGACACAGAATGAACAAAAACCAGTATTTCATGAATTTCTTTTGGGGGTGCGTTTACACCGTTCCACATGTAGTAAAATTGATAAAGCAGCTTTATTCTTCGGATCAGTATGATTACAGTGATACCTCATTTATGTCTTTTTTTATGTTTTGGCGCTTTTATGCAATAAAAACAATTTGATATAAAAATAATTATTTTTGCATCGCTTTATTCTGCGAGCTATAACTTTTTTATTTTGTTGATGACGCTGTATGGTAGCTCATTTTATGCGGGATAAGATGACGTTTTCAGCAGTGCAATGTTTATTTATATAAGTCTTTTTGATTGCGTGTTATTGCACTTTTTGTTCGACAGTATGATAATAAAGCATTGATTTTTGCCTATTTTTTTTTTAAGGTATTCACTAAAGGGATTAACCAGTGGGATAGTTTTATAGGGCGGGTAATACAGATGCGGCGATACTAAATATGTATTTATTAGGGATTTTTTTTTATTATTATTATTTATTTAGGATTTTTTTATACATTTTTTTTACACTTTTTTTTACTTTAATGTCCCAATGTTGGACATTACAATAAAGTGTCAGATTGCTGATCTGACAGTTTGCACAGTACTATGTCAGATCAGCAATCTGACAGGTGCTGCACAGGCTTTCTCAGTACCTGCTCTCAGCAGGCACTGAGGAAGATGCCTCCCTGCAAGACCCCAAAGGCCCCCATGGCCATATTGGATTTGGGGGCATGCAGGGAGGAGCCCCTCAGAGCAGCGCAACACATCCCGCTGCTCTGAGGGTCTCAGGGAAGCACACAGGGAGCCCCCTCCCTGCGCGATTCTTCCCTGTTCCCCCAGTACACTGCAATCATGTTTGATCACAGTGCCAGGGGCGGTCCGTGACCACTCCTGACACATAGTGCCAGGTGTCAGCTGTGATAATCAGCTGACACCCGGCCATGATCAGCGGTGCTGCTGACTGCTATGATGTACTATCCCATCCATGGTAATTAAGTCCCAGGTCACATGGACAGGATAGTACATCAAATGGCAGAAAGGGGTTAATAGGCTAGGAAAGGGTCATGGATAATGGCCCCCTCCCAGCCTAAAACAATAGCTCTCTGGAGCCTCAGAAATGGTGCATTCATAAGATGCACCAATTCTGGAGTTTAGCATCCGCTCTTCCCTCTTGCCCTGGTGTGGTGGCAAGTGGGGTAATAGTATTGGGGTATATGCCAGCTTTGTATTGGCAGCTGACATCAAGCCCAGGGGTTAATAATGGAGAGGCGTCCATAAGCCACCCCCATTACTAACCTC
Source organism: Dendrobates tinctorius (assembly GCF_039654945.1). Lineage (NCBI taxonomy): Eukaryota > Metazoa > Chordata > Amphibia > Anura > Dendrobatidae > Dendrobates > Dendrobates tinctorius. The sequence continues at coordinate 33,490,983 of NW_027361676.1, forward strand.
ATAGTCATATTGTAAATTAAAAAAACCCAGAAAAAAGTCCTTTAATTGAAATAAAGACACTGACACCTTTATTTGAAATAAAACTAAAAAAAGTTATACTCACCTTTACGACTTTTCAAGTGAATCCTATCTCCCCTGAAATAGAAAAATAATAATAAACCACCATAATCCTCACCAGTCCGATGAGGTGATAATCCACTGAAGCCCATGTCCCCTGTAAAACAAAAGTAATAATAAACAACCATATTCCTCACCTCTCCAACAAGATGATAATCCAGTTGTCCTACGATGAATCTAGTTCTGCTACATCTAGATGCTATACTGAACGTTGGCATGATACAAGCATTCAGCCTGGCAGCCAGCAGAGATACTGAGCTGCGCGTCGTAGCGCAGCATCAGTGTCTCGCAGTGACATGAATAAGTTGAGTAGAGTTCTTAGCAGATGAAATCCATTCACCTCACAGACATTGCTAGCAATTTTTTTCTTTAAGTTATTTATTAGCTAAATCCATGAACATTAAACTACACACGCACTGCACTAATTGTATATGTGACTAACATCTTTCCATGTATCTATTCTATGTATACTGCTCAAAAAAATAAAGGGAACCCTTAAACAAGGATGTGATATTTTAGTGTTCCCTTTATTTTTTGAGCAATATATATCTATTCTACCTATTCTGTTCTGATGGGTCACACAGTGGATTTACTGTACTCAACTGATGAAATGTCAGGTTTTCTAGGAGAAGGGTGCATAAAAATCAGATGGCATACACATGGTCCATGTGCCATGTGATTTTTTCTCGCACCTATTGACTTGCATTGACAAGTTACCTCTGATAAACGCAGACTGCAATATTTTTGTCAGTCCGATTTGAATTGAGAAAAAAATTGCAGATGAGCAGGGAATCAGAATAACATAAGTCAGAGTGCAATCTGTTTTTTATTGCATTGTCTTTGTCCGTTTTTCTCGCAAATGAGTATGAGACCTAAAAGAGAAAGTATTGTTGCCCATAGAAACTAATAAAAAGTGCACTGAGAAATAAAGGCTGTACTGTGATTTGTTGCTATAGGCAACAATTTGGAGCAAATTAATCCTATATATTGCTGAAAAAGCTCTGTAACTGCTTTATGGTGGCAGCTGGACAGGTCGTGGATTGGAGGTATGTGTCCCCCCGATGCCAAACATTGGTGTTGTAGGACTCTGAGAAGCAGACTCCAGCACATATAGTGCTGAAAGGTGCTTTTATGAGCTCGGATTATGGGTCTGAATTTTTCGAGAAGTTGAAAGAGCTGGGTGGGATCAACTGCTCCCTAAGTCCCGTGTGTGAGCCAGCATCTACTGCAGAGCCGACCCGTCACAATTGGTGTTTTGAATGCAGGCAGAGATCCCAAACAACAGGTGATGGCAGTCTGGAAACTGCATGTCCTGGGTCAAGCAGCCGGAGCCGTGCAAGCGCAGCCTGCAACCATGGAGGAGCTAATTAAACAGCTGGAACAGGTGAATCTACATCAGCAGGAGACCAACAAGCTGTTAATGCAGCAGCAATGACAGCATCAGGAACACATGGCACTACTGGCAGAGGCCTTCCGTGTCAAAGAAACTGTACCACCTCTAAGCCGAAGCAACAAGACCCAGATGAGGAAAACCGTAAGAGGGGCATTGCAAAAGATGACTCTGGGGATGATGTTGAGTCATTCCAGGCCTTGTTTAAGAGGGTGACAGACCATGAGAGACTACCACCGTTTCAGTGGGCAGAGATTCTAGTGCCAGATCTGATCAGTGAGCCACAGAAAGCGTACTTTGACTTCAACCCTACAAGACACCAAAGAGTATGACAAACTTAAAGCTGAGATCTTGGCTCGACTGGGTGTATCCCTGGCAGTCAGGGCAGAGCAGGTCCATCCCTGGGACTTTAACCATGATAAACCTCCCCGGTCACAAATGTTTGATCTTTTGCACCTGGTACAGAAGTAGCTGCAACCAGAGACTTGTTCCCTAGCTCACATGGTCGAGAATGTCTTCAAGGATCGGTAGAGAAAGTTGGTGATGTCAACTATAAAGTCCACCAACCAGGGAAGAGGAAACCCTACCAAGTGTACCATGTGAACCTGATTAAACCGTGGCAGGACAAAGAACCCGTGGAAGCTCCTTGCTGGTGGCCAAGTCCGATGTCAGCGCGAAAGATGTAAAGGTGACGGCCCGCACGCAGAAACAGCAATGCTGAGAGCTGTTGCAGCGGAATAAATAAAGATCTTTTTTCTGAGTTGCCAGGTGTCACTCAGGTTATAGAGCATGAGGTACACACAGAGTCTCATGTTCACATCAATCTGAAGCCATATCAGATTCCAGAGGCCCGCAGAGAGGTGATCTTGAAAGAGGTGAAGCGGATGCTGAATGTAGGTATTATTGAAGAATCCAAAAGTGACTGGTCAAGTCCCATAGTGTTGTTGCCAAAACCAGATGGTGAGTGGTGGTTCAGTAATGAATGCATGAAACTTAGTGAGGTCTTGAAGTTCGACAGCCTACCTAATGCCTAGGGTAGATGAGCTGTGATGACTCAGACGTCAAGGTTAGATTTCAGAAAGGCAGATTATAAGGGACTCAGAAAGAGAATTGGAGGGATACAATGGCTGGATATCCTTAAGGACAAAAATGTCCAGGAAGGATGGGAAACATTGAAAAATGAGATTCTCAAAGCACAATCGTTAACAATTCCGAAAAGAGGAAAGAATAGGAAGCATTTTTAGGAAGAAAGAAATGTTTATCTAATGGAAAAAGGGAGGCATATCTAAAGAAGAATATAATGCTGTCTGCTGAACCTGCAGGGCATGAATCAGATTACTAAAGCTGACAATGAATTAAGGCTTGCAAGAGACATCAAAAGCAATGAAAAAGGATTTTTGGTATATGTCAAAAGTAAAAGAAAAGTCAAAGATGCTATAGGATTTTTACAGGATAAAAATGATGAAATGGTAAGAAAGGATGTTGAAAAGGCCAAACTTTTAAAATCCTATTTTGCATCTGTTTTCTCTCATAAAGGAAATGTAACATGAACTGATCTTCACTGTCCTATTAAGGGAATTGGAGATACAGGATTTCTATAAACAGAAAGATAGTGAGGAAACACTTAGCTAACCTAAATGAATTCAAGTCTCCAGGTCCAGATGAATTACAGAGTACTGAAGGATATAGCTGCAGAAATTTTTGAACCACTCTCCATAATCTTTGAAAATTCTTGGAGAACAGAAGGGACTTCTGGGGCAGAAGACTGGAGAAGAGCAAATGTTGTTCCTATCTTCAAAAAGGGGAAGGTGGACCCTGGGAGCTATAGGCCGATGAAGCCCACTTCTATACCAGGAAAGATCTTTGAACAAATTATTAAACAACATGTATGTAAGTACCTGGATCAGAATGAAGTAAACAGTCAGCATGGGTTTGTAACTAATAAGTCATGTCAGACTAACTTAATTTCCTTCTATGACAGAATCACTGACTGGGTGGATCAGGGAAATGCTGTAGATATAGTATATCTTGACTTCAGCAAAGCATTTGACAAAGTATCTCACACAATCCTTATTGAAAAAAATGACTAAGTATGGAATGGACAAGGCAACTGTTAGGTGGATTCATAACTGGCTTAGTGATCAGATGCAAAGAGTGGTTGTAAATGGCTGCACATCCAGTTGGGGTACCACAGGGCTCTGTCCTGGGCCCTGTATTGGTCAACATTTTTATCAATGATTTAGATGAAGGAATTCAGGGTAAACAAAGTTAGGAGGGATAGCTAATACTAGAGAAGAGAGAGAGATTTCAAAAATATATAAATAAACTGGAGCAGTGGGCAGCAACTAACAGAATGGGTTTTAACAGGGAAAAATGCAAAGTACTACATCTGGGCAATAAAAATAAAAAATGCATATACAGAATGGGAGGAATAGGGCTAAGTAACAGCATATGTGAAAAAGACTTGGGTACACCAATAGATCACAAACTGAACATGAGTCAAAAAAGACATCAACAAACTAGAGCAAGCTCAGAGAAGAGTGACTAAAGAGCATTTCTAGGTATTGTGGGCTACTATCGAAGATTTGTCCCTAACATTGCCCTGGTAGCAGCCCCACTGACGGATCTTCTGAAAGGAACGAAGTCGACTATGGTTAAGTGGTCCCCAGAAGCTGAGACCATCTTCTGGGAACTGAAACTGGTCCTCTGTAAACAGACAGTTTTGGTGGCACCCAACTTCTCCAAAGAGTTTGTGGTCCAGACGGATGCATCGGATGTCAGGCTGGGAGCATTTTTATCCCAGGAGATTAACAGAGAGGAACACTCTGTAATGTACCTATTTCCAGTCCAGGTCTTGGATGGTCTAATTTAAGGCAGCTGGGGCATTCTCACTTGGACTGTGTGTTTTGCAAGGTGAGGAAACTTTGCATGTGCTGCTCAGGCACTGCTGGAGTCTGAGAGGAAAAAGACTCACATTTAAATGGCTGAGCCCATGTGTTATATGGACTTATTTTCAACTTTGTTGTTTGATACCTTTATTTACCTGGAAGAGGCTGTTAACTTTGTAACCATGATGGTTTATGAACTTCTTTAAATAAATTGCATGTTTGTTGGAACCAGTGAACTAAGTTCTATGTGTGAACCAGCGTCTACTGCAAAGCCGATCTCTCACACTGCTCACTGATTAAGGCTAAGTTCACTTTTGTGTATGACTGCGTATGTCCTCCGTTAAGCTCTGCCTATGCTCTGCCTACTTCTGCATGCATCCTGCGTACCTATCTTTAATATTGGGTACGCAGAGATATGAGTTGTATGCAGATGCATCTGCATGCGGCATTTTGATGTGCCCGCCGAACGCACAGAAATGCAACATGTCCCTTGTGGTCGCGGGCATGTCAAAACGCAGCATGCGGACACATTCGCATACAACGCATGTCCCTGTATACCCAATGTTAAAGATAGGTATGCAGTTAAACACAGGACACATGTGGAAGTAGGCGGAGCTTAAATGAGGACATACATAGCCATACGCAAACCAGCCATACACAAGTGTGAACTTAGCCTAAGAAATTTCTGAGCTGAACTATTATTGAGCTAATACTGTGGACTATAGTCATTTTTGCTGGGCTTTGGCTTGTGTAGAGAATGTTCAGCTAACTCTGATATAGCCCTGGGGCTTTGTGGAGTTATTGTAAGGTAGACTGCACTCCTAACTAGGCTAATGTTTATGTAATGTGTATACTTAAAAAGTAACTACATTTTGATTTAATTAATGTTCAGTCTTTACAAAGTTATGAATTTTTTGCAGTGCATTGTGCTCCATCTATTTTTGCTTCATCTTTTCTCAAAATCCATGAAGAAAGGATTTCATCTGCCTTGTTCATGCACTTAGAGTAGATGTGACCTTCTCTGTAATGTGAGAGCTTCTTTGCTTCATTTTTCCATACTCAGGCAATATTTTCAAATTTTTTTCGTGTCTGAAATTGGGGGAGGTTGGCCTGACCCTTCTTCACAGTAGGATTATGTCGGTTGTGTTACAAAGCTGGAATCTGTCTCTATCTTCATTGAGCATTGACGTCAATCATGCAATTGCAGGGAACTGATGTGTTTTGATAGCACCTGGGAGACTTCCAAAACTGTCCATAATCACCATGTTAATCTTCCTCTGAAGTTCTAACACAGGCTGGGCTTCTTACCAGAGCTGTGATGTTGCTATATAATGCAATATTGTGCCACTGCACTATATACTGTAGTATACCCATCAAATGATGACGGGTTTAAATCTCCTTATGTAAAAGCTAAAATCACCCACTTGTTCCCCTTTCAAAAATATAGAGATTAAAAAAATTAAGTAGTTTCATCAATGAAAAAATATAAAGCTATAGATCACAGAAGATGTCAACAAGGTTTTTTTGTTTTACAAATTCCAGAATTTTTTCACTGCTAAAAATAATAAAAAACTGGACAACTTTGACATTAACTTATTTGTACTGCCCTTGGCAATCATGTTTGCAGATTATTTTTCTCACATTTTTATCATGATAATCACTGTAAAAAGAAAACAACACAAAAAACTATAGCAGAATTGTGGGGTTTTTTTTGCAATTTCACCATGCTTGGAATTTTTTCCTGTCTTCCAGTACACTGTATGGTAAAAAAAAATTATGGCATTCAAATCCACATCTCATCCTGTGAAAAAAAAGCCATTTTTTGACTATGCTGATGAAAAAGAAAAAAAAAATATTGGAACCTTGTTTTGTTTCTTGGAAAAATGGCAGGAAAAAAAAACAAAAGCCCAAAAACTAAAAATAACTTGGTCATTAAAGGCTTAAGCACATATGCTAGATCTTTATTTAATTCCATAAATATAGTTCTTTTACATTTCACAATGTTGAGAAACAAAAGTTACAAACAACATTGTGAAATATAAAGACAATGAAGCAGCCAAATGTTTTACTGCTTTATGTAGTTTATCTTCCTACGTACACAGTTTGGTAAATAATGACTTAAGAGAGCAGATGTTCTCGCAAAGTAAACCTGATACACTAATGTCCCTATAATATTTATTGATAGCTCATGATATTATATCATTAATTTCTATGAGTAAGTATTTACACATCCCTGACTATTCTTTTAAATTCTAGCAAGCTAAGTTAGTTGTAGTTTGCATGTTCTTTAAACGCTTGACATATGCTCGATTTATATCATATGTAGATTGTATAGAGGCAGTATGAAACATTTATGTAATTTATATACAGTTTATTTCTCTATGCAGAATAATAGTCAAATGCATATTAAAAATTCAACAGACTACTGTATGTGAGAAAGGCTAACATTAAGAAGAGGAAACTGAGTAATTGCCCAGGACCTCATCTCTACAGGGTCCCCTCTGCATTGGATCACCAGCATCCTATTATGCAGTGAGACTTTCATTAGCTTGTCTGCAGAGTCTCCTCATCTTCTACAGATAGTCTAATCCTGTAATGCCTACCCTTCCTCTCTAACCTCTGCCTCCTATCTGCAGTTTAAGCCTTTTGTCAGCCAGGTTTGGGTGCATCTCCTATTGCTAACATGAAGGCAATTCCTTGTAGCTCTTTGCCCTCCTCTGAACAAAATGGACCAACAGGAAAGGTTTGCTATGCGAGAGAGGAGCCCCATCCTGCCCCCTGTGTAATCTACTGCTTTGATCAGTGTTTATATCAGTCCCTGGATAGGATAGCCTTGCTTGCACTGTGCATTGCTTCAACCTTTAGTATCTCAATTTTGTAGTGTGTATGTAAGAAGATGGACTGGACCGAGGGTATCTCTCTTGCGCCGGTTACGCAACTGTCGGGGCTGTCACCATTTGATAAAAGGGGCTGTGCGCGGGAAGGGAAGGAGAGACTTGGTGGGAAGACAGTGCACGCAACAGGGGAAGGTTGGTGCTCTGTCCTTGGAGCAACATGACAGTGCAGGCCAGCGTTATAGACCCCCGAGAGTCGAGTACAGTGACTGTGAGCAGAGACCGGCTGTGTGCCCCCTGGCTCCAGCATCTGAAAGTGCCAGACGCTCCAGGCCAGTTTTTGCTGCACGCGTGCTGCCTGAGACAGACAGGGTGACTTGCATAGAACTGTGTCCTACCTCACCCGTAGTTTTCTGCCAAGCTGAATCACACTCGGGCAGCGTCACAGACTACTTTTCACTCTGCATGATGAATCCAGACCCAGGAACCCGCATGAAGCAGCAAGGACTCGTCACCACCTTTAGGAACCGGATCTTCAATGTCTTCATCATGACCCTGGGATCATCACGTGCTGGTTGTGAAGGCACCACCATTGAACATTAGGACTCTGCAGCTAAGAAGCTGTTGGACTGATAAGTTTAACCCTTCATGAACAGTTGCATTATCTATTGCCATTGTTATCTTAACCCGCCCTTATACCGGGCCTTTTCTTCTTGCTTTATCCCTGTTTATCCATCACCTTCCTACATGGAGTAATCCCTTTGTTAATAAACCTGTTAACTCTTGTTCTACCTCCTGTCCATCACTGAATCCTGCAACCTGCTCACGCTTGACATAGTCAGCAGGATGCAGTCCAACAGCATGGAGGCGGCAGACCAAGAAGCTGGGGTGGGACTTAGGTCCAGTATATCCCTGGGGGCCATGTTAAGGAACCTACTCAAGTTTACTGGGAACAATACTATGCTATGGAGCTGGACTGAGCGGATCAGGGGGATGATGAGGATGCACCCCATGACCCTTGCTTTGGAGGTGGAGGTTGCCATGATGGCTTAGATGGAGAGGCGAGAGATTCTGTCATGCTACAACCCCCCTGGGACTGAGACACCGTTAACAAAGTGCTATAAATTCTGGAGGAAACCCATGGAGACCCCACTGACATAGGGGAGTTACGTATGTGCTTATTTTGCCAGGTTCAAAGGGGGAGACGGTGACCCAGTACATGAACGTGCTACAAGAGATCCATACTGACATTACTAGAAAGGATGGTATAGGCATAGGGTCCACTGACATAGTGTTGCAGGACCAGTTGGTGACAGGCTTGCGTGACATGCTGCTGAAACAGGCTTTGCGGGAGTGCTTGTGGGTAAATCCACGCATGACCTTTTAAGAGGTGGGGAGCGAAGCGTACATGCGCGAGGAAGAGCAGGGGGTGACAGTCCCGGTGGGGAAAGTCTGGTGCGGAGAGGTATCCATGACAATGGTCACCGATCCAAGATGGGTGGAAGAATTGCTGAAGGAAATTTAGGATATATGAGAAGAATTGGCTGACACAAAGAAGAAACCTGCAGTTTAATCAAATCCGCCTGGAGGCAGAAATGGTCTTGAACCCCGTTGTGAAATAAGAACGCTACGCTGAGAGGGATTCCCCACCTGTTATAACTGCAGTGAAGCTGGACACTTGGCTCGGGGGTGCTTACGACAAAATAAGCCTCTACAACACTGTCCATTAAATTAGGAGGTTCTGAGCCTGGGGGATGCCGCCCGTAGCCTGAACAGTCAAGAAGGAGTAACAGAAGTCCCTCAAATCTAGTTTCCATGTGTCCACTCATCTGGTCCAAAATGGATGGTCGGGCTGTATGTTGTCTGGTAGATACTGGCTCAAAGGTAACCATGATGCCTGAAACATACTGTACTTCCAACAACACTTTCCAGAGGCAATGCGGCCTGAGTGGGGCCCAGAGATAAAGTTGACGGCTACCAATCACTTGCCCATGCTGGTCTCAGGGGTAGTCTGGATGCAAATAACTGTCTGCGGCAAAGATCTAGTTAGGAAGGGAGTTGTGCTGACCACTGGGGACACAGGTAACAGACACGCTGTCACTCTAGGGATGAACGTGCTGAAAGAGTTTGGAAATCTTCTCATCCACGACTCGACAGAAGTGTTCCTGAAACAGTGGAGTCCCCGCACTCCCCAAAGGAGAGAGTTTCAGCAGCTAATTCATGTGATCCAAGCCAAGAGACCTCCAGTGGTGGGAAGATATTGGGAAAAGTGATAGTTTCAGCCTCTTCCCATCTCATTTTGCCACCAGGATAGACTGTCCTCCCCCTGCCTGTCTGGGCTTGTACCACTCTGGAAGGAGTCGAGATACAGATACAGCTGGCTATTATGGAGCGACTACCTCCAGGGCTCCTTGTTGCATGGACGCTAGCCACTCTACATGACAGGATGGTCCCACTGTGATGTGTTAATTTGGGAGAAAGTATTATCATGCTCCCATCCAGGAGTGAAGTAGCGCAAATCCTAGGCATGCCGGAAAAACTAATACCGCCACAGGCCGTGCAATTGACTGTGAAACAGGGAGATCCTTGGACCAGGGCTGTAGACATACAGTTGTGGCCAAAAGTATTGACACTCCTGCAATTCTGTCAGATAATACGCAGTTTCTTCCTGAAAATGATTGCAAACACAAATTCTTTGATATTATTATCTTCACTTAATTTGTCTTAAATGAAAAAACACAAAAATAATTGTCCTAAAGCCAAATTGGATATAATTCCACACCAAACATAAAAAAGAGGGTGGACATAAAGTATTGGCACTGTTCGAAAAATCATGTGATGCTTCTCTAATTTGTGTAACTAACAGCACCTGTAACTTACCTGTGGCACCTAACAGGTGTTGGCAATAACTAAATCACACTAGCAGCCAGTTGACATGGATTAAAATTGACTCAACCTCTGTCCTGTGTCCTTGTTTGTACCACATTGAGCATGGAGAAAAGAAAGAAGACCAAAGAACTGTCTGAGGACTTGAGAAACCAAATTGTGAGGAAGCATGAGCAATCTCAAGGCTACAAGTCCATCTCCAAAGACCTGAATGTTTATGTGTCTACCGTGCGCAGTGTCATCAAGAAGTTTAAAGCCCATGGCACTGTGGCTAACCTCCCTAGATGTGGACGGAAAAGAAAAATTGACAAGAGATTTCAACGCAAGATTGTGCGGATGTTGGATAAAGAACCTCAACTAACATCCAAACAAGTTCAAGCTGCCCTGCAGTTCGAGGGTACAACAGTGTCAACCAGTACTATCCGTCGGCATCTGAATGAAAAGGGACTGTATGTTAGGAGACCCAGGAAGACCCCACTTCTTACCCCGAGACATAAAAAAGCCAGGCTGGAGTTTGCCAAAACTTACCTGAAAAAGCCTAAAACATTTTGGAAGAATGTTCTCTGGTCAGATGAGACAAAAGTAGAGCTTTTTGGGCAAAGGCATCAACATAGAGTTTACAGGAGAAAAAAAGAGGCATTCAAAGAAAAAAACACTGCCCCTACAGTCAAACATGGCAGAGGTTCCCTGATGTTTTGGGGTTGCTTTGCTGCCTCTGGCACTGGACTGCTTGACCGTGTGCATGGCATTATGAAGTCTGAAGACTACCAACAAATTTTGCAGCATAATGTAGGGCCCAGTGTGAGAAAGCTGGGTCTCCCTCAGAGGTCATGGGTCTTCCAGCAGGACAATGACCCAAAACACACTTCAAAAAGCACTAGAAAATGGTTTGAGAGAAAGCACTGGAGACTTCTAAGGTGGCCAACAATGAGTCCAGACCTGAATCCCATAGAACACCTGTGGAGAGATCTAAAAATGGCAGTTTGGAGACGGCACCCTTCAAATATCAGGGACCTGGAGCAGTTTGCCAAAGAAGAAAGGTCTAAAATTCCAGCAGAGCATTGTAAGAAACCCATTGATGGTTACCGGAAGCGGTTGGTCACAGTTATTTTGGCTAAAGGTTGTGCAACCAAGTATTAGGCTGTGGGTGCCAATACTTTTGTCTGGCCCATTTTTGGAGTTTTGTGTGAAATAATCAATGTTTTGCTTTTTGCTTCATTCTCTCTTGTGTTTTTTCATTTGAGACAAATTAAATGAAGATAATAATACTAAAGAATTTGTGTTTGCAATCATTTTCAGGAAGTAACTGAGTATTATCTGACAAAATTGCAGGGGTGTCAATACTTTTGGCCACAACTGTATCTTTAACACCAGAACCTCAATACCTGCGGGAAGGGCGCCATATACTAGAACACATGTGGGCTGAATTGACAGAACTTACATCGCAACAGGTCCAGCAGGTAGAAGCTCTCTTAGGGCGATATCAGGATATGTTCGTACGTCATGAGGACAACTTCAGCTGCACAACAACAATCACACACGACTGGAAATACCGGACGCATAAGAGAATGGTACTAACAAATTCCACCGCAGATGTGCCAAGAGGTGAAAGGAATGCTGACCCAGATGGCACAGAATGGTGTTATTCGAGAGAGTCAGAGCCCGTGGGCTGCTCCCATCATTCTGGTGCAAAAGATAGATGGAACTTTGCGTTTTTGTGTGACCAAGGATTGAAGAGTCTTTGTGTGCTCAGGGAAGTGCAAAATACTTCTCATCGTTGTATCTAGTCAGTGTGTTACAGTCCCTCATTTAAACCTTTTTTTTTTACTTTCAGGCCTGGGAGCTTAATATGGGTTTTTGCACCCAGTGGCCATAGGTGTTATTGCATGTCTGTTGGTTTCCCTGCTGATGTGACCACTCCCTTGGCTATATAAGGTCACATGGTGTATCAGCAGGTGTTGGTAATAGCAGTTCCTTTTTGAATTCCACCACGGTGAAGTGAGCAGCTGGCTCTTAGGTGTTGAGCCACTGCTGAAACCTGGTGAAGTTAGCAGCGGGCTCTGAGGTGTCGAGCCACTGCTGAAACTGGTGCTGAACTCTGCCTGCCTGGTGTCTGCAGCAGAGAAAGATGGTGAAGGTAGCAGATGGCTCTTAGGTGTTGAGCCACTGCTGAAGTTGGTGAAGGTAGCAGTTGGCTCTTAGGTGTCGAGCCACTGCTGAAAGTTAATCTGGTGATGAACTCTGCTGCCTGGTGACTGCAGCAGAGAAAGATAAGTGTTTTGGTGTTTTCCCCTTTTTCCTCGTGTGTATTAGTGCAGCGGTGGGACCAATGTTCGCACTATCCAGTTCCCTAGCAAGGGATAGGTGCAGGGATAGTGATGGATTCAGGTATCCTGCTCGGCGACAGGTGAAGCACCTGTATAGGGAACATTAGGAGTGTTCAGGGACAATTCCTCAGGGGAGTGCAGGAGGTCTCTACGTCCCCATTCCCTGTTGCAGGGCCCACCGTTGTAAATGCTTCCCCGGTGTTCCCCTTTTGTCTTGATGACTCAGTTACCGACCTGTGGGTCGTGTCACACAGGACAGGTACACGTGACACATTTGTCTTGTTGTTTTAGTTACCGACCTGCGGGTTGTGTCACACAGGACAGGTACACGTGACACAGTGGCTATTGGCAAGTGCAGATGTCTGAGCAGGGCCGAGCAAAGACGGCTTTTATATTCCCCATGGGTCTATACAAATTCAATCGGATGCCGTTCAGCCTGGCTAATGCACCTGGGACGTTCCAATGATTGATAGAAAGGTGTTTAGGCGACTTGAACTTTGAGGCCACTCTTCTATATTTAGATGATATCATCATATATGCTGCCTCATTCGAGGAACATCTCCAAAGACTGGAACAGGTGTTAGGCCACATTCAAAGACACGGTTTGAAAGTAAAGCCCCAGAAGTGTCATCGCACCCAAAATGAGTGGGACATGTCATTTCTGCTGAAGGGGTGAGACCGTCCCGTTAGAAAATTGCTGCAGTACAGGACCGGTCTACGTCGAAGACCGTGAAGGATGTACAGGCTTTCTTAGGGCTTACCGTTTATTATCAGCGACTCGTGAAGAACTTTACCCGCATAGTGAACCCTGTTATGAATGGGTCACCGAGAAGGAAAACAAGACCAAGCTAAGTTACAGAAAACCAGAGAGGTTGGTAACTACACGGATTGCAGACCCCTGATCCCAACCACACAACTAACAGCAGCCGTGGAGCGTACCTATGATGATTCTAGACGCCTCGTCACAGCCGGAGGACTAAATAAGCCTATAGCAAGAAAGGGGAAATCTAAACTGCCCCAGAGCAGACCCCAAAGGAATAGACAGCCCCCACACATGTATTGATGGTGAGACAAGATGAAAGCACAAACACAGGTAGGAAAATAGGCTGAGCAAACGATGGGGCCCACACTAACTAGAAAGGACAGGAAAGGAAAGATACTGTCTGCAATCACGCCAAAAACCCTGCGAAAATGTCCAACACTTCTGATAGCAAAAAATACCCTGAAGTCACTAGACTTCTCCCAATATATAAGCACTCTGGCATATTCTGAGAACAGAGCAAAAAGAGGCCAATCTAATAAGGGACAAAAAGCAAACTAGCACATACAATGACATAAGAGTGGAAATTCAGCACAGACTAACCACACAAAAAACTGAATAGACCAAACCAAATCAAATGTGAACATAAGCAGAAAACAACTTAGCTTGAGAAGGCAGGAACAGAGCTGGAAACTAAGATCTCAGGAGGCAGGAAAAAATCACCAGCATGGGAATAGGGAGTCAGCTGTCTTAAATCCAGTCTAAGACTCCAGATGTCCAATACTCTTCCTCATTATCAGGTGGCAGGTCTCTGTTAATTAGATCAGCTTCACTACCTCCTGCCACCATCAGAGGGAGCCCGGAAAGAGAACTCGCAACTCCTCTGTCAGCACAACCAGCTCCCTCACCAGAAACCAGAGGCAGACCAGAAAATGAGTTCACAACAGTACCCCCCCTTGAGGAGGGGTCACCGAACCCTGATCCATGCCACCAGGCTGATCAGGATGGGCCCGGTGAAAAGCACAAACCAATCTATTAGCATGAATGTCAGAGGCAGAGACCCAAGAATTATCCTCCTGGCCATAACCCTTCCATTTGACCAAATACTGGAGTCTCCATCTAGCCAAACGAGTATCCAATATTTTCTCTACCTCATATTCCACATTGCCTTCAACCAATACAGGGTCAGGAGGCGCCGTCACAGGAACTACTGGCTCAACAAACATCTTCCACAGAGATTTGTGAAATACGTTATGGATCTTAAACGTAACTGGAAGTGCCAATCAAAAAGAAACAGAATTAAGAATCTCCAAGATCTTATATGGTCCAATAAATCTTGGCTTGAACTTTGGAAATGCAACTTTCATAGAGATATTCTTAGACGAGAACCAAACCATATCACCCACTTTAAACCGTGGACCAATGGTCCTATGCCGGTTGGAAAACCGCTGGGCCTTTTCCTGAGAGAGTGACAACTTATCCACCACTTGGTCTCAAATCTGCTGCATTCTCTCTACCACAGTGTCCATACTTGGGCAGGCTGAAGATCCCACTTGCCCTGAAGAAAATCGAGGATGAAACCCAAAGTTACAGAAAAAGGGCGACATCAAAGTGGCAGAACTATCTCTACTGTTTAGCGCGAATTCGGCCAAGGGCAAAAATGAGACCCAGTCATCCTGATCAGCAGATAAAAAACATCTCAAATAGGACTCCAAAGTCTGGTTTGTTCTCTCGGTCTGCCCATTGGTCTGAGGATGAAACGCAGAGGAGAAAGATTACTGAATTCCCTGATTGGAACAAAAGGCTTTCCAGAATCTGGAAACAAAGTGGACTCCTCTGTCTGAAACAATGTTCTCAGTAATTCCATGCAACCGAACCACCTGTTGTAAAAACAAGGGCACCAACTCTGAGGAAGATGGCAACTTTGGGAGTGGTACAAGATGGACCATCTTAGAAAATCTATCACAAATCACCCTGATAACAGTCATTCTCTGAGAGACAGGAAGATCAGAAATAAAATCCATTGAGATATGGGTCCATGGCCTCTTTGGCACTGGCTGGGGCATCAACAACCCACTAGAACGAGAACAGGGTTTAGACCGAGAACAAGTCCCACACGACTGCACAAAATTCCTGACATCACGAGATAAGGCAGGCCACCAAAAAGACCGACTCACCAAATCTCTGGTACCAAAAATACCTGGATGACCAGCCAATGCGGAGCAATGAATTTCAGACATCACTCTCTTTCTCCACTGGTCAGGAACATACAATTTTCCCATAGGACAACGCTCAGGTTTATCCTCCTGAAATTCCTCCAGGGTGCGTCTCAAATCGGGCGAAATGGCAGAAAGAACTACCTCCTCAGCTAGGATGGTAGTAGGCTCGGTCACAATAAGAGTATCAGCAAAGAAACTCCCTAGAAAGGGCATCTGCCTTAACATTCTTAGTGCCAGGAAGAAAAGAGACCACAAAATTAAAACGCGTGAAAAACAAGGCCCACCTAGCCTGTCTAAGATTCAAGCATTTGGCCGACTCCAGATAAATCAAATTCTTGTGGTCAGTGAGGACCACAACTTGATCTCTAGCTCCCTCCAACCAATGTCTCCACTCTTCAAATGCCCATTTCATGGCCAAAAATTCCCCATTTCCCCACATCATAGTTGCGTTCAGATGGGGAGAACTTTCGAGAAAAGAAGGCACAGGGATTCATTTTAGAAGTCACAGGATCTTTTTGGGACAAAACAGATCCCGCACCAATCTCAGAAGCATCTACCTCCACCTGAAGTGGAAGTGAGACATCAGGTTGTCATAAAACTGGAGCAGAAGTGAATCTCCACTTAAGCTCCTGAAATGCCAAGACAGCCTCTGGAGACCAATTCCTCACATCAGCGCCCTTCTTGGTCAGATCAGTCAGTAGTTTGACAATACCAGAAAAATTACCTATAAATTTACGATAGAAATTAGCAAAACCCAAAAGCTTCTGGAGAGCCTTCAAAGAAGTGGGCTAAACCCAATCATAAATGGCCTGTACCTTGGCCGGGTCCATTTCAATAGTCGACGGAGACAAAATAAATCCCAAAAATGAAATCCTCTGTACACCAAAGAGGCATTTTGATCCCTTAACAAATAGGGAATTCTCCCTCAAAATCCGGAACACAGTCCGGACATGTTCCACATGAGAATCCCAATCACTGGAAAAGATCAAAATATCATCCAGATAGATGATCAAAAACTTATCCACAAAGTCCCGGAAAATATCATTCATAAAGGATTGGAAGACAGAAGGGGCATCAGTGCACCCAAAAGGCATCACCAGGTACTCAAAATGTCCCTCCGGAGTATTAAACGCCATTTTCCATTCATACCCATGCTTGATGTGAATAAGATTATATGCCCCCCTGAGGTCAAGCTTAGTAAACCAGCAGGCACTCTTAACTCTGGAGAATAAATCAGACATCAGGGGTAACGGGTACTGATATTTAACCGTCATCTTGTTAAGGGAATGATAGTTAATGCAAGGTCTTAATGAACCATCTTTCTTGGCCACAAAAAAACCCCCAGCACCTAAGGGTGAAGAGGATGGTCTAATATGACCCTTCTCCAACGACTCCTTAATATAGGATCACATAGCGCCATGTTCGGGTACTGATAAGTTGAAAAGCCGACCCTTGGGAAATTTACACCCAGGCATCAACTCAATTGCACAGTCATAACTCCTATGAGGAGGCAAAGACGCAGACTTACTCTCACTAAATAACTAAATACATCAGAAAAATCAGCCAAATAATCAGGAATACCATGAGATTGAGAGGTGGAGAAAACAGGAGTGTCCCTAAGAACATACTGACAACCCCAACTCACCACAGACACAGATTTCCAATCCAAAACTGGATTGTGAGTTTGCAACCAGGGAAAACCCAGAACAATAGTACCATGCAAATTGTGCAGCACCAAAAATTTGCAATTTTCTTGGTGGTCTGGGGCAACTCGCATTATCACCTGGGCCCAAAACTGAGGTTTATTCTCCGCCAAAGGAGTGGCATCAATACCCCTCAAGGGAATAGGTGTCCGCAGAGGTATCATAGGAAAACCACAATGTTTAGCAAAGTCCAAATCCATCAGATTCAAAGCTGCTCCTGAATCTACAAAAGCCTTAGCGGAAAATGTGGATAAGGAGCAGATGAGAGAAATTGCAAAAGAAACTTAGGTTGTACAATGACCACAGCAAATGTGTGTGCAAATCGTTTCTCTTGTTTAGGGCAGACATAAATAGTATGAGAGGCGTCTCCACAGAAAAAAAACAGCTTATTACGCCTTCTAAACTCCTGATGTTGCACCCTAGACAAAACCCTATCACATTGCATAGGTTCAGACGTTTGTTCAAAAGGTGGCAACGCCTCTCGTGTAGTTTTATGTTCACGTAAACGCCGATCAGCTTAATTGGCTAATGACATAGAATCATCAAGACCAGAGGGAACAGGAAATCCCACCATCATATCTTTTACGGTCTCTGATAAACCTTTCCGAAAGAGAGCTGCCAATGCACCATCATTCCATGTAGTAAGGACCGCCCACTTTCGGAATTTTTGACAGTATAACTCTGCAGAATCCTGACCCTGGTTTAATGCCAATAGGGTTTTCTCAGCTTGATCAATAGCATTAGGTTCATCATACAACAACCCCAAGGCTTGAAAAAATGCGTCCACATTAGTCAGAATAGGATTTTCAGGTTCAGAGAAAAAGCCCAATCCTGAGGATCGCTGTGCAGCAAGGAGATGACAATTTTAACCTGCTGCACAGAGCTCCCCGATGAGTTAGGCTTCAAGGCAAAAAATAATTTACAATTATTCTTAAAATTCAAAAATTTAGACCGATCCCCAGAAAACACATCAGGAGTAGGGATCTTTGGTTCAACAGCATGTGACTGAGTGAGATAGGTGGAAATTCTCCGCACTTCAGCAGCGAGCTGCTCCACATGATCAGACAATTGCTTAATCTCCATTAGAGAAAAAATCCTCCTACGGCCCCAGAAAAAAAAGAGGAAAAAATACATATAAAAAAAAAAAATTCTGACACTTTTTTAAACAATTTTTTCCTGCTTTTGAGTACCCTAGAATCTGCGGTATGACTGGTGATTCTGTTATGAATGGGTCACTGAGGAGGAAAACAAGACCAAGCTAAGTTACAGAAAACCAGAGAGGTTGGTAACTACGCGGATTGCAGACCCCTGATCCTAACCACACAACTAACAGCAGCCGTGGAGTGTACCTATGATGATTCTAGAAGCCTCGTCACAGCCGGAGTACTAAATAAGCCTAAAGCTAGAAAAGGGGAAATCTAAACTGCCCCAGAGCAGACCCCAAAGGAATAGACAGCCCCCACACATGTATTGAAAAGTGAGACAAGATGAAAGCACAAACACAGGTAGGAAAATAGGCTGAGCAAACGATGGGGCCCACACTAACTAGAAAGGACAGGAAAGGAAAGATACTGTCTGCAATCACGCCAAAAACCCTGCGAAAATGTCCAACACTTCTGATAGCAAAAAATACCCTGAAGTCACTAGACTTCTCCCACTATATCAACATTCTGGCATATTCTGAAAACTGAGCAAAAAGAGGCCAATCTAATAAGGGACAGAAAGCAATCTAGCACATACAATGACATAAGAGTGGAAATTCAGCACAGCCCCAGCCGGGGCTGGCTGACCACACAAAAAACTGAATAGACCAAACCAAATCAAATGTGAACATAAGCAGAGAACAACTTAGCTTGAGAAGGCAGGAACAGAGCTGGAAACTAAGACCTAAGGAGGCAGGAAAAAATCACCAGCATGGGAATAGGGAGTCGGCTGTCTTAAATCCAGTCTGAGACTCCAGATGTCTACTCCTCTTCCTCATTAAAAGGTGGCAGGTCTCTGTTATTTAGATCAGCTTCACTACCTCCTGCCACCACCAGAGGGAGCCCGGAAAGAGAACTCGCAACTCCTCTGTCAGCACAACCAGCTCCCTCCCCAGAAACCAGAGGCAGACCAGAAAATGAGTTCACAACAGAACCCGCTGTTAGAACTTTTTAAGGGGGTGCCGACTGGTGCGAAGAACAGAACCATTTCATGGGGAGAATGTCAGGAGAAAGCATTTAGAGCTCTGAAGGTGGCCTTGACTGAAGCGCCAGTGTCAGCTTATGTTGACTTCTCGCAATTCTTTATTCTCCCCACTGATGGAAGCCTGCATGGACTCAGGGCTGTACTGTCTCAGATTCAAGGAATGGAACAAGCAATCACCTATGTGAAACGGTCTCTCCGTGTCTCTGAAAGTAATCCCGACAACTACAGTTCATTCAAACTAAAGCTGTTGGCATTAGTCTGGGTCTGCTATTTTTAGACTGGGGCCAATATCCATGGTCTACTTTAGCTACTTGTCAAAAATGGGGGAGACCTCACTTTTTAAATTATTTATTTAAACAATTTAAAAATACGGCATGGGGACTACTCTATTCTTGATAACCAGCCTTGCTAATGCTGACAGATGAAGGTTGCAGCCTGCATTTGTCAGTTTTGCCTGGCTGGTTAATAAAAATACAGAGGAACCTCATATCATTTTTCTAATATTTATTTATAGTGCAGCGGCAGCTGATGAATACTCACATCAGCCAATGCCTGTTCTCACTATCAACAGTTGGGTACAACTCTCAACATTGTCCCTGCTAGCGCTCATTGCAATGCGAGCAGGGGGCAGTGATGTTACTTCAGCACCCAGGGCTGGGGAACAGCACTAACTGTACCACTGATTCCCAGGTGTCAGTACATGTCACACTGATGACATAAGGATGTCATCCATGTGTCATTAGTGTACATGTGTTCGGGATGTTTTGCGGCCCGTGATGAGACCATAAATGCTGACGTCTGAAAGAGCCCATAGTGAACTCAGTCATTTACCAAACTTTGGCTGACTTTGCCGATTTTTAGGAAAAAAGCTCAGGAATTCAAACACAAATCCGTGCTAATCGAGATCTATAGATTTTGTACTGTATATCTTCTTCTATAAAGAATAAGATTGTCTTCTGAGTCCCACACCATGCAGCACATGCATCACATTTTAGGCAAATATCAGATACATATCAGACACCTCCAGCACATACATCACTCACATATTAGATACAGGCAGCATAAACCGCTCACATACTGTTTTAGAATTGTACAGCATACATGCACCAATTACACATTTGACACATGCAGCACAAACATTGTTCACATATTTGACACATGCAACCAACAAACCACTTAAATATTAGAGAATTGCAGCGCATCCATTACTCTTATATGTCACGGTCACGTGTGTCTGGATGCAGCGAGTACCGCGAGGCGAACCCATAAGACACCCGTGACCCTGGATACAGCGCCTCCTGTGGGGCGAATTTAAATAATAAAACGTGCAGCTGGATACGCCGCCTCCAACTGGCGAATTTAGGTATTACACATTATACATACAGTAGTCTGGAAACCCCGCCTCCAGTAAGGCAAATCTAAATAATAAAGGGGGAACCTGGGTAACATTAACAATGGTGGGCCCAGCAATAGGGAATAGGGAAGTGGAGACCTCCTGTACTCCCCTGAGCCAGCGTCCCTGCACTCCTAACGTTCCCTATGCCGGTTCCTTACCGGGCGACGCACGCGTACCTCAAACCCTGACTCACCCTGCATCTAAACCCTCACTAGGGAAATGGTCGGTGCGGAAACTCATCCCACCACTGCACTAAACACACACAAGGGAAAATGACAATACAGGGGAAACACCACTTAGCTTTGCTCTGTTGCGTACGCTCCTAGCAACAGAGCCCACCACCTGTATCTTCTCCTCCACCCGGATCCATCACCATAACTGGATCCTTCACCATAGTGCAGCCTTGGAGCAGAGTCCACCACCAGTTGCAGCTGCCCAGTAAACAGAGTCCCAAAGATGAGTCCAGCTTCTGCCAAAAAGTCCAGCATGCTTGAGTCCAGTTTTCAGCAACCAAGTCCAGCATGCTGAGTGCAACTCTCACCATCGTCACCACTCCTCCAAGCCATGCCAGCACTTCCTGCTGACACCATAAACTGTGACTCCACCACGCCATGCCAGTCCTTCTTGCAGACCACATAGCCACCACTCGTCCCCTCTGGCTGGGCTGCGCAGGACTCATGTTCAGCTCCTTCCTCACTCAGGCTTGCTTCCCAAATGACGAACACAATATCACCAACAGTGATCTAACACACCTGAACTCTTTTAAAGAGCCTCACACCTGATTTATAATTAAGTGCACATTAAACCAAAGAAACTAAAGTGCACTACCGCTCACCACAACTGGGGCAACTTAGAATGAACGACACCACGTGTAATAATTCTAATGGCCACGGGGCAATCAACCCACTTTGGCACCAAGCCAAAGGAAAAAAAAGTTCACTTATCCATTTAAACTGTCAGATCCATGCTGGATCATGACAGTACCCCTCCTTAATGAGGGGCCTCTGGACCCTCAAGACCACTCCTCATTAGGGAAACACAAACAGCGGGGATGCCCAGATCCTGAGTTCACCCCACCACTACCTGACACTTCAGGTTAATGACAAACGCACCGCTGGTATTGGCAATACATGTTCTGGAGGCACCACTCATCTCCACAGCGCCGACCTGGGGAACAAGGTTATGTATGTGAATGTTCAGTATGCGCTGGTAACACTTCGCAACACACTTCCACTGATGTTTTTTTTTGGTGGCCACCCATACACGCTCGTTCACACACAGGTCCGGACCTGAACGTTTATTGCACACATTCGTTAGTCATAAATTTGGTGAACTCATTCTGGACACGACAACAGAGGCGTCCCCCTGCGTCACCACACTCACACCCCCGCTTCACCAAGGGACACCACCCTCCAACCCTTTCACCATGAGGTCTGCACCTCCCAGGGTTGGTTAATGGCGAGGGGTGAGATTTGTCCCTACTCCCCCGCAGCACACCTGCCGCTCACACCTGGTGAAGAGGACAGGAATATGGAGGAAATATACACTCGCTGGTCGCCTTCCTCCAAACGACCAGGAGGGGGTGGCCTCTTCGGTGGAATTGAAGATTTGGCGTGAGCCCTGCGGACTATCATCAGTCTGCTCTCTACAGGGACGTACCCCTTCACCTCGGGGAACCCCAGACAGCACCATGGGGATCACCAACTCCACCCGCCAGTCTGGTTACGTCCGCCTGTATGAACAAGTCCCGCTCCCCAGCAGCGACTCTAGGGGGCTTTTTCCAAAGCCGCAGGGACATGGAAGAAAAATACACTCGCTGGTCGCCTTCCTCCACACGACAAGGAGGGGGCAGCTTCTTCGGTGGTATTGAAGATTTGGCATGAGCCCCGCAGACTATACACCAGTCTGCTCACTACAGGGACGTACCCCTTCACCTCGGGGAACCCCACACAGCTCCATGGGGATCACCAACTCCACCCACCTGTCTGGTTACGTCCGCCTGTATGAACAAGTCCCGCTCCCCAGCAGCGACTTCAGGGGCTTTTTGCCAGACCGCAGCCACCAATTTGATTCCTGGTTACCTGAGCAGAGGCCCCAGACCCTGATAACTGCTGCTGAAGCGGCTCTAACACACCTTGCCGCTCCCCACTCACCTCAGTGAGGCCTGGCAGCAA
Source organism: Dendrobates tinctorius (assembly GCF_039654945.1). NCBI lineage: Eukaryota > Metazoa > Chordata > Amphibia > Anura > Dendrobatidae > Dendrobates > Dendrobates tinctorius. Next base: position 33,513,864 of record NW_027361676.1, read on the forward strand.
TTACTCACAGGTCTCCACATGGCCAAAGCTCACCAGAAAAAAAAAATGTAGGGTTGGTGATAATGTCACGGTCACGTGTGTCTGGACGCAGCGAGTACCACAAGGCGAACCCATAAGACACCTGCGACCCTGGATACAGCGCCTCCAGTGGGGCAAATTTAAATAATAAAACGTGCAGCTGGATACGCCACCTCCAACTGGCGAATTTAGGTATTACGCGTTATACATACAGTAGTCTGGAAACCCCGCCTCCAGTAAGGCGAATTTAAATAATAAAGTGGGAACCTGGGTAACATTAACAATGGTGGGCCCAGCAATAGGGAAGTGGAGACCTCCTGTACTCCCCTGAGCCAGAGTCCCTGCACTCCTAATGTTCCCTATGCCGGTTCCGCACCGGGCGTCGCACGCGTACCTCAAACCCTGACTCGTCCTGCACCTAAACCCTCACTAGGGAATTGGTCGGTGCGGAAACTAATCCCACCACTGCACTAAACACACACAAGGGAAAATGACAATACAGGGGAAACACCACTTAGCTTTGCTCTGTTGCGTATGCTCCTAGCAACAGAGCCCACCACCTGTATCTTCTCCTCCACCCGGATCCATCACCATAACTGGATCCTTCACCATAGTGCAGCCTTGGAACAGAGTCCACCACCAGTTGCAGATGCCCAGTAAACAGAGTCCCAAAGATGAGTCCAGCTTCTGCCAAAAAGTCCAGCATGCTTGAGTCCAGTTTTCAGCAACCAAGTCCAGCATGCTGAGTGCAACTCTCACCATCGTCGCCACTCCACCAAGCCATGCCAGCACTTCCTGCCGACACCAAAAACTGTGACTCCACCACGCCATGCCAGTCCTTCTTGCAGACCACATAGCCGCCACTCATCCCCTCTGGCTGGGCTGCGCAGGACTCATCACCGAGGCTTGCTTCCCAAATGATGAACACAATATCACCAACAGTGATCAACACAATATCACCAACAGTGATCAAACACACCAGAAATCTTTTAAAGAGCCTCACACCTGATTTATAATTAAGTGCACATTAAACCAAAGAAACTAAAGTGCACTACCGCTCACCACCACCAGGGCAACTTAGAATGAATGACACCACGTGTAATAATTCTAATGGCCACCGGGGGCAATCGACCCACTTTGGCACCAAGCCAAAGGAAAAAAAAGTTCACTTATCCATTTAAACTGTCAGATCCACGCTGGATCATGACATTATATTACACACATGCAGTATACAGTACACATCATACGTATATGATACGTATAATACACATACAAGTTACATTATCGACAAAAGCAGGATGTACACAGCTCACTTATTAGAGAAATGCAGCAGACACACTTTGCTTGTATATTGGATAAATACAGTATACACTGCGCAAATCATAGACGCATATATCATTAACATATTAGATGTATACACTGATCACATATTAGATGCATACTGCACGCACTGCACACATCGCTCATATATTAATAACGTGTAGCACTCAAATATTTGACACACAGTATAAGCATTGCAGATATATTAGACTCATACAGAATAAAAAGCTAGATATCTCTGTCGTCCTGGTCCTGCTTCTTATGACAATTCTGAAGTTAAGGCTTCTGCACCTTTTTTCTACCACGATTCCAGACTTGTGCAACATGCGCTGCAAGGTGCTTGCATGGACTTCTGTGATCTCACAATTAAGAAGCATATGAGCCACCTCCACTACTCTGCTTGTCGCGTCAGAACAGATAGACCTTGTGATGTGCCGAATTGTTGATTCCAAAATTTTGCCTGGAAGTCCATCTCTTGGCTTTTGAATGGAAGGACAGACTTGATTTTGTATGCTTCCAATTGTCTTGGCACTCACATGATGCAGTTTGTTTTTTATCTTCTCAGAGGGACCGCTATCGATGAGCTGGATGATGCTGTTTCTCTTTCCTTGGGACATTTTCTTTATGGCTGTCCTCAATTCGAACAAGTGGTCATCCACTTGGAAATCAACCTAATAACACACTGAGCTATTAGGGAATGTGAGAACAGGTTGTAGTTTGAAGTGTACAGGAAGGAAAAGATTTTTCCACCACCAAGAGCAAAACAGTATCAATGAAGTGACATGACATGAATCTACATAGCTAATCATATGCAAAATGTTTGCTAGTCATATTTTATGTATGAGATAGCTAAGATGACTGTTTATAAAATGATGTTAGTCTCACTTTCAAAGCAAAAGAGGATGGTGAGATATGGAGCTTGAAAATCAAAAGTTCAATACATTGTTACCCTTTTGCTCATCAGTGTACTATGTCTTTGTTTCCCTGGCCACTAATGTTTACCTGCAGTGCTGCAGCCAATCACTCGGCTTACGCTATCTACATTGTGAAATCATAGCAGCAGCCAAAACAAGTGACCGAGGCAGTGGAAGAGATGCATAGTTAGAACTGGAAAGGATAAGCAAAGTTTAGTTTGTTTTTTAATACTAGTAAAGGGCCTGTCACACTAAGCGATATCGCTAGCAATATCGCTGTAACGTCACCGACTGGCTCCCCCGCTGATTATCGCTGATCGCGCGAGAACGTCCTGGACCGTTTCTCGTCGTCAGCTTCCTGCTGGGCTTCCTGTGGTGCCGACGAGCGACGCGTGGACGTGGGCGGGAGGACGTCAGGATCGCCGTGTCTGACGGGTAAGTAACGACCCCCGACCCCTGCTATGTCTGGTGAGATCTGCCTGTGTGGCAGCTCACTAGCGGCCACTTAGCGATGCACCAGCGATCCTGACTGCGTCATATCGCTGGTCGGGATTGCTGGTGCATTAATAAGTGTGACAGTAGCTTAACAGAGTGCTCAAGCTAAAGTTTTTGGAAAAAGGGATAATCCCTTTAAATACCTGTCTTATTTGAGAAAAGTTAATACAACTAAAACTGTACTAGAGCCAATATATTGAAATCAAACGTACAATAAATAGAACTAAACCCCAAGGTTCTTCTCAAAGGAAATCTATTTTACAAACAGCAGCTGTAATGAAAAAGAAAACCCTGTCTAGTCAAGTCAATATTTGTCTTTAGTCATTTTTTGCGCTAATATTACTTCTGGGTTCATACGGCTGGCGCCTAACCTTAAAAGCACAAATTAATTTCGAATTTTGCCAATACAATATTTCACTAGAACAAGTAACTTCTGTGTTTCCTTAGTGTTTCTCACAGCATAATATTCCAAATCACCTTTATCTGTTGACGGAGCCCAGCAGTAAATTGTATTTGCTATAAATATAATAAATAGAGCCGATTAAAAAAAGTCCTCAATTAAGACTAATTGCACTTGTATTGTTTATAGGCTGGAATCAATAATGAGCTGCCGGCTATCTTTATTTTCCATATCAGCTGATATTGATGTGAAAGATTGAGTGTAAACCTAAATACACAATGTCATGATGGTTTAATTGTGTATAGAAAAATAAGCGTGTCGTTGCTGGAACAAACGAAATAGAATTGGATCCAATCTAAAGTGGATTTCTTAATAATATAAATTACATGTTTACTGTCCCCTATTACCTAAATGTCTAAAGTTTAATTTGCAAAAACTTTTATACTGCATTTGCTAAGCGTTTTTCATTTACAATACATAGAGTCCATTAGGAAAGGTGAACTTCTTGCCAGCTGTTACCAAGTTGTGACCTTTCTTTTTATTTGACAGCTTTCATATCTGCTTCAACTCTAAACACACAATGTTTGAGTAACATTCGTTTCAATGGCAAGAGATGTTTTGCATATAGGTTTTATGTTTCTTTTAGGCATACCTTTGTTTGTCCTGTCAGTCATATATGAATATCCCACAGCTTGCTGAAAAGCAATACAAACGCTTTGGATAATGCTACAAGTATTTGCCTTCTACGTGTATAGAAAAAACATCCATATGTTTTAGTAAACATTTAGTCATCATACGATCCGCCGTTCTTTACCAAGTGTTATCCCCATAACCACAAAATAAACAACTGTTGCTTTGTTTTGTCCCTACAAGTTCCAGCAATGTACTTAGAGTTGTGAAAAGGAAATCACAAAGCAGTTTCCTTGGAGAGCTTACAATTTATTAATTTGATAAGATAAAGCACAGGGAAGTACAGTAGCGTGACAAAGGTCAAATTCATTCCCTACCCTAGTGTAACTAAACATTTTCATCATTTAGATTATTTTTTTTTTATTTATAGCCCTCTGATATTAAATGAATGAAGATAAGCTAAAAGTGTTTCAATCCGTACATGCAGATTAAATAAGAATATCTATGAGATGTGAGTAAAGGATTAACCCCAAAAGCGCATCATGCATACATTATACAGCCCCCTTGAGCCATATGGACAGTATCATCTACTCAATAAAATTGCACATTAGATAAGAACATACAGAGCACATCTACTTGTGAAATTCAGCAGGTAGGCAACTGCTGTAACTATGAAATGTTTAATGCCTATACATCCTCGCATGTGCCAAGACCAGATATTTCACAGTTCAATGAGGGAGACCACCATTCAAAAGTAAACTTTTTGAACGGGAATTTGGTAGGGAGTATATGCACAAGAGAGCGGGTAAACAGTCTTAGGAACATTTTTTATACATCTCGAAACTTTTTACACACAGCTTCCTTCCTTCGTTTCTCTGTTGTTCTTTATGTCCTCTGCTTCTCACTACTTCTTCACAACCCAGCAGTAAAGGCAGAAGGCAAGCGTGGTAAATTGAGTATAATGTTTAGAATTATAATATTTTTTTAACTCAAACCTAGGCCTAAAAAGAATAAGCTAAATGTCAGCCAGCTAGCCACCGTTTTACTTGAGTAGCAAAAAATGTGAGAGCCTGGGATCCAAATTTTTGTGATATTGACAGAAAGCTTGATGCATCTCTGATCAATTTGCGCAGCTCTAGATGATATTGTTGTCATATGAAATATGTGACCTTAATATTTGTGGCTAAATACCTTATAAGGACCTGTTACTACTACCTCATACCATATATGCATATAACACTATACTTTTTTGATTTTAACCCCTTTCTGACATGAGATGCACTATCCCGTCCATGGGACCCGGGCCCCTATGCCCATGGACGGGACAGTACATCTAGCGCAATCAGCGGCGCTCACAGGGTGAGCGCCGTTGATCGCGGCCAAATGTCAGCTGATTATCACAGCTGACACCCGGCACTATGTGTCAGGGGCAGTCACGGACCGCCCCTTACACGTTAACCCCTGGCACACTGCGATCAAACACGATCGCAGTGTACCGGGGTTTAGGGATGCATCGGCAGGGAGGGGGCTCCCTCCATTCTTCCATGAGCCCCCCAGAGCAGCGCGATGTGCAGCGCTGCTCCAGGGGCCTCCTTACCTGCAGGTCCCCGGATCCAATATGCTGGCCGGGGCCTGCAGGGAGCTGACTTCCTCATGCCTGCAAAGCGCCGGCATGAGGAAGCCTCCAGCAGTGCCTGTGTCAGATTGCTGATCTGTCACAGCGATCTGTGATGTGACAGATCAGCGATCTGTCACATGACAGTGATGTCCCCCCTGGGACAGTATAATAAAGTAAAAAAAAAGTGTAAAAATAATTTATAAAAAATCGCATTTGCGCTTTATAGCACAGCGACGGTCTGCGCATGGCCGCCGCTAAGCCCCGCCCCCTGACAGCTCCCTGTCCGCCCCATCCGGTCATCGCTGCCTACTAGCACACATGGACGCTTGCGATCTGCGCACCCTATCTTTAGCATAGGGTGCGCAGATCGTGCGCTGGCCGTGAGCTAGCAGTATTTTGCCATGCTCTGCGCACTTTTGAAGGTGCGCCGTGCGCGCCGAAATGCAACATGCTGCGTTCGGCGCACACGGGCGCACCTTCAAAAGTGCGCAGCGCATGGCAAAATCCTGCTAGCGCACGGCCAGCGCACAATCTGCGGACCCTATGCTAAAGATAGGGTGCGCAGATCGCAAGCGTCCATGTGCGCTAGTAGGCGGCGATGACCAGATGGGGCGGGCAGGGAGCCGGCAGGGGGCGGGGCTTAGCGGCAGCCGTGCGCAGACCGTCGCTGTGCTATAAAGCGCAAATGTGAAACCGGCCTAGATAAATAAAAAAAATATATTCCCTAATAAATTCATTTTTTGGAAATAAAAAAATAAAACAATAAAAGTACACATATTTAGTATAGCCGCATGCTATAAAACTGTCCCATTAGTTAACCCCTTTAGCAGACCGCTTAAAAAAAATGAAAAAACAAAGCAAAAAATAATGCTTTATTATCATACCACAAAGTGCAATAACACGCGATAAAAAAGACAGATATAAATAAACATGGTACCACTGAAAACGTCATCTTGTCCTGCAAAAAAGAGCTGCCACACAGCATCATCAGTGAAAAAATAAAAAAGTTATAGCTCGCAGAATAAAGCGATGCAAAAATAATTATTTTTTATATAAAATTGTTTTCAGTGCATAAAAGCACCAAAACATAAAAAAACAACATAAATAAGGTGTCGCTGTAATCGTACTGACCCATAGAATAAAACTGCTTTATCAATTTTACCGCACGCGGAACGGTGTAAACGCACCCCCAAAAGAAATTCTTGAAATGCTGGTTTTTGTTCATTCTGCGTCCCAAAAATCGGTATAAAAAGCGATCAAAAAATGTAACGTGCCCAAAAATGATACCAATAAAAACATCAACTCGTCCCACAAAAAATAAAACCTCACATGACTCGGTGGATCAAAATGTGGAAAAATTATAGCTCTCAAAATGTGGTGATGCAAAAACTATTTTTACAATAAAAAGTGTCTTTTAGCGTGCGACAGCTGCCAAATATAAAAACCCACCATAAATAGTAAATCAAACCCCCCTTTATCACCCTCTTAGTTAGGGAAAAATAATAAAACTTAAAAAATGTAATTATTTTCATTTCCCATTAGGGTTAGGGCTAGGGTTAGGGCAGAGATTAGGGTTAGGGGTGTGTTGGGGTTAGGGTTGGAGTTAGAATTGGGGGGTTTTCACTGTTTTGGCACATCAGGTGCTCTCCGAATGCAATATGGCGTCTGATCTCAATTCCAGCCAATTTTGCGCTGAAAAAGTCAAATGGTGCTCCTTCTCTTCCAAGCTCTGCTATGCACCCAGTGTTTTACCCGCACGTGTGGGGTATCAGCCTACTCAGGACAAATTGAAAAACAACTTTTGGGGTCCAATTTCTCCTGTTACCCTTAGGAAAATAAAAAATTGGTGGCAAAAATATGATTTTTGTGGAAAAAAAATATGATTTTTTTTATTTTCACGCCCGGGCATTATAAATGTCTGTGAAGCCTTTGGGGGTATAAAGTGCTCACCACACATCTAGATAAGTTCCGTAGGGGGTCTAGTTTTCAAAATGGGGTCACTTGTGGGGAGTTTCAACAGTTTAGGCACATCAGAGGCTCTCCAAACGCGACATGACACCCGCAGACCATTCCATCAAAGTCTGCATTACAAAACATCACTACTTCCCTTCCGAGCCCCGACGTGTGCCCATACAGTAGTTTTCTCCCACATATGGGGTATCAGCATACTCAGGACAAATTGGACAACAACTTTTCGGGTCCAATTTCTCCTGTTAACCTTGGGAAAATAAAACATTGGGGACTAAAAGGTCATGTTTGTGGAAAAAATATGATTTTTTTATTTTCACGCCCCGGGCGTTATAAACTTCTGTGGAGCACTGGGGGGTTCAATGTGCTCACCACACATCTATATAAGACATACTCAGGACAAATTGCACAATAACTTTTAGGCTCCTGTTACCCTTGAGAAAATAAATATTTGGGGTGAAAAGATCATTTTTATGGAAAAAATGTTACAATTGTACGTTATAAATTTCTGTGAAGTCCTGGGAGGTTCAAAGTTCTCACCACACATCTGGTAGGTTCCTTGGGGAGGTCTAGTTTCCAAATTGGTGTCATTTTTGGGGGGTTTCCACTGTTTTGGCACATCAGGGGCTTTTCAAGCGCGACATGGCGTCAGATCTCAATTCCAGCCATAAAAGTCAAATGGCGCTGCTTCCTTTCCGAACTCTGCCATGCGCCCAAATAGTGGTTTACCCCCATATATGGGGTATCAGCGTACTCAGGACAAATTGCACAATAACTTTTAGGGTCCTGTTACCCTTGGGAAAATAAAAATTGGGGGTGAAAAGATCATTTTTGTGGAAAAAAATATGATTTTTTAATTGTACGGCTGTTCGTTATAAACTTCTGTGAGGCCCTTGTGGGTTCAAAGTTCTCACTACATATCTAGATAAATTCCCTGGGGGGGTCTAGTTTCCAAAATGGGGTCACTTGTGGGGAGTTTCCACTGTTTAGGCACATCAGGGGCTCTCCAAATGTGACATGGCATCCGATCTGAATTCCAGCCAATTTTGCATTGAAAAAGTCAAACGGTGCTCCTTCCCTTCTGAGCTTTGCAATACGCCGAAACAGTGCTTCCCCCCACATATTAGGTATCAGCGTACTCAGGAGAAATTGCACAATAAATTTTACAGTCCAATTTCTTCTGTTATCCTTGGTAAAATAAAAAAAATTGGACCCGAAGTAATTTTTTTGTGAAAAAAAGTTAAATGTTCATGTTTTTTAAACATTCAAAAAATTTCTGTGAAGCCCCTGAAGGGTTAATAAACTTCTTGAATGTGATTTTGAGCATCTTGAGGGGTGCAGTTTTTAGAATGGTGTCACTTTTGGGTATTTTCTATCATATAGACCCCTCAAAGTGACTTCGAATGTGATGTGGTCAGTAAAAATAAAATGCTGTTGCAAAAATGAGAAATCGCTGGTCAACAAAAAAAAATTTTGGTTCCAAAATTGTGCTGATGTAAAGTAAACATATGTGAAATGTTACTTATTACGTTTTTTGTGTGCCATATCTCTGTGATTTAAGGGCATAAAAATTCAAATTTGGAAAATTGCGAAATTTTCAAAATTTTCGCCAAATTTCCGTTTTTTTCAAAAATAAACATAAGTTATTTGAATGAAATTTTACCACTAACAACATGAAGTACAATATGGCAGGAGAAAACAATGTCAGAATCAGTGGGATTCATGGAAGCGTTTCAGAGTTGTTACCTCATAAAGGGACAGTGGTCAGAATTGTAAAAATTGGCCCGGTCATGAACGTGCAAACCACCCTTGGGGGTAAAGGGGTTAAAGGGAGTCTGTCAGCACATTTAGCCTATCTAAACTTTTAATATAGGCATACAGGTTATATACTGCTGACAAAAAGTTACACTGGTAACTCCCCCTTCATGTATAATAAGCTCTGAAGGCAGAGATATGGAAGAGGTCATTTACATAAAGTATTAAAAGAGGATTTCTCAATAACACATCTGATATGAGAAATACAGGTAGGACTTTTATCTGAATTCTAAAACCTGTATGCTCATATTAATAGTTTAGGTCAAATGTTGTGACAGATTCCCTTTACTAAGGCTCATATGTTTGATTCTAAGATCCATGAATCTTACCACTGTTACAATGGCAAAGTTACAATGACAGATTAGATATTGTCTAGCATATTACAGTAGTGTACATCTACATTGAAAAAATGCAATATCTTTAAATGTACAACAGGCCGGTTGCTTTAGGGATTTGTGTTTTACCTGCAAACAACTATTTCTCTTTCCTCTACTCTGCACTTTTACTACCTCCATTTCATCTTTGTTTTTGTTTTTTTGTTTTATAAGAGAAAAAAAATAGTGATAATAATACATACAATTATCATAGCAAAACAGCAAAAATCGAAGTATTTGCGTGTCTTGAACACCACAAATCTTGGACATTGTGTGATGTAAAATACTTAAAGAAGTTATCCACTACTTACAATTGAGGACATAACCTTAGGGAACGTCATCAATGTCAATTTGGTGGGTGTGCGACACCCAGTGCTACCATTGATCAGCTGTTCTTCGTGCTCGTGGTGGCCGGAAGTGCTCAGTTTTGAAGCTGCTCCATCAACTGATAATGCAGATCCGACTCCTATTGATTTAAATAGAGGGTGCATGTACAGTATTTGGCCTCAGCCACTATCAGTAGATGAAGCAGCTTCACAACTGAGCAGTTCCGGCTGCTGCCGACAAGAACAGCTGATCGGTGGGGGTGAAGGGTGTCGCAACCCTACTGATCAGGCATTAATGACCTATTCTAATGTTAGGTCATCAATGTTAAAGTAGTGCACAACCCCTTTAACACAGGAAAATGAGAAGTTAAGAGAGATGTGATGACATTCAGTGAAAAATTAAACCTTTCTCTATTTATTGAGACCTTAGGGACTAAAAATCTTTGTACAGACCACATAATGCAAAATCTGCCATTACTTCATCACAATTTGATAATTCTTGCTAGCGATATAATTGGTTCCTGTTTCCAACTACATGGCTGTAGAAAGAGAGTCAGTGGAGCTCCAAGTTACTGAGACCAATAGTTTGGGAACCATTAGAATGTGCTTGTGTTTAGATGCACAATAGGATGAGGATGATGCCAACATGAGGATAAATTGGAGGAGGGAGTTAATTTAATGGAACAAATAGTATTGACTAGGCCCGCCATCCATTTCTATACACCTAAATTTGTTAGCATTCCCACCTTAAATGTAAAAAACTGTTAGGTCCAGCTCCTCTATGAAAAGTTTTTGAGTATTTTAAGAGCTTAAAGGAAATGATAAAAAATAACTTTTCTTTTAAATTAACATCAATTATATCTACCATATGTTATCTCATATGATGTCGTAATCTACTTCGCCTGTATTCACATTTGTGCTCGTTATTTACAAACTTCTCTTCTGTCATAGGAATAGAAATTGAATAATAATGGTAGTGCCAAACTGATTGCCTGCAGGACTCTGCCACAACCTCTACGATCACATTGACTATAAAAGCATTTTTCTGGAGAAGCATATTGCACACATAAAGCAATACTCCATCCAGCTGGGTGAAAACAATTTCCTATTGTGGCGATTGGTTAGGCCGGGATCACACTGCATTTAGGCTGTCCCTTGGACGGCCTGCGTTACACCGCGGTATAACACAATGTAACGCAGTCTATTAACGCTGCCATTTAGCCCCATTGTTGGGCGCATCGCGATGCATGCCATAAAGCGGCACGCGTTCGCCATGTGCCATCAATCACTGACGGAGCCTCGGACGCGGGCTGCAGCGTCTGAGGCTCCATCACCGCTAGCGCTGATGAATCATCGCGTTATGCTATACCATTAATACAGCCCGTCAACGCTATGCGTTGAACGGGCTGCTTTACGTAATGTGAACCTAGCCTTAGGGTATAATTAGTCAGACTCCACCAATATAGAAGTTATCTATACTATGGATAGGAGATAACGTGTTACCAGACTATCACGTTACACAAACTGACAATCTTCTATGAGAAGATAACCCTTTGAAAGATTACATTCAATGGCAGGGCCCTATCTCCTCCTGTACCAGTTGTGACTTGTATTATTTAAGATTATTGTACTTGTTTTTTTATTTTGAATAACCCTTTTCACATGTAAAGTGCTATGGAATAAATGGCTCTAAAATAATAAATAATAATAATTTAAATGCAGTTTTTGGTGGTTGTCTCAATGAAGCTACAATATTCTTCTATTTTAACATTATATGAATAGCGCACACTTGTTTTTCATGAATATTTGTTTTTCCAAATTCGACTTTAATGACTTGTCATTGCTATTGATAAGTTGTGAAAGGAATCATGAATTATTGAACAAAACAACTCACAGTCAATCCTAATTCCTCATTTACAATGTTCGTGTTTCATAGGAACCATTTTAGATACCGCAATGCACTTAGCAAGCTGCAAACTCTTTTTCCCTTTTTCTTCGTTTTGACAGGGTAAAACAAACCTACTTTACTGATCTCACTTTAAATAAATGAGTTAAAGTATTTAGTAAATGATGCAGCCACCGTTCAAGCATGTATTATTTGGAGCAGTTTTTCCCACCCTTAAATGTAACATGAATAAATTGACGTTCTCTTGTTGAATATCGTCACTCAACTATTCTTAAGTTCTGCTGGGTTTTGCTGGGATTACTTTCAATTTCATCTTCCAAGTAAGTGAATTGAGAGACTTTATAGTTCGCTGTATGCACAGAGTTTGAATAAAACCAAAATCCCAAATAAGAGAAATCTAGTAATCCACAGTACGAGAGAATTACATCATACTGAACATGACAGCTACAAGTGATCATTTTCAAGGTTGTAATTCTTCAAAGCCATATATTTTTATTGTGAAGGAGGCATGCTACATGTCCGTTATATAAGATATGGGAATAGACATATACTTTCTTGAATCTATAGGTTGAATTACATTAGCCACCTTAAAGAGAAACTTTCTCCAACTTTTTCATTTTGAGCTAGACACATGATGTAATAGTGGCTGCAAAACAGAATAAAATGTTTGCTTTTATTTTTCATTTTTGTATTTCACCTCTCCGTTAATGAATATTAGCATTCAACGTATTAAGGAACTAATGAGTTTACTTTTGCTAAGACCATGTGGGTGCTTTCAGATAGCAACTCATGCAGGGAGAAGTAGACACCCCCCAGGGAAAAATCCCACTTGGAATTAACTAAAGCCCAGTTATTAAGTGTCAAATAATTTGATTACTATTATCCCCACAACAGTGAGGCAGAATTGAAAGAAAGTTTTATTCCTTTACATTGTGTGCCCAGTTCAACAAGTAAAAATTTAGTAAAAGGTCCTTTTTAAAAGATAAAATGAGACTGGAAACCAAACAATATTTTGAACACACTTCTTAGTAATTGAATTGATGTTTTTTTTGTTCACTCTCATTTCTACAGGTATATAAAAACCTTCACTTAGCCATAAAATAAGCCTTTATATTTGTGAAAAAGTGGCAAAGAGCTCACTGAATTCAAGTGTGGTGCTGGTGCAGTAATAGGTCCGTTTGTGAAATCGCTTCCTAAATATTCAATAATCGGCTATGAAAAATAGTATTCAAAAGTGGAATCACTTAGGAACCACAGCAACACAGTCCAAAAATGGCAGCCCATGTGGGCTCGATGTGTGTCAAAAATTGGTAATGTTCTACTTACTCACTAACTGCAGAGTTACGCACATGGTCAAAATTGTTGCTACTCCTCGTTTAATGAGAGAAAAACCCACAATGGTCACAGAAATAACTTGAATCTGACAAAAGTAATAATAAATAAAAAATCTATGAAAATGAACAAATGAAAGTCAGACATTGCTTTTCAACCATGCTTCCACAGAATTAAAAAATAAAAAATAAAACTCATGAAATAGGCCTGAACAGAAATGATGGCACCTCTGAAAATAATGTGACAAAAGGGACATGTTAAATCAAGGTGTGTCCACTAATTAGCATAACAGGTGTCTACAATCTTGGAATCTGTGAGTGGGCCTGTATAGAGGGCTACAGATACTCACTGTGCTGTTTGGTGACATGGTGTGTATTACACTCAAGCTGGACCAGAGGAAGTGAAGGAAAGAGCTGTCTCAGGAGATTAGAAAGAAAATTATACATAAACATGTTAAAGGTAAAAGTTATAAGACCATCTCCATGCAGCTTGATGTTCCTGTGACTACAGTTACACATATTTATTCAGAAATTTAAGCTCCGTGGGACTGTAGCCAACCTCCTTGGACGTGGCCGCAAGAGGAAAATTGATGACAAACCAAAGAGATGGATAATCCAAATGGTAATAAAAGAGTCCAGAAAAACTTCTAAATAGATTAAAAGTGAACTTCAAGCTCAAGGATCATCAGTGTTAGATCGCACCATCCGTCGTTGTATGAGCAAAAGTGGACTTCATGGGAGATGACAATTGTTGAAAAAAAATCATAAAAAACCAGACTGGAATTTGCCAAACTACATGTTGACAAGCCACAAAGTTTCTGGGAGAATGTCCTTACAGATGGGACAAAGATGGTACTTTTTGGCAAGGCACATAAGCTCTATGATCACAGATGGAAAAATGAAGCATATTAAGAAAAGAACACTGTCCCTACTGTGAAACATGGAAGAGGCTCTGTTATGTTCTGGGACTGATTTGCTGCATCTGGCACAGGGTATTTAGAATCTGTGCAGGGTACAATGAAATCTCAAGAATATCAAGGGATACTAGAGAGAAATGTACTGCCAAGTGTCAGAAAGCCTGGTCTCAGTCACAGGTTATGGGTCTTGCAACAGGATAATGACTCAAAACACACAGTTAAAACACCCAAGAATGGATAAGAGGAAAACATTTGACTATTCTGAAGTGGCCTTCTATGAGCCCTGACCTAAATCGTATTGAACATCTTTGGAATGAGCTGAAACATGCCGTCTGGAAAAGGCAACCTTCAAACACGAGACAACTGGAGCAGATTGCTCTTGAGGAGTGGGCCAAAATAGCTGTCAAGAGATGCATACGTTTCATTGACAGTTACAGAAATCATTTGATTGCAGTGACTGCCTCAAAAGGTTGTGCAACAAAATATTAAATTAAGGCCTGGACAGAAATGATGGTACCCTATTTCATGAGTTTCATTTTTAAAAAAATTTTCCTTGGAAGCTTGGTTGAAAAACAATGTCTGACTTTCATTTGTTCATTTTCATAAATTTTTGATTTATTATTACTTTTGTCAGATTCAAGATATTTCTGACACCATTGTGGGTATTTGAATCAATCAAATTTATTATCGCCAAGTACATATTACATATATACAAGGAATTCTTTGTGGCAAAGAGGCAACATAATATATAACAACAGATACAACAAGTAACATCTAACAAGACAGATACAGTATATAGTCTACACATGACGATTTAATTGTTGAACAGAGAGTGGATAGAAGCTGTTCATATGGCGGTTGGTGCTGCATTTGGGGACTCTGAAGCGACGTCCTGAAGGGAGTAGTTGGAATGAGGAGTGTCCCGGGTGAGAGGGATCGGATGAAATTTTCAATGCGTGGGATCGAATACTCTTATCATAAAGATCCTGGATTTTAGGCAGGGGGGAACCTATAATTCTCTCTGTCATTAAACAAGGGGTACCAACAATTTTGACCACGTGTGTACATACCAAATCTCTGGCACTAATATCAGCACAAAAACTATGGGAGGAGCCTCATTACATAGGTTTCACTGAGCAATCAGCCGCATGCAAATCTATGCATCACCAAGCACCGTGCAAGTGTCAGATGCAGCGATGTAAGGCAAGTAGCCACTGGACGCTGGAGCAATGGAAATATGTTCTGTAGAAGAATCACACTTTTCTACCAGACAGTGCGACCACTGGCTTTGACAAATACTACAAGGTTAACTGCTTGGCTGCAAAAGGAGAGTCAGACACCAGTATAACTCAGGCGAGGATCGCAATGCAAAGCTCGGACTCTCTGTCGTCATTCCTGACCTGAGCATGACAGCTGCATAGAAATACATGATGCTGTCACGCTCGGGTCAAGAGAAAGACTGGCCAGTCCAGACAATGCATTGCGATCTTTGTCCTAGTTATATGGCAGGGTGACTGTTATGAACGGGGCACCGAGGAAGAGAGCAGGTCCAGGCTAAGCCACAGAAAACCAGAGAGGTTGGTACCTAAGCAGATTGCAGACCCCTGATCCTATCCACACAACTAGCAGTAGCTGTGGAGCGTACCTACGATGATCCTAGATGCCTCGGCACAGCCGGAGAGCTAACTAAGCCTAAAGCAAGAAATGGGAAATCTAAACTGCCCCAGAGCAGACCCCAAAGGAATAGATAGCCCCCAAACATATATTTTCAGTGAGACAAGATGAAAGCACAAACACAGGCAGGAAAATAGACTGTGCAAATGATGGGGCCCACACTGACTAGACAGGACAGGAAAGGAAAGACACTGTCTGCAATCACGCAAAAAACCCTGCAAAAAGTCCAACACGTCTGATGCAAAAAACACTGAAGTCACACGACTTCGCCCCTCACTATATCAGCACTCTGGTATATTCTGAAAGCAGAGCAAAAAGAGACCAATCTAACAGCGGATAAAACAAACTGGCACAAGCAGTAACATATGGGCGGTGATTCAGCACAGCCCCAGCCAGAGCTGGCTGACCCGCAACAAGAAGAGATAGACAAACCCAGATCAAATGCAAACAGAATAGCAAATAAACCACTTAGCTGAACATGCAGGGACAGAGCTGGAGAAATCAGACCTCAGGAGGAACAGGAAGCAAATCACTAGCAGGGATAGAGGGAGTCGGCTGTCTTAAATCCCAATCTGAAACCCCAGATCTCCAATTGTCATCATCATTATCAGGTGGCAAGCCTCTGTCAATCAGATCAGCTGCATTACCTCCAGTAACCACCAGAGGGAGCCCAGAAAGAGAACTCACAACCCCTCTGTCGATCTGACCAGCTCCACTACCTTCAGTAATAACAAGAGGGAGGCCAGAAAGCAAATTCACAACAGTACCCCCCCTTGAGGAGGGGTCACCGAACCCTCATCCACGCCACCAGGCTGATCAGGATGGGCCCGGTGAAAAGCACGAACCAATCTTTCAGCATGAATGTCAGAAGCAGAGACCCAAGAATTATCCTCCTGGCCACAACCCTTCCATTTGACCAAGTATTGGAGTCTCCGTCTAGCCAAATGAGAATCCAATATTTTCTCTACCTCATTCTCCAAATTTCCTTTAACCAATACAGGGTCAGAAGGCGCCACCATAGGAACTACTGGCTCCACAAACCTCTTCAACAAAGACTTATGAAATGCGTTATGGATAGTGTTGAGCATTCCGATACCGCAAGTATCGGGTATCGGCCGATACTTGCTGTATCGGAATTCCGATACCGACTTCCGATATTTTTTCAATATCGGAATTCGGCATCGGAATCGGAAGTTCAGTTGATTGACGGCCTGACGTCATCATGATGCGCGGTGTGTGCGCATCATGATGCGCCGTCATTTCGGGCCTTCCGGGGGTCTCTGCCGGCCTGCCGGGGGGCTGTGCCGGCCTGCCGGGGGGCTGTGTGGACTGCCCGGGGTCTCTGCCGGCCTGCCGGGGGGCTGTGCCGGCCTGCCGGTGGTCTGTGCACCCTGTGGGGGTCTGTACCGGCCTGCCGGGGGGCTGTGCCGGCCTGCCGGGGGGCTGTGCTGATGTCCGGGGGTCTGTGCAAGCATCGTCCGATGGGACTACAAGTCCCATCGGGCGATGCCTGCTACCATGACAGTGATTGACACATTAGCCAATGATAGGACAGTAGTAGTCCCATCATCCGGCTAATGTGTTAAATGTTAAAAAAAAAAAAAAAAAAAATACTACATACATACTACATGCATGCTACATACATACTACATGCTACATACATACTACATATATACTACATGCATGCTACATACATACTACATGCTACATACATACTACATGCTACATACATACTACATATATACTACATACATACTACATACATGCTACATACATACTACATACATACTACATGCATGCTACATACATACTACATATATACTACATACATACTACATACATGCTACATACATACTGCATGCTACATACATACTACATACATACTACATACATACTACATGCATGCTACATGCATACTACATATATACTACATACATACTACATACATACTACATACATACTACATGCATGCTACATACATACTACATGCTACATACATACCACATACATACTACATGCATGCTACATGCATACTACATGCTACATACATACCACATACATACTACATACATGCTACATATATACTACATGCATGCTACATACATACTACATACATACCACATATATACTACATACATACAATACATACATAGACATACAGTACATATAACATAGAGTAACATACTTACCAATACTTGTCACATTGTTCCCCGAAGCCATTGTCTTTCCGGAATAAATATTAACATAACAAACCACAAAAATACTCACCCACGATCCGAAGCAGTCCACGAGTGTGTCCCACGACGATCTTGGGTAGAGAACTGCAGCATCAGATGATGCTGCCGTTCTCTACGGGCTGCAGGAATCCAATGACGGAAGGTAGGTATCCTTCCGCACTGTATTCCTCCGCCACTTAAAAAAAAAAAAGTCCCTAGTCTCACTTTATGCCATTGCTGCGTGGAGCCTGCACAGACCACCGGCAGGCCGGCACAGACCACCGGAGCCTGCACAGACCCCCTGGCAGGCCGGCACAGCCCCCCGAAAGGCCCGTACAGACCCCAGAGAGGCTGTACAAGGGCAGGAAAGGGTTTTTCTTATTCCGATACCGGAAGTCCCATAGACTTGAATGGGACTTCCGGTATCGGAATCGGCGATACCGATACTTTTTTTAAAGATCGGCCGATACCATCCGATACGATACTTTGAAGTATCGGACGGTATCGCTCAACTCTAGTTATGGATCTTAAACGTAACTGGAAGAGCCAATCGGAAAAAACGGGATTAAGGATCTCCAAAATCTTATAAGGTCCAATGAATCTTGGCTTGAATTTTGGAGACACAACCTTAAAAAGGAATATTCTTTGAAGACAACCAAACCATATCACCCACTTTAAACCAGGGACCAATGGTCCTATGCTGGTTGGAAAACCGTTGGGCTTTTTCCTGAGAGTGGGACAACTTATCCACCACTTGGTCCCAAATCTGCTGCATTCTCTTTACAACAGAGGCCACACTTGGGCAGGCCGAAGATTCCACTTGCCCTGAAGAAAATCGAGGATGAAACCCAAATTTGCAGAAAAAGGGCGACATCAAAGTGGCAGAACTAGCTCTATTGTTTAGCGCAAATTCAGCCAAGGGCAAAAATGAGACCGAGTCATCCTGATCAGCAGATATAAAAAAACTCAAATAGGACTCCAAAGTCTGGTTTGTTCTCTCAGTCTGCCCATTGGTCTGAGGATGAATTGCAGAGGAGAAAGATAACTGATTTCCCAGTTTGGAACAAAAAGCTCTCCAAAATCAGGAAACAAACTGGACTCCTTTGTCCGACACAATGTTCTCAGGAATCCCGTGCAACCGAACCACCTGTTGTAAAAACAAGGGCACCAACTCAGAAGATGATGGCAACTTTGGAAGTGGTACAAGATGGACCATCTTAGAAACTCTATCAAAAATCACCCAGATAACAGTCATTCTCTGAGAGATAGGAAGATCGGAAATAAAATCCATTGAGATATGGGTCCATGGCCTCCTGGGCCCCGGCAGGGGCATCAACAACCTACTAGAACGAGAACAAGGCTTGGACCGAGAACAAGTCTCACAGGACTGCACAAAATTCCTGACATCACGAGATAAGGCAGGCCACCAAAAAGACTGACTCACCAAATCTCTAGTACCAAAAATACCTGGATGACCAGCAAAAGCGGAGCAATGAATTTCAGACATTACTCTTTTCCTCCACTGGTCAGGGACATACAATTTTCCCATAGGGCAACGTTCAGGTTTGTCATCCTGAAATTCCTCCAGGGCACGTCTCAAATCAAGTGAAATAGCAGAAAGAACTACACCCTCATTTAGAATGGTAGTAAGATCAGTCACATCAAGAGAATCCGCAAAAAAAACTCCTAGAAAGGGCGTCCGCCTTAACATTCTTAGTGCCCGGAAGAAAAGAGACCACAAAATTAAAATGCGTGAAAAACAAGGCCCACATAGCCTGTTTAGGATTCAAGCATTTGGCTGATTCAAGATAAATCAAATTCTTGTGGTCAGTGAGGACCACAACTTGATGTCAAGCTCCCTCCAACCAATGTCTCCACTCTTCAAATGCCCATTTCATGACCAACAATTCCCGATTCCCCACGTCATAGTTGCGCTCAGATGGGGAGAATTTTCGAGAAAAGAAGGCACAGGAATTCATCTTAGAAGTCACCAGATCTTTTTGGGACAAAACGGCTCCTGCACCAATCTGGTAGGGACGGCGGAACGCACTAAATATAAAAAAATAGAAAGTGCGTTCGCCACCCGGGGTCCACAGTGCAGAGGAGATAAACTGCTGCTATATAATGGCAGACGCGCAATATGGCGGTATATCGCACACGGGTTGAACGTCACCCGGTGTGCACTGGGCATTATATTCAGAGTGTTGCCTTAAGGCATAAACATAAATGCCGAGCCTGTTGACCTCACAGGTCTCAGCGGTGTGCACGCATGGTATATGGTCACAGGACTCGGGCCCAAGACACAGGGTCGGTGTCCATCTAGACCTAACGTGCGTGCAGCGTCGCGACCGCAAACGCCCACAAGTGCTGCTGACCGCAGCGCGGTAACTGACTCAGACACTATGCGACAATGCCCAGGAGAGTGCACTGTCGGACGCTAGCTCTGTGGAGATGAGCACTGTGGCTTGTAGCATGCCACTGACTGGCACTGACTAAGGCTAAGTCCCTATCCACACACGTAATATCAGAGGGAGGGGATCTGAATGAGTCATTCGCAGGTTCATGCATCCGTCATCATTCACATAGTAGTAATTAGAGACTACACTAGCACATGGCCGAGTGGCCATGCGGACCTTAAATAGCCGTGCGGGACCTTCCAGATCTCTGGGATGGACCAATCAGATCAGGAGAAGGACCTGAGCATGTGACTCCCGATCTTCAATGGGAGACCGTCTCATGAGCATGCCCAGTAGCGTGACAAGAAGACTTAGCCACTGGAGTGGCTTGCTGCAGGGCAGCCTGTGCTGCTATTGCTGACCCAGAGGTGGCAGCAACAACCTGTCCAACAGAGCTGGTCTGAGCAGAGCGCCTGCGACGCTGAGATTGCTGTGCAGGCTCCTGAGCGGTCGGAGAAGAATGGGAGACTGCAGGATGCAAGGCTCTGGATTCCTGCTGTGCAGCTGCAGAAACCCGATGCCTAACATTACCTCCCCTAGGGCCCTCTCCCCTATGAGCTCTGGTTCGCTCAAACACAGTGATCAGGAGTGGAGCGTTGATGTTCTCCACTGGATCCCAGGTCAGGGTCTCAGGACCATGACCCTTCCAGTCCACCAAATAAAATTTTTTGCCACGCACAATCCTGCGTCCCACAATGGCGTTGACCTCAAATTCATCCGAGGAGAGGTCTGATGTCCCGGCAGATGTCTCGGAAAACTGAGCCATGTGAACTGGCTTGAGAAGGGACACATGGAAGGTGTCAGAGATGGCCAAGTGTGGTGGAAGAGCCAGACGGTAGACCACTGAGCTGATGCACTCGAGGACTTTGAAGGGGCCAATGTATCGTGGCGTGAACTTGGAGGACTCGGCCCGCAGCTTGATATTATGCGCAGAGAGCCACACCAAGTCGCCAGCGGCAAAAGTTGGAGCGGGACGCCGATGTGTGTCGGCTGACACTCTCATTCTCTCTTTAGAGGCACGAATAGCATCCTGGGTGCGATCCCAAATGTTGCGAGCCTCCACTGCCCAGTCTGCCACCCTGGAATCAGTGGAAGACACTGGCATCGGGACACGGACGTGCGGATGCTAGCCGTAATTGAGAAGTAACGGCATCTGACCAGTGGAATCAGCCACTGGGTTATTCAGGGCAAATTCAGCCCACAGTAGTAAGGATGTCCAGTCATCCTGCCTGGCAGAGAGAAAATGTCGCAGGTATGTGACCAGAGTTTGATTGCCTCTCTCAACCAACCCGTTCATCTCGGGATGATATGCGGAGGACAAATTGAGCTCGATACTGAGTAGACTGCAGAGCTCCCTCCAAAATCGAGACGCAAACTGGGGACCTCGGTCACTGACTATTTTGTCTGGCATACCATGCAAACAAAATACGTGCTTTATGAACAGTGTGTCGAGACCACGAGCGGAAGGCAGCCGCGCGAGTGGCACCAGATGCACCATTTTAGAGAAATGATCGGTGACCACCCAGATGACCGTGCTGCCACCAGATTTGGGCAGGCAGACCACAAAGTCCATGCCAACCATCTCCCAGGGTCTGTCTGCCACCGGAAAGGGATACAGTAACCCTGCCAGCCTCTGCCTAGAGGACCTGTTCCGAGCACAAGAGACGCATGCTTGAATGTACTCTTTAGTGTCCCGAGCCATGTGCGGCCACCAATGAGACCTTTTCATGATTTCTGTGGTCCGCTGAATGCCAAAGTGACCACCCACCCTGGACACGTGTGCCCACACGAGGAGGGACAAAGGTCTTGCCCTGCTAAACTGCATCAAAAGAGAGACCGGAGCCACGGTCCTCAGGTTCTCTGTAGGGACAATTAGCCGAGGCTCAACCTCCTCTTCCTCCACTGAGACCACCGAGCGAGAAAGAGCATCCGCATGGACGTTCTTCTTTCCAGACAGGTAATGCAAGGTGAAGCGGAAGCGGAAGAAGAGCAACCACCTAGCTTGATGAGAGTTCAAGTGCTGGGCCATTTGCAAACAGACCAGGTTTTTATGGTCAGTGTACACCTGGAAGGGAAACCGGGCTCACTCCAGGAGATGTCTCCACTCAGAAAAGGCCAATTTCATGGCCAGCAACTCCCTGTCCCCGATGGAGTAGTTTCTCTCCGCCGGTGAGAAGGTCTTTGAGAAGAAGAAGCAGGGATGCTTCCGACCTTGAGCATCCTTCTGGAAAAGGACTGCTCCTGCACCATCGGACGAGGCATCTACCTCTAGGATAAAGGGTTTATCCACATCAGGATGATGGTGGAGGATGGGAGCTCCAGCAAAATGGGTTTTCAGGGATGAAAAGGCCGTGGAGACCTCCTCTGACCAAACCTTTGGATTGGCTCCTTTTTTGGTGAGAGCGACCAAAGGAACTACCAGTGTGGAGAAGTTGGGAATGAACTGGCGGTAATAGTTAACGAACCCCAAAATGCGCTGCACTGCTTTTAGAGAATGGGGCTCCTGCCAGTCCATTAATTTGAAGAGAGAATTCGCCCGCAAACGGTCGAAGACCTTGCAGATGTCTTTCCGGTGAGAGGCCACATCTGGAGAAAAGATGAGGATGTCATCCAGATAGACCACCACCGAGGTAGAGAGCATACCACGAAAGATGTCATTTACGAAGTCCTGGAAGACAGCGGGCGCATTACAGAGGTCGAAGGGCATGACCAGATATTCATAGTGTTCATCCCTGGTATTAATGGCTGTCTTCCACTCGTCTCCTTCGCGTATGCGGATCAGGTTGTACACCCCCCGTAGATCTAATTTCGTAAAGATCCAGGCCCCTCGCAACCTGTCAAACAACTCAGAGATCAAAGGAAGAGGGTAATGGCATTGAGACCTCTGTAGTCAATGCAGGGGCGCAACTCCCCACTCTTCTTCTGCACGAAGAAGAACCCTGCACCAGCTGGCGACACCGATTTTCTGATAAACCCTCTTGCCAGGTTCTCCCGGATATATTGTGACATGGCCTCTGTCTCCGGGAGAGATAGAGGGTACACGCGACCTCTAGGAGGCTCCGCGCCTGGCAATAGGTCTATCGGGCAATCGTAAGGGCGGTGCGGCGGAAGCGTCTCCGCTGAGTTTTTGGAGAAGACATCCACGTACTGCCAGTAGTGTCCAGGGAGCGCGGAAAGATCCGCGGGCACCTCCGTGGATGCTACTTGAACACTGCCCCTCATGCACCTTCCCTCACAGTCCTTGCTCCAACCCAGTATGCTCCCCGAAGAACAATCTATATGAGGGGAATAGTAATTGAGCCACGGAAGTCCGAGAAGCACCTGGTCGATGCCATCTGGCAAAATGAACAAGGACAACATCTTGTGGAGAGAGGGTGAGATTGAGAAACCAAGAGGTGCTGCCTGGTGTGTAACTTGGGATGGTAACGGCGCACCGTCAACCACCCTGATGGTCAAGGGACGAGGCAGTAGTACCAGCGGAATAGTGTGCTTTTGGGCAAAGGATGATGACATGAAGTTTCCTTCTACCCCGAAGTCCACCGTGACCTCTACCTCCCAGGTGGAAGCACCGCTATGTGCTATCTAATGTCCCTCGGAATACTGGTTTGGGGGAAAAGGTTTTCATATTAGACCACCACCTATGACCACTGGACGTGATTGTTTTTTTGACCAGCACAGAGGACACGAGCTAGCCGAGTGACCAAACTGCTGGCACTGGTAACAGCGTGCGAAGCTTCGCACCGGACGTGGCTTGGGCCCGGCGCGAGGCACCTCCATAAGTTCAGAAGGTGTAAGCTCCTGAGCAGGAAATCTTAGTGGCTGGGAGAAGGTGGGAGCTAAATTAACAATTCGTCTGGATTGCGCACGTTCCAGCCCGCGCTCCGTAAACTGGAGATCAATGCGGGTGGAGATGGCAATCAACTCCTCCAAACTTGTGGGGACCTCTCTGGTTGCTAGAGCATCTTTAACATGCTCCGCTAACCCTCTGCAAAACACAGGGACGAGTGCTTTATCAGGCCACTTCAGTTCGGAAGTCAATGTCCGGAATTGGACGGCATAATGGCTGACCGAGAGAGACACCTGTGTTAGGGCCAATAATTGGAGAGAAGTGTCGTGCATGATCTGTGGTCCCAAAAAGACCTGCTTCAGAGCTGTGAGGAACTGAGCAGCGCCCTGAACCACGGGGTCATCACGCTCTCACAATGGTGTAGCCCACTCTAACGCCCTGCCTGATAGGAGAGAAACAATAAACCCCACCTTTGCCCGCTCTGTGGGAAATCGCGTAACTCCAGTAACTCCAGCTGGATAGAGCACTGGCTCACAAAACCCCTGCAGGCGGTGCTGTCACCAGAAAACTTATCGGGCAATGGGAGGCTGGTTATTGTCGGCATAGGCATGGGTGTGGACACACGTGAGACAGCCTCTGCGACTGCCTGAGCAGCAGCCACTGTAGCATTCGCAGCTGAGGTGGAGCTCTCAATAGCTGCCAACCTGCTCTCCAGCTGCTGAATGTACCACTGTAGCTGCTGCAGGTCCGCCATTACTAGCCAGGCCCTGGCACTTGTGTAATGTTAGGGACGGCAGAACGCACTAAATATAAAATAACAAAAAGTGCGTTCGCCACCCAGGGTCCACCGTGCAGAGGTGTTAAACTGCTGCTATATAATGGCAGACACACAATATGGTGGTATATCGCACACGGGTTGAACTTCACCTGGTGTGCACTGGGCGTACTCTGTTATATTCACAGAGTCGCCTTAAGGCATAAACATAAATGCCGAGCCTGTTGACCTCACAGGTCTCAGCAGTGTGCAAGCATGGTATATGGTCACAGGACTCAGGCCCAAGACACAGGGTCGGTGTCCGTCTAGACCAACCGTGCGTGCGGCGTCACGACCGCGGACGCCCACAAGTGCTGCTGACCGCAGCGCGGCAACTGACTCAGCCGCTATACGACAATGCCCAGGAGTGCGCACTGTCGGACGCTAGCTCTGTGGTGATGAGCACTGTGGCTTGTAGCATGCCACTGACTGGCGCTGACTCTAAGGCTAAATCCCTATCCACACACGTAATATCAGAGGGAGGGGATCTTAATGAGTCATTCGCAGGTTCATGCATCCATCATCATTCACACAGTAGCAATTAGAGACTACACTAGCGTGTGGCCATATGGACCTTTTATAGCCATGCGGGACCTTCCAGATCTCTGGGATGGACCAATCAGATCAGGAGAAGGAGCTGAGCACGAGACTCCCGATCTCCAATGGGAGATCGTCTCATGAGCATTCCCAGTAATGTGACGAGAGGACTTAGCCACTGGAGTGGCTTGCTGCAGGGCAGCCTGCACTGCTATTGCTGACCCAGAGGTGGCAGCAACAACCAGTCTTACAGAGCTGGTCTGAGCAGAGCGCATGTGATACTGAGTTTGCTCTGCAGGCTCCTGAGCGGTCGGAGAAGAATGGGAGACCGCAGGATGCAAGGCTCTGGATTCCTGCTATGCAGCTGCAGGAACCCAATGCCTAACAATCTCAGAAGCATCTACCTCCACCTGAAATGGGAGTGAGACATCAGGTTGCCATAGAACCAGAGCAGAAGTGAATCTCCGCTTAAGCTCCTGAAATGCCGAGACTGCCTCTGGAGACCAATTCACCCCATCAGCGCCCTTTTTGGTCAATCAGTCAGTGGTTTAACAATACCAGAAAAATTACTTATAAATTTACGGTAGAAACTAGTAAAACCCAAAAACTACTGGAGAGCCTTCAAAGAAGTTGGCTGAACCCAATCATAAATGGCCTGTATCTTAGCCGGGTAAATTTCAATAGCAGACGGGGACAAAATGAATCCCAAAAATGAAATCCTCTGTACACCAAAAAGGCACTTCGATTCCTTAACATACGGAGAATTTTCACTCAAAATCCGGAACACAGTCCAGACATGTTCCACATGAGAATCCCAATCACTGGAAAATATCAAAATATCATCAAGATAAATGATCAAAAACTTATCCGCAAAGTCCCGGAAAATATCGTTCATAAACGATTGGAAGACAGAAGGGGCAATAGTGAGCCAAAAAGGCATCACCAGGTACTCAAAATGTCCCTCCGGAGTATTAAATGCCATCTTCCATTCATCCCCATGCTTGATGCGAATTAGATTATACGCCCCCGAGGTCAAGCGTGATTTTGTTAAGGGAATGATAGTCAATACATGGCTTTAATGAACCATCTTTCTTGGCCACAAAAAGAAACCCAGCACCTAAAGGTGAAGAGGATAGTCAAATATGACCCTTCTCCAATGACTCCTTGATATAAGATCACATAGCATCATGTTCGGGTACCGATAAATTGAAAAGCCGACCATTTGGAAATTTACACCAGGGCATTAACTCAATTGCACAGTCATAACTCCCATGAGGAGGCAAAGACGCAGACGTACTCTCACTAAATACATCAGAATAATCAGCCAAATAGTCAGGAATATCATGAAACTGGGGAGAGGTGGAGAAAACAGGAGTGTCACTAAGAACACATTGACAACCCCAACTCACCACAGACACAGATTTCCAATCCAAAACAGGATTATGAGTTTGCAACCAAGGAAAACCCAGAACAATAGTATCATGCAAATTGTGCAACACCAAAAATTCACAATTTTCTTGGTGGTCCGCGGTGACCCGCATTATCACCTGGGTCCAAAACTGGGGTTTATTCTCCACCAAAGGAGTAGCATAGCATCAATACCCCTCAAAGGGATAAGAGTCCACAGGGGTATCATGGGAAAACCACAAAATTTAGCAAAGTTCAAATCCATCAGATTCAAAGCTGTTCCTGAATCTAGAAAAGTCTTAGCGGAAAGTGTAGACAAGGAGATCAGGGTAATCGCCAAAAGAAACTTAGGCTTTACACTGCCCACCACAAATGTGTGAGCAAAACGCTTTTCTCGTTTAGGGCAGACAGAAATAATATGATAGGCATCGCCACAGAAAAAACACAGCTTATTACGCATTCTAAACTCCTGACGTTGCGCCCTAGACAAAACCCTATCACATTGCACGAGTTCAGACACTCATTCGAAAGGCGGCAATGCCTCTCATGTAGTTTTACGCTCACGTAAATGCCAATCAATTTGAATGGCCAATGACATAGAATCGTCTAGACCAGAGGGAACAGGAAATCCCACCTTAACATCTTTTACGGCTTCTGCCAAACCCTTCCGAAAGAGAGCTGCTAGGGCATCGTCATTCCATTTAGTAAGGACCACCCACTTTTGGAATTTTTGACATAACTCAGCAGAATCCTGACCCTGGTTCAATGCCAATAAGGTTTTCTCAGCTTGATCAATAGCATTAGGTTCATCATACAACAACCCCAAGGCTTGAAAAAACGGGTCCGCAAGAGCCAGAATAGGATCTCCGGGTGTCAAAGAAAAGGCCCAATCCTGGGGATCACCGCGCAGCAGGGAAATGACAATTTTACCCTGCTGCACAGAGCTCCCCGATGAGTTAGGTTTCAAAGCAAAAAATAGTTTACAACTATTCTTAAAATTCAAAAATTTAGACCAATCACCAAAAAACACATCAGGAGTAGGGATTTTTGGTTCAACAGCAGATGATTGAGCGAGATAGGCAGAAATTCCCCGCACTTCAGCAGCGAGCTGCTCAACATGATCAGACAATTGTTTAGCCTCCATTTAGAGAAAAAAAATCTCCTCCTGCAGCCCCAGAAAAAAAAGAGCAAAAAGTACATAAAAAAAAAAAAATTCTGACACTTTTTTAAATTTTTTTTTCCTTCTTTGGAGTACCCTAGAGTCTACAGTTAGGCTGGTAATTCTGTTATGAATGGGTCACCGAGGAGGAGAGCAGGTCCAGGCTAAGCCACAGAAAACCAGAGAGGTTGGTACCTAAGTGGATTGCAGACCCCTGATCCTATCCACACAACTAGCAGTAGCTGTGGAGCGTACTTACGATGATCCCAGATGCCTCGGCACAGCCGGAGAGCTAACTAAGCCTAAAGCAAGAAAGGGGAAATCTAAACTGCCCCAGAGCAGACCCCAAAGGAATAGATCGCCCCCAAACATATATTGTCGGTGAGACAAGATGAAAACTCAAACACAGGCAGGAAAATTGACTGAGCAAATGATGGGGGCCACACTGACCAGACAGGACAGGAAAGGAAAGACACTGTCTGCAATCACGCAAAAAACCCTGCAAAAAGTCCAACATGTCTGATGCAAAAAACACTGAAGAAGTCACACGACTTTGCCCCTCACTATATCAGCATTCTGGTACATTCTGAAAGCAGAGCAGAAAGAGACCAATCTAACAGGGGATAAAACAATCTGGCACAAGCAGTAACATATGGGCGGTGATTCAGCACAGCCCCAGCCGGAGCTGGCTGGCCTGCACCAAGAAAAGATAGACAAAACCAGATCAAATGCAAACAGAATAGCAAATAAACCACTTAGCTGAACATGCAGGGACAGAGCTGGAGAAATCAGACCTCAGGAGGAACAGGAAGCAAATAACCAGCAGGGATAGAGGGAGTGGGCTGTCTTAAATCCCAATCTGAAACCCCAGATCTCCAATCATCATCATCATTAGGTGGCAAGCCTCTGTCAATCAGATCAGCTCCATTACCTCCAGTAACCACCAGCAGGAGCCCAGAAAGAGAACTTGCAGCCTCTCTGTTGATCTGACCAGCTCCATTACCTTCAGTAATAACCAGAGGGAGGCCAGAAAGCGAATTCACAACAGGTGACACTTGCCTTTTGCTAACTTTAAAGTTTGGTAGTATGCGTTTGGCAACTAATTAGTTAATTTTCCAGTTTTCAACTTCAAGTGGGTGTTATCAGACAGCTGAGAAGTAAAGACAGACAGCTCTGATCTCACTGAAGAGCGGTTATAAAACGCTGTGAGTACAACAGACATAACTGTCATTTCTGACAGCTTTCTCTCATCTCCAGGCAGGCAATGGAGATAGGAGTAGGAGCAGTATAGCAGAAGTGAGAGTGCTTTGAGAAGAGGAAAGCCGATAGAAGGGTTTGTAATGTGACTCAACAAAACTCAGCTCTACCACCACCACACAATCTGGATGAAAAGTCAGAGGTGGAAGTAATCACACTTATTGACTTTACTTGTCTATTAACTGGAAGCCCAAAACATGAGGTCATAACTAAGTTCAACAAATCAGTGAAAAAATAGAAAATTTTTTATTTAAGCAATTGGTAGCATAGTGGCACAGGAGAAGTGGGTGCCCACAATAATTAAAATACATAGAGTATATGATTACACAAAATAATTGAAATGGCATAACCTGAATCACCGACAGAATAGTAGCCATGAGTAAAAAAAACATAATTTGCAAATGAAGTAGTATGGCAAGTCATGTGTAATCATGTATTCTATGTATTTTAATGAGTGTGGGCACCCACTTCTGTTGTGCCACTGTGTTACCAATTGCTCAAAATTAAAAAAATTCTATTTTTTCACTCACGTATTAGACTCAATTATGACCTCATGTTCGGTGTTCTTCTCCTTTTTGGGTTTCTGATTCATTCCGAATGGTCTGCCATTCCTATCTTAGCAAGCATGTATTATTAACCCCTTAGTACCAGATAGTTACATGTGTATTAATTTGGCATATATTAATTTCTCTGTCAAGTATTTTTGCTCACCTTGTCCATTAGCTCAACTACAGTTTTGACCAAAAGGATTGACACCCCTGCAATTCTGTCAGATAATACTCAGTTTCTTCCTGAAAATGATTGCAATCACAAATTCTTTGGTATTATTATCTTCATTTAATTTGTCTTAAATGAAAAAACACAAAAGAGAATGAAGCAAAAAGCAAAACATTGATCATTTCACAGAAAACTCCAAAAATGGGCCAGACAAAAGTATTGGCACCCTCAGCCTAATACTTGGTTGCACAACCTTTAGCCAAAATAACTGCGACCAACCATTTCCGGTAACCATCAATGAGTTTCTTAAAATGCTCTGCTGGAATTTTAGACCATTCTTCTTTGGCAAACTGCTCCAGGTCCCTGATATTTGAAGGGTGCCTTCTCCAAACTGCCATTTTTAGATCTCTCCACAGGTATTCTATGGGATTCAGGTCTGGACTCATTGCTGGTCACCTTAGAAGTCTCCAGTGCTTTCTCTCAAACCATTTTCTAGTGCTTTTTGAAGTGTGTTTTGGGTCATTGTCCTGCTGGATGACCCATGACCTCTGAGGGAGACCCAGCTTTCTCACACTGGGCCCTACATTATGCTGCAAAATTTGTTGGTAGTTTTCAGACTACATAATGCCATGCACATGGTCAAGAAGTCCAGTACCAGAGGCAGCAAAGCAACCCCAAAACATCAGGGAACCTCCGCCATGTTTGACTGTAGGGACCGTGTTTTTTTTCTTTGAATGCCTTTTTTTCTCCTGTAAACTCTATGTTGATGCCTTTGCCAAAAAGCTCTACTTTTGTCTCATCTGACCAGAGAGCATTCTTCCAAAACATTTTAGGCTTTTTCAGGTAAGTTTTGGCAAACTCCAGCCTGGCTTTTTTATGTATCGGGGTAAGAAGTGGGGTCTTCCTGGGTCTCCTACCACACAGTCCTTTTTCATTCAGACGCCGACGGATAGTACGGGTTGACACTGTTGTACCCTCAGACTGCAGGGCAGCTTGAACTTGTTTGGATGTTAGTCGAGGTTCTTTATCCAACATCAGCACAATCTTGTGTTGAAATCTCTTGTTAATTTTTCTTTTCCGTCCACATCTAGGGAGGTTAGCCACAGTGCCATGGGCTTTAAACTTCATGATGACACTGTGCACGGTAGACACAGGAACATTCATGTCTTTGGAGATGGACTTGTTGTTAGGAGTCAAATTTCTGCCCTGACTATGCAGGAATCTAGACCCTCACATCCTGCATTCTCCTGCTCTCTGTCCACTGCAGAAGAGATTGCTGAGGAGATGGCTTTGCAGCAACTCTCTCCAGAGGCTAAGTCCTTCATCCCATCCTCTGAGCATGCTCGTGGGGCGATCTGCCATTGGAGTTCAGGAGTTAGGTGCTCAGGTCCTGCTCCTGATTCCATTGGTCTAGCTCAGAGTTCTGGAGATTTCCGGAAGGTCCCGTTTGCTATAAAAAGTGCGCATGGCTGTTCCGCCATGCGCTAGTATAGTCATACTTGCTGCAGTGTGTATGTTGATGGATGCTTGGACTGATGAATGACTCATTTGTAACCCCCTTCCTTGGTTATTACGTCTGTGTGAGGGACTGAGCTTTAGCCAGTATTAGCACCAGCGCCAGCGCGCCTATGCTCCATTATCGCCTGCCAGCGTCTGACATCGTGCCTGCGGTTAGCGGTGTCTCTCTGCGCCACTATCCTCGCCACGCTGCAGTTGCAGCTTATGTATGCGTTCGCGGTTGCGACGCTTTACTCCCAAGTTTATACGGTAGGTCCTTGAGGATGTAGTGCAGTTAGATAACTACTCTGCTGTACATCTACCGGTTGTGTGTGGCTGAGTACCTGTGCAGTTAACAGGCTCAGCACCATTGTAGTTATTAACTACTTGCAGCTCTGTGACTTCAACAGAGCTTGCTTGGTGCATTTGGGTGTTGATTAACCCCGTGCACATTACCACCTTAGTGCTCTGTCTTCATCTAGCTGCGGTTTTTCCATCTACCGCACGGTGGACCCCGAGCGGCGAACACGCTTTATTTATATTTTTATTTAGCGTGTTCCGCTGTTCATAAGACTTGTAGCCTTGAGATTTCTCATGCTTCCTCACAATTTGGTTTCTCAAGTCATCAGACAGTTCTTTGGTCTTCTTTCTTTTCTCCATGCTCAATGTGGTACACACAAGGACACAGGACAGAGGTTGAGTCAACTTTAATCCATGTCAACTGGCTGCAAGTGTGATTTAGTTATTGCCAACACCTGTTAGGTGCCACAGGTAAGTCACAGGTGCTGTTAATTACACAAATTTGAGAAGCATCACATGATTTTTCGAACAGTACCAATACTTATGTCCACCCTCTTTTTTATGTTTGGTGTGGAATTATATCCAATTTGGCTTTAGGACAATTCTTTTTGTGTTTTTTCATTTAAGACAAATTAAATGAAGATAATAATAACAAAGAGAAACTGAGTATTATCTGACAGAATTGCAGGGGTGTCAATACTTTTGGCCACAACTGTATACACCCTACCTACAAAACAAGATAAGTAACTTCATTATTCCTGAAAGGGGTTGACCAAAGACATAAAAAGTTTCCCCGCTCTCCTTGTGTTAGTAGAATGCCTGAAGAGGATCGTCAGAGTTGCTCAGTTTATAAGCTAACTCTGCAGCTACATTTAATTTATATTACAAAAATATTATAAAACTGTACTTGGTGAAAGAAATTGAGAACTTTTACTGTGATATAGCTCTATCCATGATTTATGACCTTCATGGTTCATTATCATTTGCATTGGTCATATCTTATTTAATTCTGTTAAATGTAGCAGAAAATTAAATAATTTCAATCCAGATAATTTGATTCTCATTAATAATGTATTCCTGACTTACATAAGAACACAGGAAAAGAAATGTATTCGCTACAGATCTTAATACAATCCCACAAGGGAATGCTCAAAGTTAAATATTTATAATGAATGTAAATGGGGTGGTACACTGATACTATTAACATGGAAATCCAAGAGCCAGTTGATAAGAAGAGTAGTTGACTAAAGCATAAAATAATTAACAGCCTTTCAAAAACAGAGAATATTAGAGATGAGCGGATGAGGCAATAATCAAATTCTCCTGTTGACTCGGTTTTTCCCGGAAAATTTGATTTGCGAAGAAGTTATTCTCTGTGAACTTTGTGTCCCATATTATATTCTGGGGTCTTTCCAGATCCTAAAGCATAATAAATGCAATATGGGAAAAAGAAAATAATCCTGATACTCATCTCACTACTCAACTTTCCCTCCGCTACTCACCGCCACCTGTTTGGTCTTCATTGTGTCTTCAGATGACCATCGGCCAAGTAGGAGGACCAGATCGTCAGTGTCAGCAGAGGAGGCAGTGAGATACAGAGGGCACCATATAGTGTGATTATATATGAGAAATGTTTAGAAACTTTTTAGTACCAGGGTGAAGAATAGCGTCAAACAGGAGTATAGTGACAGATCCTCTTTAATAACTAAACATTATTTAAGTTATTTTAGTTTAAAACATCTTGAATTCCTTTCAAAATACTGATATTAAAATGACACATATTAATATGAAAAATGGTACAATCAAGCAGTTGCTAGGAAACCTGAACTGACACAGATTATGCCGTGGCTTCACACAGTGCCAACAGTTGTGCCGCTGTCAACTGCATCTTTACCTCTCAACTCAACCAAAAAGATTACACACTTGGCATGCTGTTTTTATGGTGATTGTGCTGTTCGGAACATGAAGGCCTATTATTTTACAGTCACATTTCTAAGAAATATTTCTAGAACTGTTTCTATTCAGTTTTCAAAGAAAACCACATAAGAATCTAGTCATTGTCCAAAAAAGCCGCAGCATGTTGTGGTTTCCAAACTTGAACTTGATTTATAGAAACAGACTTTACAGCTGATGAAACTGAAAAATGTAGGCCACTAGCGTAACTACCGGGGGGCAGAGGGGGTGGTCATCCCAGGCACCACGCTCTTAGGTGCCCACCTGGAGCTATGCTACTGTAACCGTATCAGCGTGCCCATACAGTTACACTCTGCGGCCAGCACCGGGTCCCCCATCCGTCATCGTAATTTCAACTGTATTGGCTGGATACTGATACAGGTTAAAGCATTGATGAGACAGGGAGCGACACGCTCCCTCTCCCATCTTTCTCCCTCTGCGTCTGATGTCATGATGCAGATAATGACAGCGGGCATGATGATGTCACTACATGGCGCCCGCTCTGCTGAGTTGAACGAGGAGGAAAGATGAGTATTGCATTTTTTTATGAGGAGTGCCATATACTGTATGGAGGAGTGCATTATACTACATAGAGTCCTTTAGGGACTTCATTATACTTTTTAGAGGTTTTTGGAGCGTGCATTATACTATATAGAGGCCTTTGGGGAGTGCATTTTATTATATAGAGGCCCATGCGGAGTGCATTATACTATATGGAGGCCTATGGGGAGTGCATTATACTATATGGAGGTGTATGGGGAGAGCATTATGCTATATAGAGGCCAATGATGAGTGCATTAGACTATATGGAGGCCTATGGGGAGTGCATTATACAATATGGAGGACTATGTGGAGTACATTATACTATATGGAGGCCTATGGGTAGTGCATTATACTATATAGAGATCTATGGGGAGTGCATTATACTATATAGAGGCCTTTGGGTAGTGCATTATACTATAAAGAGGCCTATGGGGAATGCCTTATACTGTATGGAGGCCTGTGGGAAGTATATTATACTATTTAGAGGCCTATGGGGATTGCATTATACTATATGAAGGCCTATGAGGAGTGCATTATACTATGTGGAGCCATATGGGGAGTGTGTTATACTATATGGGGGCCTATGGCTCCATGTCTGCAGTCCGAGGTGCGGGAACGTGGCTTGCTCCTGGCTTTTCGTAGCAGCAGCAAGCCCCCTAACTATGTCTCCCTGTCTGCAGGGCTACTAGCAGGGAGCAGACCCAGCATATCCATGCCCCCTCACCTGCAGACTGCAGACTGCAGACAGGAAGCCATTATCAGGGGGCTGGTGTGACAGAAGCTGCTTTTCCCTTTAGTGCTCACTCCTCAGTCTGGGAAATGGCATCAGTGTGTAACTCCCCGCTGTTATCAGCGAGTCTCCTGATAATAGATGTATTTCTACAGAGAATAGGGGGCCTGGCCACACCCCTTTTTCTCAGGATGGCTATTCCTTACAAGGGGGAGCTAAACACTTGTGTATGATGTCATGACCCAGATGGTATGGGAAGCAGTGAGGGAGCAGGTCACTGAATTACAAGGGTTATAAAAATTATGAACTGCACTAACCATCTAATCTTTATTGTGTACGAGGGCAGGGACAGTACAAACATATTTCATCTGCCCAAAGTACCCCTTTAAATTTATTTAAGCTTAAATCATGGGTAGTGATGGGCAATCTACTAGATATTCGGGTCCAGCAGGTTCGGCTAAAAGTTAAAAAAAGTTTAGTTTTGGCACTTTAACAGTACCCGAACCCAAAAACTTAATACCTCTGGTCACAGCTGAGGGCTCACGCTGTAATTTCACAGCGTGGAGATTGCAGCATTCTGACCGGTGGCTATGATCTTAACACTGATCAGAGACGCCAGTGTTTCCGGAGCTGTCATGCAGATGACAGAGTGAAAAACACCCAGTGTACCAAAAAAGTATCAAGTATTTACGCCTTTGGGCTTTCTAATGTTATAGTACATCACCATTCTATGTCGGGCATCACTGATAGCACCATTTATAGGGAACCAGTCTGATAATTTTATTAACTTGCTGATGTAGAGGTTAATAGCGTTATGAAGGTGCTCAGCCACAGTACTGGAAGTGCGACATCTGGGAGAAAATCAACATTATTTCTCCTGGTAGTTGCTGGTTTTCAGTCATAAAAGCATGTACAGGGAAAATACAGTCACAGCTCACAACACCTAGAGAAGAAGCTGTATGCACGCCCTAGCATTGACTGACAGCCGGCTTTGCGCTTATGCATTTCTGAGTCAGCTGTCAGTCAGTGTTGGGGTGTGCTTACTTTCAGCACTGTGGCCAGGCACTTTCATAACACTGCTGATTAACAATATATTTGCAGCTTAATAGTGTTTACAAACCTGATAGGTTCCCTTTAAATGATTGGGTTACCATTGCATGTATGCGTATACATGCATCTCCACCCCCCTCATGACATCATCTTGGGTTGCTCCCGCTTGTCATCTTGGTCCTCTTATTGCACAATATACTGCAGTGCTGAAGTTTTGCGATCTAACAGTCGCTTTCCAGAGATTATCATCACTGTCCCCACTGGGGTGCACAATCTAAATTCCCTATCAGTATGTATTTGGAGTGTGGAAGGAAACCGGATCACCTGGAGGAAACCCACACAAACATGAGAACATACAAAACTGAAATGCCAGGGTAGCTGTCATTTGACCTACGTCTATTTTTTTTTTAAATACTAAAATAAAAAATCTATGTTTGATATTGATCTAATCACACTGATCTACTGATCTAACAAATCATGTTGCCAGCTAATTTTTCCATTAATTGTAGCAAGAAAGAAACTTAAAAAATAATGATGGTGTTGTATTTTTTTCAACATTTCATCCCACTTGGAATATTTCATGATGTTAGTAGACTGAATGGTGTCATTCAAAATTATATATCTACCTACCAAAATCCATCATATGTCTGAGTTGATGGAAAAGTAAAAAATTGTGTTCTTGGAAGAAGGGGAAGAAAAAGCACTCGAAAGGAAAAATGTCCTGATCTTGAAGTTAAAGAATCATATGACTTTCTATTGAACCAAACATTAACATTATCCTTTTTCTATATACTATATGCGCATAGTTGTATTCACATAGTCACATATCCTTTATTGCCACCATTAATCATATTTACAGATTAGCTAGAACAATATAAAAAGCTCATACATAGACTACATAGACAAGTACAGTATGTGCAAAAATGCTCCCCATAGAGCTCCAGTTTTAAGGAATTATATTTTAAATATTAATGTTCAGTTCAGCTTCTGGACAGCCATATACATCAAAAATAATACCCTATAAAATTTAATTTACCATAAACCTACAGGTTGTCTGGCATATCTTAGATGGAACAGCTTTCATCCAAGACACACAAAATATCCATCATCTACAGTCAAGCTCTGAGATACATCTGGCTCTGCTCAGACCGTGAAGATAGAAAACACGTGATATCACTCAGGAATACATTCCTATAACATTGATACCATCCACTGGTAACAGATCAACAGTTCCAAAATGCCACAGGGATCCCAAAAAGCACCCTCCTGGATTACAAACAAAGGAAGGATGACAACAGGCATAACACCAGGGTTTCTCTTGTGGTTGCACTCAACCTCTACATGAGCATTATAAGGAATATTGATGCAGATCTTCAAACCCATACTCCACAGAGACCACAGACTGAAAGAAATATTCCAAAATCTACCATTACTCTCACATAAACTGACACCAAAAATAACGGATTTGGCCACTTTTATATTGAAGCCCTATCCTTATGACAGGCCAACAAAATCTGATCGGTAAGGGTGTAAACTTCGGTACTCTTGCTGATCAGCTGTCACCACCGACGGTAACCACCGGAAGTTCTCGGATATTGTCGGAAAACAGCAGCTCCGTCAAAACTATAGTGAGCCACAGACAGGCACTGCAGATCCACCCCTTGAACAAGCGACACGCGATAAGGAATGAGATGACATTTCTCTAGACCTGGACACAGTGTGACAGATTTAAAAGTTTTAATACTGAGAGGTCATTTTAAGAACAACAGTGAGAGAGAAATCTGGTAATTCAAGCTGAGATGCTCATGTCTTTTATAAAAGACACAATCTAACACCTGGATTTATGACCCACTACATCGATTACCCTTCGCACCTCCACCAAGCTGACTCCAGATCTCTAATCTCCTAAATCATCACCCCTATTACCTCTTTATAGGTAACAAAAGCCTCAGTTGTATCTTTAGACACAAGCCCATGCAGCCCATGCATAAACGTGTTGTTGTAACATACAATATACAATTTTTCTGTTTAGCTAATAAAGGTGTCACTTGTACAATACTTTTGTTTTTCTGGAATTTCTGGACATAAAAGCATTCACATAGAATATTCAGTCCTACAACCAGAAGATACAAATGTTATCATTATAGAATAATGTCTGCATTTTGACTAATGAATGATGGGTGTAACCTACATTCCATTTTTTACTGTTTCATTTGTTCACAATGTACTTTTCTAACCTGTATATGGCGTATTATTATTCAGTAATGACCACTTTTATATCCAAACTTCAGTAGCAAGTACTTGATGATCTGCAGACCACAGAAAGACTTGCTCGTTCCAGGATACAAATGATCCATTGCGGAAGGTGACAAAATAAAGAATCCTGATGAGAACCAGGGATCTGTTCCTTGTAAATCTGTTTAACGTCAATTTATTATTTCCTAATCAGTAAATATTTCTTTATCCAAAAGCAACAAAAAAATCAATTCTGCGTTCTACTAAAGTTACAATATTTTAGAAACATTTAAAATGGTGTAAAAATTCATCATATTTCGAACAGTTTATGACAAGTGTTACAAGCCCCATTTTGGTATGATGGAGAGACTAATCTATTTATAATAGTATTTAACTGCTTGAGAAATATAAACACATGAAGCTCATTAGATAAACATTCTTACCCTTTAAAATAACCATTACAACATTACGAGAGTGTTTAAATATCACCGAAAATGGCAAATCAAGATAATTGATAGAAAATTGATAACTACATTACCAGGAGAAGTTGGGTGCTGTTATAGGAATACTTACAGGTACGACAGCTTTAGTAATGTTATTATTATTCCTTTTAATTCCAAGAGTGCAGATACCAAATGACGTCATGCCGCCAATGATAACAAGAAACATTTAGTTCATTAACCCCTTCATCCTACAGCCCATTTTTGCTTCGTCTCTGCTTCCCAGAGCCATAACTTTTTTTATTTTTCCTTCAATATGGCCATATGAGGTCTGTTTTTTATTTTTTTTTGTGGGACGAGTTGTACTTTTCAAAGACAACATTGGTTTTACCAAATCGAGTACTGGAAAATGGGAAAAAAATTCCAAGTGCGGTGAACTTGCAAAAAAAAGTGAAATTCCACAACTGTTTTTTGTTTGTTTGTTTTTTGCCACGTTCACCAAATGCTAAAACTGACCTGCCATTATGATTCTCCAGGTCGTTATGAGTTCGTAAATACCAAACATATCTAGGTTATTTTTTATTTAAGTGGTGAAAAAAAATTCCAAAGTTTGTTAAAAAAAAATAAATAAAAGAATTTGCGTCATTTTACGAGACCAGTAGCATCTCCATTTTTCGTGATCTAGGGTTGGGTGAGGGCTTATTTTTTGCGTGCCAAGCTGACATTTTTAATTATGCCATTTTGGTGAAGATACAATCTTTTGATCGACACTTATTGCATTTTAATGCAGTGTTCTGGTGAACAAAAAAAATGTAATTCTGGCATTTTGACTTTTTTTTCTTGCTACGCTGTTTACCAATAGGATTAATTCTATTTATATCTCGATAGATTCAGGTGATTCTGAATGCGGCAATACCAAATATGTGGGCTTTTTATTGTTTTATATTGAATGGGGCGAAACGAAGGGGGGTGATCTGAACTTTTATATATATTTTTTTTTTAAATTTTTAAAAACATTGTTATTTTTATTTTTCACCTGCTTCTATAGTCTCCATGAGAGACTAGAAGCTGTTTTCTACTGATCACCTCTGCTACACACAGGCAATGATCAGATCGCCTGTGTGTAGCAGAAGTGCTCACCTGCTATGAGCACTGACGGCTGGGTGGCACTCATAGCAATCTGGCAATGACAACAACAGGGTTCTGCTGCAGACCCCCTGGTTGTCATGCCAACCCATCGGCTACCCGCGGTCATGTTATATGGGCGCCGTTGGGCAGAACTAGTGACGCGCTTCCGGTGCGATCACATTAAATGCCGATGTCAGAGATTGACAGTGGCATTCAACAGGTTAATAGCCGTGGGTGGATCGTGATTCCACCTGCGGCTGTTAGTGGCACATGTCAGCTGTTCAAAACAGGTGATATGTGCTGGGAAAGATGTGGGCTCAGCGCCGGAGCCCACATCAAAGGGAGAGACACGACATGTGCAGTACACTTACCTCACATTTTGTGAAGGGGATAAAGGTGGCTGTATCACAAAGACAACCTCTGTCAATATGCCTTACTATGGCAAAAGGACATCTTAGAAGGAGTTTCCCAGTTGGACCCCTCTTCTATGAACTATGACATGGAACTGCTAGAAAGCAGAAGTGCTGGTGAACTTGAACCATCATTGCATCATATAACAAATGGAAACTTCTTTGGTAATAAAAGCTGTTTCACCAGAGTATAGAAAGCCAAACACCTTTAATATTCCAATATTTACTAATGTTATGGTTTTGTGTATGTTTTGGTGTTGTTGTGTTACTGAAATGAAGGCTTTATAGTACTCTATACTATATTTATTTTGCATTTCTATTTTAAAATGTATGAGTATTAATATCCTAAATTCCTAGGTTATCCATGAGTGGTATGGGATGAAGCTACAGGTGTCGGTGTCCACCACAACAGGACAACATCTGCTTCATACAAAATTTGACAACTTGGCCTTCTGATAAGGTATGAAAAATAACAGAGAACTTTTCACCATTAAAACAGAATAAATAGGATACTGTGCAATGAATTTTGGTTCTCAAACACAACAGGAGTAATAATGCACTTATGCATGTTGCATTTGAACTACCGGTAGCTATTTGTCTTTAAAGGTGTTTCCAAACTTATATTTAATTTACTGTAAACTTTGTACATCAATCAAACAATAACGTTCATGCTATGTTTGGGAATTTAGCACTGATGCATCGGTGGTCTCCTGGTTTTTATTCACAAGCAGCTGGGACAAGATCACTATAGTCAATCAGTGCACAAGTGCCCACATGCCATACTATTGCCATCGTCAGGAGCAGACAAAGACAGAAGAGGGTCCTTGTGGAAGAACACTATATGGGTTCTTTACAGTTCAATTGCTCATCATAATTTAAAATGCCACCTGCTTAGGGGGCGGAAGTGGATCCCCTTACTTTTCAGGCAACCCTCTTGGGCCAACACAGGTTGTACCAATGATTTGTACCATGGGAATCATGGCTCCTACTGCTGAGCAGAGGTGCCAGTACTAACGTATGTGACTACTTGGGGCATGTGACTACTTGTGGTATGTCTCTAGTTGTGGCAGGTAACTACTTGTGTCATGTGACTAGTTGTGACATGATTACCTTTGACATGGGACTACTTGTGGCAAGTGATTACTTGTGACATGTGACTACTTGTGGCATGTGACTACTTGTGGCAAGTGATTACTTGTGGCATGTCTCTAGTTGTGGTAGGTGATTACTTGTTTCATGTGACTACTTGTGGCATGTTTATAGTTGTGGCAGATGACTGCTTGTGACATGTGACTACTTGTGGCAAGTGATTACCTGTGACATGTGACTACTTGTGGCATGTGACAATTTGTGGCAAGTGATTACTTGTGACATATGACTACTTGTGTCATGTGACTACTTGTGGCAAGTGATTACTTGTGGCATGTTTCTAGTTGTGGCAGGTGACTACTTGTGTCATGTGACTACTTGTGGCATATTTCTAGCTGTGGCAGTTGACTACTTGTGGCAGGTGACTTCTAGTGACATGTGACTACTTGTGGCAACTGTTTACTTGTGGCATGTCTCTAGTTGTGGCAGGTGATTACTTGTGTCATGTGACACTTGTGGCATGTTTCTACTTGTGGCAGTTGACTACTTGTGGCATGTGTCTACTTGCGACATGTAACTACTTGTGGCATGTAGAGTTGTGGCAGTTGATTACTTGTGGCAGGTGATTACTTGTGGTATGTGATTACTTGCTTGTAAGCAAAGACTGGCAGGTCTCATGGAGTGGGTGCTAGATTGCCAAAAGAAAGAAGAGATGAATATTGTTTATTTAAAGGGAATCTGTCACCTATTTTTAGTGATATCATGTAAAGATATCACCCAATTGTGCGTCCCATAAGGATTCTATTAGGACTTTTGATTCTCCCCGACCCCGCGCCTTTGATGCATAAATACCTTTTTTATGTTGGTGGAGATGTATGGAAATCGCCGCGGTCCGGTCCGATGGGTGGGGCTTATTCGCCCTTCCCCCCCCTCCTTGGCTTGCTGAACATAATCTTCATCTGTGAATATCACAGATGCCGTAGTTTTCCGCGCTTGCGCATTGAAAGGCCTCCGGCGCTTGCACAGTGTGCTTTGCCCAACTGTGGGCAAAGCATACATTCGGTACTGCACATGCGCTGGTATTTTTCAGCGTGGTCTATGCCCTGGAAGTGTGTCCTGGATGTGAAGACTTCTGGGGCATAGACCGCACTGAAAAATACCGGCGCATGCGCAGTACCGATTATATGCTTTGCCCACAGTTGGGCAAAGCATACGATGCAAGCACTGGAGGCCTTTTCAATGCGCAAGCGCAGAAAACTATGGCATCTGTGATATTCACAGATGAAGATTACATTTAGCAAGCCGAGGAGGGGGGGAAGAAGGCGAATAAGCCCCGCCCATCGGACCAGACTGCGGCGATTTCCATACATCTCCACCAACATAAAAAAGGTATTTATACATCAAAGGTGCAGGGTCAGGGGGAATCAAAAGTCCTAATAGAATCCCTATGGGATAGACAATTGGGTGATATCTGTACATGATATCACTAAAAATGGGTGACAGATTCCCTTTAACTGCTTTTGAACATTTGCAGCTGTTTAAAAGAAAAAGCTGGATAACCTCATAAGTGTCAGGCAATTCCTTGGGAAAAAATTGGTCCTCAAACATACCCTTTTACACAGAAGAGAGTTATTACAAAGAGCATCTCTCATTTTGAATCCATGCAGTAGAATGTCCTTTAAACTCAGTTGTCAGGATGTGATGATATAGCTAGACATTAAAAGGCTAGAATGCTGCTATTTGCAGCTGTCTCCTTTATCAAACGTCTACTAAAAAAAAATTAAATAATGTTTAAAGTATAAATGAATCACATGGGCCAATAAAGCTGTGCACCAATGCTTTAGGGTATATAGTTCATTCAATAGGGAAATAAAATAAGGTTACAAGTGGAACTACAGTGCCTTGCAAAAGTATTTGTCCCCCTGGAATTTTTCAACCTTTTCCCACATATCATGCGTCAAACATAAAGATACCAAATGTAAATTTTTGGTGAACAATCAACAACAAGTGGAACCCAATTGTGAAGTTGAACGAAATTTATTGGTTATTTTAAAATTTTGTGGAAAGTCAAAAACTGAAAAGTGGGGCGTGCAATATTATTAGGCCCCTTTAGCTTAATACTTTGTTGTGCCAACTTTTGCTGCGATTACAGCTGCAAGTCGCTTGGGGCATGTCTCTATCAGTTTTGTACATCGAGAGACTGAAATTCTTGCCCATTCTTCCTTGGCAAACAGCACGAGCTCAGTGAGGTTTGATGGAGATCGTTTGTGAACAGCAGTTTTCAGCTCTTTCCACAGATTCTTGATTGGATTCAGGTCTGGATTTTGACTTGGCCATTCTAACACCTGGATTTGTTTATTTGTGAACCATTGCATTGTAGATTTTGCTTTATGTTTGGGATCATTGTCTTGTTGGAAGACAAATCTCTGTCCCAATCTCAGGTCTTTTCAGACTGCAACAGGTTTTTTTCAAGAATGGTCCTGTATTTGGCTCCATCCATCTTCCCATCAATTTTAACCATCTTCCCTGTCCCTGCTGAAGAAAAGCAGGCCCAAACCATGATGCTGTCACCACCATGTTTGACAGTGGGGATGGTGGGTTCAGGGTGATGAGCTGTGTTGCCTTTATGCCAAACATATCATTTGGCATTGTTGCCAAAAAGATCGATTTTGGTTTCATTTGACCAGAGCACCTTCTTCCACATTTGGTGTGTCTCCCAGGTGGCTTGTTGCAAACTTTAAATAACACTTTTTATGGATATCTTTGAGAAATGGCTTTCTTCTTGCCACTCTTCCATAAAGACCAGATTTGTGCAGTGTACGACTGATTGTTGTCCTATGGACAGTCTGTCCCACCTCAGCTGTAGATCTCTGCAGTTCATCCAGAGTGATCATGGGCCTCTTGGCTGCATCTCTGATCAGTCTTCTCCTTGTTTGAGATGAAAGTTTAGAGGGACAGCCGGGTCTTGGTAGATTTGCATTGGTATGATACTCCTTCCATTTCAATATGATCGCTTGCACAGTGCTCCTTGGGATGTTTAAAGTTTTGGAAATTATTTTGTATCCAAATCCAGCTTTAAACTTCTCCACAATAGTATCACGGACCTGCCTGTTGTGCTCCTTGGTCTTCATGCTGCTCTCTGTGCTTCAAACAGAACCCTGAGACTATCACAGAGCAGGTGCATTTATACAGAGACTTGATTATACACAGGTGGATTATATTTATCATCATGAGTCATTTAGGACAAAATTGGATCATTCAGAGATCCACAATGAACTTCTGGAGTGAGTTTGCTGCACTGAAAGTAAAGGGTCCGAATAATACTGCATGCCCCACTTTTCAGTTTTTGAATTTCCACAAAAATTTTAAATAACCAAAATAATTCGTTCAACTTCACAATTGTGTCCCACTTGTTCTTGATTCTTCACCAAAAATTTACATTTGGTATCTTTATGCTTGAAGCATGATATGTGGGAAAAGGTTGAAAAGTTCCAGGGGGCCGAATGCTTTCACAAGGCACTGTACTTTAATAGAAG
Source organism: Dendrobates tinctorius (assembly GCF_039654945.1). NCBI lineage: Eukaryota > Metazoa > Chordata > Amphibia > Anura > Dendrobatidae > Dendrobates > Dendrobates tinctorius. The sequence continues at coordinate 33,558,831 of NW_027361676.1, forward strand.
CTATTGTAACTACTAGTGGTACACAAGCCAGGGAGTGTACCATCCATAGCAGCAACCCACACGGCCGCTATCGGTACTGTTAGTTGGGGGGTGCGGCATTTCACTGAACACCCTTCCCTCATCATCACAATTTCAACTCTATCCACATCCCCAGGATACCTACACCATTAAATAGAATGTTGATTCAGGGAGCTTAAAGAGTGATTCAGCCTGTGCCTGTGAGTCTGAAACTCCATGAAGTGGAGGTAGGATGATGTCACTACATCACGCCTGCAGTGTGGAGCCTAAGTACTCACACTACACAGACCGGAGCAGAATGCCAAGGGAACGGGGTGAGGTGAGTAGTGTTGTTTTTCTAAATGTCAGTAATTGAGGGGACCCTTATACTGTGTTGGGGACTAGTGGGGGCCTTCATACTGAAATTTTACTGAGTGGGGAGTTGGTGGGGGAAATTATACTGAATGGGGTTCTGTGGGGGACTGTGAGGGCTCCTATATTGATTTGGGCACACATACTGAGTGGTGTGCAGTAGGGGCTCCCAAACTTAGTGGGCTGTGGGGGCTTCAATACTGAGTGGGGGGATGTGGGGGCTTTGATACTGAGTGAGGGACTGTGGGGGCCTTCATTCTGTGTGTAGAAGGCTGTGGGGGCCTCATTCTGTGTGGGGGCTGTTGGTGCTTTCTTTCTTTGTGGGAGCCCTGATGCTGAATAGGGAGTTGTGTGGGCCTTCCCCCTGTGCACTTTAGGAGCATCATGCTGTGAAGGTATTACATTGTGTCAATGACACTGTGAGGACACCATACTTTGCTGGGGCACTGTGGATTCATCCTCAAGTATGTGAGGGATGAAACTGTGTCAAGGGGGGGAATTGAATGTGGGGATACCATACTCAGCAGATGGGGGTATTTTTTGGAAGCATCATGCTCTATAATGGACATAAAAAGGGGATTGCTGGAGAAGACACTGGGAGGCTTCAATAGGGACATAATAACTGTGTATGTGTCACAATACATGTCCTTCTCATTTATAAGAGTTGGGAGAGATGACACTGCCAAAAGCATATCTTTTTTATGGAGGGGGAAGAACTTTTGCTATGGGGCCCTGTGATTTCTATGTATGCCACTGGTGGCACTTATGACATTACTATCCATACTTTGGTTGCAGCTGGAGTGAGAACATTTATGCTGTTTGGCCATTGCACCAGCTCCTTCATATTTCCAAGGGGCCTCTCACATTTTAGCTATTTCTCTTATTTCTGAACATTTTGAAAAATGTTATATTTAGACTAAAATAAGCATGTAGTAGGAGACGGTATAAGGGTGTGCTTTCCGTACACGAGAGTGGATAGATTATATATGGGAACGTGCTGTCTAAGCTGCAGATCAAACTGCGCCGGTCAGGGAGGCAATCCACTGCCAGTGGTGCTATCACCATTAGTGGCACTGCCAAAGAAGATCTGGGCTCTACTTGTACACTGTAAACTTCCAAAATAAAACCAGGACAGATGTTTCCATCTCAAAGGACTCGGCACACCTGTGAACATCCTCACTCTTCAATATGACCTGATGCATCTGCTCACAGATTATTTTCTTGCTTAAAGTGATTCACCCTCTTGTATCTATTTTTTTTTTTTCAATTACTGGGATTTTTTTAAGAAGATGAGATTTTTGGTAGTAAATAATTTCAGACTGGGAAGACGAGGTTAAATTGTAATTACCCTTTTCCAAACAAGAAATGCAGCAGAAAAATAGCCATGTAATCCTTTAGAGCCTGAGATGTAAAACTGAAATATCTGAATATGTAAAGTTACAGAACCCAACAATGCCAACGTTAGATACAGATCGTGATTCAAACTGATACTTGTCACTAGAAGGACAACAGGGTAAACGCAAATGTCTCTGAATTCTGGTTACATCCAAGATTTATCAGTGCATCCATATACCAGCATGCGATGTTATGTATTCAGCACTGTGGACGGCCAGGACATTACATGTCATGTTCTTCACATGTTCTAGATGGAACAGTATGTGTCTGTCCTGTGTCACCTTTAACACATGGGGTCATGACTTTTTCAGAACTAACAAGTTTGCAGCTAGCAGAGATTGCACACTGAACCAATGCACTGCCCGCAGGTATTTTTGTTTTTTTACTTTAAAATCTGTATACACATATTAACAGTACACAACATAGAATACTTGCAGCCACATCCCGTACATACTGTAGAGGAATTCATTACATATATGTAACTAGACTCAGATGGTACATTAAATCTGTCTGCACAGATTTATCTACACATATGTGTCTATCATTTACTTTATATACATGTAGTATGTACAGACTGCAAGTATCGATCTCTAAGTATAAAAGACATTTTCTTGCCATTATGTAACCTACATTCAACCAGAATGGAATACACAGAATAGAAATTTCTCCAAAGCCTTATTCCTGCCTTACAGTAGTGAATCCTTACAGGCGCATGTTCACACATTCTTATATAATATTTAGGTATAATTAAATATACTGGAATAGATTTGGCTCAGAAAACATAAAATATTACTCACTGTACTGGTAATAAATCCTGCACTCAGGAGTGAACAGGTAGGAAGGAACCTTCAATATAGAATCTGTTATATAGTGTGCAGTAAGTGTATGTGCATGTTGTGTGTATGCTGTGTGTGTATGCTGTGTGTATTGTGTGTGTATGCTGTGTGTATGCTGTGTGTGTGGTATGAGTGTCTCTGTGTGTATGGTGTGTGTATGTGTATGCTTGGTGTGTTTGTATGTGTATATGTTGTGTAGTGTGTGTATGCTGTGTGGTGTGTGTATGCTGTGTGGTCTGTGTGTATGGTGTGTGTGTGTATGCTTGGTGTGTTTGTATGTGTATATGTTGTGTAGTGTGTGTATGCTGTGTGGTGTGTGTATGCTGTGTGGTCTGTGTGTATGGTGTGTTTGTGCATGTGTGTAAGCTATGTGTTAGTTTGTTGTGTGGTTTGTGTATGTTGTGTATGTGTGCATGCTGTGTGTTCTGTGGTGTGTGTGGTGTATGTGTGTGTGCTGTATGTATGTGTGGTGTATGTGTGTGCTGTGTGTCAGGTGTGTGTGTATGCTGTGTGTGTGGTGTATGTGTGTATGCTGTGTGTTGTGTGTATGCTGTGTGTGGTGTGGTTTGTGTATGCTGTGTGTTTATGTGTGCATGCTGTGTGTTCTGTGGTGTGTGTGCCATGTGTTGTGTGTATGCTGTGTGTGGTGTATGTGTGTATGCTGTGTGTGGTGTGGTTTGTGTATACTGTCTGTGTATGCTGTGTGTGTATGCTGTGTGTGTGGTGTGTGTGTATGCTGCGTGTGGTGTGTGTGTGTCATGTGTTGTGTGTATGCTGTGTGTGGTGTGATTTGTGTATGCTGTGTGTTGTGTGGTTTGTGTATGCTGTGTGTGTATGCTATGTGTGTATGCTGTGTGTTGTGTGGATGCTGTGTGTGTGTATGGTGTGTGTGTATGGTGTGTGGTTTGTGGTTTGTGTATGCTGTGTGTGTGTCACAATAGATGCATATGAAGTATACTAGACACTGACATAGTTGCACTGAGCACAGCAGAGTTACAGATCCACCCCAAAAGCCAATATTTCCCAGAGCTGGGAGTAAAGTGCGAGCACTGTACCTTTCTGAGCCTCCTGCTTCTGTCCTATGGAAACCAATGAAGGATATGTAGGAAGAGAGATGGGAAAAGCACATATGGAACGAAACCCAGAATGGGGCATAGCTCCAGTTCTGTCCCTGCTCACACTGTGAAGCCTGTGGAAGATTGAGAGACGCCCCTTAAAGCTCAGCTCCACCTTATACTAACATCAAAAGCAAATATGCAAGACTTCACATCTAGAGCTGGCTACACCGACATCACCTTCCTTCACATTACCCATCTGGGGGAGTGTTGCTTAGTAATCCTGAGAGAAATGTAATTAGATATAAAACCATGGGAAGAATAACTGCTGGAGCTGACAGCAGCTTCCAAGTGTGTGCAAGTTTCAATTGCCAAGCAGCTTCTGTCTCCCTGTAGAATGTTTGCGGGTCACTGCCCCCTAGTGGCTCTCATCATTTATTGTCCTATCTAGCGTGTGCTCCTAAATATGCAGAGAGCACTGAGAAGTCACTTCTGGTCTGCTCCCTGGGGTTACAGATTACTCAGCAATGGATACATACAGTATTAGTGATTCCTGCTGTCACAGGTACAAGGCCAGCGATGTGTGTGCTCAGGTGTGTGTGTGCTCAGGTGTGTGTGTGTTCAGGCACTAGTGTGCGTGTTGTGTCTCAAGTACGTGTGTCTGTGTGTGATGTGTCACAGGTACGTGTGTATGTGTGTGTCTGTGTGTGTGATGTGTCACAGGTACGTGTGTGTATGTGAGTGTCTGTGTGTGTGATGTGTCACAGGTACGTGTGTGTATGTGAGTGTCTGTGTGTGTGATGTGTCACAGGTACGTGTGTGTATGTGAGTGTCTGTGTGTGTGATGTGTCACAGGTACGTGTGTGTATGTGTGTGTCTGTGTGTGATGTGTCACAGGTACGTGTGTGTATGTGAGTGTCTGTGTGTGTGATGTGTCACAGGTACGTGTGTGTATGTGTGTGTCTGTGTGTGATGTGTCACAGGTACGTGTGTGTATGTGAGTGTCTGTGTGTGTGATGTGTCACAGGTACGTGTGTGTATGTGAGTGTCTGTGTGTGTGATGTGTCACAGGTACGTGTGTGTATGTGAGTGTCTGTGTGTGTGATGTGTCACAGGTACGTGTGTGTATGTGAGTGTCTGTGTGTGTGATGTGTCACAGGTACGTGTGTGTATGTGTGTGTCTGTGTGTGTGATGTGTCACAGGTACGTGTGTGTATGTGAGTGTCTGTGTGTGTGATGTGTCACAGGTACGTGTGTGTATGTGTGTGTCTGTGTGTGATGTGTCACAGGTACGTGTGTGTATGTGAGTGTCTGTGTGTGTGATGTGTCACAGGTACGTGTGTGTATGTGAGTGTCTGTGTGTGTGATGTGTCACAGGTACGTGTGTGTATGTGTGTGTCTGTGTGTGATGTGTCACAGGTACGTGTGTGTATGTGTGTGTCTGTGTGTGATGTGTCACAGGTACGTGTGTGTATGTGAGTGTCTGTGTGTGTGATGTGTCACAGGTACGTGTGTGTATGTGAGTGTCTGTGTGTGATGTGTCACAGGTACGTGTGTGTATGTGTGTGTCTGTGTGTGATGTGTCACAGGTACGTGTGTGTATGTGAGTGTCTGTGTGTGATGTGTCACAGGTACGTGTGTGTATGTGAGTGTCTGTGTGTGATGTGTCACAGGTACGTGTGTGTATGTGAGTGTCTGTGTGTGTGATGTGTCACAGGTACGTGTGTGTATGTGAGTGTCTGTGTGTGTGATGTGTCACAGGTACGTGTGTGTATGTGTGTGTCTGTGTGTGATGTGTCACAGGTACGTGTGTGTATGTGTGTGTCTGTGTGTGATGTGTCACAGGTACGTGTGTGTATGTGTGTGTCTGTGTGTGCGTATGTTATTCAGGTACTAGTGTGTGTGTTGTAACACATGTACTGGTATGTGTGTGTTCAGGTACTAGTATGGGTTGTGTCACAGCTACATGTGTGTGTACAAGTATATGTGTGTGGTGTGTGTGTATTGTGTATGTGGGGGTGTGTGTGTGTATTGTGTGGGTATTGTGTATGTGGTGTGAATGTGTGTTGTGTGTGTTGTGTGTGTGTGTGGTGTGTGGTGAGTGTGTGCGTGTCTGTGTGTGTGTATTGTGTATGTGGTGTGAATGTGTGGGGGTGTTGTGTGTGTGTGTGTGGTGTGTGGTGTGTGGTGTGTGTGGTGTGTGGTGTGTGTCTCACAGCCGGTACTAGCACTCGCCGGTGGGGAGGGGGGTGACAGAATTGTCCCACTAGTGATCATCAGGCCGCGCTGCGATTCTCCCGTCAGCACCTGGGACAGCGCCTCCCGTCTCCTCCGTAGTCCCTCACTACGGGGCCGAGTCTCTTCTCCTATCTCTGTGATCCGCGGACATTGCTTTGCTTCGGGCTCTTTCCTTGATCTCTTCCTTCCACAGCAGCCATTCTGCCCGTACAGTCCGCTCAGCCCTTCGTTCTAATCCCCGCAGACTTTACCAGATGAGGACTGATGGGAATAGAAGCAATAATCACCTGTATCTCTCTATATATACCTGTATATATATATATATATATATATATCCCTATATCTCCCTCTCTCTCTCTATATATATATCCCTATATCTCCCTCTCTCTATATATATATATATATCCCTATATCTCCCTCTCTCTCTATATATATATATATATCCCTATATCTCCCTCTCTCTCTCTATATATATCTATCCCTATATCTCCCTCTCTCTCTCTATATATATATATATATCCCTATATCTCCCTCTCTCTCTCTATATATATATATATCCCTATATCTCCCTCTCTCTCTATATATATATCCCTATATCTCCCTCTCTCTCTATATATATATATCCCTATATCTCCCTCTCTCTCTATATATATATATCCCTATATCTCCCTCTCTCTATATATATATATATCCCTATATCTCACTCTCTCTATATATATATATATCCCTATATCTCCCTCTCTCTCTATATATATATCCCTATATCTCTCTCTCTCTATATATATCCCTATATCTCCCTCTCTCTCTATATATATATATATCCCTATATCTCCCTCTCTCTCTCTGTATATATATATATATATATATATATATCCCTATCTCTCTCTCTCTCTATATATATATCCCTATATCTCCCTCTCTCTCTCTATATATATATATATCCCTATATCTCCCTCTCTCTCTCTCTATATATATATATATATCCCTATATCTCCCTCTCTCTCTATATACAGTATATATCCCTATATCTCCCTCTCTCTCTCTCTATATATATATCCCTATATCTCCCTCTCTCTCTCTCTATATATATATATATATATCCCTATATCTCCCTCTCTCTCTCTCTATATATATATATATCCCTATATCTCCCTCTCTCTCTATATATATATCCCTATATCTCCCTCTCTCTCTCTCTCTATATATATATCCCTATATCTCCCTCTCTCTCTATATATATATATATATCCCTATATCTCCCTCTCTCTCTCTATATATATATATATCTATCCCTATATCTCCCTCTCTCTCTCTCTCTATATATATCCCTATATCTCCCTCTCTCTCTCTATATATATATATCCCTATATCTCCCTCTCTATATATATATATCCCTATATCTCCCTCTCTATATATATATCCCTATATCTCCCTCTCTATATATATGCTGCAGGAAATACATCTCTGCTATATGTAGAAGGCGCCCCTTTCCCCAGGTCCCCCCTCACTCGCCCCCCAGCAGATACCTGTCCATCAGTGAGTGGGAGCTGTCCGAGTCCTTGTGCGCTCCTTACAAGCGCTGCTGCCAATCACAGCACCCACGGGAGACGTAACATTACTTGTCCCACCACATAAAAGCTCACACCCGTGTCATACATGTGCCCCTTACTCAGCTCACTCCCTGTGCCCCCAGATAATATTTCATAGCGTCATGGGCTAAGTCTATGGCAATGTGTTACACAATGTGACCCTACATAGCAGACCTGATACAATTAGCTAGAAAGAGCAATGAAATATGGAACAGCTCTTTTTACTCTCACTATTGTCTTCTTCAGCTATTCTGTCAATCTTTTTCTCATACAATCTGCATGATATTATGTGTAGTAATAATAGATCAGATGCAGGAGAGGAGGACGAAGCAAAGGAGCAAAGGCATGCGGCTCTGGCAAATAATGGAGTGCAGTTTTGTGTTGGGCCACTAGGTGGCACTCAGCAACAGACCCATTCTAGACACATACAAGCTCCTTGTCCATTCAAACTTCCAGTCCTCCTCAGCCTTCAGAGCTAGGTTTGCCTGTTGTGTTACGTTTCATGACACTTCTCCTGGGATTAGGAGGCCACCCACCCCAGCCAGGTAATGTGAGGGTGACGGCTCTGCATCCAGGCTGCTTGCAGGTCCCATTCTGATGTTCTGCTTGATAGGGGCGTCGCTGGAGCGTCTCCAATCTTCCCCAGTCTCAGGCAGCAGAGAGCTATCTGGAGCTATGCCCTGTCCTCCCTCTCTCTCTACAAGCATTGTCCATCCCTCACTGCAAACATCAGCTGAGACTGGGAACCAGCAAGGTACAGTGCATGTTCATGTGGCATTGAGTCTTCCTCATCATGTGTCGTCTCCATGATCTCAGCTCGTGAAGTAGGAGCCCATACACATTATCTGTTGGCACTTTGCTACTTTCTGTGGACAGATGACTATCTGGGTCCCTACAGTGCTGGCAAAATGGTGCACTAGCCTGAAGTTCTATACCTATACACACAGAGTTTCCATTTTGGGTTGCTACTTTTTTTTCCCATTTGCATAGTAGGACCCCTGACGGAGCAGACCCTGAAAGCTCCAGGGCTATGAGCGCTGTCCATGGGCGGCACTGTGTGCCAGAGTTCTTCCAAGTCTGTGTTCTTGCTGCTCAGTTCTTGGCTCTCAGACACCATGTTCTCATTATTCCTGGTGCAATGAACCGAGGGTTCACATATTCATAGATGTGTGTAAGTAAGCTTTGAGGCATGGCTCTGAGAAAGCTGGATTTTTTTATACAGATTTCTAGCAGGCAGAGTTTATTGCTTTAGTTTTCTAACTGAATAAATGAATCATGCATTCATCCCGTTACACCTTGTACGTCACATTTTCGGGCCACAGGCTTCCAGCGCTTTATTTTGATGCGTTTGTGCCACGAGTTTCTTAGGAAATTTGTGATATCTCCCAATTTATGAGTAAGTTGCACTTGCAATTACGTATGTCCTCTCTGTCCTTCATGGGATGGATGCAGAAGTTTTGGAAGTGCCAATTTCAGATCAATTAAAGTAGGTATTGGTATGTTCACGTAATAGCCCTACTTGTTCCTATAGGGGAGAGTCACTTGGCTTTGTCTCCTCTGCAGTTTGCACATATAGGTGATCTTGCATTGTGCCATGATCCTTGAATTTATTATTTTTTTTTTTAGTAAGATGCTGCTTTGTACGGATAATAATTAGTATTTATAATATAAAAACAAGGATACTTCTGTACATGGACCTTTCGCCAATACATTCCGCTTTATGTTACTGCCAAATATTGCATCCACTATACTGTACACCAAAGCTTATACTTTTCTGAAAACTTTTCTAACTTGGGATTTTTTTAAACCCGTATCTGTCATATGCTAGAACTTGTTTATTATGTACAATATTGGTAGTTTGGGATAATTAAATCACCATAAAACCCTATGTACAATAACTGGAGTGGGGATAGAGGGTGGATCTGTGGAAATCAATGCATGGATATACTCCTGTTTATTATATTTAAAGCACCAATATTTTATTTATACCCATGCTACTACTTTAATTAAGCCACAATAAAGAATTTTTGCTTTGCTGGATTGTAAAAATCTTTATTTTTTTGTTACTATTTTTTTCTCCCCAGCTGAAAATATACCGACCGATAATGATTTTATTAATTATCAGCCAATATATTGCATTTGATGTATTATACGAATACATTTTGTGTAGGTATAAATAACCAAAAGAAGAGAATTTCTATATGAAATGACATATTTCCTTACAATATTGATATTTCCCTGCAAATTTATGAATAATTTACACTCGGTATATTATCATCATCTTTGCAATGGGGCGTGTCCCTACACTGTGTCTGTCACTGACAGTTCGGGTTGGATAGTGTTAGAATAAGCATGGGCATGCCCCCTATTGGTAACACCCAGTAGTTAATTTATTCATACTTTTACTGGAGGAATAAACGAAGAAGGACAAACAGAGTGTCATAAATGGAAACCAAATGTTAGCTGCTCTATGACTAGCCTTGAAGAATTGATGAATGGCAATTTCTGTGGCTAGGGTATGAGTAGGAACCCAACCATTTGAACATCTGTAATTCCAATTTTTGATACTTAGGAGTTGTATTAGTACATGCAATCCAAACACAAGTCAATATAGACCATTGTCAAACACAATCGCCACATCGAGGTACCGGTTAGAAGATGCAATAGGAGAACGTCAGCCACCGAGGTTGGAAAAGTTTGGGCATAAAATGTATAATCACAAATTTCTTCTACACAAGAGAAGAGGGAAGTAAAGGTTTGGAGAACTGGGAGTGTGGACCATCTTAGATAACAATCATGGTGGTATCCTTAATGTATTTTGATTTCTCTCTCATTCATGCAGAACATACTGTTAGATTAATGGGGACTTCCACTACTGTTTAACTAAAACTCATTTGGCCCAATGGCAGAAATAAAATAAAAAAAAATCTGTACTTAGCTCCCTGTGGAACAGTGTTCAACAACATCCATTGGGAGCAACATGTGATGGCTGCAACCAGTCTGAGGCTAGTCTTCAGTCAGAGTCAAGATTCTGCAACAGCCACGTGACACCCTGGCAGAATGTTGATGCTGACAGTCTAGCAGGGGACAGTACTGCTCCACAGGGAGGAGAGTACCATTTTTTTTTCTTTTACACTCTACTAGGCCAAACCAGCATTAGCTAAAGGGGTTGTCCACAACTAGGATGACCTCTTCTTGAACTAAATGTTTGGCCCCGATAAAATAAAAAAACCTATGCTCACCTCCCTTGTCGGCGGCGTTACAGCCATGATAGCACTCGCTCTCCCTGGGGCTCTCATGCTATTGTTGTGACACGTGGCACCCAATCAGCACTGATGTCACTGTCCCTGCCTTGTATGGATTGAACATGAAGCGTAAGGCCCCTGTCACACATAGCGACGCACAAGCGATACCGACAACGATATGACCTTGTCAGGATCGCTGGTGTGTCGCTACATGATCGCTGGTGAGCTGCCAAACAGGCAGATCTCAGCAGCGATCAGGACCAGTGACGATGCGGGTAACAAGCGTGCACATCGCTTAGTTACCCCCTGTGTACCTTAGATACCAGCGCGATAGTGCAGGGAGCTGGTAACCAAGGTGAGCAGCGAGTTTCTAAGCACCGCACGGCGCTTGCAAACCCGCTGTTTACCTTGGTTACCAGCTCCCTGCACCAGCACGCTGGTATCTAAGGAACACAGCGGGTAACTAAGTGATGCGCACGCTTAGTAACCCCCGGTTTACCTTGGATACCAGCCCCTGCTCGCTGATCGCTGGTCTCCTGCCTGGCACACGCAGCGATGCGTGCTGGCCAGCGGGAGACCAACGATCAAAAAAATGTCCAGGGCTTTCAAGCACGATCAGCGATACCTGGCGGAGGGGCGGTCGCTGATAGGTGTCACACACAGCGATATTGCTGGTGAGATCGCTGTTGCGTCACAAAACTTGTGACTCAGCAGCGCTCTCGCTAGCGATCTCGCTGTGTGTGACGGGGGCTTAAAGGGAATCTGTCACCCTTTTTTTGGCTTGCAGCTACTGGCATAGACATCGGGGGCTTGTCTACAGCATTCTGTAATGCTTTAGATAAGCCTCCAATGTAACCTGAAAGATAAAAGCACATTATATTATACTCACCGGGGTGGGCGGTCCGGTCCGATGGGTGTTGCGGTCCGGTCCGACGCCTCCCTTCTTCATGCGATGACATCCTCTTCTCCCATCCTGTAATGGCTGCTGCGTAAGTGCACTGCTCTGCCCTGTTGAGGGCAGAGCAGAGTCCTGCAGTGCGCAGGCGTCGGGAGAGATCCGGCGCCTGCGCACTGCAGAATTCTGCTCTGCCCTCAACAGGGCAGAGCAGTGCGCTTGTGTAGCAGCCATTACAGGATGGGAGAAGAGGACGTCATCGCATGAAGAAGGGAGACGTTGGACCGTTCCGCAACACGCACCGGACCGGACTGCCCACCCCGGTGAGAATAATCTAACTCATATTTCTTATCTTTCAGGTTACATTGGAGGCTTATCTACAGCATTACAGAATGCTGTAGACAAGCCCCTGATGTCTATGCCGGCAGCTGCAAGCCAAAAAAAGGGTGACAGATTCCCTTTAAGTCCGGGCTGCAGCTGATCTCTCACTTCCTCTTCATGTTCAATCTGTATGAAGGCAAGGATAGGGACACCAGCTCTGATTGGGTGCTGGGTACCATGTGTTACTACACCGCACAAGAGCCCAGGGGAGAGCGAGTGCTGACATCACTGGAACGGCGCCAGCACGGGGTTGAGTATAGGATTTTTATTTTATTTATGGACAACCCCTTAAATATCTAGTGGAAAGGCACTTTAGTTTGCATAATATGTGCTTTTGTGATATGGGAAATTATATTATGAGTCACTGTGAGGACATGGACTGATGTATAGTGGAATGTTTGTATGACATAATTAACAGGACAAAAATAAAACAGATGAAAAAAGCAAATACATTGTCATAGAGATAGTTGGCTATGTGCTACTAAATAATTACTGGTAATATTTCCTAAAGACCTGTCATAATATCATCCGCTACACCAGATAGTGATGTCACACACTGTATTACTGTCTATCAGTCTAAGACGTTTCCATGTAGCCAACAATTTTCATGTATTTTATAAAAATGACGCGCTAACACAATTCCAGAGTTGCAGGCGACTTTTTCTTTCAAGTTAACCCTTAGATATCACCTTCTCTTCATGTTTTTAGGACACATGATTGCAATTTCCACTCAAACAATCGTCACTGTCACCTTAATTCTAGGACCTCATAGGGAATAAGCTTTCAGTGATGGTGATTAAAGTTGTCGATGGGTTTTATGTGACTGACCTTGCGACGTGGCTCTGAAATAAAAATGTTTTGTTGAATAATAGACAGTTACAGGCCCCATTATACCCTGACATCACTTTATGAGTCATAGGACATTTGCGCCCACTGTATATTCTCAAACCACCCATCTACCTACATTAGAGGCTATTACGCCTGGACTGCATAGTACAAAACACCAGCAGAAATTGTTAGAATTAATAGATTTTACACCCTGTTGTTTAAACATGTTTGTGATATTTTTTAAATGTGATGCTTTCTTGTTTGATTCTATGTTCAAGCGCCTTTTCATGAAGAGCTGCCATGTGGCTGAAGGGGAATGTCAAGCTGTCCTAATTACATTTCTGGCACAGAACTGTTGTCATTTTTCTAACCATTCGAGCCATTACTAGAGCAATTTGCATTTCATTCTGTATGGGATTAGGTACCCCGGATTTGGGTAGAGTAAAACTTTTTGATCAGTAAACTTTATAATACCATTGAGTCTCATAGGTTATACTTTACAAGATTTACAGGATTTTACCTATTTATGCTACAGTGTTTTACATGTATGTTATATTGTTTTACATGAAGAAAGAATATGTAACATACTAGAACCAACAAAACCTAGCATAAAAAAAATGAGCAAATACCAAGCAGGAAGTCAGTAAATAAATAGTAATAGTACATGCAAATAACATAGATTACTTAATTGAACCTACTTTGATCAAAAGACAGTAAAAGCCATCCCACAGCGACAAGGCTTACCCAGTCAGGATAGACCCTAACTCTTGTAGTTTGCTTTGCTATGTGTCAGCAGACCACAAAATAAATGGCAGAGCAGGACCCAGACCTGACTGTTTTGCACCTGCCCAATAGACAAGATACACAATTCAAAAAGGGGGAGCCATGCTCCTGTATATACAAAACACAAAAAACTGAAGAAAAACCAAACAAATGAGCCGGAGCATATGTTGGAATAAGTGCAATGTATGTGCAAATTCACAATATGGCTGTTTAAGAACCAGAATCTAGAATATAAATAAAATGAGCAAATATCCTGCAGTAAGTTAATAAATAGTAATAATACATATAAATAACATAGCGCTGTTAGTTAACACTATTTTGATCAAAAGAGCGTAAAAGCCATTAGACTGTAACAAGGTATACCCAATCAGGATGGGCCTTAACTCTTGTAATTCACCGCGCTATGCGTCAGCAGATCTCAAAATTAGACAGTAGTAGAGCATGATCCAGACCTGACTGTTTTCCACCTGCCCTATATAGACAAGATGCACAGCCAAAAAAGGGGGAGCCATGCCCTTATATTTGCAAAAAATTGCAGAAAAACAAAGAAATGAGCCAGAGCACACAGTTGTGTGAAAACGTTTTTGCCCACTTCCTGATTTCCTATTCTTGTGCATGTTTATCACACTTAAATGTTTGAAATCACCGAATAAATTTTAATATTAGGTAAAGATAATACAAGTTAACTAGAGTTGAGCGAAACGGGTCGAAAAAATTCAAAAGTCGCCGACTTTTGGCAAAGTCGGGTTTCATGAAACGAAACCCGACCCTGGGATGAGGTCGGCCACGAGGTCGGCGACTTACGCGCCAAGGTCGCGTTTCAAAAGTTTGTTTTGCGCTCTTTTTCAGCCAATCAGGATCCACGGACACTGTGGGCAACGTGATGACATAGGCACGGGTCACCACCATCTTTCAGAAGGGCATGCAAGTGATTGGCTTGCTTTGGGGGGCATCACAGGGGGTATAAAAGGGCGTGCACGCCGACCGCCATGTTACTCATGCTGATCTCAGAATAGGGAGAGCTGCTGCTGCTGCTGATTTTGTAGGGAGAGCATTAGGCAGGGAAGAAGACACCAAAAACTGCTTCTGCTGCTAGCGATTTTGCCTGTACAACACACCAGTCACTGTGCAGTGCAAGGGGAGGCTATATAGTGGTGTATCAGTGGTGTTGGTTCTTGGGCTGCCTTCTAAGGCTTCCTGACATTCCTGCATTGCTGTTTACCCACTGCTCCGCAAACTGCTTTTTTAAAAGCAATCACAATTTTTTTTTTGTCCTGCTGAGGTACTGAGCGTGCATTTTTTCACACCATACAGCGGTGTACGCTCCTCACACAGTACCGTGTAACGGCTGTTATCACAGCCACAGTGAAGCTATCAGTGAGTCACTCTGTGAGAATAAGTCGAGGACATGTTCCGTTCTTACAGACCTGCACTCTAGGGAGATTCCAATTCTGCCCAATTCTACATACACCTTGTAGTTTGTGATACACTAGCCAATTTCTGCCTGTGACAGAGCGCTCAGATACTCAGTGGGCCTCACACAATCCATAAGTGTCCAGTGTCCACAAGTTTGTGCAGAAATTCAAAATCTCCCTTATCCTCTAGTCACTTTGGTCACAGCTCTGCCATCGAGCCTGTGACAGAGCGCTCAGATACTCAGTGGGCCTCACACAATCCATAAGTGTCCAGTGTCCACAAGTGTGTGCAGAAATTCAAAATCTCCCTTATCCTCTAGTCACTTTGGTCACAGCTCTGCCATCGAGCCTGTGACAGAGCGCTCAGATACTCAGTGGGCCTCACACAATCCATAAGTGTCCAGTGTCCACAAGTGTGTGCAGAATTCAAAATCTCCTTTATTCTCTAGTCACTTTGGTCACAGCTCTGCCATCGAGCCTGTGACAGAGCGCTCAGATACTCAGTGGGCCTCACACAATCCATAAGTGTCCAGTGTCCATAAGTGTGTGCAGAAATTCAAAATCTCCCTTATCCTCTAGTCACTTTGGTCACAGCTCTGCCATCGAGCCTGTGACAGAGCGCTCAGATACTCAGTGGGCCTCACACAATCCATAAGTGTCCAGTGTCCACAAGTGTGTGCAGAAATTCAAAATCTCCCTTATCCTCTAGTCACTTTGGTCACAGCTCTGCCATCGAGCCTGTGACAGAGCGCTCAGATACTCAGTGGGCCTCACACAATCCATAAGTGTCCAGTGTCCACAAGTGTGTGCAGAAATTCAAAATCTCCCTTATCCTCTAGTCACTTTGGTCACAGCTCTGCCATCGAGCCTGTGACAGAGCGCTCAGATACTCAGTGGGCCTCACACAATCCAAAAGTGTCCAGTGTCCACAAGTGTGTGCAGAAATTCAAAATCTCCCTTATCCTCTAGTCACTTTGGTCACAGCTCTGCCATCGAGCCTGTGACAGAGCGCTCAGATACTCAGTGGGCCTCACACAATCCAAAAGTGTCCAGTGTCCACAAGTGTGTGCAGAAATTCAAAATCTCCCTTATCCTCTAGTCACTTTGGTCACAGCTCTGCCATCGAGCCTGTGACAGAGCACTCAGATACTCAGTGGGCCTCACACAATCCATAAGTGTCCAGTGTCCACAAGTGTGTGCAGAAATTCAAAATCTCCCTTATCCTCTAGTCACTTTGGTCACAGCTCTGCCATCGAGCCTGTGACAGAGCGCTCAGATACTCAGTGGGCCTCACACAATCCATAAGTGTCCAGTGTCCACAAGTGTGTGCAGAAATTCAAAATCTCCCTTATCCTCTAGTCACTTTGGTCACAGCTCTGCCATCGAGCCTGTGACAGAGCGCTCAGATACTCAGTGGGCCTCACACAATCCATAAGTGTCCAGTGTCCACAAGTGTGTGCAGAAATTCAAAATCTCCCTTATCCTCTAGTCACTTTGGTCACAGCTCTGCCATCGAGCCTGTGACAGAGTGCTCAGATACTCAGTGGGCCTCACACAATCCAAAAGTGTCCAGTGTCCACAAGTGTGTGCAGAAATTCAAAATCTCCCTTATCCTCTAGTCACTTTGGTCACAGCTCTGCCATCGAGCCTGTGACAGAGCGCTCATATACTCAGTGGGCCTCACACAATCCAAAAGTGTCCAGTGTCCACAAGTGTGTGCAGAAATTCAAAATCTCCCTTATCCTCTAGTCACTTTGGTCACAGCTCTGCCATCGAGCCTGTGACAGAGCACTCAGATACTCAGTGGGCCTCACACAATCCATAATTGTCCAGTGTCCACAAGTGTGTGCAGAAATTCAAAATCTCCCTTATCCTCTAGTCACTTTGGTCACAGCTCTGCCATCGAGCCTGTGACAGAGCGCTCAGATACTCAGTGGGGCTCACACAATCCATAAGTGTCCAGTGTCTACAAGTGTGTGCAGAAATTCAAAATCTCCCTTATCCTCTAGTCACTTTGGTCACAGCTCTGCCATCGAGCCTGTGACAGAGCGCTCAGATACTCAGTGGGCCTCACACAATCCAAAAGTGTCCAGTGTCCACAAGTGTCTGCAGAAATTCAAAATCTCCCCTGTCCTATAGACACCTTGTACCTTGTTTTACATTACTATATAGTTTGTTGGATTTTGTCTACATTTCTACCAAAAATGAGGAAGGCTGGTGGAAGAGGCCGTGGAATTGGGTGGGGGTTGGCAGCTGGTAATGATGGTGTTGGTGGTGGATCTGATGGTAGTGGCAAGAGCAAAATAGGACCGAATGCAGGAGGTGTTGAGCCTGCATCATCGTCTGGCTACATAAGGCCTCGAACGCTTAGTTTTCTAGGAGTTGGCAAACCGCTTTTAAAGCCAGAGCATCAGGAAAAAGTTTTGTCTTACATTGCTGACTCAGCCTCCAGCTCTATCGCCTCCTCTTCTGAAGTTGTAAAAAGTAAAAGCACTGAGTCGTCATTGGAGGCTCATGTTCATGAACCACACCTTTCCTTGTGTCCTTCACCCCAACCAAGATTGAAGGATGATGCAGGCCATACTACTGATTACTCCATGGAGCTGTTTTCACATACCATGCCTGGATTATCAAGTGAAATGGTGAATTACCCAGGCCAAGATGAATCTGACATGGAGTGCACTGATGCACAGCCGCTGATGGATGATTCTGCTGGTACATTCACTCAGAGCACTACATTGTCCTCGCAGTGTACAGAGCCAGATTCTGACCCTGATGAGACTCAGGTGCCCCTTCCCGCACACTATACCACCATACACGGTGACACAGAGGAAGGTGCACATGACATAGAAGAGGTGATGGATGACCCAGTTGTTGACCCAGATTGGCATCCATTGGGGGAAGAGGGTGCTGCTTCCAATAGCTCAGATGAGGAGCATCCACAGCAGACATCGACATCGCAACAGCTGTTATCTGGCAGGCCCGGAGCACTCCAAAGACAGGTTCCAAACATCAAAAGAGTTGCTGGACAGCTTGTCCAGAGGGTCAAAAGATCACAGCGTGCTAGGCCGCAAAATGTCTGCCAAAGTAGGAAGAGTGCAGTGTGGCACTTTTTTGAACAAAATCCTCATGATCAGGCCAAGGTTATCTGTAAGAAGTGCGCAAAGACCTTTAGCCGAGGGAAAAATCTGAAAAATTTGAATACCAGTTGCATGCTTAGACATTTAACCAGCATGCACTTGCAAGCGTGGACACAACACCAAACCTCAAGTGCAACATGTGCAACTGATCACAACGAAGGTAGTCAGCAACGCTACATTGTTTCCCCCACTGTAAGCCCACCGGTTAGCACAGCAGCAAATGTTGAGGTGTCGTTGCAATGCCACAGCAGTCAGGGAATCCCACTGTTATATCAACGAAAGACTGATTCTAGGCCATCAGAAAGAACAACAACTCCATCACCATCATCACCCCTCTCTCAGTCCGCCCTGTCCACCGCTACTTCCACCATATGCAGCTCTCAAGTCCAGCTCACCCTCCCAGACACTATGAGTAGGTCAAGAAAGTACTCAGTCTCTCATCCGCGTACACTGGGTTTGAACGCCCACATTGCCAAACTAATCTCGTTTGAGATGATGCCCTTTCGGTTGGTGGAAAGCGCAGCTTTCCGTGAACTCATGGCCTATGCAGTACCACGCTATGACCTACCCAGTCACCACTTCTTCTCTCGCAAAGCCATCCCAGCCCTCCACCATCATGTGAAAGACCGCATTGTCCATGCACTCAAGCAGTCAGTGAGCGGAAAGGTGCACCTCACAACTGATGCATGGTCCAGTCAGCATGGCCAGGGCCGTTACGTGTCCATCACTGCGCACTGGGTTAATGTGGTGGATGCAGGGTCCACAGGGGACAGCGGTGGTGGGACAGTGCTGCCTAGCCCACGGTATAGGAAACAGTTGGCTGTAGGCGTTCGACCCTCCTCCTCCTCCTCCTCCTCCAGAAGCGAAAGCTCGTCCACAGAGCGCAGTCGTACGAGCACTCCATCTGCAGCTGCCACTGTTGCACACGATGTGTCCCCCTATCGAGCAGCTAGTGGAAAGCGTCAGCAGGCTGTGTTGCAGATGATGTGTTTGGGCAACAGACACACCGCCGAGGTACTGGCCGAGTACTTGAAGCGACAAACTGAGTCATGGCTGGGCAGTGTACATCTTGAGGCAGGCAAGGTAGTTAGTGATAACGGCCGTAATTTTGTGGCAGCCATAGCCCTTTCAAAACTCAGCCACATACCTTGCTTGGCTCACACCTTGAACCTGGTGGTGCAGTGCTTCCTCAAAAATTATCCGGAGTTAACAGCCCTGCTCCAGAAGGTGCGAAGACTGCGCGCGCACATCCGCCGGTCGCCTGTACACTCCGTTCGTATGCAGAAGCTGCAGCGATTGCTCCACCTTCCCAACCACCGCCTCATTATCGACATTGCAACAATGTGGAACTCCACCCTGCACATGGTGGAGCGGCTGTGCGAGCAGAGGCAGGCCATAATGCATTTGTGGGAGGATACACGGCCAGGCACTTTGAGAGCAGACATGGAGTTGACAGGTGTGCAGTGGACGAAGCTGAAAGACCTCTGTAAAGTCCTTCAGTGTTTTGAGGAATGCACACGGCTGGTAAGCGCAGACGACGCCATCCTAAGCATGAGCATCCCACTTATGCGTCTGCTCATGCAAACTTTGATGCACCTTAAGGAGCAGGCGTCTGCAGCCAATGTTGATGAGGAGGAAGAGGAGGAGGGAATCCTTGATGACATTCAGCCATTGTCTGCTCAGGGACCTCTCCTGGACGAGGTGGAGGAAGAAGAGGAGGAGGAGGATGATGATGGGGATGATTACTTAGGGGAGGAGGATGCATCTCGTGGGGCAAGTGAAAATGTTGGCGTGGCAAGGTCTGGTACAGGGTTTGTGCGTGACTGGAGGGATGTGGATTTGCCAGAAAGTGCTCCTCCAACCAGCACTCGCGGTGCATCATTGACACCGGGAACATTGGCCCACATGTCAGATTATGCCTTGCAGATCCTAAAAAGGGACCCCCGCATTGCCAAAATGATGAACGATGACGACTACTGGTTGGCCAGCATCCTGGATCCACGCTATAAAGGCAAATTACAAAACATCATGCCACAGGAGAACCTTGACCTAATATTGGCTAATAAACAAGCAACTCTGGTAAATCGGTTGCTTGAGGCATTCCCAGCACACAGCAGCGGTGATGGTTCTCACACGAGCCGTACGGGCCAGGGGCAGCTTGGCAGAGGTGTTCGTGGTGCACACAGCAGAAGTGGCATTGGAGACAGGAGTTTCATGACAATGTTGTGGACTGATTTTTCAAATACCGCTCACACAACTGGTAATACTGCATCGATGGAAAGTGACAGGAGACAGCAGTTGTCAACTATGGTTACAAACTACTTTTCCTCCCATATCGATGTTCTCCCACACAGGTCATTCCCCTTTGACTATTGGGCCGCTAAACTGGACACCTGGCCTGAATTGGCACAATATGCCTTACAGGAGCTCGCTTGCCCAGCTGCAAGTGTGCTATCGGAAAGAGTCTTCAGTGCAGCTGGATCAATCCTGATAGAAAAAAGGACCCGTCTGTCAACCCAAAATGTGGATGATCTAACCTTCATTAAAATGAACCATGCATGGGTTTCCAAGGATTTTGTCCCACCTTCCCCTGATGACACATAGGGTGACAGAAAAATGGCTTGCTTTGGTCCACCTCTTCCTGGGACTTCACCTATTTCGCCTTTTGCATCAGCTGAATGTCCAACATCAACATATGCCACTTTCTAAAACTCCCTAACTGTGCTGCCTCCCCCCCCATGGCCGGGGTCACCACCTAGCGCATGACACCGTGCGAGTGCCGTTGCCCTGGACAGGTGGGTAGGCCGACTCTTGGGCGCGGGCACTGGCACAGGGTCCCTCATAGTGCAATCAAGTGTCTCTGACGGTGGTGGTGCACACCCGCCGTCAGACACACCGCTGTACTATGAGGGGCCCAGTGCCAGTACCGACGCCCACGAGTGGACCACCCTTGCTTGGGCAGGGCCCCAGCATTTGCAATCTTTACCTCTCCCTGCTCCTCCGCTGTGTAATCTGGGCCGTCAAATCCATACTGTGCCTGACACCGTCTGAGCCTGCCTCCTGATGTATAGACATATATTTTGAATGTGTACGCTATCCATACATGTTATCTGGGGATACGGTACCCTTTCTAACCTTTGTGCAATCACGTGCAATCCATACTGGGCCTAACACCGTCTGAGCCTGCCTCCTGATGTATAGACATATATTTTGAATGTGTACACTATGCTATCCATACATGTTATCCGGGGATACGGTACCCTTTCTAACCTTTGTGCAATCACGTGCAATCCATACTGGGCCTAACACCGTCTGAGCCTGCCTCCTGAGACATATATTTTGAATGTGTACGCTATCCATACATGTTATCTGGGGATACGGTACCCTTTCTCACCTTTGTGCAATCACGTGTAATCCATACTGGGCGTGAGAACGGCTGGCGAGCTGTTAAGCAAGCTACAGCACCTGTGGTTTGCACACGTAAGTTTTTCATTTTTTCAGGAATGACAGTTAGGCCTAATTCCGGAACTGCGGTTGACCTGCACTTACTGGGAAATCATCGTTCGCGGTTAATAATTGTAATCAGTGATCCCCATCACTAACGTTGTTCAGCGGGTTATCTGCACCTGTAAGCGACAAACGCTGGCCTTTTCAGTGTAGCGCACATGCAGCCACGGACATGTAAGGGCATGACACACCAGTTATTGGCCAATCTCATGTGCCAGAGCCTCACGTGTCCCTCTAGTAAGCCGGACTCGGACTGCGGGGCATGACGGAGTCTCGTTCGTTAATGGAATTAAGCTTGCAATGTGTGCATCTGTTCAGTAGCTGGCATGGTTGAGGTTTCCCAGGTGGAGTCGAATTTAACCGTAGGCTCCACTCCTGGTGGTGCCCTTCTGGACATTCCTTTAAGGTTCAGCTTTGCAACCATACTGCCCACGTAAAACAAACACTTTGCCTTCATGAACGCTGTTTGGAGGGTCATGACTCGTGGGAATAACGCCGCCCAATCAGTTAACCTGCTAGAGAGATCCTTCGTTGCTCCCAAGCATGACATCACACTCCCTAGGAGGAAGGTAATGCCACTGTGGCGACCGTACTCCTGGGGGCGACACAAGTGCACTGATGCCCAGCCGCTGCTCGATGAATCTGCTGGTACATTGACCCAGACCACTACATTCCCCTCGCACGCTACACGGCCTGAATCTGACCCTGATGAAACTCATTTTACCCTTCCCATATACAGTTCCATCTTACACGGTGACAAAGAGGAAGCTGCAGATGAAAGTGCAGGTTCGGCCCACCCGCTATCAGACACACCACCGTACTATCAGGGGCCCTGTGCCAGTGCCGTCGCCAACGAGTGGGCCCCCCCTGCTTGCTCAGGATCACAGCACTTGCAAGGTTGAAATACTGTGCAGTGAGATGGAAGATGGGGACGACGAGGAGTCCAGACTAGTACAGGGATTCCCTAGCGAGGAGACTTATTTGATTGTTTTCAATGTTGGGACAGCAATTTTTGGGGAGCACTATACTCTGGAGAATGATAGATGGGGCCCACCATACACTGGAGCATTCCAAAGGTGGACATCAGACACTGGAGCAGCATTTACAGGGCTCATTATACACTAGAGCATTAGAAATGGGGCCCATTATGTTTGGAGCATTATTTGGGCCCATAAGACAGTGGAGCTTCATCCATGGGGACCAACATATGCTGTAGCATTATGTGGAGCTCATCATATACTGTTTCAAACATTATATGGGACCAATGATTCTGTATGGAGAAATAGATGGGCCTCGTCATGAGATGTAAAAAGTGAAGTATTTTTCATTGTACTATACCGCTATTTCTCTGCCGTATCGGAGCATGATGAGTTGTGGTATGTGTTAAAGGGGCGCTCTTTCGCCCAGGGCACATGAAAACCTGGAGCCAGCCCTCCCCCCCCACAACTTTAGCCAAATAACCCCCATTTTTCAGTGCATAACTTGTATTATGAAGTTAATTAAGGTTGACAAGCTTAAGTAAGAAGAATTGATGCTTTTGGCATTCAAATGGGCACTGTAGGTGTGTTTCCTGTCCTCCTCTCACTGCCGACTTTTATTCCCCATTGACTTACATTGGGTTTCGTGTTTCGGGACGACCCCGACTTTTCCCTATAATCCGACGATCTTGCTCGACCCGACTTTTGGAAAAGTCGGGTTTCACGAAACGAAACTCGACCCTAAAAAACCAAAAGTCGCTCAACTCTAAAGTTAACACAAAATGCATTTTTTAAACAAAGGTCTTTATTATTAAGGGAAAAAGAAATCCAAACCCACTGGGCCCTGTGTGAAAAAGTTATTGCTTCTCGTAATTGAATCCAAAAATTCACCGCACACTCATAAATTGCATATATAAAAAATATATTTAATCACTTGTGAGGTAAACCAGGAGCAAAAACACATAGAAGAATTATGCCAGTAAAGTGAAAAATAAATGACGTTTCGACCCATCCAGGGTCTTAATCATAATAACACTGTAAAGATAAAAAAAGAATATATCAAAATGACATCATGGACCCCATTTACAATAAATAATAATAAATGTCAATCTCTTAACACAGTACAAAACAGAAAAAAATAAATGTGAAAACCCTAAATGAAAACATTGATAATCTGTGCCATTTGAATGAAAAAATGAATATGCAGGTCACAAGTGAAGACATCACTTAGATGAAAAAGTCATCATATATAACCTTAAACAGGTGTGCACATAGTATGGAAGGCATATAGAAGTATATGGATCACAGAAAAATCCACTGAAGCTGTAAAGAGAGTGACATGTTAGGGTAGAGTCCAAAGGACAGAGCAGACAAACAGGGTTAGTGGGGGGGGGTTACAAAAATTAGAACAGAGCACCTATTGTAGAGTTATGTGGTCAAAATGTCTGTGGACCTGTAATAGGTTTAAGTAAAATAAAATAAGTGTTAGGCTCCAGATAGTCCCCAAGGAAGGGGGAGGGGAATGGTAATGTATTAATAATTATAGTGCAGCAGATATACAAGTGACAGAATGGCCGAGCGGTACCTTGTAGAGGATAAGTCCTGAGCAGCGCTCCCATGCCTTGCAGCTGGCAAGTGGCATGTTGTCACCACTATGAGGATTTAAATGGCCGTGGCATCACGGCCGGACCGGAAGTGTGCAGTCCGGAACGGAAGTGATGTCGCGCAACCACTGGGAGTGTGCACACACTTCAGCGTCGTTAAGAACGCTATGCAGCAGCATGAATCACTGTTAGATTCGGAGGGTGCATGCACAGTGGTTGTTTAAGGGAACCTGTCACTGTAGGTGGCATAAGGGCACAGGCCGAGTCCTGTCGAATGCTTGGAGCTGAAAAATTGTAAACAAGAGAATTAGGGGAATAGTGATGACGTTAATCAAAACAGAGGACATGTTGCCACTTTGGATAATGAGATATCATGAATAAGGCATAGCTAAATAATGGATATAGGTAGGAGGCATAACCTATGGAGAAGAGGACTGGCAAAAAGTATTATACTGATAAAGCACTGTATAATTTTAAGGAGAGGGTATAGCAATAACCTTGAGGGAAGAGAAACGATTAAATAAGTAATAACTCACCAAGGAGAATGTGGCCTTAGCGTGTCTGAAAATACATGGAAGATAGAGTTAGAAAATATTTAAATAAACCAGTCAATTTCCCTATTGAGACGCTTTGGTTCTAGAGATTCAAATTTGTGAATCCAATATGCTTCTCTTGATTTGAGAAGCTTAATGTGATTGCCACCCTCCTTGGACGAAGTACCTGTTTGATGACTTGAAATTTTAGTTGTGCAACTGTGTGTCTTTCAGAAATTGATCAGGTATAGGAAGCCATGTTTTTTACACCGTATAGTAGACTTGTGACTTGCTATCCGATCCTTTACATGTTGTGTGGTCTCGCCCACATAAAGGAGGCCACACGGTCAATTAATGACATATATCACAAAATTTGAGTCACATTTGTAGAAACCCTGAATGGGGTAGGATTTACCAGTTCTGGGGTGAGTCACACTGTCTGATCTGATGATGTTTGAACAGGCTGCACAATTGAGACATGGGATTGTGCCTTTACGTTGTGTGCTAAGTAAGTGTTGTGTGGTAGATGTAAGTATGCTGCCTATGTCAGCACGAACCAGTTTGTCCCTAATGTTAGTAGGTCTTCTGGTACACATCAATATAGGCACGTTGAAAGGTTCAATGTTGGGCTAGGCCATTGACAAAAGCGGCCAATGTTTCCTAATGATTAAGTATACTTTGGGCATGAGGGGGTGGTGCATATGTATAAAAGGTACTCTTTCACATGAATGGAGGGCCGGAGAGGGTGTTGGAGTATTGAGAGCTCAGTGTTTTTCATCCTCTACTAATTTTAGGGGATATTGTCTATCCGGACCTTGAACTTTTGGGTCATGGTGTCAAGTCTAGTTACAAGTGTAGTAGGATCAGTGACAATGCTGGACACTGTTAAATTGTGAACGTGGAAGGCTATGTTTGGTGGCTTTAGGATGACAACTTGAGTAATGGAGCAAGCTGTTGCAATCTTTAGGTTTGGAAAATAAGTCAATTGAGAGATGTCCCTGTGTCTTTAAGTACCATCATATTCAAGAATGATATTTTCTCAGTGCTGTGGTGCATAGTAAATTGAAGCTCTGGTAAGATGGAGTTTAGAAATGAATGGAAAAGTTGGAGTGAACATAATGTGCTGGTCCAGATAAAGAAAATATCATCTATATAGCGATGGTAACCTATGGCTTATTGGATTAAGGATTCATTAGTGTTAACACTGTTGATCTCAAACAGATTCATGAAGGCATTCGCATAGGCTGGCGTTAAATTTGATCCCATTTCTGTACCATGTGTTTGTATGTAGAAGGTGTCCTCATAAAGGAAATAGTCCTCAATAGGTTTAGGCATAGTTGAATCGAATTAGAGGATATATTAGAGGATTCTAGGATGAATTTGGTGGCCTCAATGCCCTTTTCATGCGCTATTGACGAGCAATAAGAACATAAAGGCTCATCTCAGTTTTGCGCAAGTAACATTGCCACGGTGCCTTATGGGATTCGGTACAGCGGCCGGAAGTCCACACTGACGATTTTATATATACATGACAAGCTTGTATTCACATGGGCTGCTAATTTATGCAAAGTATCTTACCAATTTGCACACTATTGTTGACTACTTCCTGAATGTGTAACAATTCAGAAGAGACTAAAATAAATTTGCTATGCAGTACATTTTAAAAAAGAGACCAAATCACCTACAAGTAAAATCAAACAAGGGTCATAGCAATATTACAAATGTATTTCTAACAAGTTTACTGTATATATAAAGTTCTTCTAAATTTATAGCATACTACAATGCATGCACAATGCAGCTTTAATCAACAAAACCAATAGAATGGATGGAAATTTTCTATAATCAGAAGCTCAAGATAAAACTCATCTGTAAATGGCTCAAAAAGGGCAAAATTAAGGATTTGCAGTGGCCTAACTAACATTTTTAATTGAACTCCTATGAGATGCTGTAGAATAAATTTAAAGGGAACTTGTCACCAGGTTATTCTCATATAACCTGCAGCCACGACCTTTCAGCAAAATGTGACAGCATTCTAAAATGCTCCAATTTACCCTATAAGGCAAAAAAAAACCTGTTAGTTATACTCACCTATGAGGCGGTCCGGTCCGTTGGGCATCAGTGGTCTGTTTCGTGTGGATGATGCATCCTATCTCATCCACAAAGTTTTCCCCTGGCTTCACGCTCCTATGCAGGTAAATTCTTTCTGCCTTGGAGTCATATATACAGCATTTTAGAACCCTGTCACATGGGGCTGAAACGTGGTTGTTGTAGGCTATATGAGAAATATTTTGTGACAGGTTCCCTTTTAGGTTATACTTAACAAATATTGCTTTTTACTTATTTCTGATTCTGAGTTTTCTCTGGACTGTAATAATGTAATAATAGTGTTGGGCGTTGGGTTCCTGCAGCTGCACAGCAGGAATCCAGAGAAATTCCCCTCCGACCTCTCAGGGACCTGCACAGCAATCTCGGCAATCCAGACGCCTTGCTCAGACCAGTTCTCTGGGTCTGGCTGTTGCTGCCACCTCTGGACCAGCAATAGTAGCGCAGCCTGCTCTGCAGCAAGCCACTCCAGAGGCTAAGTCCTCTCGCCGCGCTACTGGGCATGCTCATGAGACGATCTCCCAGTGGAGATCGGGAGTCACGTGCTTAGGTCCTTCTCCTGATCTGATTGGTCCATCTCAGAGATCTGGAAGGTCCTGGAAGCGCACGGCTATAAAAGGCCCACATGGCCGCTCGGCCATGCGCTAGTATAGACTCTACTTGCTACCTGTGTGAATGATGACGGATGCATGTGCCTGCGAATGACTCATTAAGACTCCTCTCCCTCTAATATTACGTGTGTGGATAGGGACTTAGTATTAGAGTCAGTGCCAGTCAGTGGCATGATACAGGCCACAATGCATATCTTCATCTAACTAGCGTCCGACGGTGCGCCTCCTCCGGGTACTGTCGTATAGCGGCTGAGTCAGTCGCCGCGTTGCAATCAGCAGCATCCGCAGTAGCGACGCCACACACACAGTAGGTCTAGATGGACCCTGACCCTCTGCTTTGGGTTCAGCTCCTGTGACCATATGTCGTGCGTGCAGTTCTCTGAGACCTGTGAGTCCAACAGGCTCAGTATTTACGCTTATGTTCTAAGCGTTTTTGTGGAGATGACAGAGTACGCTCTGTGCACACCTGGTGACGTTCAACCCGTGTGCGATATACCGCCATATTGTGCGTCTGCCATTACCTAGCAGCGGTGTAACACCTACTGCACGGTGGACCCTGGGCGGTGAACACACTTATTATTTATTTATTAGTGCATTCCGCCAACCCTAACATTATACTAGCGCCAGGGTCTGGCTAGTAATGGCGGACCTGCAGCAGTTACAGCGGTACATTCAGCAGCTGGAGAGCAGGTTGGCGGCTATTGAGAGCTCCACCTCAGCTGCGAATGCTACAGTGGCTGCTGCTCAGGCAGTCGCAGAGGCTGTCCACACCCACACCTATGCCGATAATAACCCGCCTCCCGTTGCCCGATAAGTTTTCTGGTGACAGCACCGCCTGCAGGGGATTCATGAGTCAGTACTTTATCCAGCTTGAGTTACTGGCCAAGCGATTTCCTACAGAGCGGGCTAAGGTGGGGTTTATTGTTTCTCTCCTATCAGGCAGGGTGTTAGAGTGGGCTACGCCATTGTGGGAGCGTGATGACCCCGTGGTTCAGGGCGCTGCTCAGTTCCTCATGGCCCTGAAGCAGGTCTTTTTTGGACCACGGATCACGCACGACACCTCTCTCCAATTATTGGCCCTAACGCAGGGGTCTCTCTCGGTCAGCCATTATGCCGTCTGATTCCGGACATTGGCTTCCGAACTGGAGTGGCCTGAAAATGCACTCATCCCTGTGTTTTGGAGAGGGTTAGCGGAGCATGTCAAAGATGCTCTAGCAACCAGAGAGGTCCCCACAAGTCTGGAGGAATTGATTGTCATCTCCACCCGCATTGATCTTCTGTTTACAGAGCGCGGGATGGAACGTGCGCAATCCAGACGAAGGGTTAACTTGGCTTCCACCTTCTCTGAGCTGCTAAGATCTCCCACTCAGGAGCTTACACCTTCTGAACCTATGGAGGTGTCTCGCGCCGGCCCCAAGCCACGTCCGGTGTGAAGCTCCGCACGTTGATACCAGTGCCGGCAGTTTGGTCACTCGGCTAGCACGTGTCCTCTGCGGTCGAAAAAACGATCATGTCCAGTGGTCGTAGGTGGTGGTCTAACTAATATGAAACCCTTTTCTCCCAAACCAGTATTCTGAGGGACCTTAGATAGCTGGGCTTCCACCTGGGAGGTAGAGGTCACGGTGGATTCTGGGGCAAAAGGGAACTTTATGTCCTCGACCTTCGCACTAAAGCATGCTATTCCTCTGGTGTTCCTGCCCCAACCCCTGACCATCAGGGTGGTTAATAGTGCACCTTTACCATCTCAGGTGACCCACCAGACAGCACTACTCAGTCTCAATCTCACAGTCCCACCGTGAGATCTTGTCCTTGTTCATTTTGCCTGATGCCATCGACCAGGTGCTTCTCGGAGTTCCCTGGCTCCGTTGCCATTCCCCTCATATCGATTCGACTTCGGGGAATATACTGGGTTGGAACAAGGACTGTGAGGGAAGGTGCCTGAGGGGCAGTGTTCAGGTAGCTTCCACTGAAGTACACATGGATCTCTCCACGCTTCCCAAACCATACCATCAGTACGTGGATGTCTTCTCTAAAAAATCTGCGGAGACACTTCCGCCGCACCATCCTTACGATTGTCCGATAGATCTATTGCCAGGCATGGAACCTCCTAGAGGCTGCGTGTATCCGCTATCACTCCCCGAGATGGAGGCTATGTCTCAATATATCAGGGAGAACCTGGCAAGAGGTTTTATCAGAAAGTCGGTGTCGCCGGCTGGTGCAGGGTTCTCCTTCGTGCAGAAGAAGAGTGGAGAGTTACGTCCCTGCATTGATTACAGAGGTCTCAATGCCATAACGGTTAAAAATAAGTACCCTCTTCCATTTATCTCTGAGTTATTTGACAGGTTGCGAGGGGCCCGGATCTTTACAAAATTAGATCTACGGGGGGTGTACACCTTGATCCGCATTCGCGAAGGAGACGAGTGGAAGACAGCATTTAACACCAGGGACGGCCATTATGAATATCTGGTCATGCCCTTCGGCTTCTGTAATGCGCCTGCTGTCTTCCAGGATTTTGATAACGATGTCTTCAGCGATATGCTCACTACCTCTGTGGTGGTCTATCTGGATGACATACTCATCTTTTCGCCAGATTTGACCTCCCACCGGAAAGATGTCTGTAGGGTCTTCGACCGTCTGCGGGAGAACTCTCTTTTCGCCAAGCTGGAGAAGTGCCAGTTTGAGCAGGATTCCTTGCCTTTCCTGGGCTACATCATCTCGGCCCATGGGTTGGCTATGGATCCGGCTAAACTGCAGGCGGTAATGGACAGGCAGAAACCACATTCACCCAAAGCGGTGCAGCGCTTTTTGGGGTTCGTCAACTATTATTGCCAGTTCATCCCCCACTTCTCCACACTGGTAGTTCCTCTGGTTGCTCTCACAAAGAAAGGAGGTAATCCTAAGGCTTGGTTTGAACAAGTCTCCAAGGCCTTCTCGTCTCTAAAATCCCATTTTGCTGGCGCTCCCATCTTACACTGTCCCGATGTGGATAAACCTTTTATCCTAGAGGTAGATGCTTCTTCCGTCGGTGCAGGAGCAGTCCTTTTCCAGAAGGATGCTCAAGGTCGGGAGCATCCCTGTTTCTTCTTCTCTAAGACCTTCTCACTGGCGGAGAAGAACTACTCCATCGGGGACAGGGAGCTGCTGGCAATGAAGTTGGCCTTTTCCGAGTGGAGACATCTCCTGGAGGGAGCCCGGTTTCCCTTCCAGGTGTATACGGACCATAAAAATCTGATGTATTTACAAACGGTACCAGCGCTTGAACTCTCGTCAAGCTACGTGGTCGCTCTTCGGCGCTTCACCTTGCACTATGAGCCTCGGCTAATTCTCCCTACTGAGAGTTTTAGGACCGTGGCTCTAGTTGCTCTCGAGTCAGTGCCGCCGGGCAAGACCTTTGTCCCTCCTCAGCTACGGCCAGAGGTTCTCGCGTGGGCACACGCGTCCAGGGTGGGTGGTCACTTCGGCAATAAGCAGACCACAGAACTCCAGGCAAGGTCTTATTGGTGGCCGCACATGGCTCGAGACACAAAGGAATACATACAGGCATGCGTCTCATGTGCGCGGAACAGGTCCTCTAGACAGAGGCCGGCTGGGTTATTGTATCCTCTGCCGGTGGCAGACAGACCTTGGGAGATGGTTGGCATGGATTATGTGGTTGGCCTGCCCAAGTCTGGTGGCAGTACGGTCATCTGGGTAGTCATCGACTATTTTTCTGAAATGGTGCATCTGGTGCCACTCGCGCGGTTGCCTTCCACTCGTGGTCTTGCCACACTGTTCATAAAACATGTATTCCATTTGTATGGCATGCCGGAGAAAATTGTCAGTGACCGAGGTCCCCAATTCGCATCCCGGTTTTGGAGGGAGCTCTGCAGTCTACTCAGCATTGAGCTAAACCTGTCCTCTGTTTATCACCCCGAGACGAACGGGTTGGTTGAGAGAGCCAACCAAACCTTGGTCACATACCTGCAGCATTTTGTCTCTGCCAGGCAGGATGACTGGGCATCCTTGCTACCATGGGCTGAATTTGCCCTGAATAATGCAGTGGCTGATTCCACTGGTAAGACGCTGTTCCTTCTTAATTACGGTCAGCATCCATGCGTCCCTGTCCCAATGCCAGTGTCCTCCACAGATTCCAGGGTGGCAGACTGGGCAGTGGAGGCTTGCGACATTTGGGTTCGCACCCAGGATGCTATTCGAGCCTCTAAAGAAAGAATGAGGGCATCCGCCGACACACATCGGCGTCCCGCTCCAACCTTTTCCCCCGGTGACTTAGTGTGGCTCTCTGCTCGAAATATCAAGCTGCGGGCTGAATCTACAAAGTTTGCGCCGCAATACATCGGACCTTTTATGGTTCTCCAGCGAATCAGCTCGGAGGTCTACCGCCTGGCTCTTCCACCACATTTGGCCATCTCTGACATCTTCCACGTGTCCCTTCTCAAACCTGTTCACATGGCCCGGTTCTCCGAGTCATCTGCCGGCTCATCAGACTTGTCTTCGGATGAGTTTGAGGTTAACGCCATTGTGGGACACAGGATTG
The DNA here is from genome assembly GCF_039654945.1 of Dendrobates tinctorius. Lineage (NCBI taxonomy): Eukaryota > Metazoa > Chordata > Amphibia > Anura > Dendrobatidae > Dendrobates > Dendrobates tinctorius. The sequence goes on from NW_027361676.1 coordinate 33,590,869, forward strand.
TGCGTGGCAAAAAATTTTATTTGGTGGACAGGAAGGGTCATGGTCCAGAGGCCCGGACCTGGGAGCCAGTGGATAACATCCACGCTCCGCTTCTGATCGCGGCCTTTGAGCATAGCAAGGCCCTAGGAGGGGGGGTAATGTTGAATGTCAGGTTCTTGCAGCTGCACAGCAGGAATCCAGAGCCATGCAGCCAGCGGTCTCCCATTCCCCTCCGACCTCTCAGGGACCTGCACAGCAATCTCAGCGATCCAGATGCCCTGCTCAGACCAGTTCTCTGGGTCTGGTTGTTGCTGCCACCTCTGGACCAGCAATAGTAGCGCAGCCTGCTCTGCAGCAAGCCACTCCAGAGGCTAAGTCCACTCGCGGCGCTACTGGGCATGCTCACGAGACGATCTCCCAGTGGAGATCGGGAGTCACATGCTCAGGTCCTTCTCCTGATCTGATTGGTCCATCTCAGAGATCTGGAAGGTCCCGGAAGCGCACGGCTATAAAAGGCCCGCATGGCCGCTGGGCCATGCGCTAGTATAGACTCTACTTGCTACCTGTGTGAATGATGACAGATGCATGTGCCTGCGAATGACTCATTAAGACTCCCCTCCCTCTGATATTATGTGTGTGGGATAGGGACTTAGTATTAGAGTCAGCGCCAGTCCGTGGCATGATACAGGCCACAGTGCATATCTTCACCTAACTAGCGTCCGACAGTGCTCCTCCTCTGGGCACTGTCGTATAGCGGCTGAGTCAGTCGCCGCGCTGCAATCAGCAGCATCTGTGGGCATCTGCGGTAGCGACGCCGCACACACAGTAGGTCTAGATGGACCCTGACCCTCTGCTTTGGGTTCAGCTCCTGTGACCATATACTGTACCGTGCAGGCAGTTTTCTGAAACCTGTGAGTCCAACAGGCTCAGTATTTATGCTTATGTTCTAAGTGTCTTTGTGGAGATAGCAGAGTTCGCTCTGTGCACACCGGGTGATGTTCAACCCGTGTGCGATATACTACCATATTATGCGTCTGCCATTACCTAGCAGCGGTGTAACACCTACTGCATGGTGGACCCCGGGCGGCGAACACACTTATTATTATTAATTTATTAGTGCGTTCTGCCATCCCTAACAAATAGTACAACAAACCAAAATAAAATCAAGAATATCATGATGATGCAGTATTAGGAACATGCATTACTGTTTTTTTATGCAAAGTTCTAATTCTCCTGCCTACACAGACATAAACCATCTGCAGAGACTTTGAAGACTTAGGCAAGAAAGTGAAAGAACTGGGAGCGCAGGTGGTCTTCTCTTCCATCCTCCCAGTGGATGGCCATGGAACAAGGAGGTGGAATAAGATTCTGCAGGTGAATAACTGGCTACGTCGATGGTGCCGTCAGCAACGATTTGGATTTCTGGATCACGGAGTGAACTACTTATACGATGGACTACTTGCTAGAGATGGGGTGCACCTTACGAAGACTGGAAAACATGTATTTGGAAGTCGCCTTGCTACACTTGTAAGGAGAGCTTTAAACTAGAACAACATGGGAAGGGAAGCAAAAGACCAGAAAAAGCCATACACCTGACAAATGCTATTGAGAACTCTGCTATTAGAAGTGGAAAGGAAGAACAAAGACGAAAGAATCTAATTAATAAAAATATTGGAGAAAGAGAAACCAATCACAAACTAAAATGTTTCTATACTAATGCACAAAGCATGGGCAACAAACAAGGAGAATTGGAACTACTAACACAGGAAAAGAAATATGATGTCATTGGAATCACTGAAACTTGGTGGGACAATACACATGATTGGAATACAAGACTAGAAGGATACAACTTATTTGCAAGAAACAGACTTGATAAACGAGGAGGGGGTGTCGCATTGTATGTTAGAAACGCGTATATCTGCACAGAGATTGAAGCTTCAGAGACTGGGAGTTCTGTGGAAACTGTTTGGGTAAGAATACAAGGACAGAACAATGGAAAGGACACCATTGTAGGCATTTACTACAGGCCGCCTGTGCAAGCTGAAGCTATGGATGAACTCTTTATGCATCAAATGGCCAAGTTCTCCAAAAAATATGACATAGTTGTCATGGGAGATTTCAACTATCCAGACATTTGTTGGGAATCTCTCTCAGGCAAAACTAACAGGTCAAGGAAATTCTTATCCTCTCTTGCTGACAACTTTATCTTCCAAAAGGTAAGGGAGAAAACAAGGGGAACTGCTACCTTGGATCTAATCCTTATAAACAGGGAGGAAATGGTTGAGGAGGTAAAAGTGGCTGGGACCCTAGGAGGTAGCGACCATGCTATTTTAGAATTTTGGATAACTAGAGGCGGAAGACCTGTGAAGACTCAGACATCAAGGTTAGATTTCAGAAAGGCAGATTTTAAGGGATTCAGAAAGAGAATTGGAGGGATCCAATGGCTGGATATCCTTAAAGACAAAAATGTCCAGGAAGGATGGGAAATCTTGAAAAATGAAATTCTCAAAGCACAGTTGTTAACAATTCCGAAAAGAGGGAAGAATAGGAAGCAGTTAAGGAAACCAGGATGGATGAACACAGAACTTAAGCACATGCTAAAAAGGAAGAAAAAAATGTTTATAAAATGGAAAGAGGGAGGCATATCTAAAGAAGAATATAATGCTGTCTGCAGAACCTGCAGGGCACAAATCAGATTAGCTAAAGCTGAAAATGAATTGAGGCTTGCAAGAGATGTCAAAAGCAATAATAAAGGATTTTGGGGATATGTCAAAAGTAAAAGAAAAGTCAAAGATGCTATAGGATTTTTACAGGATGAAAATGATGAAATGGTAAGACAGGATGTTGAGAAGGCTGAACTTTTAAATTCCTATTTTGCATCTGTTTTCTCTCAGAAAGGAAATGTAACATCAACTGTTATTCACTGTCCTATTAAGGGAATAGAAGAATCCAGGATATCTATAAACAGAACGATAGTGAGGAAACACTTAGCTAGCCTAAATGAATTCAAGTCTCCAGGTCCAGATGAATTACACCCCAGAGTACTGAAGGAGATAGCAGAAGAAATTTTTGAACCCCTCTCCATAATCTTTGAAAATTCTTGGAGAACAGGAGAAGTGCCAGAAGACTGGAGAAGAGCAAATGTTGTTCCTATCTTCAAAAAGGGGAAGAAGGTGGACCCAGGTAACTATAGGCCGGTGAGTCTGACTTCTATACCAGGAAAGATCTTTGAACAAATTATTAAACAACATGTATGTCAATACCTGGATAAGAATGAAGTGATTAAACAGAGTCAGCATGGGTTTGTAACTAATAAGTCATGTCAGACTAACTTAATTTCCTTCTATGACGGTATCACTGATTGGGTGGATCAAGGAAATGCTGTAGATATAGTATATCTTGACTTCAGCAAAGCATTTGACAAAGTCTCTCATACAATCCTTATTGAAAAAATGACTAAGTATGGAATGGACAAGGCAACTGTTAGGTGGATTCATAACTGGCTTAGTGATCGGACCCAAAGAGTGGTCGTAAATGGCTGCACATCCAGTTGGAAGAATGTCTCAAGTGGGGTACCACAGGGCTCTGTCCTGGGCCCTGTATTGTTCAACATCTTTATCAACGATTTAGATGAAGGAATTGAGGGTAAACTGATTAAATTTGCTGATGACACAAAGCTAGGAGGGATAGCTAATACTAGAGAAGAGAGAGAGAGGATTCAAAAAGATTTAAATAAACTGGAGAAGTGGGCAGCAACTAACAGAATGGTTTTTAACAGGGAGAAATGCAAAGTACTACATCTGGGCAATAAAAATGGAAAAAACATATATAGAATGGGAGGAATAGGGCTAAGTGACAGCACATGTGAAAAAGACTTGGGTATACTAATAGATCACAGACTGAATATGAGTCAACAGTGTGATGCAGCAGCAAAAAAGGCAAATGCAATTCTAGGATGTATTAACAGAAGCATACAGTCTAGATCACGTGAAGTCATTATTTCCCTCTACTCCTCTTTGGTCAGACCTCATCTGGAATATTGTGTCCAGTTTTGGGCACCACATTTTAAAAAAGACATCAACAAACTGGAGCAAGTTCAGAAAAGAGCGACCAGAATGGTGACCGGTCTGCAAACCCTGTCTTATGAGGAAAGGTTGCAGGATTTGGGAATGTTTAGTTTGCAAAAGAGAAGACTGAGAGGAGACTTAATAGCTGTCTACAAATATCTAAAGGGCTGTCACATTGTAGAAGGATCAACTTTATTCTCATTTGCACAAGGAAAGACTAGAAGCAATGGGATGAAACTGAATGGGAGGAGACACAGATTAGATATTAGAAAAAACTTTTTGACAGTTAGAGTGATCAATGAGTGGAACAGGCTGCCACGAGAAGTGGTGAGTTCTCCTTCAATGGAAGTCTTCAAACAGAGGCTGGACAGACATCTGACTGGGATGATTTAGCGAATCCTGCTTTGAGCAGGGGGTTGGACCAGATGGCCCAGGAGGTCCCTTCCAACTCTACGATTCTATGATTCTATGATTCTATGATAATAAATTAATTTAATTTGTATTTTATTAATAATTTCTATGTCCAAATCCAATGCAGCTTTAAAAAGGTTTAAAGGGAACCTGAGAGGTGATATATGCTACCCAAACCACGAGCAGCATGTATCAGCCACTGACTGTATGATTACAGCCATGTATGTGTGTCTCTGAAATTCTGTGGCATTTTGGGGCAAAACATACTTTTGATGGCTCAGAAACTGGCGAATCCTCACAATGCACGGAGCATGTGCTGAGGAGAGTCATAAGTCTGCAGTCACACAGAGTGGAGGCAGACTTATCATTTTAATCTGGACAACCCCTTATAGTGTAGATGACTTCAGAAAGCCAGAATTGTTGAAGTGCAGTTTGAGGACTCTTGATTTGCAAAAAGGATGTTTTTCCTGCACCAGTCTTTCCTGTACATTGTGTCCAATACTGAAGCAGTTCTATATCCAAGTGAATAAGGGTCAGGGGTTAATTGCTATACCACATGCAACTCACGGTCATTGTTATGGACTCATCTGCTGAGGTGGACTTTCTAAGCTGTAGATCAGGGTGTGCAGCAAGGACTGGAGGCAATGATGTAGTGGCAGGGTATGGATGACAGCAGATGAACAGTCACATATAGGAACAGCAGAGAAGTACATGCAGGCCAAAACTTGCAGTAGGAATATGGTGAATAGCAGAAACTTATATGCCGTAAGAAAGTTGCAGCAGGGATTTGGTTAATAGATGTATAGGAAATCAGGTAGCATGATGGCAAAAATTAGCTAGTTACTTGTTTAAATCTGAGAACCAACAGCAAAATGAAATAGTTACAGGATTAATTGGTGTGAGCTCAAACATTGTAGTTAGTTGATTGAAAGCAGACAGGAGTTGGCAGAGAAGAAAATTAGATACATGGCTGGTGCTAAGTGATTTGGATTATGAGGGAAACCCCTGAAAAGCACATGGTAGCTGTGAGCTGTCTGTCCTGAATACTCATGCAAAAATGGGTGCCTGAGCCACCTGTAAAAGGCTTTGTGTGATGACATTGGCGATATCTGCTGGATTACCAGGGCAATCTGTCGTTTTTACTTGTATAGAGGGAGCCAGGCATTTCTCCAAAATGTCTGAGTAGTCATTTTTCAACACAGCATCAGGGTTCATAATGCTGGTTCTAGTATAAGCATCCTGGCCTGCTGCGTCTCTTGATTTGTCTCCTATCAAGGACATATAGAATGTCATAGGTTGACAATTGCAGAGAGAGCTGTAAGCAGTGGATTGTGGTGATTTTCATGGCCAATTGCATTCAGCATTATAAAACATTCATTAATCAACCATTACTAACCTTATTGATAGAATGCCAATGCATGAATGTGCATATATTTGTGTGGTGCTCATACTAGATATTACATTAATTAAAATGTTTTGCAACTTTAATTCCATTTTATTCTTCATTTACATATCATTAACATGTGTATCGATCTTGTGATTTCCATAATTCCATGACTTTTGCCTCTTGGTGTTGCAATTTCAATATTGAGAAATATAAATGGAATAACAGATCAGTCAAAAGAAGTTTGCTGATGATTTCCAGGAAACAAGAGTAGATATGTTTTCAGTGCTTAGAGAAACATTAAATAAAATCAAAAAAGCAACATAATAAAAATGTATCATACATTTTTTACCCAATACACTAAAGCTATTCAAAGGGGGTGCTTCAGTTCAGCATTATACAGTATATGATTCTGAATACATTCATTGAATAATTAGTTAATTTAGTAGCATTAATTACATATTTGAATAACAGGTTTTCTAGCTGAGAAGCCAAACATAACTTCTCTCTGGTCCCCTGATTAATTATTCTCCTGGTGTAAGGGAATTACAATTCCTAGTACAGTAAATTATGTGTGTCTGTGGTTTAAGTCAAGTGATGCTTGGAAAATAATGGAGGAAATTAGAATGAAAGAAGAAGCTGTATCTCATAAGTTGTATCGCTTTAGTGCTAAAAGTTATTTTCTCACTTAGCGTTGCAATCTTAATAAATCAGCTTGTAAGCATTCATGAAACCAGCTAGTGCCATTTACAAGACCTGTACAGTATAAAGCCCCCTTCTCACATACCGATTTTGTGACGCAACAGCGATCTCGCTACATGTGACACATAGCGGCGACCGCCCCCCCCCCCCCGCTGGATATTGCTGATCGTGCTCGAATGTCCTGGGCCATTTTTTCGTCGTTGGCACCCCGCTGGCCAGAGTGCATCACTGTGTTTGACGCCAACGAGTGACCTCGTTGGCGACGCAGAACTCAGGGACGCAGGCAGGAATCATTTTAAAAAGCTGCTGTGTGACAAGGTACCAACAACTGGCGAGATCGTTACACGGATCGCTGGATCATTGCAGCATCACTGAAGAGATCTGTCTGTTTGGCAGCTTACTAGCGATCATGTAGCGACGCACCAGCGATCCTTATCAGGTTGTATCACTGTCGGGATCGCTGGCGTGTCGCTAAGTGAAATGGGACCCTAACAATCAGCTGTGAAACTACTTTCTAATCTGTAAGATCTATGATATGATGATATGACATCCCATGGTCATTTAGAAAGATAATAAGACACAGTTTACAGAATTGATAAATTGGATTGGCAGAGAAACAGAGAATATGTTTGAGTTAAGCTGTTTATGAAGATAATAGTTATAATCTGCAGAAATCCAATATATCTGAATGATTGGAAAGGTTATAGTTTCTATAGACTTGATAGGTACAATTATGATGGAACACAAAACTTTATAAAATGCTTGCTTTTATGTTGAATTGGCCTATTACAATACAGTTTTTACAAGGTCTTTGAAGGTGTTCTGTAAATTGCAAATTTGGCCCTCTAGGGATCAGGCTTGTCTTTTACAACATCACAAAGAGGCTTGATTGGACAATTTTGGGAATTTTGATGCAAAATAAGTACTCTGAACTTGGCATTTCTAAGCAGTTCATGGACAATGTTTGCAATGTAGCAGGTTATGTGATTCTACTGAACGACACCACTACCATCAGGGAATACATGAAAGGGTACTTGATCTACAACAATGTTCTGAAACATGTCTGGTACATGTCAAGGTAACATTCACATCAAGGTCATCATACTGCCTCTGCCAGCTCCCTTTTAAATCTAAACAATACACAAAACTTCATTCATCAGGCCAGGCCATCTTCTTCCATGTTTCCTATTGTAGGTGTTTAGAGGTAATTGTGTTTTCATTCAATGTGTGTTCTGAAACCTTTTATCATCAATCATGGCCAGCGCTACTTTTTTCATTGACAGATTAAATGTATCATAGTATCATAGTCATTGGTCTATTTATGCAACTAGTGCATTTACACTGAAATATTATCGCGAATGATTTCACGATAATCTTGCAGTCTAAATAGGCTACTGACCTCTGAAAGATCGAGCAAAATGATCATTAGTCAGATGAAATTATTTTTAAGCTTCCTTAAAAATCATCGCTCTTGGCAGCACATAGTCCTATGTCAAGAGAACTTATGCTGTTGAGAATAATGGCAGCCTATGCACAATGTTAACCTCTTTACCCCCAAGGGTAAATTGCACATTGCACGTCAATGACCAGGCCAGTTTTTACAATTCTGACCACTGTCCCTTTATGAGGTAATAACTCTGGAACGCTTCAACGGATTTTGACAATTCTGAGATTGTTTTTGTACGTCACGTTAGTGATAAAATTTCTTTGATATAACTTGTGTTTATTTGTGTAACAAGAAGAAATTTGGTGAAAATGTGGAAAATTTCACAATTTTCAAACTTTGAATTTTAATGTCCTTAAAACATAGAAATATGTCACACAAAATAGTTAATAAATAACATTTCACACATGTCTACTTAACATCAGCACAATTTTGTAAAAAAATAATTTTGTTAGGAAGTTATAAGGGCTAAAAGTTGACCAGCGATTTCTCATTTTTACAGCAAAATTTACAAAACCATTTTTTTAGGGACCACATCACATTTGAAGTCACTTTGAGGGGTCTATATGATAGAAAATACCCAAAAGTGACACCATTCTAAAAAAAGCACCCCTCAAGGTGCTCAAAACCACATTTAAGAAGTTTATTCACCTTTCACGTGCTTCACAGGAATTTTAGGAATGTTTTTTAAAAAAATTAACATTTAACTTTTTTCACAAAAAATTTACTTCAGATCCAATTTGTTTTATTTTACCAAAGGTAACATTATTGTACAATTTGTCCTGAGTAAGCCGATACACCATATATGCAGGTACACCACTGTTTGGGCGCATGGCAGAGCTCGGAAGGGAAGGAGCACCATTTGACTTTGGCTGGAAATGAGTTCGGATGCCATGTCACATTTGGAGAGCCCCTGATGTGCCTAAACAGTGGAAACCCCCCACAATTGACATCATTTTGGAAAGTAGACCCCCTAAGGAACTTATCTTGATGTGTGGTAAGCACTTTGAATTCCCAAGTGCTTCACAGAAGTTTATTATGATCTTTTCGTCCCTAATTTTTTATTTTGCCAAGGGTAACAGGAGAAATTAATTGATCCTGAAAAATTGCTGTGCAATTTTTCCTTAGTATGCTGATACCCTATATGAGGGGGTAAACCACTGTGTGTGCGCATAGCAGAGCTCGGAAGAGAAGGAGCGTCATTTGACTTTTCAATGCAAAATTGGCTTGAATTGAGATCAGATGCAATGTCGCTTTTGGATAGCCCCTGATGTGCCTAAACAGTGAAAACCCCCCAATTATAACTCCAATCCTAATTCCAACACACCCCTAACCCTAATCCCAACCCTATCCATAACCCTAATGACAAACCTAACCCAATCACACCCCTAACCCTAATCCCAACCCTAACCCTAATTCCAACCCTAACCATAATCCTAATTTTAGCCCCAACCCTAACCCTAAATTTAGCCCCAAACCCAACCCTAATTCTAACCCTAATGAGAAAATGGAAATACATTTTTTAAATTTTATTATTTTTACCTAACTAAGAGAGTGGTAAAGGGGGTTTGATGTACTATTTATAGCTGGTTTTTATAGTGGGTGTTTTATTTGGCAGCTGCCACACACTAAAAGACACTTTTTATTACAATAAATAGTTTTTGCATCACCACATTTTGAGAGCTGTAATTTTTCCATATTTAGTCCCACAGACTCATATGAGGTCTTGTTTTTTGTGGGACGAGTTGATATTTTTATTGGTACCATTTTTGGGCACATGACATTTTTTGATCACTTTTTAATCCGATGTTTGTGAGGCAGAATGAACTAAAATTTGCAATTCATGAAATTCTTTTGGGGGGGTCGTTATACAGTTCCATGTGTGGTAAAATTGATAAAGCAGTTTTATTCTTCGGGTTAGTATGATTACAGCAATTCCCCACTTATATAATTTTTTTATGTTTTGGAGCTTTTATATAATAAAAACTATTTTATATAAAAAAATTATTTTTGCATCGCTTTATTCTGAGAGCTATAACTTTTTTATTTTTCCGCTGATGGAGCTATATGGCAGCTTGTTTTTTGCAGGACAAGATGACGTTTTCAGCGGTACCATGTTTATTTATATCCATCTTTTTGATTGCGTGTTATTCCACTTTTTGTTTGGCGGTATGATAATAAAGCATTGTTTTTTTGCCTTTTTTTATAGAGTTCACTAAAGGGGTAACTAGTGGAATAGCTTTATAGGGCGGCTCGTTATGGATGTGCTGTTGCTAAATATGTGTACTTTAATTGTGTAGATTTTTTACTTAAAGATTTATTTATTGACTGAATAAATATTGATTTTTTTATTTTTTATTATTTTTTAAAATATTTTAAAACTTTATTTCATTCTTACTTTTACACTGTGTCCCACTATGGGACACTCTTTTTTGTGCCGGCTGATCACATCTATAGCATGCAGATCTGCATGCTATAGAAGCTGTCAGCGCTGCACGAAGTTGCACACTGACCTGAGAGACTTCCTGGTCATCACTGCGCATGACAGGAGTGGAGACCTGGATGTCATCGTGATGACATCGGGTCTCCATGGCAGCGATCGGAACCATGCATCATACCGCGGGGTCTCCGATCCAAAGGCAGAGGAGCTGTCACAGCTGACAGCCCTTCTGCCAGCTCCCGCAACACTGTGATCATGTTTGATCACAGTGTTCCGGGGGTTAAAGTGCCAGGAGCGGTTCGTCAATCAGCAGCGATCACCAGGCGTGCGCTGCTGATTGGTTATGATGTACTATCCCATCCATGGGCGTTAAGGCCCAGGGCACATGGACGGGATAGTACGTCATATGTCAGAAAGGGGTTAAAGTGCATTCAAGTGCATCATTTTGGCCATCCCCTTGAGAAAGCTTAACACGCAAATTGCGCGTTGGGGTACCTAAGGAGTATCTGACATCAAAAAATTAAGGGTAAACACCACACATCCCTCTTCATATCTATATTTATAATTATTCAGTCTCTTTTTGAAATACTGGCATCTCATTTAATATATTGGAGCAGGTTACACTCTTTGTATGTACATATTTAAATATAAGTGTGCTCTTATATGGCTTATTCCTAACTTACTTCATCCTCTTTATTATACATTTTTGTATTACTTGTGCATGTTTTAAAGCTTAACAATGCAAATTGACTCTTCAGAGAGGAAGAAGTCTAGAACTCTAGCGCCATATTATTGCTAGATCTCTAGTCCTCTTCCTCTCTGAAGAGACAACTTTCATATTTAATTTCCCAGAGAAACGTGCATGGATTATAGGTCTCTGTACTCTGACATGCCAGGCTTGGCTTTTCACTCTCCACAAGGAGAAATGTTAACCGCTAGGGGCCAATACTTAACAATAAAATTACTGTATTTTTTTTGCTAATTATTCTTTATGAATACCTTTGGCGTTCATGTGTCAGCAGTAATTATCTTAGAGTACTCAACACTACATTCTTTGCATATTGATGTAGGAAGCTACAATATTAATAAGTGCCTAGTTACAAAAATATATGTGTGCTATATGAATATTTTGCAGTCATTAGTCTTACTGTGATCACCAGACATTAAACATTTACCACTAAGCAGTTCTTTAGGGTCACCAAATCGGTTTGTGGACCTGTATCGCACAACCTCCTTGCTATACCTTTGGTTAGAATCACCACTTTTCAGTGCTGATTAAACAATATGGAAACAACTACAGCAAAATATTTGCTTCTACTTTGCAGAAAGAAATTGTATATGCTGAATTCTTTGTATAGAATTTGGAATATTTATAGGTAGGTCCATATATATTTGGACAGAGACAACATTTTTCTAATTTTGGTTCTAGACATTACCACAATGAATTTTAAGCAAACCAATTCAGATGCAGTTGAAGTTCAGACTTTCAGCTTTCATATGAGGGTATTCACATTAAAATTGGATGAAGGGTTTAGGAGTTTCAGCTCCTTAACATGTGCCACCGTGTTTTTAAAGGGACCAAAAGTAATTGGACAATTGACTCCAAGGCTATTTCATGGACAGGTGTGGGCAATCCCTTCATTATGTCATTCTCAATTAAGCAGATAAAAGGCCTGGAGTTGATTTGAGGTGTGGTGCTTGCATTTGGAAGGTTTTGCTGTGAAGGAAACATCGGTCAAAGGAGCTCTCCATGCAGGTGAAACAAGCCATCCTTAAGCTGCAAAATCAGAAAAAACCCACCTGAGAAATTGCTACAACATTAGGAGTGGCAAAATCTACAGTTTGGTACATCCTGAGAAAGAAAGAAAGCGCTGGTGAACTAATCAATGCAAAAAGACCTGGGCGCCCACGGAAGACAACAGTGGTGGATGATCGCAGAATAATCTCCATGGTGAAGAGAAACCCCTTCACAACAGCCAACCAAGTGAACAACACTCTCCAGGAGGTATGCGTATCAATATCCAAATCTACCATAAAGAGAAGACTGCATGAAAGTAAATACAGAGGGTTCACTACCTGGTTCAAGCCACTCATAAGCATCAAGAATAAAAAGGCTAGACTGGACTTTGCTAAAAAACATCTAAAAAAGCCAGCACAGTTCTGGAAAAACATTCATTAGACAGATGAAACCAAGATCAACCTCTACCAGAATGATGGAAAGAGAAAAGTATGGCGAAGGCGTGGTACAGCTCATGATCCAAAGCATACCACATCATCTGTAAAACACGGCGGAGGAAGTGTGATTGCTTGGGCATGCATGGCTGCCAGTGGCACTGGGTCACTAGTGTTTATTGATGTGACACAGGACAGAAGTAGCCGAATGAATTCTGAGGTATTCAGAGCCATACTGTGTGCTCAGATCCAGCCAAATGCAGCAAAACTGATTCGTCGTCGTTTCATACTACAGATGGTCAATGACCTAAAATATAAAGCCAAAGCAACCCAGGAGTTTATTAAAGCAAAGAAGTGGAATAGTCTTAAATGGCCAAGTCAGTCACCTGATCTCAACCCAATTGAGCATGCATTTCGCTTGTTAGACTAATCTTCAGACAGAAAGGCCCACTAACAAACAGCAACTGAACACCACCGCAGTGAAGGCCTGGCAGAGGATCAAAAAGGAGGAAACACAGCGTCTGATGATGTCCACGAGTTCAAGACTTCAGGCAGTCATTGCCAACAAAGGGTTTTCAACCAAGTACTAGAAATGAACATTTTATTTACAATTATTTAATCTGTCCAATTACTTTTGGGCCCTTTAAAATCAGGGTGGCACATGTTAAGCAGCTGAAACTCCTAAACCCTTCATCCAATTTTAATGTGGATACCCTCAAATGAAAGCTGAAAGTCTGAACTTCAACTGCATCTGAATTGTTTTGTTTAAAATTCATTGTGGTAATGTCTAGAACCAAATCAGAAAAATGTTGTCTCTGTCCAAATATATATGGACCTAACTGTATTTATAAAAATGTCACTATTAAACACTTGAGGTAATGATTTTTCAACAGTAATAGTTTTTATATGTTCATTCATGTAATAATAGCTTGAATATTTTTTTACGTGGCATTTAGTGTATTACTTCATGCAGTAAAGTAAAAATAAGGCAGCATTACTTGTGCCATATGTAAGTTCTAATATTGTCAGCAACATTCTATGCAATTGGAAGTTTAAATATTTGTTAAACAAGTTACAATTTATAACATAGTATAACTGACAACGATATACACACCTGGTCAAAATTGTTGTTACCCCTTGTTTAATGACAGAAAAACTCACAATAGTGTCAGAAATAACTTGAATCTGACAAAAGTAATAATAAATCAAAAATCTATGAAAATGAACAACTGAAAGTCAGACATTGCTTTTCAACCATGCTTCACAGAATTTAAAAAAAAAAATCAAACTCATGAAATAGGCCTGGACAGAAATGATTGTACGCCTGAAAATAATGTGACAAAAGGGAAATGTTAAATCAAGGTGTGTCCACTAATTAGCATCACAGGTGTCTACAATCTTGGAATCAGTGAATGGGTCTGTATTAGATCATCCCTCAGTCATCTTTTTTCTAGACTAAATAATCCTAATTTTGCTAATCTCTCTGGGTGTTGTCGTTCCCCCAATCCCCTTTATTAATTTTGTTGCCCTCCTTTGTACTCGCTCTAGTTCCATTATATCTTTCCTGAGCACCAGTGCCCAAAACTGTACACAATACTCAATGTGCAGTCTAACCAGGGTTTCATACAGAGGCTAGGACAGCAAGTGTGAAATTTTAACCCCTTTACTCCCAAGGGTGGTTTGCATGTTAATGACCAGGCCAATTTTTATAATTCTGACCTCTATCACTTCATGAGGTAATAACTCTGGAATGCTTCCGTGGATCCCGGTGATTCTGAAATTATTTTCTTGTGACATATTGTACTTCATGTTAGTGGTAAAATTTCTTTGATATGACTTGCGTTTATTTGTGAAAAAAACCCAGAAATTTCGCAAAAAAGTTTCGCAATTTTACAAATTTGAATTTTCATGCCCTTAAAACAGAGAAATATGTCACACAAAATAGTTAATAAATAACATTTCCCACATGTCTACTTTACATCAGCACAATTTTGTAACCCAAATTCTTTTTTGTTAAGAAATTATAAGGGTTAAAAGTAGACCAGCGATTTCTCATTTTTGCAACATCATTTTTTTAGGGACCACATCACATTTGAAGTCACTTTTGAGGAGTCTATATGGTAAAAAATACCCAAAAGTGACACCTTTCTAAAAACTGCACTGCCCAAGGTGCTCAAAACCACATTCAAGAAGTTTTTTTAACCCTTCAGGATCTTCACAGGAATTTTTAGATTGTTTAAAAAATGAACATTTACCTTTTTTCACAAAAAATTTACTTCAGATCTAATTTGTTTTATATTACCAAGGGTAACAGGAGAAATTGGACCCCGAAAGTTGTTGTACAATCTGTCCTGAGTACGCCGATACCCCATATATGCAAGTATACCACTGGTTGGGCGCATGGCAGAGCTCAGAAAGGAAGGAGCGCCGTATAACTTTTCAATACAAATTTGGCTGGAATTGAGATCAGTTGCCACGTCATGTTTGGAGAGCCCCTGATGTGCCTAAACAGTGGAAACCCCCCACAAGTGACACCATTTTGAAAAATAAGCCCTAACCCTAACTTTAGCCCCAACCCTAACTTAAGCCCTAACCTTAACCCTAACCCTAGTACAAACCCGAGCCCTAACCCTAACCCTAAAGCGAAAATGGAAATAAATCCATTTTTTTATTTTATTATTTTTCCCTAACTAAGCGGGTGTTAAAGGGAGGTTTGATTTACTATTTATTGCGGGTTTTTATGCTTGACAGCTGTCACACACTAATAGATGCTTTTTATTGCAAAAAATTAGTTTTTGCATCACCACATATTGAAAGCTATAATTTTTTCATGTTTTGGCCCACAGAGTCATGTGAGGTCTTGTTTTTTGTGGGACAAGTTGACGTTTTATTGGTACCATGTTCGGATACATGACATTTTTGATCGCTTTTATTTCCAATTTTTGGGAGGCAGAATGAACAAAACCCAGCATTTCATGAATTTCTTTTTTGGGGGTGGTGTTTATACGGTCTGCGTGTGGTTAAATTGATAAAGTGGTTTTTTTTTCCAAGTCAGTACGATTACAGCGATACCTCATTTATATTATTTTATGTTTTTTGCTTTTATACAATAAAAACTATTTTATATAAAAAATAATTATTTTTGCATCTCTTTGTTTTGAGAGCTATAACTTTTTTAATAACTTTTTAATTTTTCGCTGATGATACTGTATGGGGGTTTGTTTTTTGCTGGACAAATGACGTTGTTTTTGCGGCCCCATTGATTTTCAATGCAAGCTCAATATTTTTTCACGGTTGTAAATACGACCCTCACGGCCATACGGCAAACGGCGCTCCAACGAATTTTTGCGGCCCGTTTTGCGGCCCCATAGAAATCTATTGGGGACACAAAAACAAGCCGCAAAAAGGCAAGTGTAAAAGAAGCCTTAGTTGGACATGCTTGATCCTGATGACAGGCTATATTTAACTTGCAGAGCACACCAATTAAGAGAAGCCTTTAATTTAATCAGTACCATGTGCCTCTTAATTAATTTGACTTATTAGGGTATGTGCACACATTGCGGATTTGCCGCGGTTCCGCAGCGGATTTGCCCCTGCAGATCGGCTGCAGATACGCAAGTGATTTACAGTACAATGTTATTCTATGGGGAAAAAAACACTGTGCACATGCTGCGGAAAAATCTGCGCTGAAACGCCGTTTTTTTTTTCTCCGCAGCATGTCAATTCTTTGTGCGGATTCCACAGCGTTTTTACACCTATTCCATTATAGGAACCTGCAGGTGTAAAAACGCAGGCCAAATCCGCACAAAATCAGCAATAAATCCACAGGAAATCCGCATAAAAAACACTGGGATTTTGACCTGCCGATTCTGCCAAAAAGATGATTCCACACAGGGTATGCGCACAGGTTAATATTTTTAAAAAAATCCCCAAATAAAGAAAAAAAAGAGACATATATTTTACCAAAAAATACATTGAATTATGTAAAAAAACCTATAAAAGTACACATATTTGGTATCGCTGTGTCCGTAACGACCCGCTCTATAAAATTGTCCCACTAGTTAGCCCATTCCATGAACACCATAAAAAATAAACAAAAAACGAGGCAAAAAGCAATGCTTTATCACCATACCACTGAACAAAAAGTGCAATAAAATGTGATAAAAAAGATGAATGTAAATAGAAATGGTACCACTGAAAATGTCCTCTTATCCCGCAAAAAATAAGCTGCCATGCAGCTCCATCAGCAGAAAAGTAAAAAAGTTATAGCTCTCAAAATAAAGCAATGCAAAAATATCTATTTTTTCTACAAAATAGTTTTTACTGTGTAAAAATGCCAAACCATAAAAAAACTATATACAGTATATATTGGGTATCACTGTAATCTTACTGCTGCGAAGTATAAAGGTGCCTTATCAATTTTACCACACGTGGAAAGGTATAAACAAAACCCTGAAAAGCAATTCCTTTATTGCTGGTTTTTGTTTATTCTGCCTCCCAAAAATTTGAATAGAAAGTGATCAAAAATTGTCATGTGTCCGAAAATATTACCAATAAAAACGTCAGCTTGTCCCACAAAAAACAAGCCATAACATGATTCTGTCAGCCAGAATACGGAAAAATTATAGCTCTCAAAATATGGTGATTCAGAAGCTAGTTTTCACAATAAAAAGCGTCTTTTAGTGTGTGACAGCAGCCAAACATAAAAACTCGATATCAATCTGGCATCGCTGTAATCGACCCGAAGAATAAAGTTGCCTAATCATTTATACCTCACAAGGAACGACATAAAAAATAAATAAAACCAATTCTTTACATACTGTTGATTTTTCATTCTGCCTCCCAAAGATCTCATTTGTCAGAGTTGGAACCAATCAGCTTCTGTGCACCAGTCAGCAGCTCTTGCTTCTGAGCTATTCAGCTCGCTGGACAGTTTTGTACTTATCCAAATACTTGAACCTATGTTGTTGCTAATGTCTCCTCTCTGAGTTTCCTGTTGGTTACCACCCTGAGTTCCTGATTGGTTCATTCTGATTCCACACCCTATTTAAACCTGGCCTTGCTCTCAGTTCATTGTGTGATTATTGAGCTACCTGCTTTCTTTCACCTACTATTCCTTCAGACGACACTGCTGCTACTGGTAAACAACCTCTGGTTTCCTTGACTACGATTCCTGTATATTCCTTCAAACGACTCTGCTGCTCATGGTAATTGACCTCTGGATTCCTTGACTATGATTCTTGCTTATTGCTTCAAACTACATTGAAGTTCCTGTGTATCGACTCCTTGGCTATTTCAGACTATGCTACCTGCCCTGTGCTGCCCCTAGTTGCAATATCACTACTCCAACCAGGTCAGTCCATAACAGAATAATCACGCTCACAAAATGGAGTCCATTGCAGCCCAACTGAGGCAACAAGCTGTTGAACTTCAGAATTTTGGTACCACCTACCAAGAAAAATGTATTTGACATTTGAATTTGAATGATATAAGTTGAACAGAGCAGGTCAGATATGACCTTGATTAGATTTGACATAATTTGAAGTGACATCTTTAAAGTGATACATGAGAAATATACCATATTGATAAACCATGGCATATTCTCCTTCATACTGCCATGTCCTGATCCATCTGCTTTCATCCACAGGTACATCTGCTGAACCCCGCTTAATCCAGAATACCCACTGAACCCCTGAACCCTCATGCATTCCTTACCCTTTATTTTTAATTGGTACGTCTGCTGATCCCCGCTTAATCCAGAATACCCACTGAACCCCTGAACCCTCATGCATTCCTAACCCTCTGTTTTTAATTGGTACATCTGTACTCTGTTTTTTTCCCCTGACTTTAATTCCATGTATCATACTTCAAATTGACTGTATGCATATTGATATGCCCATGCTCCTCAAACCTAGTCTTATCCTTCCATCTTATCCTGCCTCCTTCTTCAGCTTTGATGCTAGTCAAATGTCCTATTAACTGCAATCAGTTTATTGCTGCCTGCTGTGAACAGTCCTCCAACCCCTTCCTCCTCCCTCTCTCCCTCACCTGGCTTCATTTCATGGACATTTGAATGGTATAAGTTGAACAGAGCAGGTCAGATATGACCTTGGTCAGATTTGACATCATTTGAAGTGACATCTTTAAAGTGATACATGAGCAATATACCAGAAATAGTCCAGAAATCATTCAGATGGTAAGACTAACCACTGCTTTCTTACTTTACTTGCTTCTTTGCTTTTTTTTTCAACCCTGCTCTTTAACCATGCTCACATTTGCCATCACCGTTTTTGCTCCACTAATCTTCTCTCCTTCGCTATCCCCAAAACCCTGCACCAAATAACTATCTCCCCCTCTATCTTACCCCACCTCGCTTTATCTGCAGACATACTCCTTAACCTCAGACCTCTCCTACTAAAATAAACACTCATATACAAAAGATATAACACGGAGGACCGTGAGAATCTGCACAAGGAAAAACACAAAAAAGGTCCTCCAATTCAAATAAAGGTTTTTAAATTTTATTTAGACATATACCAAAAAATAAATAAAATGGAGTCGGCAAACCATACTGGAAAAAATAGCAACAAAACACAACCCCTAGGTGAAATGCATTTGGAGCAAGTAATTACATGTATCACATTCAGAACACAGGAGACTAATACATATACATGAATGTACTAACAATAAAAATTTTTTAATACATTTCACTTGCATGAAAAAATTGTTTAACATTGATGGTTTTTCACATTTAATTATTATCCAAACGGGAAATAATCCGCCAAAAAGATATAAACAATAATAAAAGAATTTATAAGGAAAATATAAATGTGAAAAAAATACATCACGTGCACATGAAAGGCTGTCAAATACCGACCACCGGGCTCAGCCACTGCCTTCATCAACCAATTCTCCACCTGGCTCCTCCACTTTCTCTCTGCTGACATCCCCACCATCATCATGGGGGACTTCAACATCCCGATTGAAACCCACCAGCCAGCAGCCTCCAAACTCCTGTCACTTACCTCATCCTTTGGACTTACTCAGTGGTCCTCCACTGCCACCCACACAGATGGACATACATTAGACCTCATGTTCACCCGCTTCTGTTCCCTATCCAATCTTACAACCTCTCCCTTCCCCCTATCTGACCACCATCTACTCACCTTCTCATCCTTGTCCTTCTCACCTGCCCCCATGTCCAGCCACTAGCACATCCTTGCAGAAACCTCGCACAACTAGACATTCACAGACTCTCAGACTCCATATCTTCACTCCACAACACGGACAGTGCCACCGCTTTCTACAACGCCACCCTCACATCAGCCATAGACTCAATCGCTCCTCTCATGCATGCATGCATGGCAAAGTGCGACAAACAAATAGGCAACTGTTGTGAGTTCATTTTCTGGTCCACCAGTTGAGTTCTCCTGCCAGGCTCCCTCTGGTGGTAACAGGAGGTAGTGAGGCTGATTTAATCAGTAGAGATCTGCCACCTGATAATGAGGATGACGATTGGACCTCAGGAATCTCAGCCTGGATTTAAGACAGCCGACTCCCTATTCTGGTGCTGGAGATTCCTTCTGGCTTGTCAGGTCTAGGTTTTCAGCTCTGTTCCAGTCATCTAAAGCTAAGTTTTTCTGCTAATGTTCACACTTGATTTTGTTGGTCTATTCAGTTTTTTGTGTGGTCAGCCAGCCCCGGGTGGGACTGTGCTGAATTTTCACTCTTATTTACCTGTATTTGCCAATTTGCTTTTTGTCCCTTATTAGATTGGCCTCTTTTTGCTCTGTCTCAGAATATTTCAGAGTGCTGATATAGTGGGAGAAGTCTAGTGACTTCAAGGTTAATTTTGCTATCAGAAGTGTTGGACATTATTTTTGTAGGGTTTTTTGCAGATTGCAGACAGTGTCTTTCCTTTCCTATCCTTTCTAGTTAGTTTGGGCCCCATCGTTTGCTCAGCCTATTTTCCTGCCTGTGTTTGTGCTTTCATCTTGTTTTATCGTCAATACATGTGTGGGGGCTGTCTTTCCTTTGGGGTCTGCTCTGGGGCAGTTAGTTTCCCCCTTTTCTTGCTTCAGGCTTATGTAGTTCTCCGGCTGTGACGAAGCATCTAGCATCATCGTAGGTACGCTCCACGGCTGCTGCTAGTTGTGTGGTTAGGATCAGGGATCTGCAATCTGCAAAGTTACCAACCTCTCTGGTTTTCTGTGACTTAGCTTATTTTGTTTTTTTCTCCTCGGTGACCCATTCATAACAGGCATCCCTGGCACAACAACCTCACCAAAAAACTTCGACAAGCATCCAGGGTCACAGAGTGGCGTTGGAAGAAAACACGCCTGCCAGATGACTTCACTGCTTTCAAACAAGCTACACTTGCCTTTAAATCAGCCCTCACCTCTGCTAAACAGATCTATTTCGCAAACCTTGTATCTTCATTATCCCACAACCCAAAACAACTGTTCAGCACATTTAACTCTCTCCTCCACCCACCACTGCCACCTCCAACTCCCCTCCTCTCTGCTGAGGACTTTGCCACCTACTTCAAAAACAAGATCGGCCAAACAAGGCAAACCTTTACAGTTCCTCCACCCCAACCACTCCACATACCAGACCTCTGCCCTTCCCTAATAACCTCCCTCTCCAACATCACTGAAGGAGAGCTTACTCATCTCCTTTCCAAATCACACCTCACCACCTGTGCACTTGTCCTCGTCCCTTCCCACCTGCTCCCCTACCTCACTAACATGATCATTCCAGCCCTAACCCATCTCTTCAATCTATCCCTAATTTCTGGTGCCTTCCCCTCTGCCTTCAAACATGCCACCATAACACCCATCCTCAAAAAATCAAACCTTGACCCAACTGCTATGCCCAGCTATCGCCCCATTTCACTGCTCCTGTTTGCTTCCAAACTCCTTGAACAGCATGTCCATGCTCAATTTTCTCTTAACTCCCTCCTTGACATCTTGCAATCTGGCTTCTGCCCCCACCACTCCACTGAAACTGCCCTGACCAAAATTACTAATGACTTACAGCCAAAGCTAACAGACAATTCTCCATCCTCCTCCTTTTCGACCTGTCCTCTGCCTTTGACACAGTTGACCACTGCCTACTGCTTCAGATTCTTTCTTCCCTTGGCATTAAACACCTTGCCCTGTCCTGGATTTCCTCATACCTTTCTGACCGCACATTCAGCATTTCCCACTCCCACACTACCTCCTCATCCTGCCCCCTCTCTGTTGGAGTCCCCCAAGGCTCTGTCCTGGGGCCCCTACTTTTTTCCCATCTATACTCTTGGCCTTGGACTACTCATAAAGTCCCATGGCTTTGAGTACCACCTGTATGCAGATGACACTCAGAGCTACCTCTATGGACCAGATGTCACCTCTCTGCTGTCCAGAATCCTGGAGTGTCTATCAGCCATATCCTCCTTTTTCACCTCTCACTTCCTAAAACTCAATGTAGACAAAACTGAACTCATTATCTTTCCTCCATCTCACGTATCTTCCCTACCCGATCTATCTATTATGATAAACGGCATCATGCTGTCTCCCGCACCTGAAATCCGCTGCCTCGGAGTAACTCCCGACTCTGCCCTGTCCTTCAAACCACACGTCCAAACTCTTGCCACCTACTGTCGCCTCCAACTCAAAAATATTTCCAGAATCCGTCCCTTCCTCAGCCCTCAGTCTACTAAAACTCTTGTACATGCCCTTATCATCTCCCGCCTTGACTACTGCAACACTCTCCTCTGCCCTCCCTGCTAACTCTCTTGCACCACTCCAGTCTGTTCTCAACTCTGCTGCCCAACTAATCCACCTATCTCCTCGCTACTCCCCTGTCTCTCCCCTCTGCAAATCCCTCCATTGGCTCTCAATTCCGCAGCGAATCCAGTTCAAAATACTAACACTGACCTACAAAGCCATCCACAACCTCTCCCCTCCCTATATCTCTGAACTAATCTCCCAATAAATTCCCTCACACAATCTTCGATCCTCCCAAGACCTCCTACTCTCCTCCACACTTATTCGTTCCTCACACAACCGCCTCCAAGATTTCTCCCAAATATCCCCTATCCTCTGGAATTCCATGCCTCAACACGTCAAATTATCTACCACCCTCAGATCCTTCAAACGGAACCTGAAAGCCCATCTTTTCAGGGAAGCTTACAGCCTGCAATAACTATTTTGTCGCCTCACCACCGCCTGAGCTGCCGCCTCATCACCACCAGAGCTGCTGCACCCCCGACCTTCTGTCTCTTCCCCACTATCCCATAGAATGTAAGTCCGCAAGGACAGGGTCCTCTCCCCTCTGTACCAGTCTGTCATTGTAAATTTGTTTACTGTTAACAATATCTATAAGTTTGTATGTAACCCACCTTCTGATATACAGCACCATATAATTAATGGCGCTATATAAATAAAGAATAATAATAATATTATTTAGTTGTAGAGGCAACTTCTGGAATTGTGCCATCCTGACCTGGAATCAAATGCATGCATGCCGCTGCCTGCAAAGTTCAGTGGGATCATTATCATTACCGTGGATTCCTAAATCAATGGCATATCTATTTCCAGATGCATCCTCTCTGTTTACTAGTGACAGGAGAAGGGTTCCGTTTATCATTAATCTCCTGGCTGATGAGGCTCTTGCATGGGCCTCACCTTATGTGGAGAAGAACTCTGAACTCCTAAATGACTTAGTCTATTTCATCACTACTATGGACCAAGTGTTTGATGACCCAAATCGTTGTGCTATAGCTGAAACCAAATTGCATAACCTACTTCAAGGGTGGCGCTCTGTATCTGTATATACCTCCAAATTCCACCACATGGAATTTGGCTGCCCAGAGGAGTCAATTTCGCTGAGGATTATCAGAGCTAATCAAAGATGAACTTGCAAGGGTTGAGACCCCTGATAATTTGGAGGACTTTTTTCAGCTATGCATCCGAATTAATCAGAGACTCACTGAACGAAGAAAGGAAAGGCTGCAAGTGTTTGGAAACACCCCTAACTACTCCTTTACTCCAAACAGGAAAAGGAAACTGTTCCTGTACCTATACAAATCAATGCAATCCATAAACCTCTATCTGCAGTAGAGAAGGAGAGGCAGCATACAGAGAATCTATGTCTCTATTTTGGGATACTGGACATTTTGCCATCAACTGTCCTAATAAAAGGTCCATATCCTTCACAAATGCCAGGGCTGAAAGTGATTTAGACCTCTTTGAATGGCCAGACCCAGTTCTGCAGACCAACTCATCCATAATACACAGTTAGGTCCATATATATTTGGACAGAGACAACATTTTTCTAATTTTATTTCTAGACATTACCACAATGAATTTTAAACAAGACAATTCAGATGCAGTTGAAGTTCAGACTTTCAGCTTTCATTTGAGGGTATCCACATTAAAATTAGATGAAGGGTTTAGGAGTTTCAGCTCCTTAACATGTGCCACCCTGTTTTTAAAGGGACGAAAAGTAATTGGACAATTGACTCCAAGGCTATTTCATGGACAGGTGTGGGCAATCCCGTCGTTATGTCATTCTCAAGCAGATAAAAGGTCTGGAGATGATTTGAGGTGTGGTGCTTGCATTTGGAAGGTTTTGCTGTGAAGGAAACATTCGGTCAAAGGAGCTCTCCATGCAGGTGAAACAAGCCATCCTTAAGCTGCAAAAACAGAAAAAACCCATCCAAGAAATTGCTACAACATTAGGAGTGGCAAAATCTACAGTTTGGTACATCCTGAGAAAGAAAGAAAGCACTGGTGAACTCATCGATGCAAAAAGTTCTGGGCGCCCATGAAAGACAACAGTGGTGGATGATTGCAGAATAATCTCCATGGTGAAGAGACACCCCTTCACAACAGCCAATCAAGTGAACAACACTCTCCAGGAGGTATGCGTATCAATATCCAAATCTACCATAAAGAGAAGACTGCATGAAAGTACATACAGAGGGTTTACTGCACGGTGCAAGCCACTCATAAGCATCAAGAATAAAAAGGCTAGACTGGACTTTGCTAAAAAACATCTAAAAAAGCCAGCACAGTTCTGGAAGAACATTCGTTGGACAGATGAAACCAAGATCAACCTCTACCAGAATGATGGAAAGAGAAAAGTATGGCAAAGGCGTGGTACAGCTCATGATCCAAAGCATACCACATCATCTGTAAAACACGGTGGAGGCAGTGTGATGGCTTGGGCATGCATGGCTGCCAGTGGCACTGGGTCACTAGTGTTTATTGATGATGTTACACAGGACAGAAGCAGCCGAATAAATTCTGAGGTATTCAGAGACATACTGTGTGCTCACATCCAGCCAAATGCAGCAAAACTGATTCGTCGTCGTTTCATACTACAGATGGACAAAGACCCAAAACATAAAGCCAAAGCAACCCAGGAGTTTATTAAAGCAAAGAAGTGGAATATTCTTGAATGGCCAAGTCAGTCACCTGATCTCAACCCAATTGAGCATGCATTTCACTTGTTAAAGACTAAACTTCAGACAGAAAGGCCCACTAACAAACAGCAACTGGAAACCACCACAGTGAAAACCTGGCAGAGCATCAAAAAGGAGGAAACACAGCGTCTGGTGATGTGCATGAGTTCAAGACTTCAGGCAGTCATTGCCAACAAAGGGTTTTCAACCAAGTACTAGAAATGAACATTTTATTTACAATTATTTAATCTGTCCTATTACTTTTGGTCCCTTTAAAAACAGAGTGGCACATGTTAAGGAGCTGAAACTCCTAAACCCTTCATCCAATTTTAATGTGGATACCCTGAAATGAAAGCTGAAAGTCTGAACTTCAACTGCATCTGAATTGTTTTGTTTTGTTTAAAATTCATTGTGGTAATGTCTAGAACCAAAATTAGAAAAATGTTGTCACTGTCCAAATATATATGGACCTAACTGTAAAATAAAGGCAAAGAGCAGTCACCATCATCTCATTTTGTCATTCCCATACAGGTCATAATTGGGAGCCAAAAAATACAATGTTGTGCCATGTTAGATTCTGGAGCAGGAGGGAATTTCATGGATTACAATTCACACTTGACAGTAACATTGCAAGTAGGACTAAATCCATGCCCATTGATATGGAAACATTGGTTGGATCACCTTTATAGTCTAGACCTGTTTCTCACGAGACAATTGAACCGGAAATCTGTATGGAGCCAAATCATCATGAAGTTAGTTTTAAACTTATTTAATCTCCAAAATTTCCAGCTATTCTAGGAATTCCCTGGTTTTCAATTCATAATCCATCAACTGGGCATCGAGGACCATTACCTTTCCCTCTGAGTACTGTAAGAACAATTGCCATGCTAAAGTATCTGCTTCCTAACAAATTTAGATTTCTGACATTTCTCATCAGAGTGATGATAAACTACCACCTGAGTATGAGCAGTTCAGTGAGGTCTGCAGTAAGAATATAGCCGATCAACTGCCTCCTCCTCATCCTTATGACTGTCCCATTGAATTACTTCCTGGAGCGTCAATTCCATTTGGGCAAATTTACAATCTTTCTGAGCCAGTATTAAAAGTATTAAAGTAATACCTAGACAAAAATTTAGAGAAAGGCTTTATTCAATCTTCTTCTTTGCCAGCTAGAGCACCCTTATTTTTTGTAGAAAAGAAGGACTCAACCCTGCGGCTATGTATTGATTATAGAGAAATCAATAAAATTACCATTAAGAATCGCTACCCACTCCCCTTAATCCCTGAGTTGCGGGAAAGACTGCGTTCTGCCAGACTTTTTACCAAACTCGATCTAAGAGGGACTTATAATCTCATACGAATTCGCCCAGAAGATGAGTGGAAGACTGCCTTTAGAACTCGATATGGATATTTTGAATATCTAATTATGCCATTCGGACTTCGCCCCTGCCACCCTTCAGCACTTTATCAATGATGTTTTTCAAGATTTTTTGGATCAATTTGTGGTTGTTTATCTTGATGACATTCTTATATTTTCAGTTACCCTGGGGAAGCATCACAGACATGTTCTGTTAGTCCTGGAATGTCTACTAGAAAATCATCTCTATATTAAACTCAAAAATGTGAATTCAAACAAACCAGAACTCAATTTCTGGGATATATCATCTCCCCAGAAGGTCTGAGCATAGATCCCAGTAAGATCAGAGTGGGAGTTGACTGGCCTACCCCAAGAAATTTAAAAAACGTTCAGCGCTTTATAGGATTGGCAAATTTCTATAGAATATTTCTTAAAACAGTTTTCAAAAATAATTTTACCAATTGCTTCACTCATAAAGAAAATCAGAATATTTTTTAGTCTCCAGAGGCACAAATGGTGTTTGACAAACTAAAAACACTATTTACTTCCACACTATTAAATATCCATCCAAACCCTGAACTGCCATTTGTTGTTGAAGTAGATGCCTCAAACTATGTGGTGGGAGCAGTTTTATAACAATGAGTTGGAGACAAAATGCAGCTTCATCCATGTGCATTTCTTTCTCATACCATGTCCGCTGCAGAAAAGAACTATGACATTGGAAATAAGGAACTATTAGCCATTAAAGTTGCCTTTCATCTGGTGACTCTTCTTGCTGACTGCAAAAATTTAGAATTTATCCATACAGCTAAGAGGTTGCCTGCAAGACAAGGACATTGAGCCTTATTTTTCTCCAGGTTTAATTTTATAATTTCTTATCGGCCTGGTTCAAAAAATGGCAAGGCTGATGCTCTATCCAGGATTTTTGTTGAACCTGGACCACAAGAGGGGTCTAACACTGACTGTACCTTTCTACGACCAAAAATTTTTTTGGCAATACACGACTCCAAAGAATTTTTGACGAAAATTAAAGAGAGATCCCAAACTGACTTCTTTCTTAACCATCCTTCTAAAGACATTGATCTTTCCTTTAAGGAGGGATTTTGGATGCAGAACCACCAAATATATGTCCCCGAATCTTCTCGATTTGAAGTCCTCAAACGTGTCCATAATTCTAAACTTGTAGGACACCCTGGAGTAATGAAAACGCAAGAACTACTACTTTGTTTTTTTTGGTGGCCTAATTGTAGGAAGGATGTGAGAAAACATGTTTCTTCCTTTTTAACATGTGCACGGAACAAGACGCCACGGTCTTCTCCTCTAGGACTTCTTCCACCTCTTCCAGTTCCATCTGTCAGAGACACCGCACTACACTTGCTCATAGAGCCAGTGCACGTGTCCTGAGTACAGAAGCAGTGCTAAGAGTTACCTGGGGAGCAGGGCAGCAGAGGTGACAAAGCGTGCTTCAACTAATAGTGTCAGAGGAGCCAGAGAACTCAGATTATGGCAAAGCAGAAGTCATGCACGGTACAGACCAGTGAGGTACAGGAGGGATAAACAGACGGGAGGTCAGACAAAGCAAAAGGTCATACACAAGATATCAGTACAGTACCAGGGAGGAGACAGAGCGGATAATCAGGGCCAAGCAGAGATCAAAACCAAACAGACATAGGAGGTACCAGGCAGAATCCAAAGCGATATCCAGGGAACAGACCGAGTCATACACAGAGAATCAAGCAACCAGAACACAGCACTAACACACTCAGGGGTCACCACACAATGCCAAGGGCAAGAGTATAACTGACAGGGATGGGAGCGTCCTGAGGCTATAAGAAGCCTCCCCCAGAACCAGGGAGAGGCCACAACCATAGCCCCAGGTGTGCAGGTAAGCCTGCATCGGGATCACAACCTTTAACCCCAGAAATGCCAGTCATCAGCACTGGTTCCAAACATTAACCCCACGTGTGCGAGTCAAACCCGCACTGAGATCATGACAGTACCCCCCTCTCAATGGGGGGCCTCTGGACCCCCAGGCTTGCCCGGGTACTTAGCATGGAAAGCCCGTACCAGGCAATCAGCATGCATCAACCGGGCCGGTAACTAGGACCTGTCCTCCGGTCCATACCCCTTCCAATGAACCAGGTACTGTACCGACCGCCGTACCAACCTGGAATCTACGATATGACCAACCTCGTACTCCACCTGCCCCTCGACCAAAACAGGAGAAGCAGCAGACTCGGAGTCTCCCTGGACTGCTTCAAAAGGTTTCAGTAGAGATTTGTGGAAGACGTTAGGGATCTTGAAAGAGGGTGGAAGGCACAGCCTATACGCCACTGGATTGATTTTTTCCACAATCTTGTACGGGCCAATGAATTTGGGTCCTAACTTGGCTGACGGAATCTTTAACTTAATGTTTCGCGTGAAGAGCCAAACTTTCTCTCCCACCCGAAACATGGGACCAGGTGTTCGTTTCCTGTCCGCGAAAAACTTATACCTGCCTTGAGACCTGGATATACGCCGCTGGACTTCTGCCCATGTATCTTTTAACCGCTGAACAGAGTCCTCAGCCCCGGGGCACCCCGAATCCAGACGAGAAAACTCACCAAAATGAGGACTGAACCCATAGTTAATCAAGAAAGGGGACCTACCAGTGGATTGACTCACCCGACTATTGAAGGCAAATTCAGCCAACGGCAGTGCATCGCACCAGTCACTCTGTCTAGAAGAGGTTAGACACCTGAGGATCTGTTCCAGGGACTGGTTAGTGCGTTCCGTCTGCCCATTGCTCTCAGGATGGTATGCAGACGAAAAGGACAGAGACATACCTAATTTTTTGCAGAAAGCACGCCAAAACTTAGCCACAAACTGCACACCACGATCAGACACCACATTCAGGGGTACCCCATGCAACCGGATCACATGCTGCACAAACAACCTGGACAACGTCTCAGCTGACGGTAGTGCGGACAGGGGTACGAAATGAGCCTGCTTAGAAAACCTGTCCACCACTACCCATACCACTGTATTACCCTTAGATGGAGGGAGATTGGTAACAAAATCCATGGATAAGTGAGTCCATGGCCTTTCGGGCACTGCCAAGGGTATCAGCTCCCCTGCCGGCCGGCTATGAGAGCTTTTAGAACGGGCGCAGACCCCACAACCAGCAATGAATTTTTTTATGTCCGAACCAAGGGTAGGCCACCAAAAGATCCTAGCCACCGCCAGACGTGTGGCTGAAATACCAGGGTGAGCACTCAGCTTGGATTCATGGAACTCCTGCAAGAGTTTCAGGCGAAGTTGCTCTGGGACAAACAACTTCCCCTCCGGCTTGGCCGCCGAGGCCTGCGACTGGGCCCCCTGAATCTCCCTTTCCAATTCAGATGAGACCTCTGCCATCACAACCCCAGGGTGAAGAATGGAGGACGGTGGCTCAGGGGGCGACACCGGCTGAAAACTGCGTGATAAGGCGTCAGCCTTGACATTCTTAGACCCTGGACGAAATGTAATTGTAAACTGAAAACGGGAAAAAAAAAGTGACCAATGGGCTTGTCTGGGCGTTAGTCTTTTAGCAGACTCAATGTACGACAAATTTTTGTGATCCGTGATCACCGTAACCGGGTGACTGGCCCCCTCCAAAAAGTGCCTCCATTCTTCAAACGCCAATTTGACCGCAAGAAGCTCTCTATTGCCTACGTCGTAATTTCTTTCCGCAGCAGAGAACTTCTTGGAAAAGAAAGCACATGGCCTGAGGTTGGTTAGAGTGGCAGGCCCTTGGGACAACACCGCCCCCACCCCCACCTCAGAGGCGTCCACTTCCACGACGAATGATTTGGACGGATCTGGCTGCACTAGCACAGGAGCAGACATAAAACATTTTTTCAGCGTCGCAAAGGCCTCTTTTGCGAGTGAGGACCAATTTCTCACATCCGCACCTTTGCATGTTAGATCCGTGAGAGGTTTGACCACTTGCGAAAACCCCAGGATAAACTTGCGGTAATAATTGGCGAACCCCAAGAAGCGCTGAAGACCCTTAAGATCTCAGGGTTTCACCCAATCCGCAATGGCCTGCACTTTCTTGGGGTCCATGCGAAAACCCTCACCGGATACAATTAACCCCAAAAAGGACAACTCTTGTACACAGAATACACATTTTTCCAATTTGGCATACAAATGATTTTCTCTCAGCCTTCGGAGCACAGTTCGTACATGTTCCAAATGAGAATACTTGTCAGGGGAATATATCAAAATATCATCTAAGTAGATAACGACAAAACGACCAATGAGATCCGAGAATACCACGTTGATGAAATTCTGAAATATGACAGGGGCGTTGGTAAGACCAAACGGCATGACTAAATTTTCAAATAGTCCCTCGGTCGTGAGGAACGCGGTTTTCCATTCATCCCCCTCTCGGACCCTTATCAAATTATATGCCCCCCGAAGGTCCAGTTTAGAAAACCACTTTGCCCCTGATAGTTGGTTACATAAATCGGGAATCAACGGAAGGGGGTACGTATTCCGTACAGTAATTTGATTAAGCTCCCGGAAGTCGAGACAGGGACGTAACCCGCCATCTTTTTTCTTTACAAAAAAGAAACCTGCCGCCACAGGTGAGACTGAAGGACGTATGTGTCCTTTGCGCTGACTTTCATCAATGTACTCCTTCATAGCCGAGCGCTCAGGACCGGACAAATTAAACAGACGGGCTTTGGGTAATTTAGCCCCCGGGACCAGCTCAATAGCGCAGTCAAAGGGTCTATGTGGCGGTAACGTCTCGGCCTCGCTTTCGGAGAATACATCTTCGAAGTCCTTCAGGCATTCTGGAATACCTTCCAGCTCGACAGATGATACAGACACAGATTTAACAGGTTCAACCAGCAGTGCGGATTTATCATATAACTCAAAATCATTAAACCCCCATTGTACAATCTCTCCCGTTTTCCAGTTAATAACTGGGTTATGGTGTTGTAACCAGGGCATGCCCAACACCAACCCTGCAGGTAGATTGTCCAGCACAAAACAACTTATGTATTCCACATGAGTAGCGCCCACTCTGAGCGAAAACACATCAGACATAAAGCGAATTCCCTCCTTAGTGAGGAGAGATGAGTCAATGGCCATCACCTTGATCGGAACCTTGAGCCTAACTGTCCCTATCTTGCAGTGTGTGACCAATTGGGAGTCAATAAGATTAATAGATGATCCGCAGTCCACGAAGGCTGTAGAGGAAAAAGAACTACCATCCACAAACAGTTCCACAGGCAGTACTACTTTAGAAAACGAGGAAAATGGTACCTGAGGGTCTGAGCAGCCTCCCCGTTGACTACCCAGACCTAGTTGTTTCCCACCGACCGGGTTTGAAGACGGGCAATTCGGGCACTCCCTTTTCCAATGTCCCGTTTTACCGCAGTAAAAGCATAACTGCCTGTCCTTCTGGCGTTTCCTCTCCGTATCCTTCAGGGAGAGGGCACCTACATCCATGGACTCAGGGGCTGTCTCTTTTCCACTGGGGAATAATGGAGCATCCACCTGCATCACCCTTCTGGCCCGCAGCCTGCGGTCCATCCGGACGGCCTGGGTCATGGCGTCCTCGAGAGAGTTAGGTGGGGGATGTAACGCCAAGGCATCCTGCAGCCGCTCGGACAAGCCTCTGCGAAAGAGTCCTCGGAGTGCGGCGTCGCTCCAAGAGACCTCTGCTGCCCAGCGGCGGAACTCAGAACAAAACCACTCAGCTGAGTGTTTCCCCTGACAGACACTCATCACCATGTCCTCTGCCAATCGCACTCGGTCAGGTTCATCATAAATGTGCCCGAGGGCCTCAAAGAATGCGTTCACTGACATACGTTCAGGAGCAGAGGAAGACAGTGAGAAAGCCCATGCTTGCGGAGCCCCCCGAAGTAGGGAAATAATGACCCCCACCCTCTGGAACTCATCCCCGGAGGAGCAGGGCCTTAGAGAAAAAAAAAGCTTGCATCCTTCTCTGAAAGACCGGAACTCCTTTCTATCCCCTGAGAAAAGGTCTGGTAATTTGACCGGAGATTCGGGGGATGCTAATGACACATCCCTACCCCCAGAACCAGAAGCCCCTGCATCGACAGCCCCCTACACAGTAACCACCAACTGTTGCTGGGTCTGGGCCATCGTGCGTTGTTCCATAAGCTCAATGTGGAACATTTGGGTCAGGTGCTTGACCTGATCAGCCAAGGCTTGTATGGGATCCATGAGGATAACACACACTTTTTTTTTTTTCTTCAGAAAAAAAAAAAACTG
This sequence comes from Dendrobates tinctorius, assembly GCF_039654945.1. Lineage (NCBI taxonomy): Eukaryota > Metazoa > Chordata > Amphibia > Anura > Dendrobatidae > Dendrobates > Dendrobates tinctorius. The sequence continues at coordinate 33,623,543 of NW_027361676.1, forward strand.
AAAGGGTCAGTTATAATGTCAGAGACACCGCACTACACTTGCTCATAGAGCCAGTGCACGTGTCCTGAGTACAGAAGCAGTGCTAAGAGTTACCTGGGGAGCAGGGCAGCAGAGGTGACAAAGCGTGCTTCAACTAATAGTGTCAGAGGAGCCAGAGAACTCAGATTATGGCAAAGCAGAAGTCATGCACGGTACAGACCAGCGAGGTACAGGAGGGATAAACAGACGGGAGGTCAGACAAAGCAAAAGGTCATACACAAGATATCAGTACAGTACCAGGGAGGAGATAGAGTGGATAATCAGGGCCAAGCAGAGATCAAAACCAAACAGACATAGGAGGTACCAGGCAGAATCCAAAGCGATATCCAGGGAACAGACCGAGTCATACACAGAGAATCAAGCAACCAGAACACAGCACTAACACACTCAGGGGTCACCCCACAATGCCAAGGGCAAGAGTATAACTGACAGGGATGGGAGCGTCCTGAGGCTATAAGAAGCCTCCCCCAGAACCAGGGAGAGGCCACAATCATAGCCCCAGGTGTGCAGGTAAGCCTGCATCGGGATCACAACCTTTAACCCCAGAAATGCCAGTCATCAGCACTGGTTCCAAACATTAACCCCACGTGTGCGAGTCAAACCCGCACTGAGATCATGACACCATCTAGGCCTTGGGGGATCAATCTCAATGGATTTTATCGTGGACCTTCCTCCCTCAAAGAATTGACTGTTATCCTTGTTGTGGTGGATCGGCTCACAAAGATGGCCCATTTTATTCTGACTAAAGGTATTCCTACCGCTGAACAAACCGCAGAATTAGTGGTCAAAGAGGTATTCAGACTGCGGTTTGTTCAGCGATAGGAATTCCTTTAGTCGGAATAAAATGGGCCATCTTTGTGAGCTGATCCACCACAACCAACCAACAGGAAACTCAGAGAGGAGACATCAGCAACAACATAGCTTCAAGTTTTTGGATAAGCAAGGAACTGTCCAGGGAGCTGAATAGCTCAGAAAGGAAGAGCTGCAGACTGGTCCACACTAGCTGCTAAGTTTGAATCCTGACAAAACTCCCCTCCTTCCAGGATGGTCTCTGGACATCTCAGGTGCTGGCTTCTCTGGATGTCTGAGATGAAAAGCTCTTGTAAGCCTGGGTGCATGGACGTTGCCCTCCTTTTCCCATGAATTATCTTCTGGTCCATAACCCCTCCATTGTACCTAATATTGTAGTCTCCCTCTAAAATTTTCTAGAGTACAGAATTTCATTCACAATTTACTCTTCTTCACCATGGACTTTTTCTGGTTGAGGAGGTGGCTGAGTTCTTCATGTAAAAGGGTTGTCATTGAATATTTTGAGCAGCGACACAAGGAACAAAGGGTGAATTTTCAGCCTGCTGGGAAGTTTTAAACAGAATGCAACTGGGTTAATTTGTGGAGAAATTTGAAAAGGTCCTATGAGTTTTTGACCTAATTTAGAAGACGGTACATTTGTCTTCAGATTTTTGGTAGAAAACCAAACCTTGTCACTGACCTGAAAGGTAGGAGGGGCTTTGCGACGTTTATCTGCTGTTTCTTTATAATCTTCTTGGGCCTTTTGTAACATCTCATTTAGTTCTTTTTGAGCTTTCCGCAGCTCAGTAAGTCTGTTTGTAACAGCAGGAACTGGGGTATTGAATGGAAGTTTAGGAATAAATACCCGATGCACGCCATAGTTTGCAAAAATGGGCTATGGGATGTAGAACTGTGATTGGAGTTATTATATGCAAATTCTGCTGTTGGTAGATAATCCACCCAGTCATTCTGTAGATAAGAAAGGGAACAAAGGGTGAATTTTCAGCCTGCTGAGAAGTTTTAAACAGAATGCAACTGGGTTAATTTGTGGAGAAATTTGAAAAGGTCCTATGAGTTTTTGACCTAATTTAGAAGACGGTACATTTGTCTTCAGATTTTTGGTAGAAAGCCAAACCTTGTCACTGACCTGAAAGGTAGGAGGGGCTTTGCGACGTTTATCTGCTGTTTCTTTATAATCTTCTTGGGCCTTTTGTAACATCTCATTTAGTTCTTTTTGAGCTTTCTGCAACTCAGTAAGTCTGTTTGTAACAGCAGGAACTGGGGTATTGAATGGAAGTTTAGGAAAAATACTAGATGCACGCCATAGTTTGCAAAAATGGGCTATGGGATGTAGAACTGTGATTGGAGTTATTATATGCAAATTCTGCTGTTGGTAGATAATCCACCCAGTCATTCTGTAGATAAGAAATAAAACATTGCAGGTATTGTTCAAGGGTATGGTTAGTTCTTTCAGTCTGTCCATTGGATTGTGGGTGGAAGGCAGTAGTCAAGTAGACAAATTGACAGTAACTCATAACGCTGTACAGAAGGTTTTCCAAAATCGTGATGTAAACTGAACACCTCTATCAGAATCGACATTGTTATTCCTCTGTATTGACTCCTTGGCTATTCCAGACTATGCTACCTGCCCAGTTCTGCCCCTAGTGGTTGCAATATCACTTCTCCAACCAGGTCAGTCGCTTACACTGGGGTTTTCATGTAAATCTCTGAAATATGTGATTCAGACAGAACCCCCAGCAGAAGATTCCCTATAATGAGGCAGATGGAGGCACTGTGGACGCCATTGGACCTGTGATCCAGAGGTATCCATCTTTTTAGGAATGCATAAAAGTGCAGTTAGCCACACTGAAAGCAACATCAGAGAAGCAATGCTACCACAGGCTTCCAGTATCAGTTGTTTCAGATGCTGCACATCTCATATCTTCACAGCATAGACAATTGCCTTCAGATTATCCCAATGATAAAATCTAAGGGGGTCAGATCAGGAGACCTTGATGGCCATTGAACTGGCCCACGACGACCAATTCACTTTCCAGGAAACTGTTCATTTAGGAATGCTCGGACCCTACACCCATAATTGATATAGTGTGGTATATGGGGTACAAAGATAGTGGGACGATTCTTCATCAATGGAAACCTCAATGCCACTGGATATCTGAAATTGCTACATGATGGTGTGTTGCCCTCTTTAAGCACTGAAGATGGCACATTCCCTGAGTTTTTACAGCAAGATGGTGCACCACTACATTATGGGTGTCAGGTCCAAGCATTCTTACAAGGAATCTGACCCCCTTAGACTAGCATTTCTTCTGCAGTGTTGCTATCAGTGTGTCCAGAGTGGGAGAAGAGGGTTACATTGACAATCCAACACAATGGGCAGCACTTTGAACACATTTTATAAGTGGTCATAAACTTGTAAATAACTCATAAAGGAATAAAGTTACGTTAAAACCAAGCACATCATTGTTTTTCTTGTGAAATTCTCAATACGTTTGATGTGTCACATGACCTTCTTCTCATTGGAAAAAATAAATTTGGATCCAAAATAGCCAACTTCAAAATGGCCGCCATGTCACCACCCATCTTAAAAAATGTTTCCCCCTCCCATATACTAATGTGCCACAAACAGGAAGCTAACATCACCAGCCATTCCCATTTTATTTGGGTTTATCCATATAAATGGCCCACCCTGTATATATACTGTCCCCTCAATATCCCCCAAACTGTTTGATGGCTGCAACACTGTATGATGGCCCCCTCACTGTAATCTCCACACTGTATGATAGCCCCCTAGATAGCCTCCATATAGTATAATGCACCAGATAGTCCTCAATATAGTATAATGCAGCTCCCATAAGCACACTCTACAGTATAATGCAGCCCCCCATAGGCAGACTCCATACTATAATGCAGCCCACCATAAGCAGACTGTAATATAATTCAGCCCCCAAAGGCAGACTGTAATATAAGGCAGCCCCCCATTGGTAGACTGTAATATAATGCACCCAAAGGAAGACTCTAATATAAGGCAGCCCCCCATAAGCAGACTGTTATATAATGCACCCCCTCATAGGAAGACTGTAATATAGTGCACCCCCAGGCAGACTCTAATATAAGGCAGCCCCCCATAGGCAAACTAATATAATGCACCCCCTCATAGGCAGACTGTAATATAATGCACCCCCAGGCAGACTCTAATTTAAGACAGCCCCCCATAGACAAACTGTAATATAATGCACCACCAGACAGACTTCAATATAAGGCAGCCCCCCATAGGCTGACTGTAATATAATGCACCCCGTCATAGGCAGACTGTAATATAATGCACCCCCAGGCAGACTGATATATTGCAGCCCCCCATAGGCAAACTGTAATGTAAGGCAACACCCCCCATAGGCAGACTGTAATGTAAGGTAGCACCCCCCATAGGCAGACTGTAATGTATGGCAGCACCCCCACATAGGCAGTCTGTAATGTAAGGCAGCACGCCCATATAGGTAGACTGTAATATAAGGCAGCACACCCCCATAGGCAGACTGTAATGTAAGGCAGTACCCCCATAGGCAGATTATAATGAAAGGAAGCAGCCCCCCATAGGCAGGCTGTAATATAAGGCAGCACCCCCCATAGGCAGACTGTAATAACAACCCTGCCTGAGGCATCACTAATTTATTTATTGGCCAACTCTGGCACTTATAACATCTAGTTCCCTCCTTTGCCCTGCACACATATTTGGCATTTCTGTAGCGATGAGAGCCTGCCTAATTTACAGGTGCGTGTCTCCAGATGCACAAACTGGACATAATGTTCTGAGCACTACAATGTACTGGGCACAACAATGGCAGTTTGCAATTTTCACTCAGCAACATCCACTGCTGCTTGTTACTGGAAAACACCTATGGAGTCAAATCATCACTACATCTGTTGATAATTTCCCAAAAGGGTATAATTTCCAAAAGAGGGTCACTTGGGGATTCTGGTATCACTGATTAGGCACCGTAGGACCAAATTAATATCCCAGCAAATAATACAAAAAGCACAGACAGTAGTGGAAAAATAATAAAACTTAACTTTTAATAATAATAATAAATAAATCATCCACCGTGCTTGCTTGCAGTCTGTCCACCAGACCCCTAGATTTTATTAATAGGGGATTTACAGAGGACGCTATTACACATATAATAGGACACTGAATTAATCAGAATCATTGACACATTAATACTCAGTAGTGAAACACCCGTTTCCATTCATTCACTACCGCACTTTATATCTAGTGATGAGGGAGTGTTCCACTAGGTATTTTTATTATAAGATGTGCTTAGTAATTATTTCACTATGCCCTTATCTTGAAGAAATGACACTGTGTCATTACTAATTGCTGAGAGGCAATTCCTAGATATTATAATATCAGTAAATTAAAGTGCATAATTAAATGCACATTATCCCCATTGGACACACCAAGCTAACATCAAGGCTCTTGATGACAAGCCAATATCACTGTTTAATCATTTACACACTTGGTGATTCTTCTCTTCTAGCACTTAGGGGCTCTGTATATGGAGTTAACAAACTGTTCTAGAAAAATCTGCGCTCAAAGAGGCAAATAACGCTCCATCCCTTCCGAGTCTCGCTTTATGGCTAAGCAGTACTGTACAGCCACAGATCGGTATTTTCTACATTCAGCAGAAATTGTTGGGCAAATTTAGGTCCCATATCTACCCATTTAATTTTGTGAAAATGTAAAATCTGGCGCTAAAACAAAAGTTTGGTTATAAAAATGCAAATATTTTGTATTCACTGCCAATGGTATAAAATTCTGTGACACACTTGTGCTGTTAATATGTTCACTGCACCCCTAGATGAATTCATTGAGAGGTGTAGTTTGTAAAATAGGTGTCACTTATGTGGGGTTCTGCTGTTCTGGCACCTCAGATCGTGGCACTTCCCTTCTGATCTTTGCACAGTGCCTGAAAAGTATTTATTGATTACTCAGGAGAAATTTTTACAATGGACTTGTGGCTAAAACAGCATTTCTGTGTGAAAAATATTTTCTTTTAATTTTCATAGATCAACATTGTAAAATTCTGCGAAGTTGCACAACAATTTTTGAGGTACATTTTCTCCTGTTACCCTTGTGAAAATAAAAAATGGGTCTAAGGCTGGTTTCACATTTGCGTTTTTTAGCGCTGGAAAAAAACGCATACCTGCGTATGCGTTTTTCCCCTATATTTAACATGGGTGCGCATACCTGCGCGCTGGTAAGCGCATGTATGCGATTTTCATGCGCTGCGTTTTTTTGGGGTGTGCGTTGGTATTTTCCAGACGCAGCATGTTGCATTTTTTGGCCCTGCAAAAAAGCGCATGCGCACATATGCGCACGTTTTGTGCTAAAAATGGCCATTATAGCCTATGGATGCGCATATGTGCGCACTGGCATGCTCATGTATGCGTTTTTTTGCATATGCGTTTTTTTTTTTTAACCATGGAATTTAGGGGTTTGGGTTAGAGTTAGGGTTAGTTAAGGGGGTTTAGGGTTAGGGTTATGGTCAGGGTCAGGGTTAGGGTTGGGGTTTGGGTCAGGGTTAGGGTTAAGTATGGTTTGGTTAAGGGTTAGGGTCAGGGTTAGGGTCAGGATTAGGGTTAAGTATGGTTTTGTTAAGGGTTAGGGTCAGGGTTAGGGTTAGGGTTAGGGTCAGGGTTAGGGTTAGGGTTGGGGTCAGGGTTAGGGTTAGGGTCAGGGTTAGGGTTAAGTATGGTTTTGTTAAGGGTTAGGGTCAGGGTTAGGGTCAGGATTAGGGTTAAGTATGGTTTTGTTAAGGGTTAGGGTCAGGGTTAGGGTTAGGGTTAGGGTCAGGGTTAGGGTTAGGGTCAGGGTTAGGGTTAGGGTCAGGGTTAGGGTTAAGTATGGTTTTGTTAAGGATTAGGGTCAGGGTTAGGGTCAGGATTAGGGTTAAGTATGGTTTTGTTAAGGGTTAGGGTCAGGGTTAGGGTTAGGGTTAGGGTTAGGGTCAGGGTTAGGGTCAGGATTAGGGTTAAGTATGGTTTTGTTAAGGATTAGGGTCAGGGTTAGGGTCAGGATTAGGGTTAAGTATGGTTTTGTTAAGGGTTAGGGTCAGGGTTAGGGTTAGGGTTAGGGTTAGGGTCAGGGTTAGGGTCAGGATTAGGGTTAAGTATGGTTTGGTTAAGGGTTAGGGTCAGGGTTAGGGTTAGGGTTAGGGTCAGGGTTAGGGTTAAGTATGGTTTTGTTAAGGGTTAGGGTCAGGGTTAGGGTTAGGGTTAGGGTCAGGGTTAGGGTTAGGGTTAGGGTTAGGGTTAGGGTCAGGGTTAGGGTTAGGGTTAGGGTCAGGGTTAGGGTTAGGGTTAGGGTTAGTTAGGGTTTAGGGTTTGGGTTAGGGTTAAGTATGATTTGGTTAAGGGTTAGGGTCAGGGTTAGGGTTAGGGTTAGGGTCAGGGTTAGGGTTAGGGTTAGGGTCAGGGTTAGGGTTAGTAAAGTCATGGTTTGGGTAGTGTGAGGGGCCACCTAAAAATGTTGGAAAAAAACGCAAACGCGGTAAAAACGCACTAAAAACGCATACAAACGCATAAAAACGCTGCGTTTTTTTCATGCATGCTCATAAAAATGCTTGAAAAAAACGCAGCAGTTGTATGCTTATGTATGCGTTTTTTCAATGCGTTTTTTTGCGGGAAAAACGCGCTGCAAAAAAAAGCAAGTGTGAAACTAGCCTAAAGTAAAGTTTTTGTGGAAAAAAAAGGTAAATGTTAATTTTCTCTTTCCTTATTCTATTTATTCCTGTGAAGTACCAGAAGGGTTAATAAACTTCTTGAATGTGGTTTTGAATACTTTGATGGATATAGTTTTTAGAATAGTCTCACTTTTGGGTATTTTCTGTAACATAGGCCCCCTCAAAGTCACTTCAATTATGATGTGGTCCCATAAAAAATGATTTTGTAAATTATGTAGAAAAAATGAGAACTTGCTGCTCAACTTTTCACTTTTATAACTTCCTAACAAGAAGCAATGATGCTGGAAAAATTGTGCTGATGCAGAGATGTGGGAAATGTTATTTATTAACTATTTTGTGCGACATACAGTGGAAAAAAGTATTTAGTCAGCCATCAATTGTGTCATGCTGAAAGACCCATCCACGTTTCAATCTTCAATGCCCTTGCTGATGAAAGGAGGTTTTGCACTCAACATCTCATGATACATGGCCCCATTCATTCTTTCATGTACATGGATCAGTCGTGCTGGTCCCTTTTCAGAGAAACAGCCCCATAGCATGATGTTGCCACCCCCATGCTTCACAGTAGGTATGGTGTTCTTTGTATGCAACTCAGCATTCTGTCTTCTCCAAATATGACAAGTTTTGTTCTACCAAACAGTTCTACTTTGGTTTCATCACACCATATGGCATTCTCCCAGTACTCTTCTAGATAATTCAATTGCTCTCTAGCAAACTTCAGATGGGCCCAGACATGTACTGGCTTAAGCAGGGGGACACGTCTGGCACTGCAGGATCTGAGTCCCTGGTGACGTAGTGTGTTACTGATGGTAGACTTTGTTACGGTGGTCCCAGCTCTATGCAGGTCATTCACTAGGGCCCCCCGTGTGGTTCTGGGATTTTTGCTCACCGTTCTTGTGATAATTTTGACCCCATGGAGTGAGATCTTGTGTGGAACCCCAGATCGAGGGAGATTATCAGTGGTCTTGAATGTCTTCCATTTTCTCATTATTGCTCCCACAGTTGATTTCATCACACCAAGCTGCTTGCCTATTGCAGATTCAGTCTTCCCAGCCTGGTGCAGGGCTACAATTTTGTTTCTGGTGTACAGTCATAGCCAAAAGTTTTGAGAATGACACAAATATTAATTTTTACAAAGTCTACTGCTTCATTTTTTCTAATGGCAATTTGCATATACTCCAGAATGTTATAAAGAGTGATCAGCTTAACAGCAATTACTTGCAAAGTAAATATTTGCCTAGAAAATGAACTTTATCCCCCAAAACACATTTCAACATCATTGCAGCCCTGCCTTAAAAGGATCAGCTAGCATCGTTTCAGTGATTGCTCCATTAACACAGGTGTGGGTGTTGATGAGGACAGGGCTGGAGATCAATCTGTCATGATTAAGTAAGAATGACACCACTGGACACTTTAAAAGGAGGCTGGTGCTTGGCATCATTGTTTCTCTTCTGTTAACCATGGTTATCTCTAAAGAAACACGTGCAGTCATCATTGCACTGCACAAAAATGGCCTAACAGGGAAGAGTATCGCAGCTAGAAAGATTGCACCTCAGTCAACAATCTATCGCATCATCAAGAACTTCAAGGAGAGAGGTTCCCTTGTTGCCAAAAAGGCTCCAGGGCGCCAAAGAAAGACCAGCAAGCGCCAGGACCATCTCTTAAAAGTGTTTCAGATGCGGGATCGGGCTACCAGCAGTGCAGAGCTTGCTCAGGAATGGCAGAAGGCAGGTGTGAGTGCATCTGCACGCACTGTGAGGCAGAGACTCTTGGAGCAATGCCTGGTCTCAAGGAGGGCAGCAAAGAAGCCACTTCTCTCCAGGAAAAACATCATGGACAGACTGATATTCTGCAAGCGGTACAGGGAGTGGACTGCTGAGGACTGGGGTAAAGTCATTTTCTCTGATGAATTCCCTTTTCGATTGTTTCTGACATCTGGAAAATGGCTTATTCAGAGAAGACCAGGTGAGCGCTACCACCAGTCTTGTCTCATGCCAACTGTCAAGCATCCTGAAACCATTCATGTGTGGGGTTGCTTCTCAGCCAAGGGAATGGGCTTTCTCTCAGTCTTGCCTAAAATCACAGCCATGAATAAAGAATGGTACCAGAATGTTCTCCAAGAGCAACTTCTCCCAACCATCCAAGAGCAGTTTGGCGATCAACAATGCCTTTTTCAACATGATGGAGCACCTTGCCATAAAGCAAAGGTGATAACTAAATGGCTCAGGGAACAAAACATAGAGATTTTGGGACCATGGCCTGGAAACTCCCCAGATCTTAATCCCATTGAGAACTTGTGGTCAATCCTCAAGAGACGGGTGGACAAACAAAAACCTTCAAATTCAGACAAAATAAAAGCATTGATTTTGCAAGAATGGACTGCTATCAGTCAGGATTTGATCCAGAAGTTGATTGAGAGCATGCCAGGGAGAATTGCTGAGGTCCTGAAGAAGAAGGGTCAACACTGCAAATATTGACTTGCTGCATTAACTCATTCTAACTGTCACTATAACCTTTTGCTACTCATAATATGATTGCAATTATATTTCTGTGTGTGATAAAAACATCTGACAAACACACATAAAAACCAGAGGGCAGCAGATCATGTAAAATATAATATTTGTGTCATTCTCAAAACTTTTGGCCATGACTGTACTTCGACAGCTCTTTGGTCTTCACCATAGTGGAGTTTGAAGTGTGACTGTTTGAGGTTGTGGACAGGTGTCTTTTATACTGATAACAAGTTCAAACAGGTGCCATTACTACAGGTAATGAGTGGAGGACAAAGGAGCCTCTTAAAGATGAAGTTGCAGGTCTGTGAGAGCCAGAAATCTTACATGTTTTTAGGTGACCAAATACTTATTTTCCACCATAATTGGAAACATTGTTTTGCCAAATCAGATAAGGTGATTTTCTGGATTTGTTTTCTCATTTTGACTCTCATAGTTGTGGTCTACCTGTGATGTCAATTACAGGCCTCTCTCATCTTTTAAGTGGGAGAACTTGCACAATTGGTGGCTGACTAAATACTTTTTTCCCCATTGCAACTCTCTGGTTTAAGGGCATAAAAATGAAATTACAAATTTTCTCCAAATTTCTGTTTTTTTCTCAAAAAAACTCATGTCATATTGAAAAAATACTAAATAATTTTTTTCCCACTGTATAACATGAATGAATGAAATATGAGATTGGGCATGCCAATCAATGTATGTAGTTAACAAAAACAGCCCAGAAACTGTTCATGCTGTGTGTTGAAATGCATCATCATGTGAACTTTTGAAATAGTGCAGCTGATTCCTTGATGCTTTACTGGGATGCAGAATAGATTTAGGCTTTATTCACACATAAGTATTTTTTGAACAGTATTTGTATGCTAAGACCAGGAGTGTCTCCAAAACGCAGAACAGGTATCAATCTTTCAATTATAGTTTCTCTCTGTAATTCCCACTCCTGGCTTTGGCCTACAAACAATGATACAAAATGCATACCAAAAAATGATGTGTTAACAAGCCTTTATATGGGGAAGTAAGAGCGAGTTCAGAGATAGCAATTACATTTATTATTTATTTATGCTACTCTCTTATATAGTGCCATTATTTCGAAAGCGCTTTACAAACATTATTGTCCCTGTCCCCATTGGGGCTCACAATCTAATTTCACTATCAGTGTGTCTTTGGAGTGTGGGAGGAAACTGTAGTGCCCAGAGGAAACCCACGCAAACACGGGGAGAACATACAAACTCCTTCCAGATGTTGTCCTTGGTTGGAATCTATAATAATAAATGCCCTAACCAGCTTCCGGTTGTAACAACTTCCGTCCAGTTGTAACCGGTGACGTCACCACACACACACGCACATGTTAACCCTCAACACACCACACCGCCTCAACACACACTCCTCTCACCTTTCACCTCCACTCATGTCCACTCACTCTTTCACTCCACATACGTTCCTTTCTCTCACTCCGTTTCTCATACTCACACCGTCATCGTCGCTGCCCCGACATCTTCCTCCGCCGCCGCGATCCAGGATCCAGACGTTCTCCAGGCCGCCGACATGTTCTTGCGGGACGCCATCTTGGATGTCGTGAAGTCCCGCGAGATTCAAGATGGCGTCGCCGCAACAATATGTCGCTGGCGTGGACGACATCGGGATCCAAAAAGATGGCGTCGGCGAAATCTCGCGAGATTACGCCGACACCATTTTGGATCCCGATGTCGCCCATGCCAGCGACATGTTGTTGCGGCGACGTCATCTTGAATATCGCGGGACTTCACGACATCCAAGATGGCGTCCCGCAAGAATATGTCGCTGGCGTGGGCGACATCGGGATCCAAAATGGCGTCGGCGTAATCTCGCGAGATTTCGCCGACGCCATCTTTTTGGATCCCGATGTCGTCCACGCCAGCGACATGTTATTGCGGCGACGCTATTTTGAATATCGCGGGATTTCACGAAATCCAAGATGGCGTCCCGCAAGAACATGTCGGCGGCCTGGAGAACGTCTGGATCGCGGAGGCGGAGGAAGATGTCGGGGCAGCGACGATGACGGTGTGAGTAAGAGAAACGGAGTGAGAGAAAGGAACGTATGTGGAGTGAAAGAGTGAGTGGACATGAGTGGAGGTGAAAGGTGAGAGGAGTGTGTGTTGAGGCGGTGTGGTGTGTTGAGGGTTAACATGGCAAGAGGTGTTAACGACGTCGGCGAAATCTCGCGAGATTTCGCCGACGCCATCTTGCATTCGTGAAATTGCGTCATTTACCTCACGCCGACTTGCTGTGCGGACGCTTGGCATTGCCTATACCACCATAACTACTGCTGCCTTGGTCCTATGCCTGTTTACTGCCGGTGTCTAATTACTGGACCAATTTGCCTGTACCGCCATAACTACTGCTGCCTTGCTCCTCTGCCGGTGTCTAATTACAGGGCCAATTTGCCTATACCGCCATAACTACTGCTGCCTTTGTCCTCTGCCAGTGTCTAATTACAGGGCCAATTTGCCTCTATCGCCATAACTACTGCTGCTTTGGTCATCTGCCTGTTTACTGCCGGTGTCTAATTACAAGGCCAATTTGCCTCTACCACCATAACTACCGCTGCCTTGCTCCTCTGCCGGTGTCTAATTACAGGGCTAATTTGCCTCTACCGCCATAACTACTGCTGCCTTGCTCCTCTGCCGGTGTCTAATTACAGGGCTAATTTGCCTCTACCGCCATAACTACTGCTACCTTGCTCCTCTGCCGGTGTCTAATTACAGGGCCAATTTGCCTCTACCGCCATAACTACTGCTGCCTTGCTCCTCTGCCGGTGTCTAATTACAGGGCCAATTTGCCTCTACCGCCATAACTACTGCTGCATTGCTCCTCTGCTGGTGTCTAATTACAGGGCCAATTTGCCAATACCGCCATAACTACTGCTGCCTTGCTCCTCTGCCGGTGTCTAATTACAGGGCCAATTTGCCTCTACCGCCGTAAGTACTGCTGCCTTGCTTCTCTGACTGTTCACTGCCTGTGTCTAATTACAGGGCCAATTTGCCTCTACCGCCATAACTACTGCTGCCTTGCTCCTCTGCCGGTGTCTAATTACAGGGCCAATTTGCCTCTACCGCCATAACTACTGCTGCCTTGCTCCTCTGCCGGTGTCTAACTACAGGGCCAATTTGCCACTACCACTTCATAACTACTGCTGGGCAATTACAGGGTCAATTAGTATCTGTTTACTCTACAATACTCCAGGACACCTTCTTCACTGCCAGATAACTGCCAAATAGACTCCTTTACCTGTGCCAACATGAGTCATAACAAAAAGTATGCCAATGCAAGTGAAAGGAAAGCAGCTTTAGCACTACGACAAAAACAACGCCGTGCTAATGAGACTCCTGAGGAAAAACACCATCGCCTTGAGAAGATTAAGGCTTATAAACGCCGTCGCCTCACACACGAATCCCCTAACTCTAAATCCATAAGATTGGCTGAAGAAGCCTCTGCACGCCGTCACCGCCGACAACAGACGGCCTCTTCCTCATCATTATTATTAGACTCACAACAGGATGCTTCCACATCAGCATGTGGAACAATTTACTGCTACACTTCATCCCATATGCCGTTCACTGACATAACTAATCAGCAATCTGTTTCTGCCCTATCAATACCACCATTCAATACCGATGCACAGTATGCCAATGCCAGTGAAAGGAAAGCAGCTTTAGCACTACGACAAAAACAACCCCGTGCTAATGAGACTCCTGAGGAAAAACAGCATCGACTTGACAAGATTAAGGCTTATAAACGCCGTCGTCTCACACACGAATCCCCTAACTCTAAATCTATTACATTGGCTGAAGAAGCCTCTACACGCCATCACCGCCAACAACAGACGGCTTCTTCCTCATCATCTATAATAATAAATGCCCTAAGCAGCTTCCGGTTGTAACAACTTCCGTCCAGTTGTAACCGGTGACGTCACCACACACACGCACATGTTAACCCTCAACACACCACACCGCCTCAACACACACTCCTCTCACCTTTCACCTCCACTCACGTCCACTCACTCTTTCACTCCACATACGTTCCTTTCTCTCACTCCGTTTCTCATACTCACACCGTCATCGTCGCTGCCCCGACAGCTTCCTCCGCCGCCGCGATCCTGGATCCAGACGTTCTCCAGGCCGCCGACATGTTCTTGCGGCGACGCCATCTTGGATTTCGTGAAATCCCGCGAGATTCAAGATGGCGTCGCCGCAAGAACATGTCGCTGGCGTGGATGACTCGGGATCCAAAAAGATGGCGTCGGCGAAATCTCGCGAGATTACGCCGACGCCATTTTGGATCCCGATGTCGTCCACGCCGGCGACATGTTCTTGCGGCGATGCCATTTTGGATCGGCGAAATCCCGCGATAGTCAAGATGGCGTCGCCGCAAGAACATGTCGCCGGCAAGGACGACGTCGGGATCCAAAATGGCGTCGACGAAAACTCGCGAGATTTCGCCGACGCCATTTTGGATCCCGACGTCGTCCACGCCGGCGACATGTTCTTCCGGCGACGCTATCTTGACTATCGCGGGATTTCACGATACTCAAGATGGCGTCGCCGCAAGAACATGTCGCCAGCATGGACAACGTCTGGATCCAGGATGGCGCCGGCGGAAGAAGATGTCGGGGATCGTGGAGCAGCGGCGATGACGGCGTGCATATGAGAGACGGAGTGAGAGAAGGAGTCGTATGTGGAGTGAAAGAGTGAGTGGAGATGGTGAAAGGTGAGAGGAGTGTGTGTTGAGGAGTGTGTGTGTTGAGGGTTAACATGGCAAGAGGTGTGATGCTATCGCATCCTCCCGATGCGATAGCATCGGGCCATAATCTAGTTACATGATATTTCCTCAGCTATCCATACATTATGATGGTTGAAGGATTTTTTATCAGTGACTGGTATGCTAACCCTAAAGAGCAAACAATAAGATTTTATTGGAGAATACGGTAACCATTGTATTACCTGTTTCAGCATTAGGAGTGACCAATGTGACAGCACTTGGAAACACCACTAGATGGCACTACTTAGCAGAAAAGCCATAATTAGTGTTGAGCATTCCGATACCGCAAGTATCGGGTATCGGCCGATACTTGCTGTATCGGAATTCCGATACCGACTTCCGATATTTTTTCAATATCGGAATTCGGCATCGGAATCGGAAGTTCAGTTGATTGACGGCCTGACGTCATCATGATGCGCGGTGTGTGCGCATCATGATGCGCCGTCATTTCGGGCCTTCCGGGGGTCTCTGCCGGCCTGCCGGGGGGCTGTGCCGGCCTGCCGGGGGGCTGTGTGGACTGCCCGGGGTCTCTGCCGGCCTGCCGGGGGGCTGTGCCGGCCTGCTGGTGGTCTGTGCACCCTGTGGGGGTCTGTACCGGCCTGCCGGGGGGCTGTGCCGGCCTGCCGGGGGGCTGTGCAGGCTCCGGGGGGCTGTGCCGGCCTGCCGGGGGGCTGTGCCGGCCTGCCGGTGGTCTGTGCAGGCTTCGGGGGTCTGTGCAGGCATCGTCCGATGGGACTACAAGTCCCATCGGGCGATGCCTGCTACCATGACAGTGATTGACACATTAGCCAATGATGGGACAGTAGTAGTCCCATCATCCGGCTAATGTGTTAAATGTAAAAAAAAAAAAAAAAAAAAATTACATGCTACATACATACAACATGCATACTACATACATGCTACATTCATACTACATACTACATACATGCTACATTCATACTACATAAATACTACATGCAACATACATACTACATATATACTACATACATACTACATATATACTACATGCATGCTACATACATACTACATACTACATACATACTACATGCATGCTACATACATACTACATGCTACATACATACTACATATATACTACATGCATGCTACATACATACTGCATGCTACATACATACTACATATATACTACATGCATGCTACATACATACTACATATATACTACATGCATGCTACATACATACTACATACATACCACATATATACTACATACATACAATACATACATAGACATACAGTACATATAACATAGAGTAACATACTTACCAATACTTGTCACATTGTTCCCCGAAGCCATTGTCTTTCCGGAATAAATATTAACATAACAAACCACAAAAATACTCACCCACGATCCGAAGCAGTCCACGAGTGTGTCCCACGACGATCTTGGGTAGAGAACGGCAGCATCAGATGATGCTGCCGTTCTCTACGGGCTGCAGGAATCCAATGACGGAAGGTAGGTATCCTTCCGCACTGTATTCCTCCGCCACTTTAAAAAAAAAAAAGTCCCTAGTCTCACTTTATGCCATTGCTGCGTGGGAATTTCCATATCATATTTCAATATCGGACGGTATCGCTCAACTCTAGCCATAATATAATTTACAGAGAAGAAAGACTCTATTACACCACTATCCTCTTATAGATTATCTTCTCTCTGCCAAAGTGCTATATTTTCTGAATGGAGAGATCCAAGTGACGATGGATTCATTACTACTGTATTTATTTTCAGCCCTGTGAGTGTTGGATTATGGTGGATTTCATCTTTCTAGGGGAGGTCATAGCTCTTTTCAAAGCTGTCATTGCCTGGAGCAGAGCAGCGCTCAGTGCTGTAAATTTATCCATTCGTTTTTTACGCTTAAGCAAACTCTGTCTAGTTTTGGAGCCTCTGAATATAAATGTTTTTTAAGCATTTTATTATGCATTGGTGTAAGTGACCGAGGTGGAGCCATGATTTTATCACGGTCTTCAATCAGAAATGGCTGTCATTCACACATTGCTCTGAAATAGAATCATATTTTTTTTTTACAATATGGGAGCTCTATAATGAAAATGTAAACAGCTGTGCACATATCGTACCAGTACACTAATAAAGAGTGGGTGATATTGAGTATATAGGGCCGCATATCTTGGACATGTGCTTTCCCTCATGTTTGTCTTCGATAATCGGATGGCACTCGGCCTTTCAAGTCGATGGTCCTTGGGAAACATCGAATCGCACTTGGATGACAGAATGAGGCTAGGTTCACATTTATGGCTGGGCGAGCTGCAGCGGGCTGCGGACGTCCTCCGTGAAGCTCCGCCCATGGCCACACCTCCGGTCAGCGCCGCCTACGGCCGCATACTTCTGCATGCGGCCTGCATACCCTATCTTTAGCATTGGGTATGCAGGTCATGCTGCAGTATGTGGATGCATCCGCATGCGTCGTTTTGACGATGCAATGAAAAAAACAAATTCCAATATTGTGCGTTTGACGCGGGTCGCCACATCATCAAAACAACTCATGCGGAGGCATCCGCATACTGCGGCATGACCTGTATACCCAATGCTAAAGATAGGGTACACAGGCCGCATGCAGAAGTATGCGGCCGTAGGCGGCGCTGACGGGAGGAGGTGTGGCTGTGGGCGGAGCTTCACTGAGGATGTCTGCAGCCCTCCGCAGCTCGCCCAGCCGCAAATGTGAACCTAGCCTGACATCTGAGACTGAATGAGGAGGGAGATTTTTTTTAGTTTTTTTTTCTCCAGCTCTGGGAAAATCTGATCAAACTCACAATAAAAAAAAAGAATCATCCAGTGGTGAACTGAGACATAAAGTAAAAGGGCCCCTGTGGAAATATAGCATATGGGCCCTTTGCAGTCCAATAAGTTCTATCTATGAGAGAAACTGCTTGCTGCTTTCAAGGTGGTAGTGGGTCCCTTTCACAATGGGCCCCTGTGCAGCGGCAACAATGATGCATCTGGATCCTGGAATGATTTCTAAACAATTTCAAGTACAATCAGAACAACTATTTTATTTCCTTCAATAGAATTTCCTGAGGTTTGACACTTATCCTCATAAAAAGAACAAACTGGTATTTATGTATGTATTATTTCCATTAGTTCTATAGTTATAAACACAAGGGGAAGATTTAGAAAAAAGGGCTAAAAGAAAAATTGTATTTGTTACCCATACAAACGAATCACAGCACAACTTTCATTTTCCTTGAGCAGTTTGTGATATTAAAGCTGTAATTGATTGCTACTGCTAACAAAGCCAGTTTTTCTTTTAGACATTTTATGATAAATGAGGCTTAAAAAAGACTTTAGAATTTTCACTGATAAATAATATAAAGAACGCCTCTTAAAGGGAATCTGTCAGCTGGATTTTGATGCTCATCTGAGAGCAGTGTAATGTAGGCAAAGAGAAGCTGAATCGAGCATCCAGCGATGTATCACCTAGTTTACTGGGTGCAGCCGGTCTGACACAATCAGAGCTCTTATATATGTAGAATGAAGCAGAGCTGAGGAAGCTAACCCCACCCCCACACCAGGCTCTGTATATACAATGTGCTAGGTGTCGGGTTCCTGCCACTGCACAGCAGGAATCCAGAGCCTTGCACCCAGCAGTCTCCCATTCTTCTTCGGCTGCAGTGAAGCCTGCTCAGCAGATTCGTCGGTCCCGGTGCTCTGCCCAGGCCAACTCCATGGGTTTGCTTCCTGCTGCCACCTCTGGCACAGCTATGACAATGCAGGCTGCTCAGTAGCGAGATTCTCCAGGGACTAAGTCCTCATGTCGGACCACTGAGCATGCCCGTGGAGTGATCTCCCATTGGAGATTGAGGGTCACATGCTCAGGTCCTGCTTGTGTTCAGATTGGCCCATCCGAGAAGCCAGGAAGGTCATGGACGCCGTGGCTATAAAAGGTTCACATGGCCGCTCGCCCATGCGCTAGGATAGACTATATTTACAGACTATAAGGTGTGAGAGATGTATGCACGTATGAATGTATCTGGTGACTGACTCATTATGAAACCCCTACCCTTGGTACGCATGTGTTGTGCAGCCTAGCCTGCTAGCGCCCAGGCTTAGGTGTAGGTAGCTCAGGGTTTGAGTCAGACATTGGTCCTCCCCAGTGATTCAGCATGCCTCAGTGCACGTGCTCCACACTCCACTGCCAGCGTCTTTACTGGCGCTCATGGCAGCGACGCCGCATGCTCAGTCGGCCTAGAGGGACTTTAACCCCGTGTCCTTCGGGTAGCGTTCTGTGGCCGTACACTGTGCGCTCTTTTAGCTGAGCTCTGTGAGCACAAACAGGCTCCGGCGTTTATGTTCAGCGGTAGTGCGACTCTGTGAAGCAACAGAGTCCGCCCCCGTACACGCCGCGTGACGATAACCCGCGTGTGTTGTTATAGTATACCGCCATATAGCATCCGCCATTACTGAGCAGCAGGTTACCACCCCTGCACGGTGGACCGCGGGCTGCGAATATACCTTATCACCATCTTTGTTATTTAGTGCGTTCCGCCAGCCCTAACATTATCCTAGCGCCAGGGTCTGGCTAGTAATGGCGGATGAACAGTGACTGCTGCAGTACATCCGGCAGCTGCAGGGCAGGTTGGCGGCTCTCGAGCGTTCAGCCTCAGCTGCAGATGTTACTGCGGTCGCTGTTCAGGCAGCCACAGAGGCTGTCTCCCGTGTGACCACAGTCATCCCTGCCCCGACTTTGTGCCACCTCCCGCTGCCCGAGAAATTCTCTGGTGATGGTGCTTCTTGTAGGGGTTTCGTAAGCCAGTGCTCTATACAGGTGGAGCTGCTGGCCGTACGATTCCCCTCTGAGCGGGCTAAAGTGGGATTTATTATTTCCCTCTTGTCGGGCAGGGCTCTGGAGTGGGCCACACCGCTGTGGGAGCGTGGTGATCATGTGGTGCAGAGTGTCTCGCGGTTCTTGGACACTCTGAAGGAGGTCTTCCTGGGACCACGAGTCACCCATGACACCGCGC
Source organism: Dendrobates tinctorius (assembly GCF_039654945.1). Lineage (NCBI taxonomy): Eukaryota > Metazoa > Chordata > Amphibia > Anura > Dendrobatidae > Dendrobates > Dendrobates tinctorius. The sequence continues at coordinate 33,643,434 of NW_027361676.1, forward strand.
TCCATCTGCTGGCATTGTCACAGGGCTCATCCATGGTCAGCCACTTTGCCATCCAGTTCCAGATGCTGGCCTCAGAGTTAGAGTAGTCAGGTAAGGTCCTCATTCCGGCATTCTGGAGAGGTTTGGCTGGCCATGTGAAGGACTCTCTGGCCACCAGGGAGATTCCCGATACACTAGAGGAGCTTTTGACTGTCTCCACCTGTATTGATCTTCGCTTCGCCGAGCGAAGGTTGGAGCGGGCCCAGTGTAGGCAGAGGTTTAGGTTGGCACCTAGTTTTGCTAAACCTCTGGAATCTTCCGATCGGGCATCCGAGCATCAGGGGACTTCCCGTGAGGGATCCAGGCCCCCGTCCGCTCGAGCTCCTGTGAGCTGTCATGTTTTGTCATCCCCTGAGGAAGAAGTAGTTCTTACTTCGAAACGCGTTGGGAATAAATGATTAATCTTTCACCATAATTGGAATCCTGTATTTTGTCAAGCAGCACATGGAAGTCCATAAATTAGTTCCACAAGAATTGATATATTAGCGGTCACTTGGTTGACATTTGGACGTGCAGCAGCTGACTTCTAACCTTACATGCCTGATCTCTCCTGCAACAGGTGAGTAGATTTCTTATATATCTTTTACATTAACCCGGATAAGACCCTATTTGCACTTTTCTGTTCCTATAGTGTATTATACTGTCACGTTTGCCGGCAGTCCGGTCACCTTGCCAACCGGTGCCCACAGCGGCTGGGAGAACGCTCGCGCCTAGTGGCCATAGGAGGCGGCCCACTAAAGTCAGCTGCGTTTTCCTCCAAGCTGTCCTTTAAGGGGACACTTGAGTTTGAGTCTTCCACTCTGGCAGTGGAGGTTTGCGTGGATTCCAGGACAGAGGGCAATTTTATGTCATCAGCCTTTGCTCAATGGCACGCTATACCCCTGGTTATGATGTCTACACCAGTCACCATCAGAGTGGTGAATGGCGCCACTCTACCCTCACAGATAACCCACCAGTCCGCCCCCTTGTTACTCTCAGTGGCTCCATCTCATCAGGAGACGATATCCCTCCTCGTCGTGCCTGAGGGTATTGACCAGGTACTTCTAGGGGTCCCCTGGTTGCGGTACCACTCCCCCCATATAGAGTGGTCCTCTGGGAGGATTATTGGGTGGAGTAAATCATGTGAGTGTAGATGTCTGAGGGAGTGCATTCAGGTTGCCTCCACCGAGGTTCCCGCAGATCTCTCCTCGCTCCCCAAACACTATCGACAGTATGCGGACGTGTTCTCCAAAAAGGCGGCGGAGACCCTTCCACCGCATCGCCCCTATGACTGTCCTATTGACCTCTTGCCTGGTGCTGAGCCTCCCCAGGGTTGAGTCTATCCCCTATCTCTCCCGGAGACAGAGGCCATGTCTCAATACATCAGGGAGAATCTGGCAAGAGGATTCATTAGGAAGTCAGTGTCACCAGCGGGGGCGGGATTCTTCTTTGTCCAGAAGAAGAGTGGGGAACTACATCCTTGCATTGATTACAGGGGTCTTAACGCCATCACCGTTAAGAATAAGTATCCTCTGCCCCTGATATCAGAGCTGTTTGATAGGCTACTGGGAGCGAGGGTGTTTTCCAAACTTGATCTGCGGGGGGCTTACAACCTGATTCGCATCCGTAATGGGGACGAATGGAAGACGGCATTTAACACCAGGGATGGGCACTATGAATACGTGGTGATGCCCTTCGGCCTCTGTAATGCCCCGGCCGTCTTCCAAGACTTTGTGAACAATATCTTCCGGGATATGCTTACCACCTCTGTTGTAGTCTATCTGGATGATATTCTCATCTACTCTCCAGATATTGACTCCCACCGGAGAGATGTTTGCAAAGTTTTCGATCACCTGCGGACAAACCCTCTATGCCAAGTTGGAGAAGTGTGTGTTTGAGCAGGAGTCCTTGCCTTTCCTGGGCTATATCATCTCCGCCCGGGGATTGGCCATGGATCCTGCCAAGCTACAGGCGTTGATGGATTGGCAGGAACCTCATTCTCTCAAAGCGGTGCAGCGCTTTATGGGGTTCATAAATTACTATTGCCATTTCATCCCACACTTCTCGACTTTGGTAGCACCCTTGGTAGTCCTCACCAAGAAGGGTGCAAATCCCAAGTTATGGTCGGAACCGGTCTCCATGGCCTTCTCCTCCATTAAGTCCCATTTCGCTAGCGCTCCCATTCTACATCACCCTGATGTAGATAAGCCCTTCATTCTGGAAGTGTATGCCTCTTCCGTCGGTTCTGGAGTGGTCCTGTTTCAGAAGGACACACAAGGTCGGAAGCACCCATGCTTCTTTTTCTCCAAGACCTTCACACCGGCGGAGAGGAATTATGCCATCGGGGACAGGGAGTTGCTAGTGATGAAGTTGGCCTTCTCCGAGTGGAGACACCTCCTGGAGAGGGCTCGCCACCCTTTCCAGCTGTTCACCGACCACAAAAACTTGGTGTATTTGCAAACAGCCCAGCGGCTAAATTCTCGCCAGGCCAGATGGTCTTTATTCTTTTCCCGGTTCCACTTCACCCTCCATTTTCTCTCCGGGGAGAAGAACGTCCGGGACGATGCTCTCTCCCGCTCCATGGTGTCATAGGAGGAAGAGGAGGAGGAGCCTCGGCTGATCGTCCCTTCCAAGAGCCTGAGGACTGTGGCTCCAGTTGCCCTTGAGTCAGTACCTCCGGGCAAGACATTTGTCCCTGCCTGTCTGCGACCAGAGGTCCTCTCTTGGCTCATTCGTCCAGGGTGGGTGGACATTTCGGGACAAAATGGACCTCTGAGTTTCTGGCGAGGATGTACTGGTGGCCACATATGGCCCGTGACGTCAGGGACTATATTCAGGCATGCGTCTCTTGCGCCCAGAATAGGTTCTCTCGCCAGCGGTCCGCTGGGCTTCTTTATCCTCTGCCAGTAGCAGACAGGTTCTGGGAGATGGTCAGTATGGACTTTGTGGTGGGGCTACCCAAGTCCAGTGGCAGCACGGTCATTTGGGTTGTCACCAACCATTTCTCTAAGATGGTGCACCTGGTACCTCTCTCCCGGTTACCTTCTGCGTGGGGCCTGGCAGTGTTGTTCATTAAGCACGTTTTCCACTTGCATGGCATGCCTGACAAGACTGTCAGTGACCAGGGGTCCTCAGTTTGCATCCCGGTTTTGGAGAGAGCTTTGTTCCCTGCTCTGCATTGAGCTGAATCTCTCCTCAGCCTATCATCCCGAGACAAACGGGTTGGTAGAGAGAGCCAACCAGACCCTGATCACATGTCTTCGACATTTTGTCTCGGCCAGGCAGGACGACTGGGCATCCTTGCTGCCATGGGCAGAGTTTGCTTTGAACAATGATGTGGCCGACTCCACCGGTCAGACCCCATTCCTCCTAAATTACAGCCAGCATCCGCGCGTCCCTGTGCCCATGCCCGTGTCATCCACCGACTTCAGGGTGGCAGAATGAGAACCTCCACTGACGCACACTGGCGCCCTGCTCCGACTTTTGCCCCTGGTGACTTGGTGTGGCTCTCCTCCCAAAACATCAGGCTGTGGGTAGAGTCCGCTAAGTTTGCACCGCGCTTCATTGGCCCCTTCAAGGTCCTCGAGCAGATCAGCTCTGTGGTCTACCGCCTGGCCCTTCCACCACACTTGGCTATCTCTGATACATTCCACGTGTCCCTCCTTAAGCCTGTTCACTTGTCCCGATTCTCCGAGTCATCTGCCGGGACATCAGACTTGTCTTTGGACGAGTTTGAGGTCAATGCCATCGTGAGATGCAAGGTGATGCGGGGCAAAAAGTTTTATTTGGTGGATTGGAAGGGTCATGGTCCAGAGGCGCGGACCTGGGAGCCAGTGGAGAACATCCACGCTCCGCTCCTCATTGCGGCATTTGAGCTTAGCGAGGCTCAGAGGGGAGGGGGGCGGGTAATGTTAGGCGTCAGGTTCCTGCCACTGTACAGCAAGAATCCAGAGCCTTGCACCCAGTGGTCTCCCATTCTTCTTCAGCCACAGTGGAGCCTGCTCAGCAGATTCATCGGTCCCGGTGCTCTGCCCTGGCCAACTCCGTGGGTTTGCTTGCTGCTGCCACCTCTGGCACAGCTATGACAATGCAGGCTGCTCAGCAGCGAGATTCTCCAGGGACTAAGTCCTCATGTCGGGCCACTGAGCATGCCCGTGGAGTGATCTCCCATTGGAGATCGAGGGTCATTTGCTCAGGTCCTGATCGTGTTCGGATTGGCCCATCCGAGAAGCCAGGAAGGTCCCGGACACCTGTGGCTATAAAAGGTTAGCATGGCCGCTCGCCCATGCGGTAGGATAGACTGTATTTACAGACTGTAAGGTGTGAGAGATGTATGCACGTATGAATGTATCTGGTGACTGACTCATTATGAAACCCCTACCCCTTGGTACGCATGTGTTGTGCAGCCTAAAAAAAAAAAAAAATAAATCTTTATTTTTATATAGCGCTCACATATTCCGCAGCGCTTCACATTTTGCACACATCATCATCACTGTCCCCGATGGGGCTCACAATCTAAAATCCCTATTAGTATGTCTTTAGACATACCTAGCCAGCTAGTGCCCAGGCTTAGGTGTAGGTAGCTCAGGGTTTGAGTCAGACATTGGTCTTCACCAGTGATCCAGCACGCCTCAGTGCACGTGCTCCACACTCCACTGCCAGCGTCTTTAGCGGCGCTCATGGCAGCGATGCCACGCGCTCAGTGCGCCTAGAGGGACTCTAACCCCGTGTCCTTGGGGTAGCGTTCTGTGGCCATGCACTGTGCGCTCTTTTAGCCGAGCTCTGTGAGCACAAACAGGCTCCGGCGTTTATGTTCAGCGGTAGTGCGGCTCTGTGAAGCAACAGAGTCAGCCCCCATACACGCCGGGTGACGATAACCCGCATGTATTGTTATAGTATACCGCCATATAGCATCCACCATTACTGAGCAGCAGGTTACCACCCCTGCACGGTGGACCCCGGGCTGCGAACGCACCTTATTGCCATCTTTATTATTTGGTACGTTCCGCCAGCCCTAACACAATGTCATTAGAAAGTGAGCTGTCTCTCTTAGGGGGGAGCATGGTAAACCAGGGCTCATGTGACCAGCTAGTTATAGCAATGCTAAAACAATCATTGTAAGCAAACAAAATCACAGTGTTTGATAAGAGAGGCATTGCAGAAATCTGTGTTTTAAACTTGCTGACAGATTCCCTTTAACAAATTTGCTGCATCGTTGGGCTGTGCATGTACTAGATAATAAAATCTACATCAAGGCTTCAGCTACAATATACTACATTATAGTATTTTTTGTATAGTATTTTTACCTTATGCTGAGCCTTAGATACCATTTTTAAAAGGGTAGAAGGACCAAAAACTGCAATACTTTGTGTAAATTACACTGACAATTTTTTTTTCACTTTTTGATGCCAAAGATGCTACACTATACTTTTCATATGCTCCTTGGAGGACAATGCTTGTTTGCAGTTTGCTACTTAGACATTCACAAGTCACCCACTGCTATACTTACTATAGAGATGATTAGCACATTATAAAATCATTAACCCCTTTACCCCCAAGGGGTTTGCATGTTAATGACCAGGCCAATTTTTACATATCTGACCACTGTCCCTTTATGAGGTAATAACTCTGGAACGCTTCCATGGATCCTGGTGATTCTGACATTTTTTTCTCATGACATATTGTACTTCATGATAGTGGTAAAATTTCTTTGGTATGACTTTTATTTGTGAAAAAATGGAAATTTGATGAAAATTTTGCAAATTTTGCAAATTTTCCAACTTTGAATTTTCTTGTCTTTAAAACAGAGAAATATCTCCGACAAAATAGTTAGTAAATACATTTCCCACATGTCTACTTTACATCAGCACAATTTTGGAACCAAATTTCTTTTTTGTTAGGAAATTATAAGGGTTAAAAGTTGACCAGCCATTTTTCATTTGTACAACACCATTTTTTTAGGGACCACATCAAAATTGAAGTCACTGTGAGGGGTCTATATGATAGAAAATACCCAAAAGTGACACCATTCTAAAAACTGCACCCCTGAAGGTGCTCAAAACCACATTCAAGAAGTTTATTAACCCTTTATGTGCTTCACAGAAATTTTTGGAATGATTAAAAAAATGAACATTTAACTTTTGTTTTATTTTACCAATGGTAACAGGAGAAATTGGACCCCAAAAATTGTTGTGCAATATGTCTTGAGTATGGAGATACCCCATATATGCAGGTAAACCACTGTTTGGGCACATGGCAGAGCTTGGAAAGGAAGGAGCGCCATTTGACTTTTCAATACAAAATTGGCTGAAATTGATATCGGATGCCATGTCGTGTTTGGAGAGCCCCTGATGTGCCTAAACAGTGAAAACCCCCACAAGTGACACCATTTTGGAAACTAGACCACCTAAGGAACTTATTTAGATGTGTGGTGAGCACTTTGAACCCCCAAGTGCTTCACAGAAGTTTATAACGTAGAGCCGTAAAAATAAAAAAACATATTTTTTTCACAAAAATGATCTTTTTGCCTCCAATTTTTTATTTACCCAAGGGTAACAGGAGAAATTGGACCCTAAAAGTTGTGCAATTTGTCCTGAGTATGCTGATACCCCCTATGTGGAGGTAAACCATGGCAGAGCTCGGAGGCGAAGGAGCACAGTTTTTGACTTTTCAATGCAAAGTTGGCTTTTGGAGAGCCCTTGATGTGCCAAAACAGTGGAAACCCCCACTTCTAACTCCAACTGTAAACCTAATACACCTCTAACACTAATCCCAATCTAACCATAATCCTAGCCACAAACCTAACCCTAATCCCAACCCTAACTGTAATCTCAACCCTAACCTTAATCACAACAGTAAGCCTAACCCTAACTTTAGCCCCAGCCCTAACTTTAGCTCCAAACCTAACCCTAACTTTAGTTCTATCCCTAACTTTAGCCCCAACCCTAACCCTAACTTTAACCCTAGCCCTAACCCTAGCCCCAACCCTAACCCTACCCCTAGCCCTAACACTAATGGGAAAATGGAAATAAATACTAACTAAAGGGGTAATAAAAGGGGGTTTGATTTACTATTCAAAGTGGATTTTTATGGCGGGTTTTTATGTTTGGCAGCTATCACACACTAAAAGACGCTTTTACTGCAAAAAATAGTTTTTGCATAACCACATTTTGAGAGCTATAATTTTTCCATATTTTGGCCCACAGAGTCATGTGAAGTCTTGTTTTTCGTGGGACGAGTTGATGTTTTTATTGGTACCATTTTTGGGCACATGACATTTTTAGATCGCTTTTTATTCTGATTTTTGTGAGGCAGACTGAACAAAAACCAGCATTTCATGAATTTCTTTTGGGGGGGTGTTTGCACTGTCCCACGTGTGGTAAAATTGATAAAGCAGTTTTATTCTTTGGGTTAGTATGATTAAAGCAATACCTCATTTATATAATTGTTTTATGTTTTGATGCTTTTATACAATAAAAACTATTTTATATAAAAAATAATTATTTTTGCATCGCTTTATTTTGAGAGCTATCACTTTTTCATTTTTTAACTGATGATGCTGTATTGGGACTTGTTTTTTGCAGGACAAGATGGTGTTTTCAGCGGTACCATGCTTATTTATATTCGTCTTTTTGATCGCGTGTTATTCCTCTTTTTGTTCAGCGGTATGATGATAAAGCATTGTTTTTTGCTTTTTTTATTGTGTTCACTAAAGCGGTTAACTAGTGGGACAGTTTTATAGGTCAGGTCGTTATGGACGCAGCAATACTAAATATGTTTACTTTTATGGTGTAGATTTAATTCTTATTTAAATATTTATTTATTTATTGAATAAATATTGTTTTTTTAATATTACTTTTTATTATTTTTTTAATATTTTGACAATAATTTTGATTTTTTTCAATTTTATTCTTACTTTTACACTGTGTTCCACTATGGGACACTCAGTTTGTGCAGGCTGATCACTTCTATAGCATACAGATCTGCATGCTATAGGGGCTGTCAGCATTGCACAGAGTCGCACACTCACCTGAGAGACTTCCCGGTCATCAGTGTGATGACATCGGGTCTCCAGGGCAGCGATCGGGACCCTGGGTCATGCGGGGTCTCCGATCCAAAGGCAGAGGGGCTGTCACAGCTGACAGACCCTTTGCCTGCTCTCGGAATGCTACGATCATGTTTGATTGCAGTGTTCCGGGGGTTAAAGTGCCTGGAGCGGTCCGTGACCACTTCTGGCACTTAGTGCTGGGTGTCAGCTGTGATAATCAGCTGACACCCGGCCGCGATCAGCCGCGTTCCCCTCAAGAGTGCGGCTGATCACATATGACACACTATTCTGACCATGGGAATTAAGTCCCAGGGCACATGGACAGAATAATACATCTAATGGCAGAAAGGGGATAAAGGAAACCTATTGTCAAGTCCAAAATGCTATTTACCTGCTGATTTTGGGTTAATTTGCAGGTAGATAGTAGTGATGAGCAAGTATACTTGTTGCTCGGGTCTCCCCGAGCATGCTCGGGTGATCGCCGAGTATTTTGGAGTGCTCGGAGATTTAGTTTTCATCACGTCAGCTACATGATCTGCAACTGCTAGACAGCTTGAATACATGTGTGGAATGCCTGTTTGCTAGGGAATTCCCACATGTATTCATCCTGTCTACAAGTCACAAATCATGCAGGTGAGACGTGGAAAACGAAATCTCTGAGCATGCCAAAATACTTGGAGATCAGCCGAGCATGCTCGGGGAGACCCGAGCAACGATTCTACTATCTCATCACTGTTAGATAATGTAAAAATCTTGCTGTCCTGCTTTATTGAAATAGTGGCTACAGGAAGAAAATGAACTGATAGCTGCTCAGTTCTAGTCAGAAGGGCAGTGCAGGGAACAGGTTACAGTCATTGTTCTAATCACTCCTCAACATTTGATTGTCAGCCTGCAGTGCAGCGTGTGTCTGCAGAGCAGGTTGCCAATCAAAGTGCTGGAGAGTGGTTATAGGGATGCTCTCAATATAGTTTAACCATTCACTGCACCTCACCTATGACTAAAGACAAGCAGCTGGAACACAGAGAAACACAATACAACAAATGTGAAAAAATACTCTGCTGTAAAAAAATTTTCAACAATAAACAGCAAGTGCTAGTAAAAAGATGATAGCAAAACAGGGTATTTACAGTTAGGTCCATATATATTTGGACAGAGACAACATTTTTCTAATTTTGGTTCTAGACATTACCACAATGATTTGTAAACAAAACAATGCAGATGCAGCTGAAGTTCAGACTTTCAGTTTTCATTTGAGGGTGTCCACATTAAAATTGGATGAAGGGTTTAGGAGTTTCAGCTGCATAACATATGCCACCCTGTTTTTAAAGGGACCAAAAGTAATTGGACAATTGACTCCAAGGCTGTTTCATGGACATGTGTGGACAATCCCTTCGTTATGTCATTCTCAAGTAAGCAGATAAATGGCCTGGAGTTGATTTGAGGTGTGGTGCTTGCATTCGGAAGGTTTTGCTGTGAAGGAAACATTCGGACAAAGGAGCTCTCCATGCAGGTGAAACAAGCCATCCTTAAGCTGCAAAAACAGAAAAAAACATCCGAGAAATTGCTACAACATTAGGAGTGGCAAAATCTACAGTTTGGTACATCCTGAGATAGAAAGAAAGCACTGGTGAACTCATCAATGCAAAAAGACCTGGGCGCCCACGGAAGACAACAGTGGTGGATGATCGCAGAATAGTTTCCATGGTGAAGAGAAACCCCTTCATAAAAGCCAACCAAGTGAACAACACTCTCCAGGAGGTATGCGCATCAATATCTAAATCTACCATAAAGAGAAGACTGCATGAAAGTAAATACAGTGCGTTCACTGCACGGTGCAAGCCACTCATAAGCATCAAGAATAAAAAGGCATGACTGGACATTGCTAAAAAACATCTAAAAAAGCCAGCAAAGTTCTGGAAGAACATTCTTTGGACAGATGAAACCAAGATCAACCTCTACCAGAATGATGGAAAGAGAAAAGTATGGCGAAGGCATGGTACAGCTCATGATCCAAAGCATACCACATCATCTGTAAAACACGGCGGAGGCAGTGTGATGGCTTGGGCATGCATGGCTGCCAGGTGCACTGGGTCACTAGTGTTTATTGATGATGTGACCCAGGACAGAAGCAGCCGAATGAATTCTGAGGTATTCAGAGCCATACTGTGTGCTCAGATCCAGCCAAATGCAGCCAAACTGATTGGTCGTCGTTTCATAATACAGATGGACAATGACCCAAAACATAAACCCAAAGCAACCCAGGAGTTTATTAAAGCAAAGAAGTGGAATATTCTTAAATGGCCAAGTCAGTCACCTGATCTCAACCCAATTGAGCATGCATTTCACTTGTTAAAGACTAAACTTCAGACAGAAAGGCCCACAAACAAACAGCAACTGAAAACCACCGCAGTGAAGGCCTGAAACACAGCGTCTGGTGATGTCCATGAGTTCAAGACTGTTAGCGTGGCTGGTCTGTAGCCGGAATCTCCAGGAGAGGACCCTCTGGGCCTTGGCACCGAGGGGCCCCGGGCGAGCTGCCAGGTGAAACCGACCCCTATACAGGGACCGTTAGGAGCAGGCCCAGGGGTTCGAGTACCACGGTAGCCAGAAGCGAGAGGGGTGGCTCAGGATGGACAGGAGTAGGAGTGTGGGACTGAAGTGTAGATGACAGGACAGAGCTGGAACACAGGAGACAGATGTGGAGTAGGACAGAAGGACTGGAGCAGGATGGAACAGGAACACCGGAGGCAGGACTGGAGTAGGACGGAAGGACTGGAGCAGGATGGAACAGGATCACCGGAGGCAGGACTGGAGTAGGACAGAAGGACTGGAGCCGGATGGAACAGGAACATCGGAGGCAGGACTGGAGTGGGATGGAAGGACTGGAGCAGGGTGGAACAGGAACACCGGAGGCAGGACTGGAGTAGGACGGAAGGACTGGAGCAGGATGGAACAGGAACACTGGAGGCAGGACTGGATTAGGATGGAAGGACAGGAGCAGGATGGAACAGGAACACCGGAGGCAGGACTGGAGTAGGACGGAAGGACTGGAGCAGGATGGAACAGGAACACCGGAGGCAGGACTGGAGTAAGACGGAAGGACTGGAGCCAGATGGAACAGGAACACCGGAGGCAGGACTGGAGTAGGACGGAAGGACTGGAGCAGGATGGAACAGGAACACCGGAGGCAGGACTGGAGTAGGACGGAAGGACTGGAACAGGAACACAGGAAGCAGGACTGGAGTAGGACAGAAGGACTGGAACCGGATGCAACATTAACGCCGGAGGCAGGACTGGAGTGGGATGGAAGGACTGGAGCAGGATGGAACAGGAACACTGGAGGCAGGACTGGAGTAGGACGGAAGGACTGGAGCCGGATGGAACAGGAACACCGGAGGCAGGACTGGAGTAGGACGGAAGGACTGGAGCAGGATGGAACAGGAACACCGGAGGCAGGACTGGAGTAGGATGGAAGGACTGGAGCCGGATGGAACAGGAACTCCGGAGGCAGGACAGAGTACAGCAAGTGACACGGATAGCAGGACTGCGAGGCTGCTGCAGGGAGCACAAGAGAGCGGGACTGTGAGACTGCAGAGAGCATACAAAGAAGCGGGGCCCAGTGTGCTAGGAAACACAACGATCAGGCGCCTCCCTCAGGGGGAAGCGGCCTGATATGCCCCTGACTGGTCTGCCATTGGTCAGGGGGTGCTTCTGGGTCAGGGCATAGCAGGAGCACAAGAAGCAGAAGGGAGGCGCTGCCGCGGCCTATGGCGCATGCGCATTGCATGCAGAGATGCCGTCGGCTGCGTGCCTGTCAGAGGTGACCGCTGTGGCTGTCAGGCGGCGAGGGGCTGCGGCGTGGGAGCAATGGCCGGGTGAGTATGCAGAGATGGCGTTGGAGCGGAGGCTGGGTGAGTATGTCGGAACGGCGTGACAAAGACTTCAGGCAGTCATTGCTAACAAAGGGTTTTCAACCAAGTATTAGAAATGAACATTTTATTTACAATTATTTAATCTGTCCAATTACTTTTGGTCCCTTTAAAAACAGGGTGGCACATGTTAAGGAGCTGAAACTTCTAAACCCTTCATCCAATTTTAATGTGGATACCTTCAAATGAAAGATGAAAGTCTGAACTTCAACTACATCTGAATTGTTTTGTTTACAATTCATTGTGGTAATGTCTAGAAACAAAATTAGAAGAATGTTGTCTCTGTCCAAATATATATGGACCTAACTGTAGCTGATAAGTTTTTTGCAAAAAATGTATGCCAAGCCGCTCTACCAACGCCGAGGTATACCCATCAGAGCAGTCCTATCCAATGTATTAAGAACCTGACCATGTGAACAGTACCTATATGAGCAGGGTTCAGAGACATAATGTCTGATGTGGACATGCTGTGTGAGACAGCTTTATATGTGCATGGCCCACATGAGAGGGGAGGAGTCCTCCCAAAAACTTACAGAAGCAAGAAACCAATAGAATACAAACGCATGGGCCATGCACATACAGTGAACAAGTCAGTAAGACAGTGTTCACACGACCAAGAGACTGGAACACAGAGAATACATTGGATAGGACTGCTCTGATGGGTATACCTTGGCATTGGTAGAGCGGCTTGGCATACATTTTTTGCAAAAAACATGTCAACTAAATACCCTGTTTTGCTATCATCTTTTTACTAGCACTTGCTGTTTACTGTTGAAATTTTTTTACAGCAGAGTATTTTTTCACGTTTGTTGTAGTTTCTCTGTGTTCCAGTCTCTTGGTGGTGTGAACACTGTCTTACCGACTTGTTCACTGTATGTGCATGGCCCATGCGTTTCTATTCTAAAGACAAGCAGCTGCAGGAAAGATATAAGAAGACAGCCAGGTATGATTTTAATGCTATTTACTTAAAGATTAACCCTATATCTGCAGCTAAATAACATTTTTGGACATGACAGGTTTCAAACTTTCCATTAATAATAACATGAAGGAAGGAAAACATGAAAGTAAATTCATGTAATGTTTATAAACCCTAGATATTTATAGGGTCTAGTAGTTGCTATCAATTGTTAAATGCAATGAATGAAACAAGAAAACACTATGGTTCTGCTTCTGGTCTCTAGAGACGTGTATTCTTTGTACTAAACAGCTTAGAAAAGAAAGTGTTAATGGTTAGTCCAATGAGAATTCTTTCCTATAGAGCAGCTTCCAAAGTCTGTCAAATTTGCTTTAGAGCAAATTGATGCAATTAGTAGCAGCAAAGAATCAATTTGCAGTGATTGTAGAAACAAATAAAGTGGATAAACATAGTAGGACAGTAAAGGGCCTGTCACACTAAGCGATATCGCTAGCAATATCGCTATAACGTCACTGGTTTTGTGACGTAGCAGCGATATTGCTAGCGATATCGCTATGTCTGATACTTACCTCCTACCGGCTCCCCTGCTGATTATCGCTGATCGTGCGGGAACGTCCTGGACCGTTTCTCATCGGGCGCTTCCTGCTGGGCTTCCTGTGGCGCCGATGAGCGACGCGTGGACGCGGGCTGGAGGACATCAGGATCACCTCGTCTGACAGGTAAGTAACGACCGCTGCTAGGTCGCTGGTGAGATCTTCCTGTGAGGCAGCCCACTAGCGACCACTTAGCGATGCACCAGCGATCCTGACCCCGTCATATCGCTGGTCGGGATCGCTGGTGCATCACTAAGTGTGACAGTACCTTTAGAGCGGAAAAACAATGGGAGCATAACAACAATGCAACATAGGACAATGTTATTCTAGAGCAGGAATGTCAAACTTAAATACACAGTGGGCTAAAATTAAAAACTTGAGCAAAGTTTGATATTTCTTAAAAAGTCAACAAATAAATAAATATACAATAAGTGTAAAGAATGGATTTGTGCTGTAGAAATGAACAATGTAATCCTCATATAATAATATAGGACTATAACCATGCTCAAAGAGGAGATCAGTGCATCTCTAACCATAGGATCATCCCACATGACAAAGACATCTGAGATCCCATAATCAAGGATAAATAGAAGCGATCGTTGCCCTCCCTGCTGTCTCCTCCATCTGTTTCCTGATTGCAGCCTTTTTGGTTTTGTCCTTCTTGGTGCACAACACTAGAGATGAGCGAATTTGTTTTGATTTTGTCTCTGAATCTGATTTTGACATATTCGAGCCATATTCGAACAATATTTGTGCCGAATGTTTGTCTTATGATCAGTTTCGAAAGAACATATTCCGTAATTCCTACTCCCATTGACTCACTCTAATGACGTTTGGCTGTGTTCGACGAATATTGAAAAAACAATATTTGATTCTGATCGTATTCGGAACTGAATCCAAACAAATTTGCTCATCTCTACTCAGCACCTGCACTGCAGGTTTAGGCACCTAGAGTAAATCTCTAGCTGCTGCCACTTTCTCAATGTGTTGCTCTGGGATTGCGATATGTTTTGCTTGTGATGCATCATCATCAAGGGAGTGACATGAGTTGCTGGGGTATGTACAGTGGAGGGGAACGGTGCTCCTCATCATTGATGTGGGCATGGTGGCAGATTGTTATAGAGTAGGAGGACACTGGGTATGAATTTGTAGTATTAGCATGCGCTATTAGAGTGGGGCAACTCTTGTAGACACTGTATATTATCTCGCAGGCCAAATATAATTACACTGTGGGTCAGATATGGCATGTGTGCTCTAGGGTATCCCCACAACCATGTGACTAGAACAGCACATCATTGTTTGTTTCTTGGATCACGCATTTTTCCAGTCACCTAACTCCAGAAACCAATCACAAACTTCAGCGGTCCTGTGACTTATGGATGACATAGTCTTTGTTTCTGGAACTGGCGATGACCCCTGAGTTGGTTGCTCTGAACCCACTAGGTGGGTTTTCTCTGCATGTAATAACATTTGTTGCATTTCAAGCTAATGTTTATAGTGTTTTATTTTTCTTGGCATTTTATTTTTTATCATTTTGTATTAGCATTTTATTAACATACATAGTAACATAGTAACATAATTATTAAGGTTGAAGGAAGTCCATCTAGTTCAACCCATATCCTTTCCTAACCTGCCCTAATATGTTGATCCGGAGGAAAGCAAAAAAAGCCCAAGTGGCAAACAGTAAGCTTCACATTGGGGAAAAAAATTCCTTCCCGACTCCACATACGGCAATCAGACTAGCTCCCTGGATCAACGCAATATTAAGGAAACTAGTGTGTATACCCTGTAATATTATACTTTTCAAGAAAGGCATCCAGTCCCTTCTTAAATTTTAGTAGGGAATCACTAATTACAACATCATATGGCAGAGAGTTCCATAGTCTCACTGCTCTTTCAGTAAAGAATCCGCGACTGTGAGTATGCTTAAACCTTCTTTCCTCCAGACGTAGAGGATGCCCCCTTGTCCCCATCACAGGTCTTAGTTTAAAAAGATCATTAGAAAGGTCTTTGTACTGTCCCCGCATATATTTATACATTGTAATAAGATCACCCCTAAGCCTTCGATTCTCCAAACTAAATAACCCCAAGTGTAATAACCTGTCTTAGTATTGCAGACCCCCCAGTTCTCTAATAACCTTGGTCGCTCTTCTCTGCACCTGCTCCAGTACAGCTATGTCTTTCTTATACACCGGAGACCAGAACTGTACACAGTATTCTAAGGGTGGTCGCATTAGTGACTTATATAGAGGTAAAATTATGTTCTCCTCATGAGCATCTATGCCTCTTTTAATGCATCCCATTATTTTATTTGCCTTTGCAGCAGCTGCCTGACACTGGCCACTAAATGTGAGTTTGTCGTCCATCCATACACCCAGGTCTTTTTCAGTGACAGTTTTGCCCAGTGTTTTATAATTAAGCACATAATTATACATCTTAATTAGAGCATTTTAAAACTTCTGTAGAAAAAATAATTAAGAATTATTAACAGGATGCGGTCTAACCACAAAAATGAAGGAATAGTGTATATATCATAGACTTTGGAAGGCATTAGCAGACAATTTCTCAGTGGCCATGTCTCCAATACTGTTCTACCAGCACTCTTATTTTTTATGGTTCAATAATAGATTTTATTGTGTAAAACAGTTCATAAACATTGTCACAAAAATACCCAGCAATGTTTCAAAATGCTCATTGAAGAGATATAGATGGGGTAAAAGAGTAATTAACATCAAGTACTTTATAAATGCAACATAATATTGCATAGCTCAGTGTGATATATTATAGAGCAAATGATAAATCACAGTGGACAACATACGGTAGGGATAAAGGGGAGGGAAATTGGGAAACAAAAAGGTGAGGAAGAAGCAAGGAAGCACAAGTTGGAATGTAAAGGAGCTTCTGTTGAAATGAAGAACATACAGTGGGGGAAATAAGTATTTGATCCCTTGCTGATTTTGTCAGTTTTGCCCACTGACAAAGACATTGACAGTCTATGATTTTAAGGGTAGGCTAATTTTAACATTGAGAGATAAAATATCAAAAATGAAACCCAGAAAATTACATTGCATAAATTATATAAAATTATTGATGCGTATCTGGTTTAGATTTAGACAAAGCAGTCTAAAGATGTACTACATTTATCAAATGCCCCAAGAAACAGAAAGTTTTCTCCAGCGATGACAAAAGCAAACCAATGCTTTTCAGCTAAGAGCCTTAATCATGGCATGCCATGATTAAGGCTCTTAGCTGAAATGCGTCGGTTGTATGCTATGGATATCTCATGGGGACCCATCCATTCATGTTTTAATGTTGGATTAATAAAAGCAAGTTTTCATTTTTCACCTGCTTTTGTCATCGCTGGAGAAAACTCTCTGGTTCTTGGTGCATATGATATTCACGCCCCAGACTAGGACAGCTCCTTGCCATGAACTTCTACTAAACAAGGTGCATCTGGTTGTAGTGAGCTGACTTTCCATATCCCCTTTTCCCTTCTTTTTTTAAATTTATCAAACAGTATGAATCACTTTGACAAATTTGGCACATCTTAAAACTGTCTAGGTTTGCACTGGCTTTAGCAAATCTCCCCTTTTGTTTGCGACAAATGTACAAGTAATTGCATAGAAAACAGAAGGCAAGCAAGAAATAAACTATAGATATTAAATACATTATAAAAGAGAGATTTTGCTTGAAGACAAGGGTGAGACAATACAGAGCTTTCTGAGCACAGTAATAATGAAAAAATTATTTAGACTTTCATCTGACACAACTCCATGTAGCTTTTGAAAGACAAATTACACCCAGGTGTACCCAGCCTTTATCCGGTGCTTGAGTCTCATTCAAGGAGAGAGGAAACGATCATATAAAAAGAAGCCAGGTGATAGTTGCACCTGCTGAAGGCTGGGTACAGTCGAAACGCGTTGTGACATTGTTTTTAATAAGTTCTCTTTTAATTATTTTCATTCATATGAGAATACCTATCACCTATTTACTTTTAATATAAATATTAAATAGGCACGACAATTGTGATTGTGATGCAAGAATTTAGCTCTTTATCACTTACGTGGTTTGTCTTAATCCTAAAGGCCCCGTTACACATAACGATGTCCTAGCGATCCCACCAATGATACGACATGGATGGGATCGCTGGGACATCAATAGGCTGATCGCTGGTGAGCTGTCACATAGACAGCCCCTCCAGCGATCAGGACCAGCGAGCAAGCTGGTTTCTAATGTAAACATCGGGTATTCAGGAGCCGCGGCTCTTTGATATCCAATGTTTACCTTGGAAACCGGCGTACACTCTGGTTTCCAAGGTAAACATTGGGTATCTAAGAGCCACGCGGCTCCTGGATACCCGCTGTTTACCTTGGAAACCAGCGTCCAGCTTCGCTGATCGCTGGTCTCTCACTGCCACACGCAGCGATGCGTGCTGGGCAGCGGGAGACCAGCGATCAAAAAATGGCCCAGGCCGATCGAGCACGATCAGCGATACCCGGCAGGGAGGGCGGTCGCTGATCCCCGTCACACACAGCGATCTCGCTGGCGAGATCGCTGTGGCATCACAAAATCAGCGATCTCGCTAGCGATCTCACTGTGTGTGACGGGGCCTAAAGACTCTTGCAGGAATATACTTTATTAGCTTGGGAAAGATTTGCAAGAAAAGCCAGCTTCAGGCACAGATAGCAGACAAACTGAGCAGCAGTTTAGCCTATTCAAAACCTATAAAGAAAGACTACACGTACTGTATATAATTCAGAGACATAACTTTATTATTGACCTATAAAAGCATTTAAAACATGTACATGGAGATGGTCTTATAAACATCAATCAAGAAATGAGTGGTTATGTTTCCAATAATTCAAAATATACCTAAAAAACTGTGTCACAAACACATTAAACTGGATATATGATAGTACAGTAGAATAGGGTGGAAGATGACATCCCTATATATGGTAAACGTTCCTAATATATAAATTCCATTCTGCAATACTCACGGTGTCACCTCTAATAGAGGAAGATATGTAGGGAAAAAGTGCTTAAGGCATAAAATAGTAATTTGTAAAGAACTGTTTAGATTGATATTGAACTATATATATATATGTATGTAGATATTTGATTTTCTATGTTTCCCAGTGTAGTCTCCATAGCATGGAGCAGATATCTCAACACAGGCAAAGTCAGACAGAGCTTGACTGGTATCTGCTCTCTTGTGCACAGAGGAGCTAGAGGATCATTGCCAAATCTCTACAAAATGACCTCCAGCAGGTTGACCAACCTGTGAGAACCTAAAGTCCCCTTCTCACATAGAGAGATCGCTAGCGAGATCACAGAAGCGTCACCGATTTTGTGACGCAACAGCGATCTCGCCAGCGATCTCGCTACATGTGACACGCAGCGGCGACGGCCCCTCCGCTGGATATCGCTGATCATGCAAGAACGTCCTGGGCCATTTTTTCATCATTAGCGTCCCGCTGGCCAGCGCGCAACGCTGTCTTTGACGCCAACAAGCGACCTCGTTGGCGACGCAAAACTCAGGGCCACAGGCGGGAATCGTTTGAAAAGCTGCTGTGTGACAAGGTACCAACGACCAGAGAGGTCGATACACGGATCGTTGCTGCATTGCTAAAGAGATTTGCCTGTTTGGCAGCTTACTAGCGACCATTTAGCGATGCACTAGCGATCCTTTCCAGGTTGTATCGTTGTTGGGATCGCTGGTGCATCGCTAAGTGAAACGGGACCATAACTCCAGATGATGCTTCCCTTGGGATCTGTGCAGCGTTACTGTTATTTCCCACACAACACCAAATAATCAGCCACTTTAATAAGCAATAACCACAATAGGCCTCATGTATGGCGCCTTTGTATCAAAACATACAATTCTCCCGAGCTTCCATTTTGTGCTATCAATTGTATCTACTGTAACAAGAACTCATTGTTTGATTGTAACTCATATCAAGAGTTCTTTCCCTGGGCACTATGCGACTCTTCCTTTTCAGCCAGGATCCTGCCTGTCAGTTCTGAGAACACATAAAAGACAGTGTGAATTATGTGATAGTACAAGCAATGTCAAGCGCAAGCTAAACGGCTATAGACCGACTTACAGCAGCGATTGTGTTCTGAATTAAATGAATCCAGACAGAGTTACAACATTAAGGTCGGAATTCAAATAATACTGGAAAGCAGTAAAGGTGCAATTTGTCTCCAAAATCTGATTATTTCAAGCTTGGCACATTATTATACATTAGATAAATTCGCTGACAGCATTAATTTAGCACATTGTATTGAAGCTAATTGTAGTATTGTCTCTGAGGAGGGCATGCCGTCACTGGAACATCCAAAACAAATTCATATTCAGAAACATCCTCAAAAGTAATGAATGACTGACTGTGCTAACTACATTACGTGTTCACTTAAATAATGGTTCATGGCATTGTAAGGAGATGGCCGGTCCCCTCAGTTGCACCCCCTCCTTCTGTCGTGTAACCCCCCCCTGTGCACTTCTTATGTACCCATGGTACATTCTGTAATGTTTTGTAATGTGTTATGTTATGTCATGTGAATCAAATTGTGTTATATTGTAATGTAGTGTTCTCCTTTAAATGCCTGTTTAGTTAGGGATAGCAAAGGCTAATGTAAGAGGACTGGACCTGCAGCCAGGAGGAGAGAGAAAACTATTGCTTCCTGAGTTCTGCCCGGATTGTCGGCCACGTCAGACGTAGACAACAAGAAGGACATTGCCAGACTCCACTACTGGAATGTGCTTCCCACCCTTTGGCATTCCCCAGATAAAATGTTTTTCTTTAATTAAAAATCCAGAAACAAGCTCTTTGAAGCTCAGTGACTATCAATTAGCACAGGGATGTGAGTTCTAATCAGGCACAGTCAATCTGGATTCCTTTCATCTATCTCATGCACTACAGGTCACAGCAAAGCTCTAAGGTATGGAATCTGGGAAAAGACCTATAATAACAGAATGCAATATCTCTGAGACTAGCCGAGCACAAAATCAGAACCAGCTTTCCTTCCCCCACATGCCTGTGCCCAGTAGCCACCTGTAGCACTCTGTAGTATGGAGTTATGAAGCGTAGCTACTAGAGTTGAGCGAAACGGGTCGGTCATATTCATAAGACGCTGACTTTCGCTAAAGTCGGGTTTCATGAAACGAAACCCGACCATAGTGTGAGGTCGGCCATGAGGTCAGCAACCAGAGCGCCAAAGTCGCGTTTCAAATGATGCTTCCAGCGCCCTTTTTCAGCCAATGATGGAGGACGCACACTGTGGGCAACGCAATGACATGGGCAGCGGTCACCACCATCTTTGAGAAGGGCATGCAAGTGATTGGCTTGCTTTGTGTGGCATCACAGGGGCTATAAAAGGGCGTGCACGCCGACCGTCATCTTACTTCTGCTGATCTTAGCATAGGGAGGGAGAGGTTGCTGCTGATTCTGAATAAGGGAGAGCGTTAGGCAGGGAAGAAGAACAAAAAAACTGCTTCTGCTGCTAGCGATTTTCACTGTACAACACAACAGTTTGTGTGCAGTGACAGAGGAGGCTATATTTTTGTGCATCAGCTCTGTTGGTTATTAGGCTGCCTTATAAGGCTCCCTGATAGCTGCATTGCTGTTTGCACACTGCTGTGCAAACTGCTTTTTTAAAAGCAAAAATACTTTTCTTTCTCTTTTCTGCACAGTGACCAAGCGTTCATTTTTCCACACTTTTGTGTGCAGCAGTCCTGCTTATTAGGCTGCCTGCTGCCATATTTGGACTGAGAGCATCATTGTCAGCCTCCTAAAATCTGTAGGGAGATTCAAATTCTCCCCAATACTATATACACACCTTGTAGTTTGTCATACACCAGCCAATTTCAGCCTGTTAAATTGAGGTGTAATCTATAGTGGGCCTGAGATAATAGTTCAGCCTCCTAAAATCTCTAGGGAGATTCAAATTCTCCACAATACTGTATACATCTTGCACTTTGTCATACACCAGACAATTTCAGCCTGTTAAATTGAGGTGTAATCTATAGTGGGCCTGAGATAATAGTTCAGCCTCCTAAAATCTCTAGGGAGATTCAAATTCTCCCCAATACTATATACACCTTGTGCCTTGTTTTACAGTACCATAAAGCTGGTGGTATTTTGGGTACATTTTCCCAAAAATGAGGAAGTATGGTGGAAGAGGCCGTGAACGTGGGCGGGGGTTGCCAGCTGGTACTGATGGTGGTGGTGGTGCATCTGCTGGTAGTGGCAAAAGCACAATAGCACCTAAGGCAGGAGGTGTTGAGCCTTCGTCATCATCTGGATCCACAAGGCCTCGAAGGCTTCCTTTTCTGGGAGTATGTAAACCGCTTTTAAAGCCCGAGCTTCAGGAACAAGTTTTGGCCTCCCAGTTCTATCGCCTCCTCTTCTGAAGTTTCAAAAAATAAAAGCACTGAGTCGTCAGTGGAGGCTCCTGGTCAGGAACAACACCTTTCCTTGTGTCCTTCACCCCTATAAAAAGTGAAGGATGCGGCAGGCCACACTACAGATTACTCCATGGAGCTCTTTTCACATACCATGCCTGGGTTATCAAGTCAAATCGTGAATTCCCCAGTCCAAGATGAATCTGACATGGAGTGCACTGATGCACAGCCACTGCTAGATTTTTCTGCTGGTACATACACTCAGAGCACTACATTGTCCTCGCAGTGTACTGAGTCAGACTCTGACCCTGCTATAACTCAGGTGCCCCTTCCCGCATGCTATACCACCTTAAACAGTGACACAGAGGAAGGTGCACATGAAATTGAAGAGGAGGTGATGGATGACCCAGTTGTTGACCCAGATTGGCATCCATTGGGGGAAGAGGGTGCCGCTGCCAATAGCTCAGAAGAGGAGGAGGATCCGCAGCAGGCATCGACATCGCAACAGCTGTTATCTGGCAGGCCCGTAGCAGTCCAAAATGGGTTACAAAAACCAAAAGAGTTGCAGGACAGCTTGGCCAGACGGTCAAATTAGCACAGCGTGCAAGGCCTCAAAATGTGTTCCATAGTAGGAAGAGTGCAGTGTGGCACTTTTTTGAACAAAATCTTAATGATCAGGTAAAGGTTATCTGTAAGAAGTGCGCAAAGACCTTTAGCCGAGGGAAAAATCTGAGAAATTTGAATACCGGTTGCATGCTTAGACATTTAACCACCATGCACTTGCAAGCGTGGATGGACTACTAAACTAATGTACCACATGTGCACCTGCTCCGAGTGAAGGTAGTCAGCAATGCTACATCGCTTCCCACACTGTAAGCCCACCGGTTAGCACACCACCTGCAGCGAATGTTGAGGTGTCATCGCAAGGCCAAAGCAGTAAGGGAATCACAATCTTATTGCTATGAAAGACTGAATCTAGGCCATCAGCAAGACCACCATCACCATCACCAATCCTCTCTCAGTCTGCCATATCCACGGCTAGTTCCACCATATGCAGCTCTCAAGTCCAGCTCACCCTACCAGAAACTCTGAGTAGGACAAGAAAGTACTCATCCTCTCATCCCCGTACACTGCGTTTGAACGCCCACATTGCCAAACTAATCTCGTTAGAGATGATGCCCTACTGGTTGGTTAAAAGTGAAGTTTTCGTGAGCTCATGGCCTACGCAGTACCACACTATGACCTACCCAGTCGGCACTTCTTTTCTCGAAAAGCCATCCCTCCCCTCCACCTGCATGTGAAAGACCGCATTGTCCATGCAATCAAGCAATCAGTGAGTGGAAAGGTGCACCTCACAACAGATGCATGGTCCAGTAGGCATGGCAAGGGCCATTACGTGTCCATCACTGCACACTGGGTTAATGTGGTGGATGCAGGGTCCACAGGGGACAGCGGCGGTGGGACAGTGCTGCCTAGCCCATGGTATAGGAAACAGTTGGTTGTGGGCGTTCGACCCTCCTCCTCCTCTTCCAGAAGCGAAAGCACGTCCACAGAGCGCAGTCACACGAGCACTCCATCCGCAGCTGCCAGTGTTGCACACAAGGTGTCCCACTATCGAACAGCTAGTGGTAAGCGTCAGCAGGCTGTGTTGAAGATAATGTGTTTGGGCGACAACAGACACACCGCGGTGGTACTGGCCGACTGCTTGCAGCGACAAACTGAGTCATGCCTGGGCTGTCTACATCTTGAGTCAGGCAAGGTAGATAGTGATAATGGCCAAAATTTTGTGGCAGCCATAGCCCTTTCAAAAATCAGACACATACCGTGCCTGGCTCACACCTGAAACCTGGTGGTGCAGTGCTTCCTCAATAATTATCCGGAGTTAACAGCCCTGCTCCATAAGGTGCAAAGACTGTGCTCGCACATCCGCCAGTCGCCCGTACACTCCAGTCGTATGCAGAAGCAGCAGCGATTGCTCCACCTTCCCAAGTACCGCCTAATTATTGACATTGCAACAAGGTGGAACGCCACCCTGCACATGGTTGAGAGGCTGTGCGAACAGAAGGAGGCTGTAATGCATGTGTGGGAGGATACACGGGCAGACAGTTTGAGGGCAGACATGTAGTTGTCTGGTGTGCAGTGGTCGAAGCTGAAAGACCTCTGTAAAGTCCTTCAGTGTTGTGAGGAATGCACACGGCTGGTAAGCGCAGACGACGCCATCATAAGCATGAGCATCCCACTTATGCGTCTGCTCATGCACTACAGGTCACAGCAAAGCTCTGCTCATGCAAACTTTGATGCACATTAAGGAGCAGGCGTCTGCAGCCGAGGAGGAAGAGGAAGAGGAGGAGGGAAGCCTTGATGACAGTTAGCCATTGTCTGCTCAGGGGACTCTCCTGGATGAGGTGGAGGAAGAAGAGGAAGAGGAGGATGATGGGGATGATTATTTAGAGGAGGAGGATGCTTCTCAGGGGGCAAGAGAAAATGTTGGCGTGGCAAGGTCTGGTACAGGGTTTGTGCGTGACTGGAGGGATGTGGATTTGCCAGAAAGTGCTCCTCCACCCAGCACTCGCAGTGCATCATTGACACCTGGAACATTGGCCCACATGTGTGATTATTTCTTGCGGATCTTCTTTTTATATTGTGGTGTGATCCATTCTGAGCGTGTGAGAGTCTGTGGGTTACTCCTGCAACTTATATGTAGATGTAAAAATTACCCCAACACTGTATACAGCTCTACGCTTGTGATACATTACCCATTTACTGGTTTTTATATTCTGGTCTAATCCAAACTGACCAAGTGAGAGTCTGTTTCTGACTCTGGAAATAAATACTGAGATTGACAATGACTCCTACACTGTATACAGCTGTACGCTTCAGATCCATTACCGTTTTATGGCTTTTTATATTGTGTTGTAATCCATACTGAGCCTGAGAGCGTCTCAGTGTGACTCATGAAATATGTACGGAGATTTACAATTATCCTTTGACTGTATACAGCTGTTCGCTTCTGATACAGTACCATAAATGATTTTATTTTGGGTACATTTTCTCCAAAATTTGGAAGTATGGTGGAAGAGGCCACGGATGTGGGCGTGGGGGGGGCCAGCTGGTACTGATGGTGGTGGTGCATCTGCTGGTAGTGGCAAAAGCACAATAGCAGCTAAGGCAGGAGGTGATGAGCCTGCGTCATGGTCTGGCTCCGGAAGGCCTGGAAGGCTAACTATTCTGGGAGTAGGTTAACCGCTTTTAAAGCCTGAGCATCAGGAACTGGTTTTGGCTTACATTGCCGAAACAGACTCCAGCTAATATGCCCTCCTCTTCTGAAGTTTCAAAAAAGGGAAGCCCTTAGTCATCAAGTGCTGGCTCCTGGTCAGGAAGAATCCCTTTCCTTGTGTCCTTCACCCCCACCAAAAGTGAATGATGCAGTAGGCCACACTTCACATTAGTCCATGTAGCTCTTTCTCACATACCATGCCTGGGTTATCAAGTCAGATCGTGAATTCCCCAGTCCAAGATGAATCTGACATGGAGTGTGGGTCGCCAGCCAGGGCAGTGGGGTTAATCGGTACCGGGCCGGTGTCTCAGAGGGATGTGTCACGGTGGTGGTGACCCAGTCCGTGGCCCTGGGCGTCCATGCAAAGGGGTGAATAACGTTTATAGGCGAATTATACGTGACGCCACCTGTGGTTTCTGATCAGATTGACCAGCGCTACAGTGTCGCTTCTCTGGGACAGATGTTGTGGTGCAGCTAAGATGTAGAAGCCCTGCACAGGTAGGGCCATATTCGCAGGGCAGATGAAAGCGTTGGTAGATGGTGTGCAGTGCCGGATGTAGCAGAGCCATGTGCCAGGCGAAGGAGAAAGATGACAGACACAGTTGCGCAGTTCCTTTACCAGTACTTGGTAAGTGCCATCCAGGACCCAGAGTACAGATGGAGAACGAGTTGGTCAGCCTGGAAGCAAATTAGGAATTCTCTCTCTGCAGATAGGTAGTGTGGCCTCCGTTCTAGCGCTTATCTGAGGTACTCGCAGTGCTGAGTTCACTGAAGTTCCCCCTGTTGACTCTCTTTTGGAACTTTCTCGTATGGCAGGCAGCCGTAGCCTTTTCCTTCTGGCTCACACACGTTGCTGCTGGGGCCTCTGAGCCTTAGTTGGGAACAGAGCATTTACAGCTGCTACTTCCTCCGATTTCTGCTGCAGGACCGTCAGTGTCCCTACAAACTCGGAGACCGGAATCCAGACCATGCGCTCCAGCTAGGAGTGAGCCTTAACTCTGCTCATCCTCCAGCTCCCCTTCTCATGTCCACACACTTCCCCTTCCCTTCACAGACTGCCCTAACTTCCCTCCACCTGACCACAGAGAGCAGCTCCTCAGCAGTCAGGTTCAGAGCTCTCCCTGCTGGCCTGGAGTGTGAACTGTGTTGTGTGTTGGTTTAACTGCTAGAGAGATCCTTCGTTGCTCCCAAACATGACATCACACTCCCTAGGAGGAAGGTAATGCCACTGTGGCGACCGTACTCCTGGGGGCGCCACAAGTGCAATGATGCCCAACCACTGCTAGATGATTCTGCTGGTACATTGACCCAGACCACTACATTCCCCTCGCACTCTACACAGCCAGAATCTGACCCTGATGAAACTCAGGTTCCCCTTCCTGCATACTATACCACCTTACACGGTGACAAAGAGGAAGGTGCAGATGAAAGTGCAGGTTCCTTGAGCAGGTGGGGGGGCATACTCATGGGTGACGGCACTGGCACAGGGCCCCTCATAGTACGCAAAAGTGTCTCTGCCGGTGGGAGGGAGGGCCGGGCCCACCCCCACCCTCCGTCAGACACACCGCCGTACTATGAGGGCCCTGTGCCAGTGCCGTCACCAATGAGTGGGCCCCCCTGCTTGCTCAGGATTACAGCGCTTGCAAAGTTGAAATACTTACCTCTCCCTGCTCCACCGCCATGACATCTTCCGCGTTTCCTGACAGTGACATTCTGGTCAGAGAGCGCGATGACATCACGTCTGTACGCCCTCTGCCTAAACAGTCCAAGTGCAGAGAGATGGAAGATGGTGACGATGAGGAGTCCAGACTAGTACAAGGATTCCCTAGTGAGGAGACTTATTTAATTGTTTTAAAGGTTGGGAGCATTTTTTGGTGTGCTCTATACTCTGGAGAATGATATATGGGGCCCACCATACACTGGAGCATTCCATAGTTGGACATCAGACACTGGAGCAGCATTTACAGGACCCATTATACACTGGAGCATTAGAAATGGGGCCCATTATATATGGAGCATTATTTGGGCCCATAACACAGTAAAGCTTCATCCATGGGGACCAACATATATTGTAGAATTATGTGGAGCTCATCATATACTGTATCGAACATTATATGGGACCAATGATTCTGTATGGAGAAATATATGGGCCTCATTACTCTGTATGGCGCACTATGCCGTGGCCATAATACTGTATGGAGTAATATACTGTCCGTTCTTGGAGCTATTGGACAATTTAAAATGGATATCAGTCATGTGATGTAAGAAGTGAAGTATTTTTTTACCGCTATTTCTCTGCCATATGAGAGGATCATGAATTGTGGCATGTGTTAAAGGAGCCCAGTGACACTCTTTGGCCCTGGGCCCTCGAAAATCTGGAGCCAGCCCTACCCCCCCACAACTTTAGCCAAATAACCCCCAGTTTTCAATGCCTAACTATTATTATAAAGTAAATTAATGTTGACAAGCTTAAGTAATAAGAATTGATGTTTTTGGCATTAAAATGGGCAGTGTAGGTGTGTTTCCTGTCCTCCACTCACTGCCAACTTTTCTTCCCCATTGACTTGCATTGGGTTTCGTGTTTCAGTCAGCCTTCGCCTTTTCACCATAATCGGCCGATTGTGTTCGACCCCACTTTTGAGAAAGTTGGGTTTCACGAAACCCAACTCAACCCGAAAAAAGGCAAAATCGCTCTTCTCTAGTAGCACCAGGAATTATGTAGAGTAGGCATATTTGGTCTCCCTGCACAGATCAAATCCAGTGGGACCCAGTGGTAGCACCACTGACCCATTTGGAGCTACGGGCGGAAAGTTATGGGCCATCCATGGTTCTACCTGGAAAATCATACTCTCAGAGATTGGAGGAGAGAGGCTGCACAAGCCCAGGGGTGGTCACAGAGTGTGGGAGGGACCAGTCTTGGAGATAAGAGGCAGCTGATCATTTTGAACTTAGTTTTTCTACAGGCAAGATTATCCGTTAGCTGACACAGCCAGGAAAACCACGTAACTAAGATTTGGACCTGTGATCCATCAGCACCTCCCTGTGGTCACATGCTACATAACATGGTATTGCAACCTATCTATACCCTATCCTTGTACTACACTCCTGACTGTATAACTGTATATTGTTCTTGTAAATATATAGTATATTTCTAGTTGTCCTTTTCGGCGATTAAATATAAAATTAATCTTGGGCTGCACTTTTATCTCAATACATGAATCCCCACGTCCGCAAGGTCGGTTGGTTATATTATATGCTACCCGGGCTGGTTTCTGACCTGATATAAGCCTGTTGTCAGATGGGGCTTATGTCAAATGAGGAACTGGTGGCAGCATACCCTACTGTTTGTGAGCAACTCTGGCTGCAACGGCCGGGAGGTTTATATATATATCCCCATCCCCAGCCTTTCCGGCGACTATTTGCCCTTGGTGTAGTTCCCTGATTTACCCTGGGCAAGTGGTGGCTCCAGAGAGCCAAACCCTGCTGGGCCCTTCTCTCCCATCCCCCGAGGTGAGCGAAGTCAACACCCCCTTCTCCTGTGCGATTCGTCACAGGAACTAAATAATAGAGGAATAAAAGTCTTACAAAATATAAAGAAAAACGTATTGTGAACAACTGCGTCTAAAAATTATGGAACAGTTTTAAAAATATGCTCCTGAATGCAAATTGCAAGCGGTTTGAAGCTCTACAGGAAATAATTTCAAATTATTCAGAGATACTTGAAAAACCCAACTTGAGGGAGAAGTCTAACAGTCTATATTGGATGCTCGTGATCTACAGGCCCTTAGGTGGCACTGCATTAAAAACGCGCATGATTTAGTCATGGAAATCACTGCATAGGCTAAAGAATACTTCGAGAAATTATTGTCTGTGGACACAGCTCACTGTGCAATCCATAAATCTAACTTACAGCTCTATCATTCAAAGAAGAAGCCATGTGTGAACACAATCCAGAAATGCTGCTACTGCATCCACCACTGCAGCATGGCTTCACACAAGAAGAGTTTGGGTGATGAACTGACTGCCTGCAGTTCACGTAGTTTACAAATAGGAAACATCTGGCGCATTATGAAATTAAAAATCCAGCAAAGAAAACCCAGGACTGATGGACAGCGAGAATCCTATGTCAGACAACAATAGGACAACTTTCCTCTCCCAGAACTCCAACAACTAGTCTTACCTCCCAAGCTGTTGTATAGACACGGCTCTGTCCCAACGTTTTTGAGATGTGCTGCTGCCATCAATTTCTAAATGAGTTACTTTTTTCAAATGACTTGAAAAAATGTCAAATTCTTATCTATGTTCCATGTAGTGTTGTGAATAAGATATGGCTGTATAAAATTTTCACATCATTGTATTCTTCTTTTCTTTCAAACTGGAATTCTAACAAAAAAAAATATAACTGTCTTTGCTATGCATGATAGTTAATGATGAGTGAATGTGCCAAAATTAGAATTCAACAGTTCACTTGGATTTGACCAGAAAATTAAATTTGCATAAAATGTATTAGTTACAATTCAAATGGGTCTTATTATGAATTATGAATGAATCTGGAGCCTCACAGAGCTTAGTAAATATAAGAATAGTATATTCCCCTCGCCACTCACCTGTCTCGCTACTACAGCTCCCCACTCGATCCTCCTCTGGATTCCTCTTGTTCCAGTTTCTTCTGTCCTTCATGGCAGGAGGTATTCTCTTCCACATCTTCCTTCAGTGTGCTTTGGGCTGATTAGCACATCGGGCAACACACATCATTATGGCAGGACATCACAATAGGCATTGTATGAAGCATGCTCAGATGAAGTGAAGGAAAACGTGGGAGAAAAAGTTATCAGAAAAACCAGCATTAGAGACAGCTGTTGGCGGGAAAGGTGGGGAGCTGCGGCAACTTAACACGTTGAGTATAACATTTTTCATCATTTTTAATCCCTTATTCCTTCCTCTAGAATCCAGAAGTCTGTTTAGTAGTCATTTTGCTGGATTCGCATTATGCAAGTCACAAAAAATTCCAATTTAGGTGAATCTGAATTTATTGTAACTATTGAGGCAAATTAATTTGGCCTTACTTGTCTCTCAAAGCCACAAATTACAGTGCAGATTGCATTTTACAATAAAGTTTAATAAAAGAAAGCTAGGGTGTTACTGGTGGCTGCTATGGGCAACAGAGAGAGAGTAAAAACAAAAGTTTTGATAGATAAGGCTTTTGTGTGTGGATAATGGAAGATAAGATTACCTAATCGCTTTTTGTTTCCATAGTTTTTGTGAGCTTCATTAGCGTAAAAGACGAGTCACTTATACTTGGGTTCATGAAATAGACTGGTGAGAGATGAAAGTAACAGATTGTTGAAAGCAGTCACTTGTTCCACTGAATAATTAGCTGTTTTATATATTTATAGCAAAACTCTCTTCTTCCCGCCCCACTTGTGAGCGCTGCACTTCTAGAACAAGTAAGAAAAGGTGCTGATAAATAGAAGGTCTGGGATGAAGTAATTAGCAGCTCTGGCACTTGCCTTATTATTTATTGAGAAATTAGAATGCCATTATGCTTTTAGTATCTACAGTATATTGAAATGGCAACTAATAATGAAATATTCATCCATACAATATACAAGGCACTGACATATTGGACCATATTGTCTACCTTTGTATTGGTTTTGTTTGCAGTTGTAGTTGGTGTTTTGTACACATTAGGGTCCCATTTCACAAAGCAACAGCGACGCACCAGCGAGCCTGACAACGATACGACCTGGTAGGGATCGCTGGTGCGTCGCTACATGGTCGCTAAAAGCTGCCAAACAGGCAGATCTCTTCAATGATGCACCAGCGATCCCGACAACAATGCGACCTGGTAAGGATCGCTGGTGCGTTGTCACACAGCAGCTATTCTGAACGATTCCAGCCTGTGTCCCTGAGTTCTGCGTCGCCAGCGAGGTTGCTCGTCGACGTCAAACACAGCGATGCATGCTGGCCAGCGGGACGCCGACGATGAAAAAATGACCCAGGACATTCGAGCGCGATCAGCGATATCCAGCGGGAGGGCTGGTCGCTGCTATGTGTCACATGTAATAAGATTGCTGGCGAGATCGCTGCTGCGTCGCAAAATCGGTGACGCATCAGCGATCTCGCTAGTGATCTCGTTTTGTGAGGAGGGGCCTTTATTTGGACACTTTAATGACATTGAGTCTATCAGTTAACCTAATGTAATATTTTGAAAGTAATTTGTCAACAGGAAAGGATAATGTCATTTTTGGCCTAAATGTAGTTTTTTTCTAAGAAAGAAAGATATTAATGCTAGGCTTGGGGGATTTTCACAGCTTTATAACCCAATGCAAAACCATATTTGTTTAGTATTCAGTTGTATGAAAAAGTGTTTGCCTCTCTCG